>NC_080094.1:64259162-64992495 GCF_950005125.1 Chionomys nivalis | reverse complement strand
TCTCCTCCCACACGACTACTACCAACAATGTCTTTTATTTAAGGAGTATAGGTAGAAATATAGTCTGCATCCCATTACTTAGATTAAATATATTGATGTGAGTTTTCATGTCACTTCTACAAACTTATATTTGGTGAAAAGAGGGAAGACTGGGGCTCTAACTGCCTTGTCACTCACCTTTTCAGGTTTGACTATTTCCACAGCAGTGCTTTGGTAGTGGTGGTTTATTTTGACTAACCAAATAGATCACATGCCATCTGAGATGGTGCTGTTTTCCTGATATGTTTTAGCTCAGAACACAGTCAGGATCCTGAATATGGTCCATGTAGTTCATTATGCACAGTGCACAAAACTTCCTTCCAGTAACACTTAGAGGAATTGAGAGCTGGAGTAAGGCAGCGAGCAGGGAAACATATTTTATTTTTCCTCCCACATTAAGCTCCAAATAATGAGCACTTTCTTGTGCATTGCAGTAAGCAATTAAAAGAAATTATAGAGTTGGTTGCAAGTATAACCCGAAGGACAACTGGATGTGTGGAACCACCAGTTTTCTCCATGTGCCCAGGCTAATCCTTGTTAATACTCAGTTTCTACAGAATGGGCTTGCATGTCCATACATGTTTTTGGCATCTACCCACACACTTTTGTATGGTATGACTGTGCATCACAGGAGAAAGACTGTGGTGTGTGCCTCTGTGGAGTAGAACAAACTGATTGCTGAAAATGGTGTCATAAAGGTGAGCAACAAAGAACTAGTAACCTTCTCTTGCTAATTGTATCTTTCCCCCAGGATATCGTGATAGTAATTTGAAAAGGAATGTTGTTCTTCTGTTGCCAGAGGCAACTTATCTTCCCAGTTTCTTCCTCCACATATTTTTACTTCATTTCTTTAAGTTTGGTGTTGTGTGTTTCCAGAAGATATGGTCTAATCGAGAGTGATCCCTTGCTGAGATAAAACATAACCATCGTCCTGAAGAGATTATGTTAAGCCTACAAGTTTGGTCCTAAGATCGATTTATAAATTGGTATTGTATACTTATTCTTTCTGTAGTGGAAATTGTACTGATAGTCATTTCAGGAGACTCATCTATAGAAAAGTTGGCAAGTACATGTCTTTACCATGCTCCAGGCTTCATTAGGTGTGTGTGGCTGTGTGGCTGTGTGACTGTGGTCTCTGGTGATGTGCTGGCTCTCAACAGTAAGAATCCTGATAGTATATGATGACAGGAACACAGGGGTGTTCAACCGTACTCTACAGACAGAATTTGATTAAAGTACCTAACTGTGGAAAAAAAGAGATTGAAATAAGACAGACTTCTCTCTCTCTCTCTCTCTCTCTCTCTCTCTCTCTCTCTCTCTCTCTCTCTCTCGTTTTGAATCGCGATGATCCTGGAATGTTTCCAATCAAAACATAATGATAAAAAAAAAAATACTACTTAAAGGGGATTCTCTTCATCCTCAGAGCTAAGAGTTACCACATGCTCTCCCCTTACAGACAAAGAATGCTACTTTTCCCATCTTGCATTCTGTTTCTGGTGCACAGACCGCTCAGTCTTGGAGGCAAGAAGACGGTGCCCTGCTTTCCTTTCCCATTATTCTCTGTCCATAGTTGTGCCTGTGTATAATCTGAAAAAGGCCTTCCTTTAGCATGTGGCCATCTGGGCCTTTCAACCTCCCATTCAAGGTAGAACTCAACAGTATTTGAGACATCACCTGAGAAAGTAAGACTCAATGTCATGTCAGTCCAATGACATTGCACACGGTTTGCCACACTGGCGGGCTTCCCAGTGCATGGCATATACATGTGAACTGGTGAACCTGGTGAGTTTTTGGTGTTTGGAATCTAGCAGTCTTCACAATCTTTTATCAAGAGCTCAACAGTGGACCAGACTCCAGTTCTACTTAAAAAATTGCTTGGACAACTCCCTCATATTTTTGTTCAATTCCAAAAATTTTAAGCATTTCTTTCATTTTTTTTTAAAAAACTTTTCAAAAGTCATTTAAGGCACCTCTGTCTTGAAGCAACTGATTTCAAATATTAGGTGCTTATTGAGAAATTGTGCTACCTACTGGGCATTTGTTGTAGTGACAGATTTAAATTGGAGGAATAATTCTGATCCTTGATACATACACATACATATACAATGTATATTATGGTTTTGTTGACAGCACTGTTTAGCTGAGTGGGACTTAATCATACTTTGAATCACACATGAAATGTGCACATGGTAAGAAAGTGCTGGAGATCTGTCGGTTTCAGGACCAACTCTAAAAATAAATCTGCCTGAGGGGGTGAGTTCTCACTGCCTCTGCCTCTCCTTTACCACTTCAAAACACAAAGGACCAGAGACATCTGGCTGAAAACAACAGGACATCTGGCTGAGTGCTTGGAAATCTACTCTCAGATCTAGTTAGTCATGTCGTCTTCAGCGTGGTTCTCATTGAGTGGGTGATATCAGCCTGTGGGAAGTGATTAGGAGGGCTAAATATGTTTGCATCTGCCTCATAGCACTTGGGAAAAATTACTAATTGAATAACAGTCCAGATTTATATCAGCGGTACCCTAGAAATGCTCATTTATGGGTATCCTGTGTATCTCATGCCATACCTAGAAAAGAGTAGGAAAGCCAGTTAGCAAAAAAGAGAGTCAAGGGTTTTTTTTTGTTTTTTTGTTTTGTTTGTTTGTTGTTTTTTTAATACCATTACAAAAGCAACAATATTTGCCCATGTAATGAGCAGTGAGTGTGGAGTCAAAGAGGAAATACGGTGAGTAACCCCTGTAGTGCCCAATTGGATGTAGCCTCCTTGGCTACCTTTCTATTATTGGGTCTATTACGTTTCTGCTTTGATGAGTTTTTTAATCTACTTCAATTGTCTGAATCTAGTTGAATTGCAGGTTCTGACAGTGGATAGGATAAATCAGATGAGAGAGGGAAAGCTGAGATTCTGCACTTCTTATGAGTTCTCTGGTGGTGTCAAAGCACCACGTGTTCATTGATCACACTTTGAGAAAGACGTAAGGTTCATTAGTTGGAGTACATTGAATTAGGAAACCTACATTTCCTAAAACTCTAATTTCATGTCCCACAAATCTCTCGTTTTGTTGGAGTATTTTTCTCAACAGGCTTTTACTAAATCTATGTTATTGTTTGAATGTATAATGTGTGTACATTCCTTCACATCCATGTATGTGAATGTGTGTACATGCGCACCATACTGTGTACGTGGAGGTCATATGCCTCAAGGGTTGGTTCTCACCTTCTACCTTGTTTTGAGATGAGGTCTCACCACGGCTGCATATGCCAAGCTAGCTGATTCAAACGCTTCCGGGGTTTTCCTGTCTCTGCCTTCCATCTCCCCATAGCAGATGCTAAAATTACCAATGCTCACACAGTGCATCTGGATTTTACATGGGTTTTGAAGATTCAAACTCAGATCCTCCAGTTTGTGAAACAGTTGTTTTATTTACTGAACCATCTCTTCAGCCCTTTACTGACAATTTTGAATTGCATTAATGATCAATTTATAAGTGTTCATTGGAACTATAACCTGATATTTAAGATTTTAGGCTGCATAAAATTAATTTCAACCTTGAATTTTTCCTATAAATTCAAGCATATATTTAAGTACAGTTTAGTTGTAGCTCACTTGCACCAATGTGATGCTGAACTTGTTTATGCATCCCTGTTCAACACTTCCAAAAGCATTATCCCCTTCTATAAAAATCCCATCCATGGGGCTGTGGGGATGACTTAGTAGTTAAGAGCACTAGATGCTCTTCCAGAGACCTAGGGTTCAATTCTCAGCTCCCAAATGGTGGCTTACAACCTTGGAACTTCCACGTTTCAAGGAAATTGAGTGCCCTATTCTGACCTCCGTGGATACCAGGAATACATACAAGCAAAGTACCCATACATATAACACACACGATTCCATAGTAATTGATGAATAGTAATTGTCATTAAATATGATATTCTTGTGATAAAGTTATATGTTCACCATAAAGTGAGTTGATAAAATTTAACAATATTAATTTAAGTTAGTAGTATCTGTCTACCATGTATGAGAATTTGGTAAATAATACATTGGTAAATCTAACTTTGGTGAATGGTAAAAAAAACTTGCCTGGAATTCTGAAGAACATAGAGTCCTAATTTTAAAGATTTTATTCCTTGACTGTCAGCTGCTAGCTGTGCCCCAAGGTTAGGATGTCAAGGTAGAAATTCTCTGCCCAGATCTGATCTTCATATAAGATAATTTTCTTTTCCTTCTTAACAAATACAAGGCATCATTTCAGCTGATGCTAAGACTTATGTCTTGTACTTTAACCAGACCTTCCCCTAAATAATGTGCCAATAGCACCAACAGAAAGAGAATTGGGTCATTCAGTATCTGGTGAATCTAGTTGATATAGTATACTGTACAACTAACTCAAGATAATAATTCCAGGGAGAATACTCAGTCTCTGTCCTTAGCAGGCTGTCTAATTTTTCTCCAAAAATAAAGGTAAGTCTTCTGCCAATAGGAAAACCACTGTTTGTTTGTTTATGTTAGGGGAGGGGAGTAGAAGATGGTACCAGAAGATTGGCATTCTATCAAAGGTTGGCATGTAAATTTATCTGTCAAATTAACATTTCAGTAAAATATATATTTTTTTCTGATGGCATTTACCTGTCCTTTTTTACTACAGGTATATACTAAGACTCATAAAATTCTTTGGTTCTTATATTATCATTAAATAAAGTTTGTGTCATTTAATGCCATGGGAAAGCCAGGGGTTAGAGTACTCTAATATGAAAGACTATGTTTTATAGAAAATTGCATTAGGGTTTTCAGCATGCCAGAAACAATGTAGTTATAGATGTTTGAACACAGGCAAATTATAGAAGTTGGCACAGTTGATTATGATGGTAAGAGATCCATGAGGGGTTGTTTGCAACCTGTAGACTCAGTCATGCTGTAACATGGCTTGGTCCAAGTCTGGAGGTCTGAGAGCCTGAGGATCCAAGCACAGGTACAAAGATCTGGAAGTTCTGATGTCTAACATGAGAATTTGTATCTCTGTGACAATGAGCCTTGGAAAAGAAGAGTGTAAAACAATTATAAAAGAAATATCCAATCACTTTTCTTCTCATGTTCTGTCTGGGCACCAGTCAATGACATGGATTGTGTCCACCCATAATTGAGGACAGACTTTTCTATTCAATCCACCAATTTATCTGACAATCTCCTTTGGAAACAAGGCCACACCTCAAAACAACATTTCTTCATCTAGTCAAATTAATACCTAAATTTAACCCTCATTTAAGGGTATCAGAATATCTTAAGATACAAATGGTTTAAAAATCATATTATAGAGATATTTCTAAAATCTTTGAAACATCTGCATTATCTAATATTATTTTCAAAATTATTTATTAACTTCAATCAAATAGACAACCACCTAATTAGGTGAATATCTGTAATGGTCACTATATTTTTTTTCCATTTTAATGATGAATTTCAACTTCAATTACTTTCTTTGAGAAATGTGTGGGTGTCTTTAGTGTTGTCTTATTTTTTGTTTGTTGATTCCTGGTTTAGCAATTCATGAGAAAATAACACGGAAATGACATAGACGGAAGAAACAAACTAGTACCTTTAGTGTAAGGCCAAACCTCTTCTGGAATCTAGGTTCTGACCTCATTCTACCAAGGGAACCACACTGAGGGGATGAGTTGATTAAAAACTCTGCTTCTCTTTCCTCCAGCACAAAATGGAGATAATTATAGTTACCTGTACCCCCTGGGTCTTATGAGTCTTAATTACTTAATATTTGCAAAGCACTTAGAGAGCTTTGAATTAAAAGTGCTGAGCCATAGAACCAGAGTTCAGTACAATTATAACTGGAATGAAAGTTTGTCGTTTTTCCTTATCTCCATCTCTCTATGCCCTGTTATTTTGCCAAACCAGACATTACTGATGGTTGCTACCTAATACTGCCCACTTCTGTGACCATCCTTCTTGAAACATGTTTCAGTAAATAGATTGACCCAGATCCATAGTTCCACATGTAAACAATGACTTAGTATTTATTTTTAAAGTTCACTATTAAATAACAAGGCAATTGCTAAACTCATTTGTTTCTTCTAGTCTGCCAAGCCAAGAAGTCTTGGGTGGACAGTGTTAAAGAGTCCTCCCTACTCAGAAAACTGGCTCGCCAGAGCCCTTAAAGGAGCTTCTAATCTGTTTATTATCATCCCTAGAACTTTATGAAGTTGGCCAATTGTTTGGACTTGTCTCTTATTACTTCTAATCCAGAACTCTTCTCTTCATTTTCTAATTTCATTCTTTCTCACCTCTAACCCGCTCATCAAACAATCATCATCTCCTACTGTCTTATTTGGAGATCCCCGAATCCTTTGAGATCCTTACAAATTATCTTTTCATTTCTTACCTAGAATCTTTCCCCTTCTAGAATTTCATCTACTCCTTCCCAGGAATTTTTTTCCCACATTGGTCTTGCTTCCTTCTTAGACTATGGAACTAGAAGATAGTTAAAATTAAACAAACAGAAGTAAGGTTGATATAGGGATGTAGTGAAATCAAATGCAAGTTAAACATTTTAATGTTATTTTTACAGATTCCCATTAATCTGGTTTTAATAAGTTTGTATCTTGTATGACAGAATTAAATATTAGCTGATCTTTCTTTAACATCATTATCCTTGGTAGTTATGGAACTGTCTAAAATGAGTCACCCTGTCATTAAACTGTGTTTTCTTTGATTACATGCTTACATACAAAACCCAAAGAAATTAGTAGCAGTTAAATCTTTAACGGTCCTCGCATTCCCAATTTCCTGGTTTTCCTGTTATTTTGTTCTTTTTCTCAATTTTGGCTATGAAAATGTAGTTCTAATATGACTAACTTAAAGAGAAGAAAAGACTATTTTGCCTCGCACCTCAGAGGTTTTACTTCATGGTCCTCTGGCCCTACTGCTTCTCAGTCTTTATAAGGCAGAACATGATGTAGGGCCTACCTCCTTTGGCTTCTGTCTTGCCCCGTTGACCATTTAATTATTAATCCATCAATAGTATATCCATTTATGAGATCAGAACCCTCATGATGTATTCACTATCTAAAAGCCCACCTCTGTACATAGCTGCAGTGAGGACTAACTCTTCAACTCACAAGGGGACCATCTGCATCACAACAAAGACTAAAAACAGTTCTAGCAGTACTCTGTGGTACTGGCTTCAGAATGTTGATCTCTGGGATATGGTATAACTGTGTAAAATGGTTTCCAAGTTTTATAATCTCCCTTTTAGTCATAGCGTTTCTCTTTTCTGTCATTAATATTCTAAAATTGGCATTGTTTTCTGGTAGTAATAGCTTGGGTGAGGAGACCGTGATCTATTAGCTTTGTGACATTTTACAGAGTACTTCTTTGAAGTGTAATTGCTGTACCTGTGTGATCATGATGATATGAACTGTCCTCTCTTTGTGAAAATCCAATTTGATGAAGATTATGAATGCTCTGTAATCTTTTAGACAACACAGTTATTGTAGCACTGCAGTAGAGGAGGAAGCGATCATGCATATTCTTCCGGTCAGTTGTTTAGATCTTTTGAGTCATGCTTCTAACTAAGCTTTCCTTTTACCTCACTGATGTCTTTTTTTCAAAGTGCTATACACTGTATTAACTTTACCGAGATGAGAAAGTCTTCCTAGAACTTTATAGGTAGGATAGAGTGGATTGTTGTTAAGCCTTTGGAAAAATAACTATGTAGACTAATCATCTACATAGAAGCACTGCATAGCTTCTTTGTTTTTTAATGATGAGATTTATCTTGAGCTGTATTGGGTTTTGTTACCTAAGAGAAAAGGTTGAAAAGAAGAAATATTTACCAACCAATGGCTTGAATGGTGGAGGGAATCTTCTGACCTGTGACAGCCAGAAAGCAAAGAGAAAGGGTCCAGGGACAAAATATGCTTCTCTGGTGTCCCTACTGACTGCTTTCTGCACCAAGACCCTACTTCCTAAAGTTCCCAGTACTTCCCAACATAGCACCCGCCAAGGACTGTGCCTTAAACACAAGAGTCTGTGGGGAGCCTTTCATATTCAGAGCTTTGGATATATATTCAGAAACGCTTATTAGTCCTTTATGTATTTCTAATATAGTGTATGAAATTACTCATTGAAGAATTTAGAGGAGTATAAAAAAGAAAGCGAAAGGATAGACATTCCATATTTTGCTCTCATTATTACTGTTATTAGCACTGACTCCGACCCATACCTACCCCGCTCAATGATCCACTGAAAGAGCTGTGTGTAGCACAGTGTTTCCTGCTTTTTAATCACTCAATGTTTTACTCCATTAAAACTTGAGAATTTTTGGTAGATAATAAATATCAGCTGTTAAATTGCTAAGTTTAAAATTTGTAATTATAATTTACCTAATATATATTTATATTATACACTAAAAATTATCAAGAATTTAGTTAAAGCTTTCAATGCATTCAAATGGTAAGTCTTCTTGTGAAAAGTGACATCAGAACCCTTCTTTCTCTTGGATTAATAAATGGATGTTTATTGATTATTACTGACAATTTTCTGGGATTTTTTTGTTATTGTTTTTTGTTTTTTTGAGATAGGGTTTCTCTGTGGCTTTGGAGCCTGTCCTGAAACTAGCTCTTGTAGGCCAGGCTGGCCTCGAACTCACAGAGATTCGCCTGCCTCTGCCTCCCAGGTGCTGGGATTAAAGGTGTGTGCCACCACCACCCGGACAATTTTTCTGTATTAGCATTATGAGAGATATGACACGATCCCTTTCTTTGGAGAGCTTATATTCTTACAGAAGACTGGCCATAACTAGTAAGTACTGTTAATGACACATAAGAGGGCATGAAGTACTAAATATGATAATAATGTAGAATTAATGAAAGGAAAGAAGACAGTGTGTGCTGGAGTAATTAGAGAAGGTAGCAGATATGACAAGTTTTCATTCTTAAATCAGGTCAAAAAAGATGACCAAGACTCGGTTTTGTAGAGATATAGAGGAGAGAATTTTTCTATTTGCAGAGAAGATCAAATCATTTTTAGTGATGACCAAGAACCTCAAGTACCTGGCCTGGTCAGAATAGAAATGAAGCCATTGTAAGCTTTTGTGTAAGAGAATAATACAGGAGTGTTTTGCCAGGAGTCTTATAGGGCAGAAAGGGTACCGCAAACAACCCAGGGACATGTAGTCAAAAACTGAGATAACAAAGACTGGACTATTATAGTGGCAGTGTGCTGGAGAAAGAGATATTGGTAGGATGTTTGAAAGGAAACGTCAATAAATGCCTTTATTGACTAGATTTGAAGGTTATACAGGAAATGTGTCATTAAACTTTATATAAGAATTTATTCTGAACATTTCATTCAACTCCAAGATGACCCAAAATATCAGAAAACCATGAACAGTACAGCTGGGCACAATGGTATCTGTCTATATTCCCAACACTTCAGCAACCGAGACAATAGGATGGAGGTTGGAGCCAAGGCCATGCTGGGGTACACAGGAAGAAACATATAATAAACAGGAAAGTACATCATACCATTGTGCTCACAAAAAGTATTGAGTCACTTTTCAAGGCATTTTCTAAATCCTTTCAGCAAACAAGCCAAAAAAAAGAAAAATGCTGGATTACCACTCAGAGGGTGTTAGCGGGGTGGGGCTGTTACCATCTAGTTAATTATTGAATCTATTTAGATGCTCAGCTTGGAGCAATATTTATGTGTAGACTTAGAGTGAGATCCAAGTCATATTTATTCAGATGTCAATTGTTTACTTGGAATTTGCTTATGTAATTGATGAGAGAATAATACACAAAGCATTAATTACTTTTCTTATCAGAATGATAAAAAACAAAAAAGGTAAATGACACTCCTGAGAGGTTGAGGAAAAACATAACTCGAAAAGTCTTATCAGTGACCTGGTGGTGGTGGCACATGCCTTTAATCCCAGCACTCAGGAGGCTGAGACTGATAGATCTCTGTAAGTTTGAAGCCAGACTGGTCTACATGGCTAGTTTCAGGACAGTCAAGGCTATACAGAGAAACCTTATTTCAGCCTACCCCCCAACAGACTCATTAGTGTAATAATAATAAAACAAGTTTCTAATTCTGTAGCTAAGATGCCTTAGTACCTCTGTAGCCAAGATTTTAAATCATACAGCCATTTGGTAACTTTTTTTTATGTCTATATCTCATTGGTTCTAAAATTCACCTTTTTTTATTTCAACATTTTAAGTTGGAGTGTATCCTCCTGTGGATACCATTTTGTTATTCTTGGCTAGCCAATCATTATATACCTACCATTGCCTTCATCCATTTCTTTGTTTTTCTATTTTATATGTGCATCAAAGTTATATAGGATAAATTATATCCAAATAAATCTAAAAGAATTATATTAGTGTAACACGAGGGCCAGGCTGCTTGTTGTTGGGGTTTTTGTCTTGTCCGGTACCCCACAACTGTTTAGCCCCAAAGAAAATCACACATAGGTCTCCATAAATTATAAGCTGATTGGCCTATTAGCTCTAGCCTCTCACTGGCTAACTCTCACATCTTGATTAACCCATTTTTCTGATCTATGTTAGCCATGTGGCTCAGTACCTTTTTCAGTGGGGCAGATCACATCCTGCTGCTGGGCAGGAGTGGGAGGAATCAACTTCCTCCTTCCCAGAATTCTTCTGTTCTCATTACATCATTTCTACTTCCTGTCTGGTTTTCCCGCCTATATTTCCTGCCTGACCAATCAACATTTATTTAAAATATGATTGACAGAATACAGACAATTCTCCTGTACCATTTCCCCCTCTAAAAAAAAAAAAAAAAAAAAAAAAGGAAAATATCCATAGTTCATTTTTTGGGAGTGTGGACGTAGTATTTCAGGCTACTTCCAGCTGATTGGGGGTGCTGATAATCTTATGGGGACCTAAAGAAAATTTAGAGTTATGATGGGGCTCATACTTCAGCGGCTATTGGCTGAAGGAGCGGAAGGTTCTCCCACAGCATATTAGTAAAGAATCAATGTCAGAAGTGAAAATGCAAAGTTTGAGAACGTGGTTTTCTTTCTCAATAGAGCATAAATTGGCAGGCCTTTAAAATTTTTTGTTTTTGAGACAAGGTTTCTCTGTAGCTTTGGTGCCTGTCGCGGAACTAGCTCTTGTAGATCAGGCTGGCCTCTAACTCACAGAGATCTGCCTGCCTCTGCCTCCTGAGTGCTTGGATTAAAGGTGTGTGCCACCACCGCCCAGCTAAAACATTTATTTTTATATATGGGATTTTTGTCTGTGCGTATGTATGGGTGCCATATGTGTGCAGTGTTCATAGAAGCCAGAAGAGGGCATCGGATCTCCTGGAACTGAAGTTATAGTTATGAGCAGCCATGTGGGTTCTAGGGTTGGAATTAGTGTCCTCTGCAAGAATAGCAAGTGCTTTTAACTGCTGAACTATCTCTCCAGGCCTAAACTTATGTGTTTTTAAATGAAAGTATCTTAAATTTGATTAAATGTGGTATAGCCAAAAATGGCAAATCTTCACCAATGAGA
Source organism: Chionomys nivalis (assembly GCF_950005125.1). Taxonomy (NCBI): domain Eukaryota; kingdom Metazoa; phylum Chordata; class Mammalia; order Rodentia; family Cricetidae; genus Chionomys; species Chionomys nivalis. Next base: position 64,980,916 of record NC_080094.1, on the reverse strand, counting down.
TACAGATAATAAAATAATTGTTTATTTACTTATTATTGAGATAAGGTCTCACTGTGTATCCCTGATTGGCCTAGAACTCAGTTTTGTAGAATAGGCTGGCCTCAAAATCACAAAGATCCATTTGTCTCTGTCTCCTGAGTGCTATGATTAAAAGCATGTACCAACATAAAATAGTTTAAATATATGTTCTTCCATTGACTCAAACTTGAAGATCCTTTGGGCTCTTTAAATGTGGACTTGGGATATTAGGAAAAAAGTTTCTTTCAATGATGTAAGTACCACCGGTGCAGATTGGAAACCTCCATGCAGGATCCATTTCTGAAATGGATTCAAACCCTCCTAAAACTGTAGATATTACAGTATTAACAAGTGCATTTTCCTCAAAGCAGTTTGCCTTTCTAACCTTAATCGCTATGTGGTCCAAGTAAGTCTCCCTGTCTCTATCTCTGCCTCTGTCTCTCTCTCTCAATTATATATAAAGAAAAATCTGTCTACTTATAGATTTCATTTACCTATTTATTCATATTGAACTTCTATTAGTCAGTAGTACAAAACATACAAGCAAGCAAACTTTAACAGTCCTTACTCTGAGCAATTTAAAATCTGATATTGGTTCATAAATGCTTAGGCTAAGGACTGCAAAGAAAACATCAGCAACAAAAAGTTGTTGCCCCACAGAGGGGCAAGTGGCTCAATACCCTTCACTAAGGGTGACCAAGTAGTGGAGATGCTATATACAACAGGTGAGAAGGCTTTAGGTAGAGTGTCCAGTCTCCTCAGGAAGGAAGATGACAGCCTCTTTCAGAGGGATGCTGCACTAGTCTCAAATCATTGCCTGGATTGTAAGTTCAAGATATTGTCTCACTCTCTTTCCTACCTCTCTGACTGTGCTTCCTCTGGGTGGTTGGTGGAGTCTGTACACAGAGAGTCTGGAACTGTTGTGCACTGCCCTCCTGAGGGAAAGCAGCTTCAAGGTAATGTTCATGCCACTGTAGACTTGAGGAGAGCCTTCATGTCCCATTCTAATGAGAATTGCCACAGTGTGTGCAGTAGAAGCTCTCTTTGTTCCCTGCTCAGGGTACCACATACGATAGCGGCCATCTTCTCTGGCTGCTCAGTTGCCCCTCCAGTCTAGGCAGTTCTGAGTATGTTTACCATTTATGCAAATCAAAGGTGATGAGGACATTTGTATTGGGGATGATATAAAGCCTCTTGATTTAGAATATGCTATCTCTCAAAAGTGAGCAATAGAAACTTCAGTTTTCAGTACTAGAGGTTTTGGCCATTTCTGCATCTTATAGACTGGAGGTAGGTTGCTTTTCTGCTCAGCAACACATCACGGGCAGAAACATACTTTCCTGGGAATTTACGCAGCATAATGACCAGTGTATTGGGCGTATGTGTATGTCTTTACAAGTTCATGCTCCTGAGCTGATAAGTAGAAATAAAGTTAGTGTGTTAAGTTGGGCAGATGCTACTCTTTACAACTAAGGGGCACGGTGCTTCAGGTAAGTAATTTGAAATCTTCCACCACCTGACGTAACCGTGGTTTGGTCTATAGGTAGGTTTTAATTTTGCTTGTTATTCACTTTTAATGGGGTTTGTAGAGCATGCAAAGCCAACTGATGGCAAACAAGAAGTGATTTAACTGTGTGGTGTGCTGTTAAGAGACTTTGTAGGAAACTTCAGATGCACAGAAAGAAGCTCTGGCTACCTATTCCAAAGTGTGTAAAACACTATCCAGCTTGGTAAAGGTATGACAACAGCATTTTACACACACCACACATACCCACGGGGGAGTGGAGGTGTTCCGATAAAGAGCTGTTGAGCTTTCTCAGTTAGATCTCTGAATTAACCTAAGTAAGCCCTGAGGCTAAGTGCCTTCAGAGGGTGTGAGGTGAGGGCAGTCTGCACAGGAGAGGCATTGTTGCTGGCTTAAATGCTTTTCACTGCTGCCGATCCAGCTTTCTCTAAAGAGACACATTGTTTTCAGACCTGCCTCAGGCATATCATTAGAACCAACCTATTGAAGAGGAATTGTTTGGAAATAAACAAAACCTTTTGAGCTTTAGTAGAACCTTGTAGTAGAATCTCTAGTCCCAATAGAAAGTTTCTTCCCGGCACCAGGCAAGTCTTGTGTGGCCCTTAGCTGCAAAACACGGTGGTCCAAACTTGCCACATCCTCTCTGGGAGAGAAAGGCCCCTCTCAACTCTCTGTCTGCTGCTTTATTGTAGGGTTCTTGCTCAGACTCTTCAGAGCTACAGAGACCCTTGGTTCCCTCACACACTCCTACCAAGGACAGTGTTGCTGACTTAAAAGGAAGATTACTATTTCACTTGCAGTTGTTGCTTAGTAACATTTGTGATTGTGTTTCTGGTGACAGCGTGAGCAGAGATCGTTAAAAATTAAACTCCCAGAGCTGCTAAAGCAGGAGGAAGTGGGAGCCGTGAAGCCACCGCTGTGTTCACTTGCTTAGAAACCATTTACTCTCAGGCTTACATGTAAATCTTGCGGAAAACATTGCATGTCTCTGGTTTATATTAAGCCACACACAGCACAGTAACTGACATTGATTTTTGTCCCCTGCAGCTGGAGTGGATCACTAAGACACTGGGGGGGGGGGAGAGGGGGGGAGGCTTGAAGAATGGCCTGGAATTACAATCAGACGGGCACTCGGTGTCCCGGAGCAAACAAGCCCTAACCTGTTCTGTGTCTCTCTCTGCTTCCTTCCCACAGTTCCACCAGGTGAGAAGAGTGATGACCATCCTTTTCCTTACTATGGTTATTTCATACCTCGGTTGCATGAAGGCTGCGCCCATGAAAGAGGCAAACGTCCACGGACAGGGCAGCTTGGCCTACCCAGGTGTGCGGACCCATGGGACTCTGGAGAGCATGAATGGGCCCAGGGCAGGTTCGAGAGGTCTGACGACATCGCTGGCTGACACTTTTGAACACGTGATCGAAGAGCTGCTGGATGAGGACCAGAAGGTTCGGCCCAATGGAGAAAACCATAAGGACGCGGACTTGTATACTTCCCGGGTGATGCTCAGCAGTCAAGTGCCTTTGGAGCCTCCTCTGCTCTTTCTGTTAGAGGAATACAAAAATTACCTGGATGCCGCAAACATGTCTATGAGGGTCCGGCGCCACTCTGACCCAGCCCGCCGTGGGGAGCTGAGCGTGTGTGACAGTATTAGCGAGTGGGTTACAGCGGCAGATAAAAAGACTGCAGTGGACATGTCGGGTGGAACGGTCACGGTCCTGGAGAAAGTCCCGGTATCAAAAGGCCAACTGAAGCAATACTTCTACGAGACCAAGTGTAATCCCATGGGATACACGAAGGAAGGCTGCAGGGGCATAGACAAAAAGCACTGGAACTCGCAATGCCGAACGACCCAGTCGTATGTTCGGGCGCTTACTATGGATAGCAAAAAGAGAATTGGCTGGCGATTCATAAGGATAGACACTTCCTGTGTATGTACACTGACCATTAAAAGGGGAAGATAGTGGATTTATGTTGTATAGATTATATTGAGACAAAAATTATCTATTTGTATATATACATAACAGGGTAAATTATTCAGTTAAGAAAAAATAATTTTATGAACTGCATGTATAAATGAAGTTTATACAGTACGGTGGTTCTACAATCTATTCATTGGACATATCCATGACCAGAAAGGAAACAGTCATTGGCGCACAACTTTAAAAGTCTGCATTACATTCCTCGATAATGTTGTGGTTTGTTGCCGTTGCCAAGAATTGAAAACAAAAAGTTAAAAAAAAATAATAATAAATTGCATGCTGCTTTAATTGTGAATTGATAATAAACCGTCCCTCTTTCAGAAAACAGACAAAACAAAACAAAAAAAAACAACAAAAAAAAGAACAAAAATCTGAACCAAAACATTCCGTTTACATTTTAGACACTAAGTATCTTTGTTCTTGTTAGTACGCTGTTTTACTGCTTTCGACTTCTGATAGCGTTGGAATTAAAACAATGTCAAGGTGCTGTTGTCATTGCTTTACTGGCTTAGGGAATGGGGGATGGGAGGGGTATATTTCTGTTTGTTTTGTGTTTTATTTTGTTTGTTTGTTTGTTTTGTTTTTTAGTTCCACCAGGAGTAGGGATGGAGAAAATGTCTTCAGTATTCATTCTGGTTGATAAAACGCTACATTTGTATGTTGTAAAGATGTTTGCAAAGTCCAATCAGATGACTGGAATAAAGACTAAGGCAACTTAATGAAATGCTCACACTCCACTGCCCACGATGCATCTCTCTGGTCCCCAGCTCACCCTTCTGGCATGGGTCAGGGAAAGCTGCTTTTATTGGGAAGACCCGCATTTCTTCAAAGTACATTCTTCCCCTCTCTCCTCCGCCTTTGGTCTTTTCTTTTTATTTTGTTTTATCTTAAGAAAGAAAATTTAGTTGCGCGCTTTGAAATATTTTATCACCACTGCAAACAGGTGAATGCAGAGTGTCATATGATGGCACTCATGGAAAATGGTGATTTTTTTTTTTGTTTTTTTTCCCCCAAAGAGAAAGAGAACAAGAATAAATAACCCAAAATATTGGGGGTTTTGGGTTTTTGGTTTTTTTTTTTTTTTGGTTTTTTTTGTTTGTTTGTTTTTAAGTAAGTGGTAAGCAAGCATTGGGTAAATTATTGTTAAGTCCTAACAATGTTTTGCAGGTAAAAGTTACTAAGTACAGTCAGACCCTTAAATCAGAGCAGAAATCCACACTGCCATTGAAATGCAGCAGAATGGCCCTGTGGAGGCTAAGTGGAGCTGACATACCATTTCCTGGCAATGCAGGAGGAATTTCTGAGTGGCCAGCCTGAGGTCTAGATGGAGGTGGGGAATGGTACTTGAGACATTCCTAAAGGAAGGCACAGAAGCACCCTTCAGAGTAGGCTATGGAATGATGTGTCAAGAAGCTCAGACCTCCTGCTTTAAGTGCCTACATTACCTAGTAGTGCTTAAGAGGCTCTCTACTGGAGAACCACACTCGCATCCATCTGTGCCCTCCATCCATTTCTAATTGTGTGTAAAGTTGGATTAACCTGGAGCGGGCTTGGATCCAAATGTGGCATCTTTTTTTTTTTTTTTTTTTTTGATGATGATGAAATTAACGCAATGTGTTAGAAAATGTCTCTTACAAGGATACTTACTTGCTTTGAACCTAGACTTCAGGAAGCCTGGGTTTTATTTTTTTGAGATGTTTTGGTAGAAGGAAAAGAAAAAGGCACCAAAATCTCAGATGGAATGATCAATGTCAGTAAAGGCTAGAAATTCTGGGCACAGACAAGACTAAAGAAGTACTTTGCACTGTGGAAGAGGACAGAACACAGGAGAAAATTTTCCTCCAGCGAAGAGCACAAAAATCTCCTGCAATTCTGTCTATTCACGGCATGGGTCCCTTCTGTTCGTTGCCCTTTGGGGTTAGACATCAGGTTGGTAGCCTGAATGGATGGACCCAGTGAGAATTAGTTCAGCCTTCTTCCAAGAGTGAATGTGTTAGTGGTTACTTATCTGGGTTCCTGTGCATCAGAAAAGAGGCAAGCAATTGCTTCATCTTAGGAGGGGGAAGGATGAACAAAAGTGAATGTCCATTGTGACTCAGGGAGTGAAGATACCATCAGCAAACTTTCTTTTTGTCCAACGTTTCCTTTAGTATTTGCCTGTCTTTTGGAGTACCACTGAATACCTGAAAGAAAGACTTTATGTAGCATAGATTGTTTTGTGCCGTTTGACAACATTAATCTTTGTCGTTGTTTTTTAACCTATTAAGGAATGTTTGGAATATCTGCTCTGTGTTAACTTTTTGCAGCTTCATTCTGAGAGACATCAGTCAAACAAACAAAAGAATCCCCATCACAGTCTTACAGTATTCCAAGAGCCATGTCTGTTAAGTGGCTTCATAGGAGACACTCAGCAACCATGTGGTCAGTGGCCCGCTCTTTTACCCAATAACATACATCATAGTTACATGTTTGGTGGTTTGTGTTGACCTGAGATTTATTTTTAAGATCTTTTCTTCGTTTCTGTTCGTTCTGGTTCTGTTCTGTTCTGTTCTGTTTTGTTTTTAAAGTCTTGCTGTGGTCTCTTTTTGGCAGAAATGTTTCATGCATGGCAGCAGGCCTGTTGCTTTTTTATAGTGATTCCCATTGAAACTGTAAGTAAATGTCTGTGGCCTTGTTCTCTCTATGGTAAAGATATTCACCATGTAAAACAAGAAAAATATTTATTGTATTTTAGTATATTTATATAATTATGTTATTGAAAAATTGGCATTAAAATTTAACCACATCAGAAGCCTATTGTAAATACAGGTTCTATTTAAGTGTACCAATTAACATATAATATATGTTTTAAATATAGAATTTTTAATGTTTTTAAATATATTTTCAAAGTACATAAAATCTGGGGGTTCTGGGTTTTTTTCTCTTCACTGTTAAGTATGAAAATGTGTTTTATTATAAATATATGTGTTCCTTGCTTTAAGACCAACATGACTAGAGGTAGCAACTGAACAGCCCCCACACAGGAAGCTTATTTCAAAGCATGGGGAGACCAATCCTGAAAATTGTACACTTCAAAAAAATCTCCAGGATTGGGCCTGTCTTCTGTAGTAGAAGACAGGAGTGTCATTTTCTGGGACACTTGAAACTTCTCCCCTTTGAAGAGATAGACTTTCATCAAGTACCAAACCATGTATCCTAGCAACATCAGGATCCATGAACCAGGGCTGGCAGGCTCTATTTGATTATAAAATAACTGTTTTAAAAAAAAATCAAAGTAGGTTTACTTAGGGATAATGAGAATAAATTGGCTCAAATTTAGAAAGTCAATGACTGAAAATCTTGCAGAAATTCAATATTTGGAGACAGGTCGTGTCCCCTCGGTTTGGAAGCGGTGCCGCTTGCAGCATGTGCTTGTATCCATTGCACTGATTTAATTTTTGTATGTGGAGCATGCAGATTTTATATCATAGTAGCCATGATCTAACAGATTGCTACAATCTCTAAAAAGATTTGCCTCCATGACGGCTGCCAAGCCGCTGGGTAATTTAGTTAAAGTGTTTAAAGTTATCACCAAATCTTAGGGAAATAAATGGAAGGATTTTAAATTAGAGAAAGGGCCATTAAGGAAAAGAGCATCTGTTCTGACTCCTCAGGCTCCCTGTTTGAGCACTGACAGCCCATCGCAGAAAGTGGTGAACTATATCTGTGCAATGTATCATTCCTATTTCAAACATACACACATGGTTTCCTCGTGTATTGTCCTATAAATAAGGATCAGGAAAGTCATAACAAACACTGACTTGTGTTGTGTATATGCAAGAGCAAATCGAATGAGATGAATGACTCTAATCTGCCCAGTGCATTTACAGAGCACTCTAACCCCTGAGAACCCCCTCCCCCGCACACACACACACACACACACACACCCAGCCAGCCAACCCTGACAGTCTAGTCATGAAATTAGAACTTGGCAATACTTATCAGGCTTATCCAGTTTTCATAGTTGACAAAGACAAAAATGTTTCCCAAACAATTGAGTAACAAGAGGTGGAAATTAAATAGGACATCCAGGTTTGTGAAGTTAAAGGGGTTTGGCAACTAGGGTGAAGTTTCCATTTGTGCCAAAGGTCAGATCAAAATGTTTAACTTACTTAGCCAACCTAGAAGCTCACCTATATCCAGACTGTAACTATGACAAAAAATGAGAGAGAAAAATGAAGTCAGAGGAACAACATCAACAAAATGGAGGCACTGCTAAATTACCCATTGGAGTATAACAGGAGGAACCGGATTAAAGCTGTTAAATCATTAAGAAGCTTGGAAATAAGTTGCATGATTTGATCTATTGCTTTCATCACATTTGTGAGCCTCTGTGGTCATTCAATGTGTCTATGAGGTTGTTTTATCATCCATTCTGACTTTTATTAACAATATCCCAATGCAGTGGAATCTGAAGTAGGTCTTAGAAGGGAAGTGTGAAATTGTCCTGTGTTCACTAACATGTTTAGCTGGCTCTAGAAGACAGGTCGTACACCTCTGAACTGCGCCAGTTAGACTTCAGGCCTTGCCTCAGAGCAGCCAGTGCTCCTGTCAGCATTATTAGTTCCTCCCGTTCTAATGTCAAGTGTGTTCTATAAGTCACTCAAGATGAAATGTCCATATTTTTTGTAAGCTATTGCTAACACAGATAACTAAGATTTAAAAGAAAAGCAAATACATACATACATACACGCATAGGTAAGTGGATGAAACATTTAGCCTGGAAAGAACCATCATAGACATGGTTCAGATGTAACATGCTGACCAGAAAAATCAGTATTTAACCTATTATTAGTATGGGACCTGGACCATTCTTTTAGCTGTGTGTTAACTGTTGCCTTAAAGACTGAGTGTTTGGTTTGGGAGGTCAAAGGAGAGTAGTTGTGACTCTGATTCCTTTTAGTTGCATTGACCTTTCCATAGCTGATGAACTTCTACCTGAGAGCCAAGGATAGCAACTTGAGGGGGTCACAGTGACTGTAAAGCCTCCAGCATGCCTAGACGGTACAGCTAGTGAACACCCCAATTGCCCCCTGCCACCAGGCTTTTGAACATCACCTACTCTTTTAGTTTTAGCAAGTTATTCTTTCTAGGAAAAAAAATGAAAGTGTCTTACTTTTAAACATATGATTAAATACAGCATATTATTTGAAGAACATGAACATTGCACAAAATCATTTTACACTGAAGACGAAAACATGGTGGCATTTTACACATCTATTCTTCATTAACAAAAATCTATTTATGTGACATGATGTAGAATTTCCAAAGCCTTTACCTCAGCTCTTTTTATAACTTGGTAAGCAACCACGTGAAAAGCTCCTAAGCTGGCATTTGCCTTTGGAAAACTGGTAATAGCTGTACCATCAAACTGTGAGAGTTAGTCTAACAATTAATAAATCAAACCAAATACACACACACATGCACACACTTACACGGCTGCTTTTGCATTTTTCTGTAGTTAAGTATGAGCTGCTATTTGCTTTTAATCTGGAAATATGAAGAAAGTAGCTTCCCTCAGAAAAATAATGTTTCCTTTATCCTGAAAACAATCTCACACCAACTGTTGTACTTAATGACAGGATGTGTCTGAAGCAAGTAAATAACCAAAGAGAGTGAGCTGAGACAGCTTGAGGTGTCCACATTTCAGAAGGACGTAGGGATGCTTCTGCAGCCCTGCACTTCACTACTGTGTGTCCTTTCCAATTATTCCTTAGATACAAGGAGCTGCTCTGTATATAATGTCCGAATGAAAAAGAGATATTTTTGTTTAGCTTATGTGCCCACAGTTTGTAAAAATATTAAGTACCACAGTACACATTCAATTTATTTAGTAAAGATGTATCTATCTATTCAATCAGGCCTTTGATGTTTAAGAAATGGTTTCTGAATTGTAATTTAGTGCTGGTCAGAAGGGGGAAATGGCACAGATATAATAAAACAGACATATTTAAACAGCAGAACCCTTCTCTAAAACCTCTTAAACTGATTTTCACTCAGAGGTCACAGTGCCCACAGTCTTCTCCTCCTGCACAAATACAGTGAGTCTCAGAGTGATCTCCAACTGCCACCAGCACCAGAGTCTCTAGGGACTCTTTAGAAATATACATTCTCAGACCCTAGTGCAGACTCAAAGACTGGGAGGAGGCTCTGGAGTAGAGCCCTACAGTCTGGTCAACAAGCACGCTGGGTGAGTCATGAGTGGAAAAGGAATCCAACACCCATTCTAGATGTGTCTTTCTGGATAACGAAGTTTTACCAGAGCCAAGGGTTTGGAACTCTGCTCTCTGCTCCTTTCAGGACACTCTTTTTCCAAGACTTTCCCACCTTCAAATCATCTAGATTTCTACTTCCTAAAGTCCAAGAACAGTGGGTGCTTAGAAGTGTGACAATGGTCAAGGTTGAACTGACGGCTTTAAAGCCAGCATAGAAATGTATACCAGAAAAATTCCCTCCAGTTCATAGTTGATATTTTGTCTTCTTTTTTTTTCAAAGTAATGGGAGTAATGGAGTCAGGACCCAGAACATGTGATTATTTATAACACGTTGGGAATGATATGAGAAATGAGAGGCAACATGTAGCAAATTAATAAGGAAAACTTAGTCCATCTCAGGCAGTGGGCTGTGCACATGCCAATAGCCCTGTCTCTAGGAAATATGGTTCATAAATTTGACACACATCCTGGCTTAGTTAGCCATTAGTAGGGTGAGTCCTAGGTTGACCATCCAGAATGACCAAATGACTTCTCCAGTCTTTGCAGCCTGCCTTTTCCTTGTAGGAATTGACTTGTAGAAATGGGAACCTATCCCCTAACCCCTGTCATCACTCTGTGTGTGTGTGTGTTTCTCTTTGTGTGCATAACCCTGCATGTTCTAGATTCCAAGCTGCATTTGAAGATTTTTCTGTTCCTTGGATGAAAGAGAGGTTGCCTAAAATTATTTCCCATTCGGCAATACAGAAGCCCCAGTTATGGCAAACTTGGCTTCAAAACTAGGAGTTTGGTTAATTCAGCCATAAACAATCTTGGGTCTCTGAGCCTCTGTTAAGCCATTGTCACTCATAGGAGAAGCCAAGCTGGACTTTCATGGAGTACAATTTTTAGCTCTAAGGCATCCTACCTACTCCATTAACTGCAGTAACATGAGATTACAAAAGAAATTTCTGAAGCACTTACCTTACTGAGGTATTCTACCTCCCGCCTTCCTCCATTCTTGGTGCCCTTATTACATGGCAGACGTCACTAGACAACGGCCCCTTGAGTCAGAAGGAGGGTCGTGATGGGTAGGCTCGGAGGAGAGTTCTCACTTTAAATGCAGCTTATAAAATGCCTTGACGAAGCTGACCACCTACAAAGTGTGAGCTTTTTCTGCCTGGCTCTAAGCTTACTTTCCAAACTAGGCAGTGCTGTTTTACCTGTGTTTGATTTCTTTCCTGTTCGCATGCCCTATGGTGTGGCACTTAGCAAAGAGACGTCCAACACGTGGCTAAATTGTGGGAAGGAGACACCAAGTTGAACTGCTGGATTTACAACCCATTGTCACTGTTTCTAGAAGTCTCTGCTACAAAATGGGCTTTCATTTGGTTTCTGGTGGACATTACCCCTTTGCCAAGGATGTGCACATCTCAGCCAGCTTTGCTGTCACTTCCGAACACTAAGTTTCTTTGCCACTGCAGAGGAAAGCCTTGAGAACAAGGTGTCTCACAATTAGCCATGGACCACCATTCTGAGTAAAGCTTTGGTCAGAGGAGGAGACCAAGCTCATTGTCATCCATGGCCTGGAATCCTCATTCCAGCCTCCAAGCTTTGGATTATTCCTTGCCCAGAACCCTTTAGCCTGAATCTGTCAGAAATCTGTTTCCATTGTAAGTCTGTCTTTTTCTATGGCTATTTTATGCCTGGTTTCTCTTTTGATGACCTCCAGGCTCTATTTCCCCTGGGTCCCATCTTCTCGGCTGCCAGAGAGCACATATTAGAGCCATTAAGGTTACAGATTTTGGAGCCTGGCACATGTGTCTGAATTCCTGCCCTGCTACTATAGCTTTGTGACTAAGAGAAAGTCACTTGCCTTCTCTGTGTCTGTTTCCTCGCCTGGAAAGAAAACTTGAAGAAAAATACTGCATACCTTAGGATTTTGTGAGAATCAAATGAGGCAATACACATAAAACTTCAAAAAAAAAGTGAGGAGCTCACAGAAAAATCGCAAAAAGCATTGTAAACTCTTAGGAGAAATTCTCGTAAGTGGGGCTAGCCTAGTATAGACCTCAGAGATCCTTCTATGATGGTTCTCGGGTTCCTGAGAAGGATCCAATGTTGTCTCTGCAGCATTTAAAGCTGTTTTGTTTTTCTAGAAAATTCAGAGAGCCAACTCCTGTTGATCCACTAGCAATCCTTCTTGTTGGTTCGACAGTGACCACACCACATTCATAGGCAAATAGAAAACTACAATAGAAGGAGTTTCTCTGGAACACATATTTCAAATGGTGTCCATCATCCCTAAGTGTCTGGGCCAATCAAATAGTAATAGATGACTGAAGTCATGAAGTCTGAAAGAGAAACAGAGGCACAGTCACATCCTTGAAAGTGGCCATAGAACATGAAAAGAACCTGCCTCAATCTCTTGCCTCATCTTAAACAAGCATCCATCCCATCCCATGATGGTAAGAGACTGGTGAATACCATGAGTAGGCAGCATTCCTGGCACCTGTGTGGAGTAACCCACTTTAAACAATCCATGAAGAAGTTGGTTGTACCAGTACTCTTGCTATAGGGGCAAAGAAATTAAAACACGAAGATAACGTCTATCAAAGTTCTTAGTGCTAGTGAGTAGTACACAGTGCTTTGACTTCGCGTAGCCTGCATCTGCAGTCACTATCCTAACCACTGCCAAAATTAAAAGGACATTAAGGAAACTGGGAAAATATGGGGAAAGCAGAGAGGGAGAGGGAGGCGGAAAAGAGGGAGGGAGAGTGAGACGGGAAGGGGAGGAAAGGAGAGGAAGGGGAGGGGTGGATGAATTTGGGCTTCCATCAGAAAGGAAGAACACTGGCCATGATTTCTTATTCTTAACTCTCAAGAGAGCCCTGGCTGTCTCTTTTAAGGGTTAACATGCAAATAGGCTCATATTGCATGTTATGAAGGCCCCTCCCAAAGTGGATGCAGTACAGCTGGCTCTGGTTCTCCTTGCTGTGTGCCAGCTGTTTTCAATACCTAGAAATGGGACAGCTGTCATCCCTTCAGCTCTGTAACAGAAAGGCTTCCTGTGAATCACTGGGATCGGGTAGATGAGTCTTAGAATCACTTGCTAAGCCCAGGAGTGCTCAGTCCTGCCTAGGTCAGTGTCCTTTGAGTGGCACTGAGGACTGGCATCAGACATGATAGGCAAGTCCTCTACCACGACACCTCCAGCACTCCCATGACAATACTTGACAAAGTCATTCTGTATTTATGGTTGGTGGAGAAGAAAAAGGAGTCTTGGGCATCATCACCTGCCACCTCTCTCCTCGCTCTTCCATATATGCCATACATCACTGCAAAGGTCTAGCTGAACTCAGATTTAGCCTCAGGCTGTTTCACACAGTTCTGTTCTGTGTAATTGCTGCCAGTTTGACTAGAACTGACCCAAAAGATGAACTTCATTTGTTTTTCTCGTTTCCCAGTTTTTTGAAAACAGGTCCTCTAGGTGGTGAGTCCTTCTGACACCAAAGTCAAGGTTCTGGGGACCATACCTGAGGATTAGTAGACATCAAGCATGGAAGGGTGATGCATGTTCTATACACATTTACTTAAGAGTGACATTCATGCCGGGCGGTGGTGGCGCATGCCTTTAATCCCAGCACTCGGGAGGCAGAGGCAGGCGGATCTCTGTGAGTTCGAGTCCAGCCTGGTCTACAGGAGCTAGTTCCAGGACAGGAACCAAAAGCTACGGAGAAACCCTGTCTCGAAAAATCCAAAAAAAAAAAAAAAAAAAAAAAAGTGGCATTCATGGACTTCAGATCGACATTCTGGAGAGAAGCCAGTAAAGACTAGTTATCCTAAGAATTAGTTGAACACCTACAAGGAGAAGAGTTTGGCAACAGATACTAATAGAATATCCTTCGTTTGTATGAGATACCATGCAAACTACTTTTCATGCTCTGTAAAAATACTAAACAACCACATGGCAGTGTAATTTTATAAGCACATCAACTGACAGAAAAGGGTCCTGAATAAGTTGTCTCAGGTACTATAGTTAATAAATAATAGAGTCAGGATTGAGGTTACATCTCTATTGTCTCGAGGCTTTAATCTCAACTGTGGCTCTCAATTTTGACCTGCACATACAAATCACACAGAGAAGATTTAAAAGTTCTTATGACAACTTCAAACACAGACAAGTTAAATGACAAGCCCTGGCAGTAGAGCCCAGACGACTGCATTTTTCTTTTTCTTTTTTTTTTATTAATTAATTTATTTAATTATTAAAGATTTCTGCCTCTTCCCCGCCACCACCTCCCATTCCCTCCCCCTCCCCCAATCAAGTCTTCCTCCCTCCTCAGCCCAAAGAGCAAGCAGGTTTCTCTGCCCTGTGGGAGGTCCAAGGACCACCCACCTCCATCCAGGTCTATGTAGTTTGGATGACTGCATTTTTCAAAAGCCTTCCCAGTGGTGGGTTCCTCTTCCTCTAGGTCAGCGCATGACCAGGATCATGGGATTCTAAGGACTGAGAATTAGCCAAGCAGTTCCCCAGTTCTCGAGTAAACTAAATCCAAGAGGCTGCACATCCACAGCAACAAGAAATAGCCCTTCCAGAAGCTAAGGTCAAACTCTGGAGTCAGAATTGAGCCCGAGACAGTTCAGCTCGACACTGTACTTTTTGACCAAGGTCTATCAGCTCCTGCAGGTGCCATGAACAGAAACAATTCAGACACAAAGGTTTCAGGGAGCCCAAGTCGACCAATGAGGGTACCCTGGCCTAGGGGTGTAGAGAATGGAGTTACATAGGTTTATTACAGGCAGGCTGTCAGCTGCTTTCGGCCAACAACACACCCCTGTCATTTCACTAATGCTTGGCTTATTCTGTTGGACACTGAAGACTTTAAATAGTAATTGAAAGGACAAAAACCAGTGTATCCTGACTCTTTTGAGGATTTTCTATGTCTTCAAAAGTGACCATTAGAATAATACTTGACTTTGTCTTGTGTCCCCCACTTCTAACACAAACTTCCAAATAGACAGTAGTGACTAACACAAGAAAAAAGTCTGAATCCTACAGCCCCTTCCTGGAGGGCTACTTTTAGTAGCAATGCAGGGATGCCTGGCTTAGCGAGGCCACGGGACTAATCGAATTTGGCAGATGCACTGTGTCAGCAGGCACCAGGGTGCTAATGCCCCAGGGCAGCTGCTTGAGAGGGTAAGTGGGCAAATGCCTGGCTTCTTCCCCATGTTTTCAGAATAGGAATCTTGAGTCTCAGGAATCACCCGACTGTGGGACCAGAGGCTATTTTGGGCCAGCTCTTATCCAATGGAAACTTAGGGGTGGTGTCATTTGAAACTGCCAAGGAGCATCTGATTTCACCCTTATCCGGGACATGTCCCCAGAGGAAATTGGAGCAATGTCAAGGAGATCAAAATGCAGGTGTCAGAATTTCCCTTTGTTTGTATTTCTGGGTTCTTTTTCTTCTCTTCCTTTCCATTTTCAGCTCTCCTTTTCATGACTTCAGCGAAGGTGTTCATTACACCTCACCTGGAATATAGCAGCCTTCCAGCGGTCTCCTTCTTCCCCACCTGTTCTCTACGACTTCTTTCTTGCCTTTTAGGATATGATCTCTCTGAAGTTTCAAGGCAAATGAGTGTGAAAATGCTGTGTATCACATCACACAAGTCGCAAAACCCACTTATACACAAATGTACTCCTTTGGAAGAAGTCACAGGGATGCCATTTCTGCTTGAGGGTGATTACACAGGAATAAAGTCCGGTGCTTTTGCAAGGGAAAAAAAAACAAAGCAAGATGGATGTTTAAAGGCAACAATGCTTTAAAGCAGTGTGTGTGTGTCCCCTAAAATGAATATCCCACAAGCATTCATGGCAGCCTTGTGTGCTTGGTGATTGAAAGTCAGAACCTAATGTAGAATGTAGCTCTAATTATGAGTATTTCTCATGGAATGGAGGCTGAGAGAGACTGTGAGTTAGAGGCAATTGCTACTATAACCAGGAGATAAATTTGGAGGACATATGCTCTCTAATATATCTTACTGATGGATGGATGGCTTATATAATCTCTTCCCATTTAACACGTGGAATGGCTTATAATTACTGACAGAGCACACATTAGTCATAGTGGCATTCAAGACTTTTATGATCTGTCTTCAGGTTATTTTTCCCATTGGATGCTCAAATGACTCATAGCACACCTTGCAGTGCCTTCCTACTCCACCCCTTCCTCTCTAAGTGAACTCTCTGTGCAATCTATGCCTTTATGCATTTTATGAATCCTTCCTTGATCATAAAAACTCTGGCCAACCATAATCCACGGCAGGAACACCAGGTAAAATACGGAATGCTCAATAAAGCAGGAGCTCCAGTTGAATATGTGTTTCATGTAAGTAGATCCAAACAGTTACTGGAACACGCTGTGAGTAAGTGTTCATACAAAGGTCCATATGTTGACAGGGGTGGTCCCCAGGGTGGGAGTATTGGTAAGTTTTATAACCTTTAGGAAATGGAGCTGAGCAGAAGGACCTAAAGCAACTGAGGTCATATTCTTGAAAGAGATAAAATATTTTTCATGAGTCTTTCATTAATTAGTTCTACAAAGAACATTGCTCCACAAACCCGAGTGTGACTCTGCCCTGAAGTCATTACCTCTGGCCTACCTTTCCATGCTCTGCTAGGTATTCTGCGGCTCTCACCAGAGCCCATAGTATACTGTTTGGACATTCAGCTTCTAAAGCCATGAGCTGACGAACCCTCTTTACAGTTAGTGTTTGCTAGGCATGGTAGTTGATATTGACTGGTGAATATGCAGGATCTCAAATCACCTAGAAAGACAAGCCTTGGGGCATGACTGTGAAGACTTTCTTGATAGGGTCAACTGAAGTGGAAAGACATCATTCCATGGGCAGAGTTCTACAATGATCAAGACAGAGTGAAGCACCAATGTTCATCTGCCTCGATTTCCTGACTCTGGGTGCAGTGTAATGGGTTGCCCCACATTCCTGCTGCCATGCCTTCCCTGCCAATGACAAACTCCAGTCCCTCGAATTGTCAACCATAACAAGCCCTCCTCCTTTCAGCTATTTTTGTCAGGTATATGACCCCAGCAATAGTAATAATATACCAGACTTATATATCATAGTGATGAGACACTGACTAATATGGAACATTTATTATTGTGTTCATTTAAATTCAAATTCCACTAAGTGGACCTGACCTTTTTACTTTTTTATTTTATTTTTTGAGAATTTTATACCTGTATACAGTAAAATATGATCATATCCACCTTCATTTCCCTCTTCCAATCCCTCAGTGTTCCCTCAAACATGTCCCCTTTTCAACTTCATGTCTTTTTATTTTTTTATAGCCCACAAAGTCTATTAATGTTGAACAATGTGCACTGAATATGCAGCCATCCACTGGAGCATGGAAAATCCAACCATGAGAGCCCTGTAAAAAACAAATGATTCTCCTTCCCCCGGCAGCTATCAACTGCCAATAACTCCTCAGTAAGAAACAGGACCTGGAGAGCCCCTTCCCATCCATGCAGTAATATTGGCTAGCTTTAGCTTATTCGGATAGCCATAGCTCCTGGGAGTTCATGGTTACAATAACCATATCATGTCTAGGAGACAGTACTCCTCCACACGCTTTTAATTCCTATGTCTGACAACCCCACCTGTAAAGTGGTAATCCTATGTACAAACTCTCAAAGTAAAGCTCGGAGCTTCTGTTTATTTTTCCACTCTCACCGAACACCAAACCATTCATGAGCAATGCATAACATCTCTTATTAAACCTAAATAGTGGGTTCATTCTTCAAAATGCCCAGCATTTTATTTTCAGAAGTTTTAGAATAGCCTAATAAGTCATTGTTTTGGATCAGAAAAAAAAAATCACTGAGTGTTTGTCATAGGGATTTTATTGCTGTGAAGAGACACCATGACCACGGCAACTCTTATAAAGGAAAACAGTTGGGGTTAGTTTACACTTTCAGAGGTTTAGTCCATCATCATCATGGCTGGACATAGGGATGTGCAGGCAGACATGATGCTGGAGAAAGAGCTGAGAGCTGTACATCTTGATCCACAGGCAGCAGAAGTAGTCTGTCCACAGTGGGCGTAGCTTGAGCATAGAAGACCTTAACGCCTACCCCCACAGTGACACACTTCCTCCAACAAGGCCATACCTACTCCAAGAAGTCACACCTCCTAATGGTGCTATTCCTTACAGGGGCTGTTTTCTTTCAAACCACCACGGTATTCCTTTGACTCTGCTACTATAGCACTCAGCTCTGCTCTCTGCCTCCATTTTACAGTTGAAACTGCTTCCATCTTGCAAAGCCATGTTTATGCACCACCATGAACTTATCAAAGAAACTTTTTTTAATCAATTATGTCTCTGCAAAATAACATCTCCCCACCATTTTTTTTCATGTCGCTACATGTTACAGAATCTTCAAATGCTTCCGTGAGGCCTTTAGAATTTCTGCCCTGAAACACTAACCACTCACTAGGCAAAAATGTTTTGTACTGTTGGTCAACTTCCTTGTTTCTACCCTTTGTTTTTGGGGGGTATTAGACATTTTCATTCATCTGTTTTCCCATGACAATCCATCTATCTATGTGTCAGAAAGTTCTCAACATGGATGTTTTAGATTGAAGGGTCACAGGATAGTTACATGGACACCACATTGCTAGTATATCTACCCCTAAATGGCTATAAAATAGCAGTATATCTCAGCAATAAGGAAAATCTACTTAGAAGTCTATGTGAGTAATTTTCTACTCTAGTTTTATGTTGGGCATCTGATTGTTTAAAAGAATATAAAAAACATGATTTCTAGACCTTCACTTAAATCAAATGACGTAGAGCCCTTGGGAAAGAAACTTGGGTATCAGCATTGTTTTGAAAGCTCCCAAGTAATTTTACCAGACAAGCAAGATTGACAGATATAGAAATTTTCTGGAGATTTGGCTTAATATTATTCTTTGAGTCTAAGCCATGACAGATGAGAAAAAGCAGGGTAATCTGGAGAAGCCCTGTGGGTGTCCTTTTGTTTTGGTTTGGTTTGTTTGTTTGTTTGTCTGTTTGTTTTACACACACATGAGAACACTTACACATAACCATCATACAGTATAACCATGAGATTTCAGATTCATTTCCTCTTTCTAACCAGGGAGAACAAGAGAGCTCCAAAGTCTTGTGCAAAGAGGTGACCTGGGAATTAGTGGGACTGGATTTCACTTCACCAGGATTCTGCATTCACTATTTGGGGTGTTAGTTTCACCAGAAAAATAATAGTACTTTGTGGAAATTAAAAAAATAACTTGCTGATACTGAATTGTCCCCTCTTGTACATCCCCACCCCTACTACACACCAACCTGAACAGAAGAAACCTAAGCAATTGGTTTCTTCTTGGTTTGGATCCATTCCCCTTGGCTTTCTTCCAGGCATTGTGAAGTAGAATTCCTTTTAGTATATGTGACTGTAAAGAGATGGATCCTTGAAATGAAGACTTTCAGAAAGAAGGATAAACATGTTTAGCGGGGAAACATAGACCTAGGAGTCAGCTGACTGGAATTCTCAACCTTGCTCTGACCCTTTCTAACCATAGAAACTGGGCAAGTCCCCTTACTTCTTTTAGTCTTGGTCTCTGCGAAAGGAATATTGGAGTACATTTGTACTGTCATAAGAGAAGGACCTAAGAGAAAATTTATAAACTTCAGAAACTTATTTCGAGCAGTTCTGGAGACAGAGAACTCTAAGAACAAGCACCGAGAGGTTCAACTCTCTGGGGAGGGCTGTTTTCTGGCTCTACAATGATATACTAGCATTGCATCTCCCAGAAGGAAGGAGCATTGTATCTTCACATAACAAAGAGACAGGGTAAAATAGACTCAAAGGCCCCTTATCAAATCCCCTTATGGCAACATTAATACATTCATTAATACAGAACCTCCAGGAACCAAACACTCCCCAAAGTCCTACCTTCCAACATTGTTGCATTGGAGCTTAAATTTTACACATTGATTTTGGGGAGACACATTCATACCACTGCAAGAAAGTTGCTAGAATTCAACATCTCAAGATTCCCTTTGGTATCTAACTTCTTCATGGATTTGAGGCCATTGAAGATCTATACGCCATTTCTTAAAAGCTGAGCTCTTCTCCAAAGCACGGATTATGTATGTGTTCAGATAATGCCTAGAAGACAGTCCCATGTTCTGCTTTTAACTGGTACTACATTCTTGAAAGCAGCCTCGTTCCCTCTGAGCTCCAGCATTCTCAACCATGATGCAAATATCATGCTAAGTCATCTCAACCCCGCCGAAAGGGCATTAGGTACTTGAGTGGCTGAATGTGAGCCATAAATGTAAGTCAAATTTCAAAACATGAAGTCAGATTAAAGAAAGGTAATTATCAGTTATCTAGTAAAGATGAATGAACCAATGAGGGAGAAGACAAGGAGCCACAGGAAGAATCCACATGTGAAGTTCAAATTCTGAATCTATTTTATTCAATCAAAAAAAGTCTGTATTTCCATTTTAGATTAACTGTGTAAAATGCATCAATCACATTTCTTAAAGAATGCTTGAACTCTTCAAATAAGCACAGTGCTTGTGAAATCAACCATCATGATGATTTTAAACCAAAAAAGAACCCTACATACTGATGTGACTTTTGTCAAAAGAAAACTAAGCAGATAAATAAAACCATTATTTTACCAATTCTTAATGAAAATAATCAACATATCTCAAAGTCTCAAATCTTAAATTTTACTCTATTTCTTTTGCCCTTGACCATTTTATGAGCCATTCTGAGGCTTGGCCTTTATTGTTCACGTTCTATCTTGTCTTGAAGACCAATCTGATCTGTTCACCTAGTACTTTGTACTGCAGCAGCCACTGCGGTCCTGCCCATGTGCCAGGGGCCCCAGTTACTGAGTCAATCCCTGCCTGCTTCTCATCACCAGGTGACCTTTCAAACTCCTGTATAAACAAACCCTTCAAGACTCAGATTCGTTTCCATCTCCTCCTTGGATATCTTTGATTCCTTAATCTAGGAACCATCTTCTATTTCTGATGTTCAGTTTAAAACAGTACCTATAGGTACCAGAGGAGTAGGCTCTGACCCGGTAAGATAACACATAAACATCTGTTAGCATTGTCTTGACTGCAGGTCAGACACTTTTAGAACCTGATATTTATTAAACTCCCGACCTTCACTACCACTATTAGTAAGGCCCCACTTGATCCATAGGGAAACAAACCTTGAAAAACTTAAGAAGAATCTTGCTCAGAAGGCTCAGCAGTTAAGAGCAACAACATCAGGCAGCTCACAAATTGCCTGTGACTCTAGTTTCAGAGAATTTGATAATCTCTTCAGGCCTCTACAGGCACCTGCTGTAGAAGTGCCTAGCTCCCGCATGGCTAGCTTTACCCAAAATAATTACACCGAAACTGTATTCTTTTAAACACTGCTTGGCCCATTAGCTCCAGCTTCTTACTGGCTAACTATCACATCTTGATTAACCCATTTTTATTAATGTGTGTAGCACCATGAGGTGGTGGCTTACCAGGAAGCTTTTAACCTGTGTCCATCTCGGAGAGGAGAGCTATTGCGTCTGCTTCACTTCCCTTCTTTCCAGCATTCTGTTCTGTCTACTCCACCCACCTGTGTTCTGACCTATCAGGCCAAGCAGTTTCTTTATTAATTAACCAACGAAAGTAATAGTTAGACAGATGATCCTCCTCCATCAACCTGCACACGCAAGATGCACATATATGCACTCAGCTCACAAAATAAACTTAAAAAAAAAAACTTTCTTTTTTGAAAAGAGGTTTGCTCAAAACTTTATCGATAGAAAGTGGTTACACTGACTCCACAATCCATTTTCTTGGCCACTGTACTATTCTCCCCCGTTGTATAAATGTTAACTTTTTTTATCTGTACATTAATTTCCTCATATAACTGGGCACATAGTTATCATTAAGTAGAGCCTCAAGAAATAATTATTGAATAAAATGCCCTGAAATTTTCATTTGAAGAAATTCACCTGCCTCAATGTGTCTTCGTTTTGTTTGTTTGTTTGTTTTTCCTGGAGGGTGCATTTGTTTTGAATTATCAAGCCATCACTGGCTAGGAAGACTTTCTCCAGTACACCTCTGCTGGCTTATTTCTACAAGCCCCATCCATTCTCAAGCCCAAGATCCACTGCAATGGCTCTTGGAAGAAAATATTTCACTTCAAACATTGTTCTCTTTCCAAGGAAATGTCAACAACACTGAAAACATCTAAATATTTCAGAGGGAAAGTTCTCATTAGAAAAAGATTACTGTTCTGCTGTGTGACCTTAGGCAAGCCATCTCATGTCCCTTAGACATCTCCTCATCCGTAGCCTGACAGGACTGAACATAATGATCTCTAAGCTCTAACTGTTCGTGCTTTCATGTTGTTATATGGGTTTTTCTTCTTCTTTGATATCTCAAGATGTGCCTTGAGGCCCACGGGATACAGAGAGGTAGTAATATGATCTATACAGGATATAGTTGCCAAGTGTAAAGAACAAAATAGAAATAAAAGGATATTTTCTTCAACTGTTCTTATTTACATTAGTACTCATGAATTTGCATGGCGTTAGCAGTGGGAGCACCTACAAGGGGTTTTCAAGATTTTTCAAAGACTTACCACCATTGTTAGGAAGTTTCCAGAATATTGAAATAAAAGCTGCAACGAAAACACCGAAAGGCAGACACAAAGGAAAACTAACTTATCTGTATATCTAGCATTTAGTTGGCATTCATAATCTTTTAGTTCTGTAAAGAAGCTTAAAAAACACACCCTAAGCTCAGAACTCCTGCCACATAAAAAGTAGGAAAGGTAAACACTTTCTGCTACAGACTAAGAATGAAAACAGTGAGCAAACAATGAGCTTTGTAAAACAGCCTGAGCACCAGACACAGGCCAAGAGGTCAGCCTAGGATTTTCTACCATAATATTAATCTCTCCAAGTTTATGGTGCCTTTGAATTTCTAGAACACTAAACATGCATTAATTTTATTCTTTAGAACACACATGCATCACCACCAATAAAAATGGGGAAACTGATCCAGAATTATAAATACACGTTCTTCAATTTCAAGGAATTGGTTTAATACAGATACAGTGAGCTGATTTCAAGCCCTGCTTCCTGTTACTTTTTCAAAACTGTTCGTCTGAGCTCGGTATTTTGTGGAAACCAGAGAAGCTTTGAACTTTTTTTTTTTTGTAAAGCTGGGAGGAGTAAGAAGAGCAAAAGTGCTTGGATAAGGTAGGGAAGCCCAACTACATATTCTAAGTTTTAACATTTTAAATAGCATAAACATTTTCAATTCCAGTTACAGGTAAGGATTGAGACTCAGCATGATTAGTTCAAAAGCACACAGTCAGTGGTGACCTCAAGTCTGAAATCAGGTGTGCCAGATTTCAGCAATTAAAAGCATTTATTGCTATTACAGCTTTCATCTCTACATTAATATTGGACCAGTTAGCTGCTCAAACCTGGCGTCTTCACTGTGACATAAGACTAATAATAACAGTATGCACTTGTATGACCTTTCTGTATATAATAAGTGCACTCATTCCTTGATATTTAATACAATATTTGGTACAAAAATCATGCATGGTAAATAAATAACTATCGTCTGCTAAACTTCAGCACCTGTCCTGAATAAGGTACAAGGGGATGAGTTGAAGAAAACCTGTGATGCCATAGAACAGATATTTGTGAAGTTGTCCAGAATGCACTGGCCTTCTTTGTGGACTGTTTCTGCTGCATAAATTCCAATTTGGTGGATGGGGCAAAGCTTACTATATAGGAGGTGAACCCTGGCACAAGAAACAGAAGCAATTACAATAAGGTTCTCGTGCCTAGGAACTTGAACTTGAGGGGAGGTCTGCAGATAGGAAGGATAAAGACGGTATGCAAAGGAAAGCAGAAACAAGACAAAGTTTCTGACCTAGGTCCTTTCTGAAGACACGGCTATAACCCTGTCCTTGTGTTCTGTTTCCTTGTGGTTGCTAAGGCTGGCCCAAGGATTTACTGCAGCAGTGTCTATGGGATCGTACACCTGTCTTCATCAGCCCATATTTCTGTGAAGTTCAAACCTGGAGGCAAATATTTGCTTCTTTAAGAAAAAAGACACAGAAGCTGAACAGCAAGCACCCAAAGGAACACTTAAACACCCTGTGTCTGCACTATGCCTGTGTGGTCAGCCTATTTTAGAAGATTTGGCCTTTAAGGACACACAACTACACAAAGTGCTGCCCCCTAAGATGCCAGGGGTCCTAACAACTCTAAACAGGATCCATCACTGAGATCCCATCACATTCAGTGCAGATAAGATAGGAAATGATGTGAACAGGGGAGCAAAAGAGCCATCTGGAAGAAAACATTTTGGGGAGAGGGCAACCGGCATTCAGCCTGTATGTGGCAACAAAGCCTTCATCATCCAAGGACTAACACAACCCCTACCTCAGTATTGTATCTCTCAGCCATGCTTCCTATGGCATTGTCTCTGAATCCTACAGAGCAAGAGAAGAGGATACACAGGGCAAAGAGTTACCATCACAAAGGCCAAGCATTCATTCTACCCTCCAGTACATGGAACCCATATGACCTTAATATCTCTTGGCAGTGGTTTTGCGTAAAACACTGTAGTTCTAGCAAAAGTTGCCAAGGAGTCTTGGCAGAATGAGGCAAGTGCCATATAGAAACCCAGAGGGCAAAGTATCTGGGATCCATGGAGCAACCTCTGTGGGCCCTCAGAAATAATTGGGAAAGGGAAAACTTTTAGAATAATAACAGAAGTACTGCAAGAGCAATTAAAGGTGAGGAGGAAGCGGCGGCTGTAAAGCACAGGGCAGAAATGGCAATAGCTCATGGGACATAAATATGCACTCAGGCAACCACAAAGATTGGGACCAGATGACCTGAAAGAATTTAATGAAGCTGAAAATTCAGGCCAGAGATGTGAAGTGCAGATGGCTGCTGAATTGCCGGACTGAGACTCCAACCTCTCTTCCCTTCATGCAAATGGTAACCTTGGTGATATACAAAAAAGTTTCTCCTCTTCTATTTGGATATCACTGCCTACATTCTGATTAGGGATTCAGGGATCAAAGAGGACGCCAGAAAATAGGGGAGAGAAACAAGACTCCATTCAGATTTTCCTGGTGTCATGAACAGTGACTGATGCAATATTAACTATGAGATATCTGACAAGTTATCAAGTGCCCTAAGGATATAGAAACACGTAGGTGTTCACTACTGTCAGATGGGGATGCCAGGTGAGACCAGAGTAGAGAATATCAGAATTGCATTTTATGGCCCTACGACTTGGAACCAGAGAGACCCAACTTCAAATTATGGTGCTACCCCTTACCAATAATGTGAATATATTATAAATTAATCTCTCTGACTTTCAATTTTCCATTCTGTAAAAATGAAATAATAATGAGAAACCACAATAAAGAAAGTGTCATTTCAAGATCTCCTGGCAAAATTGGGAGCATGGGGTGGGGAGAGAAGGGAGAGTGGGAGAAGAGAAGGAGGGGGAAGGGGGAGGGGGAGGAGAACTTGAGGGTATAGGACAGTCAAGATGGGAGAGGGACAGAGGCAGAGAGCAAGGAAAGAGATATTTTGATTGAGGGAACCATTATGAGGCTAGCAAGAAAGCCGGCACTAGAGAATTTCCCAGGAATCCACAAAGATAACCCCAGCTAAAACCCTAAGCAATAGTGGAGAGGGTGCCCCAACTGTCCTTGCCCTGTAGTCAGACTGATGACTACCTTAAATGTCACCATAGAACCTTCACCCAGCAACTGATGGAAACAGAGGCAGAAACCTACAGCACAGCACTGGGCTGAGCTCCCAAAGTTAGCTGAAGAGCGGGAGAAGTGAGAATATGAGCAAAGAGGTCAAGACCATGATGGGGACACCCACTGAAACAGCTTATTTGAGCTCATGGGAGCTCACCAACTCCAGGCAGACAGGGAAGGAACCAGCAGAGGACCAAACTAGGCCCTCTGAATGGGTGACAGTTGTATGGCTGGGGCAGACTGTGGGGTCCCTGGCAGTGGCACCAGGATTTGTCCCTGCTAATTGTACTGGCTTTTTGGAACCCATTCTCTTTGGATGGATACCTTGCTCAGCCTGAGTATAATCAGGAGGGCCTTGGTCCTTCCTAGGAGCAATGTGCCTTGCCCTTTCTGGGAAGTGGATGGAAGTGGAAGTGGAGGGAATGGGAGGAGGGGAGGGAGTAGGAGCTGGAATTGCTCACCTTCCTAGACCTGGATGGAAGGAGGGGAACCTTGGACTCCCCACAGGGCAGGGAACCCTGACTGCTCTTTGGACTGGAAATGGAGGGAAAGGGGGAGGGGGGAGGGGGAGGGAAATGGGAGGAGGGGAGGAGGTGGAAATTTTTAATAATAATAACAATAAAATAAAGCAAAAAAACCCAAAGTCCTCAAAATAAAACTTACACAAAAAATTAAATTAAATTAAATTAAATTAAAATAAAAACGCAAGTGTCATTTACTTTCCCATTACAAACCAGGCTAGCTTACAAGTCTTTGTGCTGTTGTTTTTTTCCCCAGGGGACTGGACAGTAGTTTAACGGAGCATGGTATATTATGGCAGACCTTGGTGCACAAGATACCACCCATCCCATCAGAAAATGTACCTTTAAATTCAGTCTCTTTTATTCAGTGGAAATGCTGTCCCTGGATTATTAAATATTATTTCAAGAGGAGCCAGAAATCTGGAATTTCTAGAAAGTCTCTTATCTAAAATGTTACAACTAATTCCAAAGTTTTTACAAATACCGTAATACTTATGTTTTATGATTCTGATAAAATAACATAACCAAAGGTAACTTAAGGAAGATAGGGATTTTTTGGTGGGAGGGGGGTTAAAGTTACAGAGGCCAAGTCCATAGTAAGGCATGACTACAGGCGGCCAGAGTAGGAAGCTAAGAGATCACATCTCAGTCATATACAGGAAGCCAAGAGTGAGCAAGAAATAAAGCAAGGTTGTAAATTCTCAAATTCTGCTCCTAGGGCTGTGCTTTCTCCCCAGTGCTGTGTTCCTTCAAGGTTCAGTGACTTTCCCAAACAGCACCACCAGCAGGAGACCAAGTGCTCAAACCTGTGCATCTATGTGGGACAGTTCCCATTCAAACCACCACAACATTTATAAGGCAAATCCCAAACAAACTGCATTCGGTCCACAGATGCTGACTGCAGTTTGAAGGAGAATGTAATCACAAGATTCCTGCCTTAAGATCTCCCCAGAAGCCAGCTCAAATCTTCTAAGACATCATTGACTCCTGTGGTGGTTTGAAAGAAAATGGCCCCCCAAAGGGAGCGGCACTATTAGGAGGTGTGGCCTTGTTGGGGCGGGCTTTGCCGTCTCTTTTGCTCAAGCTTCACTCAGTGTGACTGGCAGTCGACTTCCTGTGGCCTGTAAGATGTTGCACTCTCAGCTCCAGCACCGTGTTTGCCTGCACACTGCCGTGCTCCTCTTCATGATCATAATGGACCGAAACTCTGAAAGTGTAAGCAAGCCAGCCTTAATTAAGTATTTTCTTTATAAGAGTTGCAGTGGTCATGGTGTCTCTTCACAGCAATAAAAACCTAAGACAACTTTCTTTATATAGAAGACTGTAGAGGGAGGGGGTAGTTTCTGCAGCTGTTCTCAAGAGGGTCTCCAATCTACACTGGGTCAAAACCCCCCATGTTCCACCTGGAGTTCCCCATGGTCCCATGGGATGACATCTCTTTACTTGTGTATTCCTGTACTGGAACTCAGATTCTGTAAGGCTGAAGCTCCCCCCACCAACCTATGGCCATCATCACATATACCCTCAGGTTCTCGTTCTAACCTCTGCCTGTATTCTTCAGGGTCCCTCTACTTCCATGAGAGCTAGATGATAGAAATAACTTTCATGCAAAGCTGAGGGGTTTTATTTACAATGCTTGTCAAGGGATTGATTCATTTTTGACATTATCTTTCAAGCTGTTCAAGTTCAAAAGAGAAAAAAATTATCGTGGGAATCAGGTAAAGAGGAAATGTCACCAGAAATGGCTACAAACAAATGCAGACAGAGGTCCTTTGGGGAACACTGGCGGCAGAGGAAGTCAACACATTACAATAAGGTAATAGCCTTGATGGATTAAGAGGCTATCAAATTCACAGAGATCACAATGATAGTTAAATGAATCCCAGCTCAGTAAATAGGGATCCTTCTTCTAAGAGTTTTATCTTCAAAAATCAGACAATTGAAAAATGAACTGGGGTCAACTTCGAATGCAGAGGAGAAGGACAAAACCCACTGTCACCCATGGGATGATTCCTTATATATTGTCTCTAACTATGGATCATGGATAAGTTATTCAATATATCTCTACAAAATGAGAACCATTCTTACTCTTTACAGTGATTATGCAAAATAAAATCAAGTATGTGAAAGTCCTTATGCCTGACACTTCATCATAATAATGATTCTCAACAATAGCTCTAGGATGTTATTTATACTGCACAATGAAAACTTACATGGAGAGAAGTTATACTGCGTGCCTTTTCCTTTATCCTCAAGTAAAGCATCAATGATAGGCCAAAAGGAAATGATTTCATCCGAATCTAGTTCGGTGATACAATTAGTTTAACTGGGGTTACATGCAAAAGCATAGGCGATTTAAGGCGGTTGTGCCACCAAGGAGGAGTCTTCTCTCTCCCAGCAATTGTTAACCACTTACATATCCTCAGGGAGGAAAGGATGTTGCTTTGCCTCCTAAGTTCTCCGAACTTCCACAAAAGAAGGTTGTTGGGCTCATCTTGTGAGAGTCTCATGTGGGTAATTATGGCTGCTCTGATCTCAAGATGGCAACTGTCATGCCATCCCCAGAAGAGAGTTCCAGAGCAGATTGCTTGTGTAAATTGCCCAAATGCTTCCAGTTAGCAAAGTCAAAGAACTTAAGATTCAAATATGTTTTTATTTTTTTTTTTAAAAAAAAAACTTTTTATATTTTCTCTGGGTTAATGATATTAACAAGTTTTCTAACTATATTTAATCAAAATTGAAAAAGGCAATGTTTATACCTAAGTTAAACCCTCCTTCAGACCTTGGTTTGTCATCAACACCTTTGCCTCTACCACCCCGACGACTTAATGTGACACCTGGGGCTGGACTTGCTTCTCTCATTGCCTTCTTGTCCTGTATCTTGATTTTGAGAAGTCTGTTACTGGCCAAATCACAGCATATAGCTGTCATCTAGAAAAAGATAAAATTCTGAACGTGAATATATCCTACTTCCTTCTTATGCCATTCCCAAACTTTGCCCATTGATGCCTATTTTTTATTTGACCTCTTGTCTTTTAACATCTGATTTGGCTTCTTTGCCTTTGCCTTATGAATGCTGCTCAACTTTGCTTCAACACTGTTCTTTTTTCCTTTGTATTTGGGACTCCACCGGTCTGCCCTGCTTTTGTTTGATCTGTTTACAATGAGATGGGCCTCAGTGGGAATGAGCAGAGTCCTGGTGCTATTGCAGAGGGATGGGGGTGGGCAGATCCTCTGTAGAGTGTCAAAAGGATAGGAAACGAGATCTACAGCATGGGCAAGGCATCTCAAGAATGCTTTCTCCTTGAAGAGGAAGTGAGAACTATCTGTAAGTTACCCTGTACTCTGAGATCTAAACCACACATTGTCAGATTTAATGGAGGAGTTCACTACTTATTAGTAGCTTCCTTTCAAAAATACAAGTAGCCAAGATGAAATATGAATAGTGTTATGACAGCTTCAACCTGATTTAAGGAAACATCACAGAGTGGTAAGTGTGCGAACTTCAAACAGGGCAGAATAATTATCCAAATAAATGATACTTAGAAACTAAGGAAATGGCTGAGTTGGTGAAAGGCTTTTTTTTTTTTTTTTTTTTTTTTTTTTTTTTGCAAGCATGAGGACATGAACTTGGTTCCTAGATACCATGTACAAAGAAGCCAGATGTAGTGGCACACTTATTACTAGTGTTGAAGAGGTAGCGACACATGGATTCCCACTTCTCGTTAACCAATCAGCCTAGCCACTTGGTGAGTTACAGGTCAATGAGACATCCTAAGAATGGTACCTTAGGAACACTTGAAGCTGTCCTCTTCCCACATCCATGTGCAACCCACGGACATATGAACAGCTGTATAGATGCATGCACATATACATCATATGACACAAAGATGTGTTTATACTTTAGTTGGTAAAAATTTTGTCTTACTCTGGAAAAGTTTCAAAATAAAAAAAAAGTTCATCTGAGAATAAGTGAAATCAGTGTGGTAGTTTGTCAACTGTCCGTCCACAAAATGATAGGTCAATCCCTGCATTAATCTCAGGGACTGGAGGCTTCATTAAGCCACAGTGATGCCTGGAGGTCTCTCTCTTTGTGAAAGAAAATCTATGTATTAAATGTTACTGTACACCAGCGGCGGTGGCGCACACCTTTAATTCTAGTATTCAGGAGGCAGAAGCAGGAAGATCTCTGTGAGTCCGAGACCAGACTGGCCTACAAGAACCAGTTCCAGGACAGGCTTCAAAGCTACAGAGAAACCCTGTCTCAGAAAAAAATAAACAGCAAATAAATGTTACTATATATATATATAAATATATATCTTTTTGAGACAGCGTTTCTCTGTGTAACCTAGAACTGGCTGTCCTAGAACTCACTCTGTAAACCAGTATGACTTCAGACTCAAAGATCTGCCTGCCTCTGTCTCCCAAGTGCTGAGAATGTGGACTAAAGGTATGGGTCTCCACTGCCTGGTTAAAAGAGTTTTTTAAAATGTCTGAGCCGTTTACCAAACCTGAAGTCTAGAGGAAGGATTCTTCAAAGTATTGTTACTCAAAGTGTCAACTGAATGGTATCAATTTAATAACTATTATAACAGTTATTGAAGTCTTATTACGTGTTGGGCACGGTTATAATCCTGACAACTGTTTTGTGAGGCAGTAATCACCATGTATGGTGCTTTAGATGAGAATGGCACCCATATGCCTGTATTTTTGGCTCCCACTTGGTGGAACTGTTTGGAAAGGATTAGGAAGTGTGGCCTTGTTAGAGGATGTGTCACTGGCTACAGGTTTTAAGTTTTCAAAATACCTGTGTCATGTTCTCTATTTCCTCTGAAACAGGAGCTCTCAGTTCTTCCTGATGCTGCGTCTTCTTTCTGCCATCATGGATCCTGGGCTCACAAGCCCAAGTGCAGCGTTTTCTTTTATAAGTTGCCTGGTGTTTTGTCACAGCAATAAAAAAGCAATTGATACATCATGTTCATCTCTTTCTAAAATAGGAAACTGGGGCACAGAAAGCTTAAATAATGTGCCCAAAGTCAGTCACCTAGCAAGTAAGAGAGGGAGGACACATATCTAGGAAGCCATGGCTTATAAACTAATCAGAAAATCAAAGGAGAAAGTGCAAGGTGAGCAAAGGTGCAGAAGAGTAAACCAAGACAGATGTGAAGGTTGCACAATAGCCACTATTGACACTCAGTCAAATCTGGACACCCCTTCTCAAACCAATTGACCTGAAGCTTCTCTCTAAGCTAGGGGAGATAGCTCTGCCTTTGTATGGTAGCCTAGATATGCTGGCAATTAGCACATTAGAGCACTTGGGTGTGTTGATGGGAGTTGGAGCATAAACAACACCTCATCTCCCTTGTTCTTCAGGTTGAGGCATGCGTTTCCTAGCATTGCCCTTGGGGATTAAGCTCATTGACAACTGGCTTGGTAATGCATCTTATATAGGCCACCACCTTGCACTGGATCATTTCCTTGTTCCATACTGGTCTTGCACTTTCAGCATTGAAACCTCTTAAATTTGAATGCTTGTCCCAGGGTTTTTTTCCTAGTGAAATGAAAAGAGGTTGAAAAGACGTAACAGGGTCATTGTATCCCTGTTTGTCATGCACACACAGACAGATGCTATTTGCTCGCCTGACACAGGGATCATTTATGGACTCAAGAGAACACATATAACTTTAAGTGTGGTTATGCAAAAGTTGTTAAATCGGAAAACAGGAACTGGGGGGTACTAGACATACTACTTAGTGAAATTTTGCCTTACTTGTTTTTTTCTTATCAGTGTAATCAATAGCAGATTCTAGTTGTTTAATGGGAGAGGGGGGAGGAAAATATTACTTTCTTCAAGATATTACCTTGGATCTTTAAATTGCTATCAGATTTTAAAACCCCTGAACATGTTCAGTCCTTCAAACTTTCTCCACATGACTACTCTATGACCTTCTACTGCTGGTACTTGACCAATAAGGACCAATCTAAAAGAAATGTTATTCCATTGAACATGACTACTGACTTCAGTCACGAGCTACATACGGTTTTACCTGACAAAGACTTGATGTAACCGGAAGACCTGATTTATATCAAAATAATAGATAAACAAATAGCTCCACCCTAGACTCATCCTCAGTTATTGCTTCTTCACCATAAAATACCACCCAACCAGCAAGGTCTTCACAGCAAGGCTGAGGTGGGTGTGGCTTCTCTGCACACATACTTACCATACTTCCTCTTTCAAAGCAAAACAAAAACAGGTTTGTTTATTGGGCTGCTGTATCTGTCAGTAAATTATTTTACTAAGGAATCTAAGAAGAGGCTTCATCCAGCAATTGATGGAAACAAATGCAGACTCACAGTCAAACATTTTGGGGAATCCTGCAGAAGAGAGGGAGAAAGGATTGTGGGAGCAAGAGGGGTCAAGGACACCACGAGAAAATTCACAGAATCAACTAACCTGGGCTCACAGGGGCTCACAGAGACTGAACCAACAACCAGGGAGCCTGCATGGGACTGACCTAGACACTCTGCATGTTTGTTAGAGTTGTATAGCTTAGTCTTCTTGTGGACTCCTATTATTGCGATCAGGAGCTGTCTCTGACTCTTTTATTGGCTTGTGGCACCCTACTCTTCATACTCAACCACTTTGCCCAGCCTTAACACATGGGGAGGAACTTAGTCTCACTGCAACTTGATATGCCACATTTTGTTGATACTCATGGGAGATGTGCCCTTTCCTAAATAGAAAGGGATGGAGAGTAGATAAGGGGGTGGGAACAGAAAAGGGTAGGGAAAGGGACTGGAAGGAAAGGAGGGAGGGGAAATTGTGGCCGGAATGTAAAATAAATTTATTTTAAAAAGAAGAAGAACTTGTACCAAAAGTGATCTGACCACCTTGGTCAACCTCCCATACATCATCACTGCAGGAAGTTCCTAAGAGAGGCTTTGTCCTTCCCATCTCCATTGTGTGATGACTTACCTGAGACCTAGCATGGAAAATGACTGTGCTTTTTTAGGTGGTGATTCGATAGCTCAGGATCTTAGTGTCTCGATACTAACAGTCTTATTTTCAGAGGCATACCATGGAGGGATAATCTCTATATAGCCTCCATGATCTTTATTAAATGCATAAAAATCAGGACTTTCAGAAACTCACCTTCGGGATCCATCTTTCCTGGAAACCAGCATGTGTTAACAACCCATGGCCACCAAAGTTAATAAACAGGGAACTCTTTTGTAGTTTAATGTTGAGAATTCTGCTGAATGTTCAGATGTTGTTGTTTAAAGTTTACTCTCAGGGTAAAGGGTTAAGGGGCAAAAATCTTAGGACATGTGAGAAATACTTTGGAACTTTTACCAGTTAGGGGATTGGGAAGTTACAGTTAAGTTGACCTAAATCATGAATCTTCATATTAATGCCTCAAATGTTATTTAATATTTTATAAGTAAGTAAACAACTTACAATGATAGAATGCTGTTTAGAGTTGAGGGCATTGTATCCTGGATAGGGGAGTTGTTTTTGGTTTTTTTTTTGTTTGTTTGTTTGTTTTTTTTTTTTTGATTGTTCGAGACAGGGTTTCTCCGTAGCTTTTGGTTCCTGTCCTGGAACTAGCTCTTGTAGACCAGGCTGGCCTCGAACTCACAGAGATCCACCTGCCTCTGCCTCCCGAGTGCTGGGATTAAAGGCATGTGCCACCACCGCCCGGCATGTGAGAAATACTTTAAAAGTAGAATCTAACATAGGTTTTCTAATATTTATCCAGTCCTTCCCCCTAACTAGGCAATGGGTGATGGAATGGCCTTGCTGTCTGGGAGTTCTAATTTAATTCTCTGCATTTCCCTCAGCATCTACATTACATTTTTCTCTCGTCAACTATTGTTGTAGTACATATTTTGCTTCCTAAAAGACAATTTCCTTTTTTTCTTAGCTACAAATACTGAATATTTAAAATGCATCATCATTGGTGTCAGGTATGGTGACACATACTTGTAATCTTCTCACTCTGGAGGCAGCAAAAGGACCAGGAGTTTGAGGCAAGATTGAGTTAGAAAGTGAGGCTTTGTCTCAAACAAACAAATCAAAGCAACAAACAGACAGACAGAGTCTCTGTGGCCAAAGAATGTAACTCAGTAGTAGAATATGTCCTCTGCATCCAAAAGGCCTTGGGTTTGAGCTCCAATAGTCTAACAAATAAATAGTATTAACCATATGATCAGTCTAGTCATTTTACTTCTAAGAAACAAGGATACAAAAATACACAAAGGCACGCATATGTATATAAATGCACAACACAGCACTGGATAGTATTCTTCAAGGGAGCAATATGCAATGTCACTGAACAAAATCTATGTAGGGACATAGCCCCACCCATTGGGGGCGTGATCGCCTCGGGCTAATGTTTACGGATAAATCTGCCGGGCGTGAGCCCAGCAGCCCTTTTTTTTCTTTGGCTCCGCTTTTCCGGTGCTCCGCGGAAACCTGTGGTCCTGTAAGTTTATTTCCTTATTAAAGCTGTATATATCTATATAATCTGTCTACATTCATTTGCTCCGCCACAAATCTAGGAAGATATTAATTCTAAACTGAGAGAGAGAAAAAAAACAAATTGCAAATACATTTGCATAGTATGAACCTCTTTTGCCTAAAAAGTAGCTTGTGTATAGATAGATATTTTGCATTGAAGCACAAGAAAATTCTAGAAAGATACTTGTGAACCTGTCAACAGTATGTGGTGGTATAATTTTGGATTATTAACTTGCCTTTGTACTCTCCATGATTTTTTCTCCTTTCCATTGTGGGCAAATGATCAGGCTTTTGTGTGGTCCCTCAACACAATGGAAAATCTTGTCATTGGCCCAGAAGCCAAAGTTGTCTATAAAACACTTCTAACTACAGTCCTGAATTCCATAAAACATAAACTCCTTGAGGACTTGGGACTCAGCATCCTGGAGATGCTGACAAGAGGAGGCATGCTGTGAACTGGAACTGGAGTTCTGAAGCACTATTCACCAAAAGAAGATTCCAGGTAGGTTGGCCTTAGGAGCCTCACTGGTGGCATTCCTGGCAGGGAGTCAAAAATGGAAAAAATTATGTCACGTCATCTGAGGACATGGACATCGCAACAGTAAATATCACAGACAAGTTCAATAGCTAAGGAAATGTGACTTGGACAACATACTAATGAAAGCCTCAGACTCTTTCCCATCCCTGAGGGTGATAATTTGACTGACACCCAATTACTAATTCCATAATAGAATGAAGAGGGTAGCTACAGGATCAGGATTGAATTTAGTTTTATGCAAAAATCATGCATCTGAGTTTGGGGAATAAGATTAATATTTATAAGTCAGAACATTGGCAGGGTACAACATATTTCCAGGTATAGTAGTTACTTCTCTGTTCTGTAATAACAAACATCATAACCAATACAACTTTTTTTTATTCTCTTTTAATTAAAATTTCTGCCTCCTCCCCGTTTCCCGTTTTCCTCCCCCTCCTCCCACACATTGCCCCCTCCCCCACTCCCCTCCCACTCCCCTCACTCCTCTCCCCCTCCCCCCACTCCATTCTCCTTCCCTCTAGGTACTGAAGAGCAGTCCAAATTCCCTGCCCTGTGGGAAGTCCAAGGTCCTCCCACTTCTATCTAGGTTCAGGAAGGTGAGCATCCAAACAGGCTAGGCTCCCACAAAGCCAGTTCATGTATTAGGATCGAAACCTAGTGCCAATGTCCTTGGCTTCTCATCAGCCTTCATTGTCCGCCATGTTCAGAGAGTCTGGTTTCATCCCATGCTTATTCAGTCCCAGTCCAGCTGGCCTTGGTGAGCTCCCAATAAATCAGTTCCACTGTCACAGTGAGTGGGTGCACCCCTCGTGGTCCTGACTTCCTTGCTCATGTTCTCCCTCCTTCTGCTCCTCATTTGGACCTTAAGAGCTCAGTCCGTTGAACACCAATACAACTTTTAAAGGAAATTTTTATTTGGGCTTGCAGTTCCAAAAGGATAAGAGGTCATAATTTGGGTGAGGCATAGCTGGAAGATGTTACAGCCAGAGCAGGAGGCTAAGTGACTGCATCCCCAACTACAGGTAAGAATCAGAGAGAACAAGGTTACGCTGTACTCTATATGTCAGATGTCTGAAAGGAAGGCAGTGGCAGACTTTCTCTGGCACAGCTCTGTCACCTAAACTTCCTCAAACAGCACCACCAACTGGGGAGCAAGATATGAGCTTTGGAGAACATATGTCATTCAAACTCAAGGTCACCTATGCCATCTGAGCCTCTATCCCTATATTGCTTCCCATGCAGCAGGCATCAGCAGGACCTAAGAACTCTCTTCATCACCAGCAACATGGGCACTGTCCACCAACCAGAACAAGACCTCAACATGCAGGTTTCACGGGACTCTACCTACAAAGGAGTCTATAAATGTCACTGCTTCATTTCCCCAGGTAACTGTAGCCCTGGTACCCTCCTGGAAATCATCAATGTGTCCGCGAAGTATGTTCCAGTGGACAGCAATGAGGTCACATGTCCATTGTATCCAGAAAAAAATCTACAGGCCAAAACATGGTGTTCATCCACGTGACTCCAGGCACCAGGGAAGAATATGGTCTCTTAGCACACCATCAGTTCCTCGTAACACCCAAGACTCATTCTTCTGAGCTTAGGAAAGATCTCACAGGGAGAAAGAGGCAGAGCCACACTGTAGATGACATTTGACCTCATAAGATGGCACTTCAAGGGACATGGTGCCTTGAAGTAAGTTCAGAAGAAAGGGAAGGTGCAAGCATGCAGTGCTTCTGGCCTACAGTGCAGCATCAAGTCATCATTGCAACAGCTCTCATCATCTGATATGCATTAAAGGCATTTGAGAAGGAAAGCCAAGGATTCAGATTTGCTACAAGTAATAAGGTTCAGAGAAGAAAATATAATTCCTTACCTGGTATAGTTTTTAAGGGGTAGAATGATACATACCTTTGGGGTGGTGATTTTCTTTTGTTGTTTTTTGCTACCCCCCATAGTGTTTATCTAATTGTATCACTTTTAGCATCCATGTGTTTATTCTACCCTCTCAGTCTAATGGTGACCTCTGCAGAGGGACAGGATCTTCTGTAAACAAACTCTGAGATGTGGATTTGGATTATTCACTTAAACATTCTTAGAAAGAGTCAAGTGCTAAGTGGCTCATTTAACAGAAATACTCACATGTGTGCTCTTCCAGAAAGAACCCTGATAACTCCCCCTCTACAGTGTTACTTTGCCTTCCGGCTTATTCATTTCCAAGATCTCTGAAATGATTTTTAAATTATTTTTATTTATGTGTATGTGTTTGTACCTACATGAGTTTATGTACACTACATGCCTACATGTTCCTGCAGAGGCCAGAGGGCAAGAGAGACATTGAAAGTGGAGTTACAGGTGACTGTGAGCCTCTCAATGTGGGTATTGGGACTGAACACAGGTCCTCTGGAAGAGCATAACATGCTCTTGACAACTAAACTATCTCTACAGTCTTTGATGAAATTCTTACGAGATTTCTTTAGTAGGCATTGAACTTAGCAAGAGAAAATGTTCCTTGAAGTTAGAAGCAAGAGCAAAAGATACGGTCATGCCCAGAAATAGCTATGGACAATCTGAAGTGTTTGTGTTCTCAGAGTGATACGGGAAAAAAAAAGTCCCCATAGTGGAAAAAAAAAATGCCTACATAGATTGGTCCTGGTGTCCCACCAATCTATCCAATCTTGTTTGTACCTACTGCTCTCCAATACATTCTCCCATATATGAACATAGGATTGATATTCCACTCTACAACACAAGCACAGGTTCCTGGTCCTTGGACAAGCTGCTGCTCCTTCTTGATGGTGCCATTGCTGTTTTCCTAGGCTGACCCTACTTACCTCTGTAAGGTGTATACCCTACTACTATCCAGTCAGTTACCTGCTCTGAATACAGATGTTGCTTATATTTGTCTGCACTGAGCTTCTTCAGAGAGGTAGAAATATAGGTATGTGATTCTCTTGATTGGTTGATTGATTGATTGATTGATAGATGATAGATATATGGATGGATAGATAGATAGATAGATAGATAGATAGATAGATAGATAGATAGATAGATCGATCTAGATATAGCTGAAGATGTAGATATAGATACAGATATAGAAATATGTGTAGGTGGGTTATGAAGAGTGTATAAGAAGAAAGAGAGGGAGGGGGAAAGAAAAGGAGGTGTGTTAATTAATTATCCCATGTATTTTTTGGAGCTAGCAAGTTCAAATCTATAGAGTAAGCTAGCAACCTGGAATTCACACAGCAGTTGATGTTGCAGTCATTGTTGAGTATAAAATCTACAGGACACACAAGGCAGCCATGGTAGAAACTTAGGCAAGAATTCTTACAATCATAGTGTCCTGGATATTTTTTTTCAACTTGACACAATATAGGGTCATCTGGGATGAAAGAATCTCAGTTGAAAAAGAACTGCCTCCCATTGAACTGGTCTATAGGAAAGCCTAAAGAGCAGTTTCTTGATTAATAATTGATTTGGGAGAGCCCAGCTGTGAGTGGTGTTGCTCCTGGGTAGGTGGTCCTGAGTTGTTTGAGAAAACAGACTGAGCAAATAATGAGAAGAAGGCCAGTAAGCCACATTTCTCCAATGCCTCTGTTTTAGTTCGCATCTCAAGATTCCTGCCTTAAGATCCTATCTAGGCTTCCCTCAATGGTGGACTATGACTGTAAACCAAACAAACCTTTCCGAGTTGGCCATATTACTTTGTTCATGTGTTTTATTACAGTAGTAGAAACCTAACTACGATAGTGGTAGGGATGGAGAGAAAATAGGAGATGGCAAGTGGTGGGAGGAGTGACCAGAGCACATAATGAACAGGTATAAAATTGTGAAAACCAAAATCTGCTTTTACAATTTATAATGAGTACATTGATAGGCATTTCTACAAGGTAAGTAACTTTAGAATATGATTCTTTGCTAGTCTTCGTATCAACTATTATATAGCTTCAGTGGAGATAAATTGTTTAGAGTTCTGAATGAACTCAACTCTTAAAGCTCTAGATATAAGTCATTCTAACTAAGATAAATAATCAAACATTCGTTAGACACCATCTCCACTCCCTGAACCCTGCCTCATGAAACAGGTAGGCAGATACAGACAAATGTATGCACTTCCCCCAACACACACACACACACAGAGAGAGAGAGAGAGAGAGAGAGAGAGAGAGAGAGAGAGAGAGAGAGAGAGAGAGAGAGAAACTGAATCTTTTGAATTAACAAAAGTGTATAATCAATCATTTTGAAGTCAGGACTAATCTTTCCATATTAAAAAAAAATCTCCTTTTATCCAGGTTCTGGGGGCCTGAGTCCTGGAAAGGATATGAGAAGGGAAACCAAATCAGCAACTTAATTCCTCACAGTTAGCTTCTGCTAACCTCTGTGGTTTACCACACTAGATAACAACACTTCAAACCTGGTCCCTTCTGCAGCAGACTGTGACTACATACACAGTCCCACTTAGAGAGTCTGTCTGGTGGCAGGGGTAATTTAAACACCTCTTGGCTATTCTTGCTCTTTTCCTGGAAGAAAAAGAGCAAGGAAGGATGGTATATATAATACTTGAATATTTAATATAAAACACACAAGTAGTAATTCATCTGCCTGTATCATGTTCCTAGAAGTATATTTATAATTTTAAGCTGTTCCAACAATTACACATTTTGCCAAATTCTAGTCATGGGGAGAGTTGTTTAAACATCTGTTGACTACAGATGTTAAACAGTGTGAGATATTCTTTTTGAGATGCCAAAACACAATTAAAATCATAATATTTTTCCTAGTAACACATCATGCTACATCAGTGAAAATTCAGAAAGATAAAACTCAATGAACAATGGATAATAATGGCTCTCCATACTAATTAGCTGTGCCTCGTGGCAGTTAATGTTTAACAAAACAATGTTAACTCAACAGTGTAAATTTTTTCCAACCCTTAAGAGAGACATTTCTCTTTCTTTTACAAGCTGGGTCTTGGTCAAGTTGATTAAAATGAAAAAAAAAAAGAATACTGCATTATGTTTTGTTCTCACATGAGGACAATCCAATGGTGTGATTGCTTTAATATGACTGGGCCATCAAAGCACAAGATGCCAATGTTTAAAATACTAAACTGTCAGATGGCTTGGATGCTAATATGGAGGTGTCTGGCTTATACTTGGGCTCAGGATTATCGGAAAGGTGTGTAGGACACAGCTTTGACATGCCTCAACCTGGTCTTGATGAACACCACTCCAAAATGCGCAAGAAACATCTGCAGCGTAAGCACGGGATTTCTGTCCTGTGTTCCTTGTGTTTGAAGTTGCCTTGTTTTGATTGCTGGGCGGGGAAGTAGGAGTAATAGTGTAATTTCCAGAAGTGAGAAAGAGATGCCTGCTGACCTTAAAATAGCTCTCTCCTCTGCCTGAAACTCTGCTTGAAAGATTTTTCTTTAGAGCTTAGAAATCACTATACCATTCTTACGTAGAATAATAAGATCTCTAGTAGTCAGTGTCTCTTTTGACTCTTTGTCCTTGTCAATCATGGGTCAATTGTGCACCTCAAAGTACCTTTTATAAAATGTTCGTCCTACATATGTTTAATCATATCAATTTGTTAACTAAATCAGTTGAAAACATTGATTAAAAAATTTAAAGATTCATTTTATTTTATGTGTGTATATGCCCATATTTATGTGTGTATACCACATGTATGTAGGTGCTCATGAAGGCTAGAAGAGGACTTTGGATCCCCTGGAACTGGAAGTACATGGAGTTGTGAGCCACCTGATAATGGATGCTGGCATGTGCTCATAACAGCTGAGCTATATCTTCTGCTCCCTAATCAAAACTTTTTATCAAATTGATCAATCTACTATTTTTTAACCATGAATCCTTGATTAGGCATTGGTCATGTGCCAAGCCCTGCACTAGTTGACAGAGATGAAAGAGTCAGAAGTCCAGCATTTTGTTAATTTAATGGGGGTATAGACATCCTCCCATATAATCCCAATACAGACTGACAGGCAGTCATTTCATGCAAAGCCAGAACCAATCTTTCCTGGCAATTGTGTTGATGTATATGTTCTTCAAAAAGTCTAATAAAAAATGTTAGATCATTGGCAGGCTGTCCTTAGGTTTTAATACTGGTCAATTTCTGTGTCAAGTACTTGACTGGGGAGAGGGTGACTATTGAGAAAGAGAATTAGAAATAGCAAAAGAAAAAAAATACACATCCCAGTCATCAAAGAGTTTATATGTTAATTGAAAGGAAAAGATGGAAGTGTCAGACATCAAGATAGCCTACAAATTTGTAAGATATAAGCACCTAACTGTGTGGCTACTTGTGATCTGTGTTGGGAAGAGCAAAACACTGAAATGAAGTGAAATATTCTGGAAAGTTCTCCCTTAGGAGACAGGAAGAAGAAACACCTGAAAGGGCTAGTTTAACTTTCATTGGTAAAAGCAAAGAACATAAGTCCCCTAAATGGTGCCAATGACAAGAATGCCCAGAAATGATAGTAGTGGCTTGTTATGTGGGAGTGTGAGGCGATACAGCGGGAGAGTGAGTAGCCAGTTTAGAGTTATATATTGGACAAAGTCTTCTATTCACCAGGTATTTTTTTTGCATATTTATTTATTTATTTATTTATTTATTTATTAAAGATTTCTGCCTTCTCCCCGCCACCACCTCCCATTTCCCTCCCCCTCCTCCATTACATCCCCCTCCCTCATCATCCCTAAGAGTAATCCGGGTTCCCTGCCTGTGGGAAGTCCAAGGACCACCCACCTCCATCCAGGTCTAGTAAGAGGAGTATCCAAACTGCCTAGGCTCCCACAAACCCAGTACATGCAGTAGGATCAAAAACCCATTGCCATTGTTCTTGAGTTCTCAGTAGACCTCATTGTCTATTATGTTCAGCAAGTCCGGTTTTATCCCATGCTTTTTCAGACCCAGGCCAGCTGGCCTTCGTGAGTTCCTGATAGAACATCTCCATTGTCTCAGTGTGTGGGTGCACCCCTCACGGTCCTGAGTTCCTTGCTCGTGCTGTGCTCTGTCTCCTGCTCTTGATTTGGACCTTGAGATTTCAGTCCGGTGCTCCAATGTGGGTCTTTGTCTCTGTCTCCTTTCATCGCCTGCTGTTCCTGATCTACATACCATAGACATAGGAACTGATAAATTTCTGCTGTCCTGGCTAGTTTTTCTCAACTTAACATAAGTTATCATCATCTGCAGGAGGAAATATCAGTTGAGAATATGTTTTCACTACATTGGCCTATAGACAAGTCTGTGGGGGCAATTCCCTCACTAATGATTGATGTGGAGGAGCTATACCCTGGGCAGGTGGTGCTAGGGTATATAAGAAAGTAAACTGAGCAAGTCAGAGTGAATACCCCAGTAAGTAGCATTCCTCCATGGCCTCTGCTACAGTTGCTGCTTCCAGGTTCCTGCCTTGGCTTCTTACCCGACTTCACTTGATCTTGGACCATTAGCTTTGAGCTGAAATAAACCCTTCCCACCCTTATGTTGATTTCATTTCTGCTGTTTTATCACAGTAGAAATAACTAGGACACCTGCCCATCTTGAAGCATATTGTTTATTTCTAAATCGAAACTTATCAAAGAGAATTTTCTTTCTGAGCATCAGTGTGTTAGGCCTATTTATCCTTTGGTACTGTCTCCCAATGAAATGTACATGATTTACTCAGCCGAAATAACTAATAAAGATATCTGTAATGGTTAGCGTGAGTACCTTGTGCCAGTACACTGTACTAAGCACTACACAAGCCTTATTCATAATCATAGTTAACATCTAGTGTTATACCAGGCACCATTTGTGTTATTTACGAAGATTATATAATAAAATGTTCATAATAGGTGTTTGAAGCATGTGTTGCTATCATTACCATCATCTCTTTGAAAAAACGAAGGCTCTTCAGGGTTAAGTGTGCTTCCCAAGCTCTCCCTTAAGGCTGTGGAGAGCTTTGGAGGGTGGTATAAACAGTATTATGTGTAGCTCATGGCACAATTTATAAAGCATGCTTACCAAAAAGGTAGCACAAAAATCTAGTCAAATCTTTAGTTCGAACTTCATGGACAGAATGGAATAAAAAAAATCAAAATAAATGATTCTACAAAGAAGCAAATCAAAAATTTAGATTTTGGGAGGAGTGTCGTGATTTCTTCATAATGTCAAATGTGTGTATGTATAACTATAATAGAAAATAGATTTGGATTGGCTATTTTTTAAGGATTTGTTTGATTCTTATTTAAACAATTCTAATTAATAAGGAAATTTAAGAAAATGTTAAAATAATTTTATCAATGTATACTAATTGTATGAAATAGTGGGTTATAAAGTTTCCCTTTTTCTTTTTTTATTGTTTTCATTGAGCTATATATTTGTATCCACTCCCCTACAATTTTCTCCCATGCTTTCAATTTACTCAAGATATCTTGTATTTTTCTACTTCTCATGTAATTTAGATCAACATATGTCTCTCTTAGGGTCCTCTTTGTTGTCTAGGTTCTCTGGGATTGTGAATTATAGGCTAGTTTTTCTTTAGTTTGTGTCAAAAAGCAACTTGTGAGTGAGAACATATGATATTTGTCTTCCTGGGCCTGGGTTACCTCACTCAATATGATGTTTTCTATATCCATCCATTTTCCCTCAGATTTCAGGATGTCATTTTCTTTTCTGCTCCATTACTCCTTTGTATAATTTACACAGTACTCCATTGTGTAAATGTACCATATATTCCTCATCCATTCTTTGGTTGAGGGGCATTTTGGTTGTTTCTAGGTTCTGGTTATGACAAACAATGCTGCTATGAACATAGTTGAGCACTTGTCCTTGTGGTACGATTGAGCATCCTTTGGATATATACCCAAAAGTGGTATTGCTGTGTCTTGAGATAGTTTGTTTCCTAATAATCTGAGAAATCACCATATTGATATGGGGCTGTACCAGTTTGCACTCCCCCCAGCAATGCAGGAGTGTTCCCTTTACCCCACAACCTCTCAAGCATAAGTTGTCATCAGTGTTTTTGATCTTGGCCATTCCTACAGGTGTAAGATGGAATCTCAGAGTTGTTTTGATTTGCATTTCTGTGATGACTAAGGATGTTGAACATTTTCTTATGTGCCTTTCAGCCATTTTAGATTTCTTTGTTGAGAGTTCTCTCTTTGGGTCTGTACCTCATTTTATTATTGGATTATTTGTTCTTTTGATGACCAAATTCTTGAGTTCTTTGTATATTTTAGAGATCAGTC
The DNA here is from genome assembly GCF_950005125.1 of Chionomys nivalis. Taxonomy (NCBI): domain Eukaryota; kingdom Metazoa; phylum Chordata; class Mammalia; order Rodentia; family Cricetidae; genus Chionomys; species Chionomys nivalis. The sequence goes on along the minus strand of NC_080094.1, from coordinate 64,936,463 downwards.
CTCTGTCTGATGTGGGGTTGGTGAAGATCTTTTCCCATTCTGTAGGCTGCCATTTTGTTTTGTTGACCATGTCTTTTGTTGTACAGAAGCTTGTCAGTTTCAGGAGGTCCCATTTATTAATTGTTGATCTCAGTGTCTATGTTACTCGGGTTATATTTAGGAAGTGGACTTCCATGCCCATATATTCAAGGATACTTCCCACTTTCTCTTCTATGAGGTTTAGTGTTGTTAGTTTTAGGTTGAGATCTTTGATCCATTGGAACTTGAGTTTTGTGCATGGCAAGAGACATGGATCTATTTTCATTCATACATGTTGATATCCAGCTATGACAGCACCATTTGTTGAATATGCTTTCTTTTTTCCATTTTATATTTTTTTCTTCTTTGTCAAAACTCAAATGTTTGTAGGTGTGTGGATTGATATCTGGGTCTTCAATTTGGTTCATTGGTCCTCCTGTCTGTTTTTATGCTAACCTCAGGCTGTTTTCAGTACTGTAGCTCTGTATGTTGAACCATCCCTGCATCTCTGGAATGAAGCTGACTTGATATTGGTGTATGATTTTCTGATGTGTTCTTGGGTTTGGTTTGCCAGTATTTTATTGGGTATTTTTGCATCAATGTTCATGAGTGAGATTGATCTGCAGTTCTCTTTCTTAGTAATGTCTTTTTGTGGTTTGGATATCAAGATAATTGTAACCTCATAAAGAGTTTGGCAATGTTCCTTCTGTTTCTATTGTGTGAACAGTTTGAGGAATGTTGGTATTAGTTCTTCTTTGAAAATATTGTAGAATTCTGAGCTGAAATTATCTGGTCCTGGGCTTTCTTTTGGTTGGGAGACTTTTGATGACTGTTTCTATTTCTTTGATAGTTATAGGTCTATTTAATTTTCTTACCTGGTCTTGATTTAATTTTTATAAGTGATATTCATCTAGAAAGCTGTCCATTTCCTTTAAGTTTTCCAATTGTGTGCAATATGAGGGGGCCCCAGTGGAGTTTCTCTTGTTCCATTCTAGATGTCAATTGAAGGATTACATGCTGTTTGCTATGCCAGGGCTTGGGGCCTTTTCTTTTCAGGGTTCCTTTCTGATTTGAGTTTTCATTTTCTGCAGCCTATCCTGGGCTATGGATTTTCCAGATATATGCAAGCCCACTTCTGTGTGTGTTGTCATCTCCTGGCTAGTTCAGGATTGGTCTGTTGAGCTGCTGTAGCACAGTGCCTGCTGCTTCTTGATGTGACAGAAGCCTCTTTAAGGTTTCCAACACTGGCTCCTCAACATGTGGGTGTCAGAGGCATTTTCATCCTTTCTCTTGCATCTTGTCCCCTTATGTGGCTCTTTCCTCATAAGACTCATGTGGCAGTTTGATTGTGCCAAAGTTTACATCTGCATGGCACACGCAACAATGGTACAAGCGATAAGTTGGTGCCCCAAAATTATCTAGAACTCAGGTTCATACCTGTTCTGGCTTTCAGCCTGGTTGTATATGGGGTATGGGCAAGTCTTCCATCCAGTGAACTTTTCTGGCTGATGGACCAAATATCACGCATAGATTTAGCTTTTCCACTAGACCATGCCATGCAACTGCCCTGAGAAAGGGCAAATGATCATGTTATGGGATATTTGTACACTGTGTAAAATGTATTGTTGTGATTAGTATAATAAAAACTGAATGGCCAATAGCTAGGAAGAGGTGAGGCAGGACATTTGGGAACAGAGAGGACTCTGGAAAGAAGGAGAGCAGAGTAGTGAGCCAGACACCTAAAGGAAAAAAGGAAGTGCAAGATGGAAGAGAGGTAATACCATGTGACAGAATGTAAATTAATATAAGTCTGTTCACACTAAATTATAAGAGCTAGTTGAGACAAGCCTACCCTAAAGGCCAAGTTTTCATAATTAATAAGAAGTCTCCTTGTCATTATTTGGGACTGGCAGCAGAAAAGAAAGTCTGCCTACATAACCAGAGTATTTTAAAAGGAGCAATTTATAAAAAATTGCTTTTAAAAATGAACAGTGCTAAAAATAGGTCTTCCCATACCACGAGTCCAGGTATTTGTGCATAGCAAGCATCTAAAGCTGGAGCATGGAAAATAGCCAGAGCTTGAATGGAGAATAATAATTTTGTGCTCCTAAACACACAATCAATGTGGGCCTTAGACAGAAAGCTTTCCTTTGTCAAAAGTTCGTGCTAAATATCTTCCTTCTTTTGTAGCCTTCAAAATTATCTTTCACACCAGTTTTGATTAAAATTCACCCCCACAAAAGTTTAAATGTAAGAAAAAATAAATTTTGCATTAGGGTTCAGCTTATAAATCTTGGCTTTCTTGTTTATGGTTGGCTTTGAATGAGGCTGAGTATAGGTTTTGTACGGCCACAGCTTAACATGGACATAATGAAATACAGCCTTAAAAAAGCCACTCCCTCCTTAGCTGAGTCCACCTTCCAAACCTGCCTTGCATAGGGCTATTTCTATTACTTTAGTGTAGAAACTGTAGAGTGAAGTAAGCCCCAGCCAGCAAAGAGATGCTGCTAACATTAATCATTTTAACACTATCTCACCATTTCTTCATATCAAACCTGCAGCAAATCTAAAGGCAGTATCAATAAATATTCTTTCAGCTATTGGTTTATTATCCCAAATACAAAATTACTGATATTTTTGACAGAGAACCAAGATTGAAAATTCCTCCATAAAATATTTGCATCTCAATTCCAGAAGCTAGTGATTGAACTCCAAGAAACAAACTGGCACCAACTTCCATGAACGAAATGACTATGAATCACTTCATTCTTGAAAATTAACCAAAGCTGTGATTTAACAGGTGATGAGTTAGATGGATATGCAGTATTTCCATAAATGCTCAACAATGATATGTTCTCATATTATTGGTATGATTCAGCGCTCTTTAAAGATCCCTGCATCTAAGGAGAGAGAAGGAAGCTTGCATATCTGTTTAAACTTGCCTAATGAATTGTTTTTATAGAAGTCTCTCTTTCAGTATTGCAGATGAGGTTCCTAGGATATGCAATGCCCTACATAGTTAGGATATCATGTTAGAAACAGTGTCTGCCTTTGAATTTTTCTGCCACCTAGGTGAGAAAAAGTAGGACCAAAATCAATAGTAATTTTTGAATCTTCTCCTTATTTTAGATTTATTTTATTTTTACTTATGTATGTATATGAGAAAGTCTGTGTCTGAGTTTGTGCATGTATGTTCAGGTGCCCACAGAAGCCAGAGGTGTCAGATATCCTGGAGTTGGAGTTACAGACCTGTGAGTCTCCCAACACAGTTGCAGGGTCTGAAAGAGCAATGCCTGATCCATCTCTTTGGACTCTTCTTTTATAGATTATACTTTCCATGCTTTGTGCATATACAACTTTGTTGTAAAATACAACATGTGCTAGCCTTAAATGACTATGTAAATGGAAATATTAAGGTTTCCCAATTGCATTAATAAATCGCTGATGCTGTGTAGCCCCATGGGATTAGTGTGTTATCACATCAAAGAACTCAGAGTTAGAACATTTTTATTGTTCCAAGAAGGGTGTCGTTGAAGTCTCGTCTATGTTTTTGTTTTTTTTTTTTTTTTGCATTTAGAACCTTGTTTTAATTATGCCTCTAATATAAAACTACCATAACATACACAAATATTTACTCAAAATTGGCTTTTCAAGATATCTATTCTGAAACTCTTTAGCTTCAATCTGAATAGTGTAAGATTTTTAATAAAGAGGTCTCAAAATATTTAGAAAGGATAACCAAGAATCTTGAAGTCTAGAGAGGAGGCATTGTGGGAAGAAGAAGGATCCCAAAGGGTAGAGGAGAAAGGAGAGAAGAATGAGGAAACAGGGTAAATAGTATCAAAATACACTATATTTATGTATGAACTTGTCCAATAAATAAAAATCATTAAAAAAGATTTTTGAAGTCTACATAAATAGATAATTGGACTTATTTGACATAGCAATTTGTTAAATTCAACGTAACAATTTATTGAATCTTATTTGAAACTAAACCCCAATTCAAATATTTGCAGTCAGTTGCTTAACAATGGACATGAACTCTTAGAAATACTTTGGTAATTTTTTATTGGGAAAACACATTACCAAGCATTTAACAAATTAAAATGGCTGTTATGAGTTGGATCTTAAGTGCTCACTGCCCACCACTCCCCAAAGCTCATGCTTTGAAAGTCTTGCCTCAGCTGGTTGCACTATTGACCATTGGTTCGTGAGAGTGAGAAGTCATCAAAGGTTTAATCCATTTATAAGTTCATGGGCTGTTAAGAAATGGGACTCAGTCACAGAACTCAAGTGGCTGAAAGTGTGCCTCTAAATGGATCACCTTATGGTTATGTCAAGATAAAACATCACTTTGTATGCTAACTTAAAATAATTTAAAACAAGGAAAATGATGTATCTTATCATATCTTATCTCCAGACCTCCAACCCTTTTTTTCTGATTCCTTGTCTACTTAAGTTGTGCCACTTCACAACACACTTCTCACTAAAAATTCAACCTCACCTCAGGTCCACGTCAATATTCATCCAACTGTAGAATTAACCTCTAAATCTATGAACCCAAGTAAATCCTTCTGCCTTAAAGGTTTTTTTTTTGTTTTGTTTTGGTTTGGTTTGGTTTTGTTCATTTGTTTGTTGTTTGTTTTGTCATCTACTCTGAGACAACAAAAACTGACTAGCATAGCAAAAATAATTGACTAATGCATGTCTGGTGTCTCTAGGAAATACAGTCCTGCAAAATCACTATGATATGTGTGATTCATCATAGACTCAAGTGTTGAGACGTGGCACAATTCTGTGTGTTTAGAGTACTGATAAGAAAAGCCCAAGTATGATGGAGATATGGTCATGTAATGTTATTTTCTACCTCACTGTGTCTTTGAAGAAAACAAGATAAAGAACCATGGGACAAGACATGAGATAGCAATTGAAGATTTTTCTTCATTATGAATTGACAGGAACTTGATAAGCAGATGAAATGATCAAGGACTGTAGGAGAAGATGTCAGGAAGACAGAAAACAATGATCCTTAAAGGAAGAATTCTAAAACCAATGAAGTGATGCAATCATATTACCACTTCCTAAAAAGATGAGACCATTAATCAGGAATGATTTAAAAAAAAAAAAAAGGCAAGGACTCTATTTCATCAGAATCTACATGGGCCATCAGAACCCCAGCCCCCTGCCAACCAGAGGCCACCTGGCTGTCAGAAGTCCAGCCCCCAAGTCAAGTAGAGACCCTCTACTAAGCCACAGGCCACTTCAGTCAAAAGACCAGAGAGCAAGCAGAAACTAAAGAGCAAAACACCCATGCAACAAACACAAACTCAGAAATCAGCACCTAGACCAACAATTTTATGTTGCCAGTTGCCATCATAAGAACACAATCAACTACAGCCAAAGCAATATGTCACTACCAGAGCCCAGTTATCCTATTACAGAAAACCCTAAGTAAACACAGTTGAAAGCACAAGAAAAAAAACTTAAAACTAATTTTATGAAGATGATAGATGTCCTTAAAGATGAAATTAATAAGTCTTTTTAAGAAATAGAGAAATATACAAAGAAATAATTGGAAGAAATGAATAAATCCCTTAAAAATTCAAGAGAAAACAAATAAATGAAGGAAATGAATAAAACTGCTCAGGACCTGAAATTGGAAATAGAAGCAATAGAGAAAACATACTGGAAATGGAAAATCTATATAATCAAACAGCAACTACAGATGCAAGCAGACATCACCAACAGATTGCAAGAGATGGAAGAGAAAATCTCAGGCATTCAATATACGATAGAAGAAATAGATTAATTGGTCAGAGAAAATGTTAAATCTAAAAACCTCTGACACAAAAACTCCAGGAAATCTGGAACAGAAGAATACCAAACCTAAGAATAATAGGAATAGAAGAAGGAGAAGAATACCAGCTCAAAGGCCCAGAAAATATTTTCAACAGAATGAGAGAAGAAAAATTTCCTAACCTAAAGAGTGTCATTCTTATAAAGGTACAAGAAGCTTACAGAACACCATAGGACCAGTAAAGAAAGTCTGCTAATCACGTAATAATCAAAGCACTAAACATACGGAACAAAGAAAGAATATTAAAACCTGCAAGAGGAAAATGTCTAATAAGATATAAAGGCAGACCTATTAGAATTACACCTAACTTCTTGATGCAGACTCTAAAAGCCAGAAGGGCCTGGACAGATGTTTTGCATACTCTAAGAAACCATAGATGCTAGCCCAGACTATTACATCCAACAAAAATTTCTAACACTGCAGATGAAGAAAATGAGTTATTCAACGATAGAGTCAAATTTAAACAATAGCTATCCACAAGAATTACAGTTACAATATTTATATCTGCTTTATCTTTTGTCATAACTAAGGAAAACTATCATTATAACTATCTATCTATTCTTCATCTCCATCAAAGACTCCAGAAGGATATAATATTACCTAAGTAAACAGGAAGTACATTGTAAGCAACTTCCAAAACTCTAGAAATGACAGAGACATCTTACTGCCAGGACAGCCACCCAAAGTTCTTCTGTACTTTTGGGACATCCATCTTCAGTCTACTGGCCTATAGTATCCATCAGACTTTTCCACCTATATTGGCAGTTTGTCAATCACTTTCTTCTATATACTGCAGAATGTCTGGAAGACTTTGATGAAGTATGAACCCTGAAGGATGGTCACACCTTCTTTAGGCAATTTCAGAAGTCCTTTTTTCTGTGATTCCTGCATGTCCAGTCAAGCAGTCCAGGCAATAACAGTTTCTTGCCCAAATGGCTAACCAACTCCGTAAGGAGCCTCTTTGATGCCCATCTTCCTCTTGAAGTAATTGGTGCTGCCAGGAGCAGATGTGTTTCATGTCATGAAAAGTCCTAAGTTAAAACATTTTAAATGCCATATTCTGAAGGTCTCTGAAAGATTTGAAGAATACCTATATAACTGAAATATATCTCTATATATCTAGAAAGCCTAACTTGACTACAAGCTTGACTATTATGACTATCTATTAACCTATATTTCTTAAATATACATTACATTTTCAAATGAGCTGCACAAACACAATTCCTTAATCAAGAGCAGAAATATATATAAAACAAAATTGACCTTAAGTTTGTATCAATAAAACAAGATCCATACCAATGCAAATCTCTATAGCATATCCCCCTTTAAATTAAAAGAACATTTATAAACAATATTTGGGAATATGGGCATAGCTATTCTCCAAACTGCTTCCTGCTGTTTATTGGGCAAAGTAATTTTTTGAAGGATGTTCAAGGCAGCCTTTCAGGGGGCCTTGGTCCATCAGGCTACATTAGTCTGGAAAGATTCCACAGGTTCTGGGGAATTTCACATCATAAGCTTGCAGAAATACATGACATAAACTGTACTTATGCAGGCCTTTGAATGGAAAATTTTCCAGCCAAAATGAAAGAAGTGTTTTCAAAGTCATTGGGAGTAAGGAAAAAAATTGGCATTTTCTAGAAATAGAGGAAGAGATGACAAGAGTGAAAGTCAAGCTGCAAATGTAGCCAGGTTGTTGAACTTTGAAATAACAAGATTGGGCAAATGAGTACCCCTGCTATGCAATAGGTATAATGACAGCAGATTTGAGGTTGTGCAGATGATTATTCTGTTTGGGGCCACTGAGAAGCAAGGAAACATTTGCTGAGAACTATCTGGGAAGGAATCCTTTGTGTGTATTCCAGGGAGCTGATCAAGGGGTTGGTCTTCCTTCCTTTGATGACAAAGGTGAGTATAGGGACCTGAATAACTACAGCTTTTCTATACGGGGATGTCATGATATTCTGTGTCTGGATGTCATAAGCCTCTCACAAAGGACACAGCAGAGCCAAGAAGTCACAGAGAAGCCTGTCCAGCCCCCACCCCCCATGACTTGAAGGCCTTCTGATTCAGTGGCTGCACCTCAACCTTGTGACCAGAGATATACTTTTCTGCTATTAATATCTGCATGTTATTCTATCCCTGACTTTAGCCAAAAGGCTGAAAAGCCATTAGGGTTTATTTCTTTCAGCCATTTTTGCTTTTATACAAATTTATTTTTGTAAGAATGAGCTGCTACAGCAGTAAGATTATCCATCAGATAAGGGTGCTTGCTGCCAAGCCCAATGACCTGAATTCAATCCTTGGAACCCATATGGTAGAAAGGGAAAACCACCTTGTTTAAGTTGTTCTCTGATCTCTATAGGTGTGGCACACTTTGAGCCCACACACATATGTACACACATAAGCAAATGTTAAAAAAAAAGGATGGAATTCTGTATTACAGCTTAAGTTTTGCACATCTAAATATGTAATAGTCACATTCCCCTGTCAATAAACAAGAATTTCTATGATCCTTCTACTAGAAATTCCGTGACTTTTGTAAAGAATATCTGTAGGTGGTAAAGGGTTTAAAGCCAAGAGGCATTCTCATAGTTTGGCTCTGATAGTTACCTTTTAAATTTGTTTTCTTATTTCTGTTTTGTCATTTATTTACTTTTAATAGCCTATTTATTTTTATTATATGTGTATGAATGTTTGCTTGCATATGTATATGTGTGCACCACATTCATGCAGTTCTCAAAGAGGACAGAAGAAAATGGCGAATCCTCAGATCTCCTGGAACTGGAGTTACAGATGGTTTTGTTCCATGTGGTTGCTAAGAACTGAAACCAGGTCCTCTTTAAGTGCAGCAAGTTCTTCTAGCTGCTCGCTTTCCATGTTTCCAGGCCTCAGTTTGCATTTTAAATGTTGCATATTAACACAACACAAGGAATGACTGATTATTATACTATCTTCCCATTATTAATATATCGTATGCTTCAGGAGGCCACAATGAAGAGATATGAAAAATAATTACTAGAATTCGATAGAAAATAAAATGTCATTTGCTGTACACAAAAGAAAAGATATAAATAAAAACTAATTTGTTATATTCCTTTATATAAAAACATAATGTTAATCTGAGGGTATGATGAATTTCATAACATGGTTGATACAAAATCAGAGCAATGAGATCACTAACAACTGAAATTTGAGTTTCTTATTTTGCTTCTCCTCATCCTCCAAAAATTAAGATGAACAGAAACAGAAGAGTAGAGTTTGTGTGTTTATGAAAAAGTGATTTTCTCTGTGTCCTTGGGCAAAATGCCTTCAATTGACAAAGGCTCCATCTGTATTCTAAGCAAAGCTGCACATTCTTTTTTTAAATGTGTGTTTTTAAAATACCACTTGGCACCTACTTTATAAAGCTTAAAAATTAGCTTTTGGGGAAAAAAATTCACCCAAAATGTTGCTTCTTCTGTAGAGGCAAGAAAATTGGATTCATGTAAACGGTCCTTAAGAAATGTCTTTATGTCTGTATGCCAACAATTGCACTTATAAAAATACACATTGATTCTCTTTTAAAATTCTAGTCTTGTTATATTTTTATCCACTATTGGGAAGGAATATGAATGGTGCAACCACTTCCTGCATTAAAACGCTTAGTGAAGAAGAGCTCCTGTGTGCACGAAGGGCTGACTAGAGAGTTATTATTAAGTCTTTGCTTTCTTTCCATTCAAAAGCCATGTTTGTATATATGTGTTTTCCTTCTTTAGTTTATCTTTTTTGGTTAGAATTCTTTGTAACATTTCCATCCATCTGTATTAGCACACTTTGTTCTCAATTACCCCCATACACATACTGCCCTCCTGATCATGTCTCTCTTGACTTATTGCTGCACCTACCTCCCTCTCAAACACTTCTACCTTTTACTTTCAAAACATATATTCCATTACCCTCGCTTATTCACGTCCCTCTTTAAGCCTCTTCCTTTCCCATAGTGTACTTTCTACTTCCACACTTCCACACCATAGAACACAAACACACTCACACTCACAAATCTACAGCCAGCATGTGGAAAACCACAAAATATTTTTCTTTCTGAGTCTGATATTTCACTTAACATAATGAGTTTCAGTTCCATTTTTCTATAAATATCTAACTTAATTTTTTTCTTTAGAGTTGCATAAAATTCCATTGTATATGTGTATCACTTTTATCCACTGCTCTGTTGATGGATCTTTAAGCTGGTTCCATATCTTGGCTATTGCAAATTGTACAGTAGTAAGCACAAATATTCAAGGATCTCTGATAGACTAACAGAATCTTTTGGATATAATTTCAGGATTAGTCTCATAGATCATACAGTAATTATAGTTTTATATTTTTGAGGAGTATCCATACTAATTTTCATAGTAACTGGACCAGTTTACACTTCTACCTGAGAATATAAATATTCCTCTTCCTTCACATCCTTACCAAACTTGCTTTCTATTGTCTTCTATTGTTTGTTTGTGTTTAGTCTTACCATTCTTCCCGGTTTTTTTAACCCAGGTTTTGACTGGAAGATTAGTGTTTTTATACTTGCTTTTTGGAGATTTTTATAGATTCTATATATTAACCCATATACATAGTTGGCACAGTTTTCTCTTATCCTACATGATATCTCTACTCTACTGATTATTTCCTTTATTGAGAAGAAGCCATTTATTTTCAAATTCCATTTTTTCAATATTGTAATAATGCTATTAACTATTTTCTATGCTAGTAGGGTCTTTTTCTTAATGTCCATGCCTATGCCTATATCTATGCCTATATCTTAAAAGTATTTGACCATGTTTAATCTAGCAGTTTGGGTGTTTTAGGCCATTGATGCAATTTGAATTGATTTTTTGTGCAGAGTGAGAGACATAGATCTAGTTCATTATATAAAGACAATCAGTTTTCTCAACATATTTGCTAAGGAGGTTGTCTTTTTGTAATGTGTGTTTTTGACATTGGAATGGTTAATCTTGATTGTCATCTTGATGGAATTAGAATCGTGATGGAAACAAAGCTCCAGAAATGTATGTAAAAGAGTTCCCGATTAACTGAGGTAGGAATACTCACTGTAAATGTGGGCATCACCAGTCCGTGGACTGGAGTCTTTGACTAAGTAAAAAGAGGAAAGTGAGACAAGCACCAGCATTCACTGCTCTCTGCTTTCTGACAGGGGATGCAATGGGACTAGTTGCCATGACATCCCAGCAGTGATGGATAAATTCTGAGTCAAAACAAACCTGCCATTCCTGAAGTTGTTGTCATGGTTGTTGTCAGAGCAACAGGACTCATAGAGATGGATCAGATACCTGAGAGGTTCAGTATTACCACTATAATCTTTCTGCTTGTTGTGCTCCTGTTTAAATTGTTTATATCTGCTTGATTCTTATTTTGGTAGATCATATGTGCCTAGGAATTTGTTTGTTTATTTTAGATTTTTTTCCAGCTTTTATTGGAATATAAGTTTTCAGAGTATTCCCTAACTCATTATCCACCTCTAATTTTATTAATTAGGATCTTCTCTCTTTTTCTTTTATATTGATTATCGAGGTGTTTCCAAATCTGGTTTATCTTTCCACAGATCCACATTATTTCCTTGATTCTACATTATGTACTGTTCCTTTAGTTTCCATATCATTGGTTTCTGTCCGACTCTACATTCTTGTTGCCTACAGCTTTTAGATTTGGCAATTTTCTTAGAACTTAAGGAGCTTGGTTAGGTAATTTATTTCTTTATTATTATTATTTTATACTTAAACAAATACCAATCCAAATTCTCACTCCCTCCCCTCCTCCCACTCCCTCCACACACCCTCACACCCCTCCCACTCCAATCCTAAGAGAGTGCAAGGCACCCTGCCTGTGGCAAGTCCAAGTCCCTCCCTCCTATATCTAAGTTGAGCAAGGTATACATCCAAAGAGAATAGGATCCCAAAAAGCCAGTACATGCAGTAGGGACAAATCCCAGTGCCACTGTCAGTGACCCCTCAGTCTGCCCCAATTGTCAAACACATTCAGAGGGACTAGTTTGATCCCATGCTCCTTCACTCCCAGTCCAGCTAGAGTTGGTGAGCTCCCATAGCTCAGGCAAACTGTCTCAGTGGATGAACCCCTCATGGTCTTCACCTCCTTATTCATATTCTCACTCCTTCCGCTCTTCAACTGGACCATGGGAGCTCAGTCCAGTGCTCCAATATGGTTCTCTGCCTCTGTTTCCATCTGTTGTTGAATGAAGGTTCTATGGTGATGTTTAAGATAATCATCAGTCTGACTACACGGCAGGACCAGTTCAGGCACCCTCTCCTCTATTGCTTATGGTCTTAGCTGGTGTCATCCTTGTGGATTCCTGGAAGTTTTTTCTAGAGCCAGGTTTCTTGCTAACCCCATAATGGCTTCCTCAATCAAGGTGTCTCTTTCCTTGCTCTCATATCTGTCCTTCCTCCATCTCGACTATCCCATTCCCTCACATTCTCCTCAACCCTCCCCTTCTCCTCTTCCTTCTATGCCCTGCCCCCATGCTCCCAATTTTGTCAGGTGATCATGTCTGTTTCTGATTCCCAGGTGGGTGTATATGTTTTTCTTTGGGTTCACCTTATTATTTAGCTTCTCTAGGATCATGAACTATAGGCTCAATGTCCTTTGTTTATGGCTAGAATCCACTTACAAGTGACTACATACCATATTCATTTTGGGGTGTCTAGGATACCTTACTCAAGATAGTGTTTTCTAATTCCATTTATTTGAATGCAAAATTCAATATGTCATTGTTTTTTGATTATTTGTTTGTTTTATTGCTTTATAAATAATACCATTCAAAATTTCAATTTCCTTCCCTCCTCCCACTCCCACACTCACCCTCTCTCCTCCTTCTCCAGTCCTAAGAGAGGGCAGGGTACCCTGCCCTGTGGGAAGTCCAAGGCCCTCCCCCCTCTATACAAGCCTAGGAAGGTGTGCATCCAAACAGACTAGGATACCAAAAGGCCAAAAAATGCAGAAGAGACAAATCCTAGTGCCATTATCATTGGCTTCTCAGTCAGCCTCCATTGCCAGCCATATTCATAAAGTCTGGTTTGATCACATGCTTGTTCAGTCCCTGTCCAGCTGGCTTTGGTGAGCTTCCATTAGATCAGGCACACTGTCTCAGTGGGTGGACCAACCCCTCGCAGTCCAGACTTCCTTTCCTGCCATCCATTTCTTGAAGGCAAAGGCGTAAGTCACAAACAATCCCACGCTAGTTTGGAATTATGATTAATATAATGGTTATTTATTTAAAGGGGAAAAAACTTACAGATCACCGTCCCAGACAACAACCCTCTGCTCAATCAGGAATGGAGTCTAGTTGCCGGAAGTGGAGCAGGAAGTAAGAGAGAGCGAGGAGGGAAGTGGCCGCTTTTTTAAAGGGAGAGAGACCACACCCCAATGGGCTAGTATCTCAGCGGCTATTGGCTGGAGGAGCGGCTCCCGCAACAAGTTCTCTTAGGTGAATTTGCTTCTTTCAGTTCTAAAGTTTTTACATGTTCTGTTAATTCACTACTGTGGAATTTTTCCAGCTTCTTTATGTAGACATTTAGTACCCTGAACTTTCCTCTTAATACTGATTTCATTGTGTCCCATAAATTTGGGCATGTTGTATGGTCATTTTCATTGAATTTTAGGAACTCATTAATTTCTTCCTTTATTTCTTCCGTGACCCATTGATGATTTGGGTGAGCATTGTTTAATTTCCATGTGTTTGTTGGCTTTCTGGAATTAGTGTTGCTGTTGAATTCTAATTTTAAACCATGGTGGGGGATATTTATGGGCAGTGATTATTATCTCCTGTCAATTAAGTTTTTATTGTTGGTGATGTTAATTTGTGTGTTTTCCCTTCTTTGGGAATTGCTGCTGTGAGATCATCAATTGTCTGAGTTTTTATGGATATAGCCAACTTCCTTGGGTTGGAGTTTTCCTTCTAGTACTTTTTGTAGGGCTAAGCTTGTGGCTAGGTATTGGTTAAATCTGGTTTTGTCATGGAATATCTTGTTTTATCCTTCTATTGTGATTGAAAGTTTTGTTGGGTATAGTAGTCTGGGCTGGTATACATGGTATGTTAATGTCTGCATAACACTTGACCAGGACCTTTTGGCTTTCATTTGTTCCATTGAGAAGTCAGGCATAATTCTGATAGGCCTGCCTTTATATGCTACTTGGCCCTTTTCCTTTGTAGCTCTTAATATTTTTTCTTTATTCTGTATGTTTAGCGTTTTGATTATTTTGTGGTGGGGGGACTTTTTCTTTTGATCCAGTATATTTGGTGTTTGTAATTTTCTTGTATCTTCATAGGGATATCTTTCTTTAGGTTGGGGAAGTTTTCTTCTATGATTGTGTTTAAAATATTTTCTGTGCTTTTGAGTTGAACTTCTTCTATAACTATTATTCTTAGGTTTGGTCTTTTCATGGTGTCTCATATTTTCTGGATATTTTGGGTTAAGCTTTTGTTACATTTAATGTTTTCTTTGACTGATGAGTCTATTTCCTCTATTGTATCTTCAGCACTTGAAATTCTTTCTTCCATCTCTTGTACTTTGTTATTTATGTTTGTATTTGTGGTTCATGATTATTTTCTCATGATTTCTATTTCTATAATTTCCTTGGCTTATGTTTTCTTTATTGTCTCTATTTCAGTTTTCAAGTCTTCAATAGTTTCTTTCATACGTTTGATTGCTTTTTTTTTTTTTTGGTTTTCTTTAAGGAATTTGTTGATGTCTTCCAATTTTTTTGTTTGTCTTTTCCTCCATTTGTTCAAGGGGATTTTTCATTTCCTTCTTAAGGGCCTCAAACATTCTCCTAAAGTTACTTTTTAGGTCATTTTCCTCTGCTTCATCTATATTTGGTTGTTCAAGTCTTGATGTTGTAGAGTCACTAGTTTTTATTGGTGTCATGTTGCTTTTTGTGGTGTTGAGTAATTCTTACCTTGTCTACCCATCTTTTCCTCTAATTGGTGTAGTTGGGGCTCCAAGTGCCAGTGGATTAAAGGCTCAGATGGCTGCTCCTCATGGTGCTGTCAGTGCCATGGTTTCAGTCACCCTATTGGTCACTCTATGTTCCTGGAGGTCACTCAGGGCTTCTAGGGTTTGCTCTCCTCCCATGGAGTTTGTTGTCTCAGTCCTGCTCTAGCCTAGGTTGCCAGCTCTGTTCTGTTTCTGTAAATGTCCCTGGTCTAGATCCACTAGTACAGATGTCCCTGGCTTAGGTTTGGTCCCCAAGAGGACTTTGGCTTTGGCCCACTCAGCGGTTGCTTACCTGTACCTGCTCCTGTGGAGTTTGCTGTCTTAGGCCTGCTCCATCCCAGCTTGCTGGCTCAGTCCTACTTTTGTGGAGTTTGCTGCCTCAGGCCAGCTCTAGACTAGGTCACTGGCTCAGGACTGTTTCTGTAAATGTCCCTGGTCTGGAACTACTACCACTCACATGGAGTTCATTGTCTCAGGCCTATTTTGGCCTAGGTTGATGACTCAGTCCATATTTATATTTTTATTTGATTATTTCATTTTTGATTTCTTAAACTTCCTTATTCAAGAGTATTGTTCAGTCTTCAAGTATTTGTGATAGCTCTTGACACTGAACTTTTAAACATTTTCCATTGCATTTATACAAGAAGTTATTCACCACCTTTATATCTATCAAGACAGTCATTGCATGTATGTTGTGTTATATTTTAGAAGTTTCCATAAATGAAAAGAATTCTTATTACTACTATTGGATATAGTATTCTTGAGGTATGTTAAGTTCATTTGATCTGTGGTGTATATAGTTTAGCTCTACATTTTATTTGTATGTTTTTAGTTGGATGTTTTCTCAGAGGACAGAAGTTGGATATTGAATTCATCAACAATTCCTCTATTGAGAGCTACCAGACTCTATATTGTCATCTTGTTTTGTGCAATCAGGAACACAGACATTTATCCCAGAAACATTTACAAGTTCTTACTTATTCATACATACCTTTCTTAGCATGTAGTAGCCTTCTTGATTACTTCTGGCTAACTTTCATTTGAAAACTACTTTATCAAATGTTAGAAGTGATGTGACAGCTGGTTTCAAGGTTCCATCCACTCCATAGTTTGACTTTCATCCCTTGATTCCAAATCTTTGTGTACCTTCAGCAATGAGGTATATATTTCTTGAAGATAATAGCTATTCTTGTTCTTTAGTCCAGCTATCTGATCTATGTGTTTTCCTCAGTTAGTTGAGGCTATTTACACTTGCTATTTTTCAGAGAGGTTAGGTGAATCCTGTAATTTTTGGCATTTTATTCTGGTTGGTTGGATTCTCATATGTTTTATTTTTGTTTTTGTTTTTTTACTCTGTGTGCTTGGTGCTCTTTTGTTTGTTTACTATTGTTTTAGTATATGAGAAAATGGTCTGACAGAAACAACTTAAGGGAAAAAGGGTTTCTTTGGTTTAACAGCTCCAGGATACAGTTAGTTGATCATAGTGAAAACACCAAGATGTTAGTGGGCCACATTAAACCAGTAGTCAGGGAGAAGAGACAGATAGATGCTTGTGTTCATCTTAGCTTTTCCTTTTATTTTTAGTCTGGGATCCAAGCACAAGAAGTAGGGTGGGCCACAATTGAGGTGTGCCACCCCATCTCAAGATAACCAAGATTCACCTAACCAAGACAATCCCTCACAAACTTGCTCCATACCTGTCTCCCAAATGGTTCTAAATTCTTTCCCATTGTTGATATCACTAATCACAGCTGTGTTTAACATGATGCATCTAATAATCATTTATGAGTGAGTACATACCATGTTTGTCAGAGGCAGCCATTATGGGGTTAGGGAGAAACCTGGTGCTAGGGAAATTCCCAGGCCACAAGGATGAACCCAGGTAAGACTCCTAGCAATAGTGGAGAGGTGCCTGAACTTGCCTTCCCCTATAATTAGATTAGTGACTATCCTAATTGTCATCATAGAACCTACATCCAGTAACTGATGGAGTGATCCCCAGCCAAGCACTGGGATGACCTCCTAGAATTCAGTTGAGGAGAGGGAGGAGGGACATATGAGCAAGGGTGGTCAGGATATTGATTGGCAAACCCACAGAAACAACTGACACAAGCTAGTAGAAGCTCATGGACTCTGGACTGACAGCTAGGGAACCTGCATAGGACCAAACTAGGCCCTCTGAACAAGGGTGACAAGTTATGAGGTACAATGTGTTGAGGGGGCTGGCAATGAGACCAGGACTTATCATAGGAGCCTATTCCCTGTGGTAAGACACCTTGTTCAGCCTTGACACAGGAGGCAGGGGCCTAAACCTGCCTCAACTTGATATACCAGACATAGTTGACTCCCAAAGGGATCCGCCCCATCTGAGGAATGGATGGGGGTGGGATGAGGCAGAGATAGAGGGGTGGAAGATAGGGAGGGAGGGAGAACTGGGGTTGGTATGTAAAATGAAAAATATAAAGAAATAAAGGAAAAAATTGGTCTTTCCTTGTTGTCTTTCTTTCTTCCCTGTCTTTGTATTCTTTTAAGCTTTGCTGCACTGCTGTCTTGGTGCTTATGAACTGCCTTAATTTGTGATTGTCTTGAAATGTCATATTGCTTCATCAGTTTAAAGACATCTTTGCTGAGTTTAGCCACCAGAGTTGGAAGTTAATTACTTTCAGGGTTTAAAATAAATCATTCTGTGCTTTCCTGGTTTGGGGTATGCTTATGAGCAATTATTACTATTATTATTATTATTATTATTGCCATTGTTGATGAGTTTTTTACTTAAAACTTCTAATATTGTTTTATAGCTTCATATTTTTGAGTGCACAGAAAACTACCATGAATTTTAAATTTCAGTTCCCCTAGCAGAGGAAATTTCATGTCCTTAAGGTCAAAATCAATAATAAAGCTAAATAATGGTGCTGAAATCTCTTATTCCTGGTGAACATAAAGACTTAATTTTACTGGGCCATATGTTATGTATGAAGCTAGTATGGAAAAAGAAGAAAGTAAAATAAAAGAGTAAATAAAACAGGCACCCCAAATGTTGGTATCCTCATTAAGCAATAAATTTATAGTCAAAAGAAAAACTTAGTCTGTATCAGTTTGACTGTAGACAAGTCTAGGGAAAAGGAGAATAGGGAAAGAGCATCGTCCCCTAAAAATTCCTACCACAGGCTCTGGCTTGTATTGATAGGGGATAAAATTACTTTTGCATGTGTAAACCCATCCCCAAATGCCCATGATCAAAAGTTTGGTCAAAGTAAGTAACATATAGTTAATGGGACACTTGACACAAGTTGTTTCTACAAAGACTAATGGTAATGAGAAAAATAAAATTACCTTTCTGTCTCACACCATGTACAAAATAATTATTGAGACAAATTTTTAAAACATTGAAAACTAAAGGATACATTTTAAACCCTGACCTATAGAATTACTTCTCAGGCAATATGTAAAATATGTAAACCAAAAGGAAGAGACTGATGAGCTTGATAATTGAAATTAAAAACCATAAATAAATATCTACTTATAAAATTTAATATAGTAATGGAAATTTTCAGTACTAAGCAGAGACTAACATGCTCAGAGGTGAACTTACAAAGCACCATTTTCCCTTCAGATTCATCCAGAATCTTCTCCCTCTGTTCACTATGTAAGAACATTTCTTTGATTACCATGATGGCATGACACTCAGATCATCTTAACCACAGCTCTTCATGCAACTGCTGTAAGAACTCCATGAGAAAAACTGTTTAGATCTTGTTTGGCAGCATACTCCTAGGCCTTCTTACACTTATTCATCTAGTCATGCATGTAAGCATTCATGGATTACAGGAAGCTGTGGCTTTTTTTTTTCAGACTTACAGAATGGGTTCAATGAGTTCACTCTTCTGTCTACTTAATTTTAGAATTAAGCCCAAGACTGTGTGTACCACCTGACAGACAAATTTCTGAGGAGGAGTACTGTGTAACTGTTAAACTTCAAATCCTACCTACTATCTCTACGAAACAAGCTAAAGCTTCAAGACCTTTGCGGAGTTAACATTTGTGAATAAGCAAATCTGCCAGTTTCATTTGCCACAGACAGGCATTACTATCCTCACTTAAAAGAAAAATCTGGCAGCTGGAAAAATAGCTGAGTGAGTAAAAATTCAGCAACTGTAAGAACCTGGGTTTGAATTCCCAGCCTCCATGTAAAGAGGCTGAATATGCTTATAATCCCAGCATTGTGACTAACCAGTCTGGACAAAATGAGCTTCTGGTTTAGTATGAGACACTATCTCAGGGAAATAAGCAAGAGAATGGTGGAGAACACACTTAACATCTCTCTCTTGGCTCTATTTAGTGTCCAAGATTTGCATGAGTGCACATAGCCACATACTCATGCATTGACAACCCACACACCACACACATATACAACATGCAGTACACACACACACACATACACACACAAACACATGCATGCACCAACAGAAAGTGTAGAAATGGTAAGCTATTTCAGTAAGTTGTCAAAATTAGTAAGTGAAAGATCTGGTATTTGAAAAAAAGGTCTATGCAATTTCCCAACTTTGTTCCAATCCTTTAATCCTTATATTATATTACCATTGTAATTATTATGATATTATATTATTACCCCTAAAACTGGCCATACAGCCATCCTTGGATCTGCCTCTCCAGACAAGTTAAGACCATGCTTGTTGAATTGTTCACCATTCAAAACAGAATTCATGTAATTAAGCATCCTTCCCACTGATATTATGACACCTTTCAGCATGTTTCCATAGCAAATGTTGGGGCTCATAGGCAGCTGTGCACAGCAGAAATCTTGTTCATTTTAGCATCTTGGCCTCAGGAAATAAGAAAGAGGCTTTTTGAAGTCCCACTATTTCCTGAGGACACTTCTCTCCAAAGAATTCTGAATGGAATGCTGCAAAGAGAAAATTATAGAAAAGGGCCAAATTGATAATCTGATTAAAATAGCTCAATTGCTTGAACTCAGATGCCTGACAGCATGTAGAGATGCAGTGATCAGTTTACAGCCATGGAATCTAATCCAGATAATGTTCTGTCTAAAAAGATAGCAGCCCAGGCTGAAAGCCTTCCGGTTACAGAAGCCAAATGCCCAAGCCATTCTGAGCTTCATCTATGCTAAAATGACTGGCTCTGCTCACATTTTTATTTCCAGTGTATTGTTAAAGGCATTCTCAGTGGCATTGCCCTGCATCTCCAATACTATACAGCAGTGAAAGGTTCCCTCGCAGCCCCCGAATTTTTGCTCTTGCCTGTCCAAATGACCCAAAGCTTCCTGAATAGTGATTTTGTCCAGTGAGAGGAGCCACTTACATTCTTAATATCATAATAAAAACATATTGGGCCACTGGGCAATTATTACAAACATTGTAAATTACATAGGTAATAAACGATATAAATTTATTTCTTGAAAGAAAATCCAAGATGAAGGCATATTTGATGTTTGATAGGTTGATTTCTGCCTCATACCTGGTAACTTCTTGCTGAATCATCACGTGGTGGAAGAGGAGACTTAGAGTAACTAAGTTACTAATCTGATGTCTCACATTCTTTGGAAGGCTCCTATCTCCAACACCATCACACTTCAAGAAGAGAATCTTAACACAGGAATTTGAGGGGACATAAACATTCATCCTTAGCAAAGAATAAAAGAATCAGCTCTAGGTTCATATTACATATTAGGTAGTAGAGTAGGTAAGTGCTTTACTTCAGTTGTTCTAGAAAAGCTCACAGCAACCCTGTCGTTGGGAGCTATTGCTATTTTTCTTATCTTACAGATAAGAAAACTGAAACTCAGAAATTTCAGATGGCTTATAAACTTTGAAAATTTGTCCTGAATTTACTTGGCATTGATTCGCTTTTTAAATCACTTATTATCCTATAGAAAATTATCCCTTGTAAAGTTATTTTGTGGTATATAGAATTCATATATACATATATAAAATCGTGCTGGCTCAGATGGAATAAGTAGTTCACTTGCTTGGTATAGTAGATAGAACATAATAGTTTAAACCAAAGACCTGAAATCAGTTCTGGATCTGTAGCTGATAAGTCGTTTGATCTTGAACAGATAACTTTCCCATATATTCCTTGGTTATAAAATAGAAGTGATACAAACGCAACCCAATCATATTGAGAATTTGATGTAATAACAGCCCATAAGAGTTCTTTTTCCATATACTTAGCTGGCTATTGGTGATGCTAGAATACCAGTCTTCTAACTTCTAGTCCTCTTATGCTCTCTACTTGACCAGGGGACCATTTGGTTTTCTAGTTACTGTAATATATTAGATCAGTGGCTGCAACCTCTGTCTGGTTGAATATGCTAAAGACATCAAAGACATTGAAAACTTAAAGTTCACTAAGAAGATAAAAAACAATAAGAAAACTAAGCACTAGATACACAAGCAGAGGTCATTTGGAAGATTTGAAAGCTTGCTTAAGTTAGCACATGAAGCTAATTATATTTTTAAATGTGGATAATTGTTCAATAAAATTTAAAAAGCTGTCTACTAAATGTACTCCAAACTTAAAGATAATTCCTAGTTGCTAAGATAAATCTGCTATCCCACCTGACCAGGTCCCCTGACCTAATCATTCAGCAATTATTGAGATACATCTCATGCACCATATATAACAGGACAAAGTAGGCTGTTTTTTTAGGGGAGAGAAAGAGTAGGTTAAGTGTATACTAGTATATAGTACAACAATAGTACTAATGAGAAAAATAAAACTTGACCAGTGGCCATGCAATGTTGAGATTAAGAGCTAGCAATTTAAGTAAAGTGGATTCCTCACTAATAAAATGATTTATTATTATTTTTATTATTACAAATTTTCACCTCCTCCCATTTTCCTCCCTCTCCTCCCTTTCCCCCTCCATCTCCCTCTCCAGTCCAAAGAGCAGTCAGGGTTCCCTGCCCTGTGGAAAGTCCAAGGTCCCTCCTCCTCCTTCCAGGTCTAGGAAGGTGAGCATCCAAACAGACTAGGTTCCCACACAGCCAGTACATGCAATAGGATCAAAACCCAGTACCATTGTCCTTGGTTTCTCAGTCATCCCTCCTAGTCAGTCATGTTCAGAGAGTCCGGTTTGATCACATGCTCCATCAGTCCCAGTCCAGCTGACCTTGATGAGTTCCTATTATATCAGCCCCACCATCACAGTGGGTGGGCGCACCCCTCGCACTCCTGACTTCCTTGCTCATGTTCTCTCTCCTTCTGCTCCTCATTTGGACCTTTTGTTCAACTATGTTCATAGCAGCATTATTTGTCATAGCCAGAACCTGGAAACAACCTAGATGCCCCTCAATGGAAGAATGGATAAAGAAAGTGTGGAATATATAAGCATTAGAGTACTACTCAGCAGTAAAAAACAATGACATCTTGAATTTTGCATGCAAATGAATGGAAATAGAAAACACTATCCTGAGTGAGGTAACCCAGACCCAAAAAGATGAATATGGTATGTACTCACTCATTAGTGGATTCTAGCCATAAATAACGGACATTTAGCCTATAATTCATGATCCTAGAGAAGCTAAATAGGAAGGTGAAGCCAAAGAAAAACATGTAGTTATCCTCCTGGATATTGGAAGTAGACAAGATCGCCAGGCAAAAATTGAGAGCTTGGGGGTGGGGGTGAGGTGGGGGTAGGGGAAGATGAGAGAGAAGTGAGAAGGGGAGGATGGGGAGAGCTGGGGGAATGGGACGGTTGGGATGGAGGAAGAGTAGATATGGAAGCAGGGAAGTATATATCTTAATTAAGGGAGCCATTTTAGGGTTGGCAAGAGACTGGACTCTAGAGGGGCTCCCAAGTGTCCAAGGAGATGTCCCCAGCTTGTTCCTTGAGCAGCTGAGGAGAGGGTACCTGAACTGGCCCTATACCATAGCCACACCTGATGAATATCTTGCATATCAAGATAGAACCTTCATCTGGCTATAGATGGAGATAGAGACAGAGACCCACATTGGAGGACTGGAATAAAAATATTTTTTTTAAAGCAAAGCCATGGAAGAAGCACTGAAACTGGCTCAGTCTTAAAGTGCCATCATCCTAGGAGGAAGAAAAATGAATGACTCCAAAGTGAAAACATAAATATGCCTGAATTGCAGAAATGTAGGCAAGAGGGGGACATAGAGTGACAATGAACATGAGGAAAGGCAGAGAGGGACCAGCTAAGCAGAATATTAGCATAGCAAGGATTCCATGTTTTATTCTGTGTTAAGTAAGATGATTTACGATAGAGTAACATGATCAGTTTTTCTGATTGTCGAGAATCAGCTATGGAGGGCACGAGCAAAGAGACAAATTAAGATCTAAGTAATCCAGAGAAGAAATGCCTTAGAGGATGGGCAGTGAAAGTGATGAAGTCTAGCTTTGCAAGAACTGTGTGGATTTAACAACAGACTGTGTGTTCTGGAAGAAAGGGATGAGTCAAGGATGATTCCAAAGTGTTCTGCCTGAGTTATGGAAGGAAGGCAGAATGACGCCAAGTCAAACGTCAGACTGTGCAGCACAGAACACAGCACGCTTCACTAGGACATGCTCTGATCTTCTCTAGCCATTCTGCTCCATGCTTATTAGTGCTTGCTCTTTCCTCCACATGTGGCATTCATTCATTCTTCCTGTTAGACTTTTTACCTCTTTCATTTCCATGGACAGATCTTATCAGCATTATTAGCAGTGTTTGGATAATAGGTGAAAGGAATTCCTGAAACCCAGGTTGCTAAGGCTTATCTCAAAAATGCCATAATGCAAGAAGGAAGTTTGGCCAAGGCTGAGAGACAAAAACATGAATTAACGTGTTACGTGGAAGTGGAAGGATCTGGATGATAAACTTCTGGGTGTAGTCTGGATGGATAAGGTAGAGTCGAGAGAGACTAGGGTTGCTTGCTTCATATCCCCTTAACAGATCATTTCTCAGACAGTAGGATATTGGTTAAACATCTCATTCCAAATTGTCTTAAGACCGAAGAAACTATCCACAAAGACAATAGTCTCTCATGCAACAGCCTATTTCCAATGGCAGTCCATTTTTTGATATAAAGCCCCAGGAGGCATCTATGTCTAAATTTGGAAGAACTCTGAAGTACCTTATCAACAGAGCTCCCCAGAGGCCCAAGTTGGAATTGCCTTTAACACTTCATCTCACTCTTTTCCCATTGAGCTCAGTCTAAGACAAGACACAGATTCACTGTGCACTTCAAAAGGAAGATCCCTCCATTACTTTAGGTCACATGGAGGTTTTGAGGATGTGACTGCTCTGAAGTTAAGCCACTGGTAACTAGAAATGCTCATTAGTAAAACTGTGCAGTATAATTTCATAGATTATGCTCTCTGGGAGATAACAGATGCTATGAAGCCAAATTGAGGACTTACTGAGCAGAGAGATTCTGCTGATGTCACTAGCAGTTGAGCTGGGTGTTCCAGTGTGGGCTTTTTAAGGGCTTTGGTTGTCTTTTTTATTTTTCCCTTCCATAAACAGCCATAGAGCCTCGAGAGTTAATTCAGCCTTGCAGTCACTCCAAGGCCATCTGTTGTTCAAATTAAAATACATATTTTTAACTTTAACCTTTCAATCTCTAAAGTTTTAAACCTTTGCAATAGAAACAGTTATTTTGCAACAGCTTTTCATCTTCCTGGTTCAGTGACATCAATGAAAAAGTGATGTCATTTTTAGGGACGTCAATGAGAAATATTGGGTGGGCTGACACCGGTCTGGGCATACAGAGATTATAATAGGTTATTTTCTGCAAGACACATTAATATACCCTCTTAGAGCTAACCAAAACTAAATATGTTTTGTGAAGAATAACTTAGAAACATGAATATCATCTGAGACATCAATAAATAATGAGTAACTGCAGAATTTAGGCTCCTTTATTAGGTCTGTTAATCTCTCGGCATATTCTAATGTTCAAGGCAGAATAAAATAAAACCAAAATACTAATTTCTTTGAGAATATTTTTATTTAGAAAGTCATACATGCTCAATGTAAAATAAATGTGGAAGTGTGTGGAAATCTACAAGGATACTTTCCATCTAGAAAAAGACTGTCACTCAAGACAACCCAATGTTCTGAAATAACAAAGGGCTCAGCAAGATTCTTTCATACATCAGTGAACCAGTCCCAAGTATATTTATATAGCTATAGCTACTCCCTTTATCTTACAATTAAACCAGTTTCTCCTGTACTCTAAATCATTCCTGAACACATACAAAACAATCAGAGACCAACTTCCTAGCATATAGCCTATGCAATTATGAAAATTAGTCAATATCAAAGTGTTCTTGTTGTTCCACTTTACATTTTCCACACATTCTCCATTAAAAGCTTTAGCCTAGATCTCCTTGAATCTATCTCTGCCTTGTATCCAATCCTGTCTCTCCCTCTGTGGTCTTGGATGGTGTGGCATGTTTCCTTCTCTTAGGAAATATAAGTTATAAATCTTGATATAACTGGCCAGCCCTGCTATCACTCAGTCACTTTCATAAGCTAAAAGCTCTGAAACATAAGTACTAAACATAAGTACTATAAAAGCAATACAGTGGGCCAAATTGACCAGCTCAGTTACCACCCCAACCAACATTCTGGGCTTTGGGTTGGCCCATCCTACAATCTACCCAATCTGTGACTTGATGGAGTATGTGAAGGGGTTGGTCCTGTGGAATGATAGCCACAGTATCCCTATGACTGGGGCAATGGCAGGATATCTGAGATGAATTTTGGTGAGGGTCCAGTGATAATGGTGTGCCAGAGGACTGGGGCCCTGAGCCAGACCAATGACTCATTGCAATGAATATTTGTGGGTGGGGCTATTGGATAAGGCAGTGTGCTGTGGGATGCACCACAACCCCCAATGTCACTGGGACAGGATTAGAGGTGTTGGAGAGATGGGAAAGATGGAGGAGCAAGGTGGTTTTCTTGTTTGTTTTGTTTTGCTTTGAATTAATATTGGGTTTGGGGGGGGAATGGTGCATGGTTGGGGACAGATATGGATGGGCTAGGGAGGGTTGGGCAACATTGATGTGAAGTTCCCAACGAATTCATATATATATATATATATGGAACATCTGAAGAATGCTATTTCAGCATAACAACAAGGAAATAATTCTCTAAGGAGATAGATTTGACTGAGACCAAAATACCTTAGTTGCTTAGTTCTAGTTACTTTTTTGTTGCTTTTATAAAGTAACCAAACAAGAGCTACTGGAAATTAATAGATGCTAAGAGACAGAGCATTCGTCTTCACCAGTGATGAGCTCACTGATAGGTTATCCAATTCCAAGTGGACATCCCTAAACACATACATGAGCAACACTAAATGGATTTAACAGAAGTGTGAATGAAAATGATCTAAGTACAGTATCCATGTAAGAAGTTATAGAGAAAAAACAATAAAAAGAAATGTCAAAAGATACTAAATGCCAGATGTTTAGAGAGGAAAGGTGCTCTAACAAATGAAACTTGAGGAAGAAGGGATTTATTTTACAATTCCAAGGGAATACAGTCCATCAATGTAGGAAAGACAGACAGCAGACAGGAGCATGAAGCCAACTGGCCACATTACATTTGCACTTAGGAAGCAGAGAAGAATGAAAAGGAAGTGGGGCTGATCTATAGCTATGGAGTCTCAAAGCCTTCCTGTAGTGACCCACTTCCTTCAGTGAGGCTCTACATGACCTTCTCAAAGAGTGGCTGCAGCTGAGGACTGTGTTCAATCATGTGAACGTATGGGGGACATTTCATATTCAAACACAACACCCATATTATGGAAGAAGCAAGTCGTATAAAGAATTTTCTACTATCTGTAGATAGACAGCAAGAGCAGAAATTCTGAGGCAAACCTAGATTTACTTGTTCATTGCAGAGAGGTATCAGGATGGTGGAGGCAGAGTGGGATAGAAAGCAAAGATGAGGGGGACAAAGGTCATGGTGGATCTTGATGTTAAGCTGACCCGGCATACAAGTAAATAAGTATGGTGATGTATGAACATCTGTCTCTGAACACCCTACATTGGCAAATTCATACATTCAACCTCAGGTGCAATAGGAACCAGGGCATAGCCAGGGACAATGATTCTGAATACGTGTCATTGATTGCAGTCATTGAAGTGGAGTCTTTCTTTTCACCTTTAAAGCAGCGTTTAAGGAAGGACAAATATTACTGTTTATTCCATACAAGCAAAAGCCAACTGTAAGGTGTCTATCCCTTTGTGGCGTGTGGGTTTATGGTAAGGAGTTGGGGGTAGGAATAAGACAAGTCTTAATAAAATCTTATTGATACCCAGTTTACCAATTGTTAGATTCAGAGAGAGCTCATGAATCATGATTCCCAAGCAGGGCCTGAATTCTGATTAGGATAAAAACCAAGTAGATTATCCCTGACAGCTTCATATTAGGTCAAGTGCAAAGAGATACATCCACTCTTTCAGTGCAGTATTTTTCCTTACCTGCTAAGTCCATGAAGATATTTACTTTTCCTTAAGTCTCAAAACAGACTATGGGTTTTATAAATCTCCCTTTCCTCAAAGCATAAGATATTTTCTCTTGAGCAAGGTTGGCCTGCACCTTTACTCAGATAAATGAGTGTGGGGGTAAGGTTTATCAATAACAACAAGAGCTAAGCTATATGCTTCGGGCTGTAAAATTTAATACAGTTATTATTATTAGGATACGGTTGTGCAGCTGCTAATATCCCTCCCACTTTATAAAGTAAGGAACTAGACCTCATAAAATTTAAGTTACTAGCCCAGGACCAATAACTTAGGCCTCAGATGGATGATGGGCTATGAACTCACCCCAGGAGTGTCAGACGTTAGCATGCACTGCCTGTCAACAAACCATATCGACTCCTTGAGTACCATTTCACTATCTATGGAACAAGGGCAGGCTGGCCTCACCTTCTCAGTTCTGTTCAGAACAGAGGGTACAAATCAGAGCTTGAGAATGACTCTGTACATGGTAATTTAAATAGGAGAAAATACCTATACCATTCATTCACGGTAGGTCCCAGGGAACGTTGTAGAAGATGGGGAGGCAAGAATGTAAGAACTGAACGATAGGAAGAATAGTTAACAAAGTTGCCTGAGCAAGACACAGTCACTGGACAGTGAACTCACAGCAGCTATGGATGACTGTACTGGATCTGCACATGAATGGGACATCAAAAGTCAAGCAGAGATGGAGGAGGGACTTGGGGTGTGGCTTATACCTCCCTGTAAAAAAAAAATAATTAAAAATATTTATTGTAAGCTATTTTTAGGGAGCGGGAAATGATTGCCTTTATGTATTTACTAATGATGACGCCAAGCTCCAGTGTAGTATTCTACACTGTGACTCCAATGGTCACACAGATGGCCCTGAATAAAAGAAAGGGGTCTTAAAAACAAAACCAAAAGTCATAAATCTGAGCAAGGTACTAAATGGAGGAGTGGGGTTGATAAGGGACAGAATTGAGGTGAGAGAAAGTAAGTGGAGAGGCTAATCGGAAAGCATTACATACACATATGAAATTGTCAAATAACAAAATCAATTTAAAAGAGACAGAAAGGAAAGGAAAGTTCACATTGTGGTGTGCCTGATCTAATTAACACACTGAACTTCAGTAGGAAGCAAACATTTTGGTGACGCTGAGCAGGAACTCTGTGAGCATCAACTCTGCTGACATCTTCCTTCCTTTAGACATGGGTGAGAGTTGAAGACATCCCTATTAGAGAAACATAGCATCTTAAAAGAGTATATGCTGATGTCTAAATCAATAATGAAACATTTTTTCTACAATGCAATCTGTGATATATTTTCTTCATAATACATTCTGTGTATAATTTCCCTACTACGTTTCTTCAAGATGAAAGTAGTCATAGAAATCCATCAAATATTAGGTTTGTGGTGTAGGAGGGCCTTCTGTATTTGTGTTGTTTTCATTGGTTATTAAAGAAACTGCCTTGGCGTAGTTGATAGGGTGGAACTCAGGTAGGCGGGGAAGACAGAACAGAATTTTGGGAGGAAGAAAGCAGAAGACAGTCAGATGCCATGGTTCTCCTGCCTGAGACAGACGCTGATTAGACTCATGCTGGTAAGCCACAGTCACATGGCGATACACATTAATGGAAATGGGTTAAACTCTAATATGTGAGAATTAGCCAATACGAGGCTAGAGATAATGGGCCAGGCAGTGTTTAAATAAATACAATTTTTGTGTGATTATTTCAGGTGTAAGCTAGCAGGGTGGCCAGGACAAAAAGCAGGCCCACTCCACCTACTACAGGTTTGTGTATATCAAGTAGACACACATTCCACCAACACCAAGTGAACTCACCATCACACAGAAACAACAATTAAAGAATAAGAAATCATGAGTTTGAAATGGAATTGGGGGACAGAAGTAGTTAAAGTGGGAGGGATAGAAACTCTCAAAAGAAATTAAGTTAAAAAAAATAACCATTCCACACCATATCTCAAAAAGAAGAAAATGTAATCACTTTAACATCATGATTACAGATAAAGAGCATAAATAAACTTTTACATAGTGCAAGGAGAACAGGCAGGAAAAGAAAATGAAATGGAGGCAGAGTTTGCCAATATTGTGGATATGTGTCCTTTAAAGCTCTTTATTGATATAGTCCTGGGAGGTGGAAAAACCAGACTCTTAATTTCATTTTATAGATGGAGACTGAGGTAGAGAACTTAAATGATGTTCTGAAGATGACAGAACTAGAAAAAAAAAAGATAGGTTTTCCTAACTTGCTTGAACTCAGTGATGCCCAAGTCATCTGGATGGGTAAGATGCCAGGAATTGGGAATTCAAGCAGGGTATGTCTCGGCACACTTGACACTCTTCTGATCTGCATTTAAACATCACTCAGAGCTCTCTTAGTATTTTTCCACTGGCCACATCCTCTTTGTAGAGCTTCTGCCTGCCTCTACTTGAAACCCTACCTCTTCCAAAAGTTTCCCTTAGTAGAGGAGCCACTCCTATATCATGAAAACTACCCTGTCCAATTTGCAATTCTCTCGTTGCCAATTCCCATCTACGGTATACTAGCTAAACACTCAGGATTCGAAACAAATTCAGTCAGATCATAAGCCAAGAGTGATGATCATATTCAATGATGTTTGGGTCTCAAAATAGTAAGATTTCATTGTGACTAGGCTGTCCCAAATCAGAGTGTCCTGCTTGAGTAAGGGAGAGAATGACTGAGGTGTGAGCTCTGTCTCATGGTGCATCCAGCACAGGCTCATGTCCCCTTCCTTCTCAGGCATGAAGTGGGCAGTGGATCACCCCAACGTGAACTAGATGGATTAATTGCCTCTGATCCTGCTTCTAAATCCTTTCTATTTTTCATCTTCAGTAAGGGAATCTGCACTGATGAGCCATGCTAATCCTGTTGCCCTCTCAGACAACCCTTTCCCAAGAGCCTTTGCAATTAATGCCTTCAACCAATAGGGTGAATTTCCTAGGCCTGCTGAGTTGGGGTTCAGAGAGATTTAAATGCCTTTTAATTGCTGCAGGAAAGAATTCACTGAACTCATGCAGCCGCATTTCCTGGGATAACCTCACTATATTTATAGGTTCTTTCCAAAGAATTTCTTTTTAGAGTGTTTAGAGGTTTTCCCTAAAAGATCACTGAATTGTATCTCTATTTTTAAAGGCCTGAAAGCATTTCTCAGTGAATTTGAATGTTGGGAAACGTCTTAGCATTACAACAGCCTTACGCTTTCATCCACTGTGATCTCACACTGATCACAGAGTGTTGTATCCACTGAGATCAGCAGTTAGGTAGAAATGAGAAGAGAGAGAAGAGAACTCCCAGTTCCTCAGCCTGCACACCTCTTCCCAACAGAGTACATGTCAACACATTTTTGGTAATGTATGTTGACAATGCTATTCCAAAGACAATCACACAAGAGATATTTGAGGAAACAGAATAAATGCAGGAGCCTAGAACATTCAGATAAGAGGACCCATGACATCCTCCCCAGCCAAGGTCCAAGCATGTCCCTGCCTCATCGTCACATTCTCCTTGCCCGCAGAGTTGTTCCTGCCAGCATCAGTGAGCCAGAAACCTGCTCCACGCAGGAGAGAGCGATGGGCTTCCTGCACATGAAAAATAGAAATCCTTTGCATGCTGCACCTGGTTCAGAAAAAAAAAAGGTTGTTCACAGCAAGCAGGAAGCCAAAGTGACAACATGAAGGAAGATCAGACGGAGGACTAAAATGTGGTACATACACCCTAGGATGCTATTCACTCATTAAGAGGAAGAATCACCCAGGATATGGAATACCATGGAGGAAACTTGAGGACATGACCCTAAGGGAAGTCAACCAGCCACACAAGGATGATTATGGAACCCCTTGCTCCCTGTCTGTCTGTGCCAGTAATATTTAAATTCACAGAGACAGAAAGTTGAATGGTGGCTGTAAGAGGCTAGAAGAAAAAAGAAGTGTGGGATTTGTATTTTATAAGCATGGAAATTTAGTTTGAAGAGATCAGAGTTTTGGAAATCAACAGTGGGGACAGATGTCTATAAATGTAAATGTATTGAATTCTACTCTTGGCAAAAATGAGAAATTTTATGTTTTTATAAAAATTACACCAAGGTGAGTATTGTCATGCATGCCTTTAATTCCTGCATGAGACCAGAGCAGGGGGAAAAAAACACAGATTATACAATGAGTTCCAAGTAAACCTTTTTTCTCTCTTTTACTGAAAATAGATTATTTTCTCACACAATACATCCTGATTATGTTTCCCCCTTTCTCTACTCTTCCCAGTTCCTCTGCATCTCCCCTACCACATGGATCCACTCCCTTTTTGTCTCTCATTAGAAAAGAACAAGCTTCTAAGAAATATTAATAAAATAAGCAAAATGAAATATATGGTTGAACAAGACAAAGAAACAAAAGGAAAAGGTCCCAAGAAAAATCACAAGAAACAGAAACCTATGCATTCACACACTCAGGAGTCTCACCAATGATGTACGAGTGTCTTCTATCTATTGCTTTCGTTGGTTAATTAATAAAGAAAACTGCTTGGCATGATAGGTCAGAACATAGGTAGGTGGGGAAGACAGAACAGAATGCTAGGAGGAAGAAGGCAATGAGGGAGACGCCATAGTTCTCCTCTCCGAGATGGGCGCAGGTTAGAAACTTCCCGGTAAACCAACACCTCGTGATGCTACACACATTAATAGAAATGGGTTAATCAAGATATGAGAGTTAGCCAGTAAGAGGCTAAAACTAATGGGCCAGGCAGTGTTAAATGAATATAGTTTCCATGTAATTATTTTGGGGCTGGCCTGGCTGTGCAGAAGCCAGGGGAGACAAAAAGCAGACCTGCCCGCAGCTCCTTCTACACACCAAAACATTAAACTGGAAGCTATAATATCTATATGCCGAGGGCCTAGCGCAGATACCTGTCTGCCCTGTGCTTACTGCTTCAGTCTCTGTGAGTTCATATGAATTTTTTCATGTTGACTTAGAGGCCTGCTTTTTTGCTGTCCCTCTAGCTCTTACATTTTTAATTCCTCCTCTTCTATGGGGTTTCCTGAGTTCTGCAGGAGGAATTTAGGGAGGAGTGCTCCAAGGCCTCTCACTCTAGAAATGCCTGATTATGGTTCTCTATATTTCTTCACCTCTGATGCAGGAAGACGTTTCTCTTGTGGTGGCAGAGCAAGGCACTGACCTATGAGTAGAGCAGAATATGATTATTAGCAGAATAGCATTAGAAATTATTTTATCACTACTTTTGTTTTTCAGGACAGTATTCTTTGCTTTTACCCTAGATCCATGTTCTATCTAGTCCTTCATTACAGAAAGCCTAGCTCAAAACCCAAGAGGTGGAGAGAAGATGGGTCAGTAAGTAAAAGAGACAACTGCCTCACAAGGCTGATTACCCAAATTTGGTCTCCAGAGCCCACATAAAGGTGTGAGGAGAGAGAGGATTACACAAAGTCACCCCCAACTCTCTCCCTCCCCCTCTCTCTCTCTCACACACACCAGTAACAACAACAACAATAATATTAATAATAAATAAAATTAAGAAAAATGTGTTTTTGAATAACTTCAGCAACCCAGAAGATTGTGTTGGTGTGTGTGTGTGTGTGTGTGTGTGTGTGTGTGAAATGACAAGTAATGTTTAGAATGTGTGTGAGGCAACTAAGAATTATGTGCCTAACTCTCAGGCATTCAGATTAAAATGCTAAGAAACTC
Source organism: Chionomys nivalis (assembly GCF_950005125.1). Classification (NCBI taxonomy): domain Eukaryota; kingdom Metazoa; phylum Chordata; class Mammalia; order Rodentia; family Cricetidae; genus Chionomys; species Chionomys nivalis. Next base: position 64,903,337 of record NC_080094.1, on the reverse strand, counting down.
CAATTAGACAAAAGAAGAGTGAGTTTTTGCAATATAAATGACCGGGAAACCAAAAGTAGTGACATCTAACACAAAATGTTACACACTTTCTAAGCAGATGCAAGATTGTCACCTTAGCACCAAATATGAAAAGAGAAAACTAGTTAAGTGTGTGATACATAGGGCAGTGGGATAAAAGCATCAGCTATAAACTAGTCAGGTGTGTGGTACACGGGGCAGTAGGATAAAAGCTTCGGTCATTCAGAGACTCTTGTGCCACTGATTCTGAAAAAGGTTTTTCTCTTATGGGCGCCATAAAAAGAAAACCACAGTGCTCACTTTGGCAGCACACATTCAAAAACTGAAGACAGAAATGCAGAGATCAGTATGGTCCCTACACAAAGATGACAATTTTTTTTTCATTTTCCTTATTATTTATTTATTTATTTATTTATATTCCTACAGATAAATGTAGTCCTCAGAAAGTCCTCTCAAGAAAACTTCTCTTTGCAACTGACAGAGATAATTTCAAAAATCCAAAGCCAAAAAACACTTCAGAGTTGTGGATCCCAGTCCCAGAGGATACATCTACAAATCAACTCCTATACCTAAGGCTCGGGGAACATGGCAGAAGAGGAGGCAGGTGTTTAAGAGCCAGAGGATCAGGAAGTTTACTGGGACTGTGTCTCCTAGTAAAGTTAACTCCATCCGCAAAGTCTCACCAATATGACTGCCTACACATGAGCTGAACAAACATAACAACAGTACACCTGCCAAACCGGACAGGAGAAAGCCCATGGGGCTGCAGCCCTACAGGAGGAACTTCAGACAACCAACAAAAGCTGAGAGCAGGAAAAATAGTCTCCCCCAAGGAAGAGGACACCAGTTGCTTTTGTAATACCAAAACTACTCAACCCTGAAAACATACACACAAGTCATATTATACAGACTGAGCTGATTATATTTAGGAATAGACATGTACACACACATATGTATTACACACACATTTTTTTAATTGTTGTTACGTATATACATAACAACATATATATATGTATATACGTAACAACAATTAATTTGAAAGAAGCAAGGAAGGATATGTAAGAGGGTTTGGAGAAAGGAAAGGGAAGGAGGAAAATAATGTAATTTTATTATAATCTCAAAAATAAGAGAAATAATTTTTTAAGAAAGTTATCATTTAGTCAGCAGTAGCCTTTGAGTCTGAGACAGGTCCCACGGGAATTTTCTCGTCCAGTTGCTCACTTGAGACCCCCTTATTTCACAGAATGGTTTCACACAGCAGTTACTTCATAAACCAGTGGTCCAGTAGAAGACAAAGCAGTACTGAGCAAGTGGAAGAGACAGTGAGGGATGAGGATTCCAGGAACTTCCAGGGAGTATACTTCCTGAGAGCTCATCAGACAGGGAGAGGCTTAACAAAGAAGCAGAGCTTGGAGAGATATAATTTGGATTCCTCCCTGGTACACAATAAGCACTCAGGAAATCTGTGTTATGGGAATGAGTGTTGATATTTTGGTTCATTTGGGCTGCTATAACAAAATAACTAAGGCTACACAATTTATAGACAACAAATTTGTCACAGATGTAGAGGCCAGGAAGTTACCAGAAAACGTAGTGCTTGCTAAAGACTGGTTCTCTGCTTGATGGGTGCTGCCTGCCTCATGTGACAGGGGATGCAAGGGGGCTTGCCGGCTTCTCTTTTTATAAGATCACACTGACCTTTGGTGACAGTTGAGCTCTTGCTACTTAATCATTCCCTAAAAGCTCTAGCTTTTTCAACTATCACATTTGGTAATGGGTTTCAACACGTATGTTCTCCAAACACCACCAAAGTCATAGGTGTGACTACTAAGACAGCTAAGCAGAAATTTCTGGAGACACCCAAGTTTATGCTCACTCAGGTGTGCACTGTGTTTTCCCTGGGCATCTCCCTCTCTCCCTCTCCACCCCCCTCTCTCCCTTTCTTCGTTTCTCAATGCCTGTGATCAAGCCCCTCTTCAAAAAGCTTGAAAGGTCACTCTGTGGACAAGAGTGCTTGCTGCTCTTCTGAGCACCTAAGTTCGGTTCCCAGTACCCACATCAAGCAGCTCACAATCACCCATAATTCTAGCTCAAGGGGATCCTACACCACAGGAGTTCACATACATGGGTCATATATTCACACACACGAAAATAGTAATAATATTAAAATAATAATAAAAACAAACCTACACCACAGGAGTTCACATACATGGGTCATATATTCACACACACACACACGAAAATAATAATAATATTAAAATAATAATAAAAACAAACCTTTAAAAACCCCTTTCTTAATAAACTCCACTTTGTTTCATATTGACTCAGCCTAAAAGTCTTTTATGTGGCTGCTGTACTTTTCCTAAGGAAATGCAAACAAACACCCACTCATTTTAGATAAGGCACTGATGACAGACCAAAGAAACAATTCCACTCAAGTATAGCTTGGAGAACCAGTAAGTTTCTTGGAGTTACTTATCGGAATATTGGTGAGGATTTACTTACAGGCAAGTGCTGATTCCAAGGTTGCAGTATCACCCAAAGGTCCATCTCAACAGGAGTGACAATTCAGAAAAAAAGCTCGTTCCCGGAGTACCTACATCGGGTGGCCTAGCAGGTCAGAGAGTACCCTCCCTCAGCAACTACTGACTGCTTTTCTAAACTTAGGGTGGAGCCTTGTGAATCCTTCAAGTGTCGGGGATTTTTCTGAGCTTTGTAACTTTCTTTTACTCCCTCAGTTTAGAAAGTTTTACTAACTTTCCGAGTCTTGTGAGCTTCCACAGGAGACATTGCTTCAGTTCACAAAAAATAGCTCACAATTCTCTATCCCTTCCTCTGGCTATTATATTCTGTCATCTTTTCCATGAGCTTTGTAGGGAGTAATAAATAGTTCGGTTATTTTCCTTCATTTACGAATAAAGATTGGGCCACTATACCATAGCAATAGTCATGTGTTTCCGGGAACTTGAATAGTTATGAGTCTCTCCAGTAACTATTGGTTGCCCACTCCATTAAACAGGTCCCTCCACAACCAACTGGTCTGGTAGCACCTGTAATCTATGTAATGCACCTGACATTTACATTAAATACATTTATGAGAGCAATAGCCCACTGTGACCCATGACTCACCCAGACACCAGTTTCTGTCTTGGCTTAGGATGCCAAACCTTTGGTAGCCATAAAAATGCACACCTTTGAGAGTCTAAGAAATATGTAGAATTAAAACCACATAGAATATGGGATTCAAATGCTACCAAGATGTTTCTACAGTCTGTCACCTCTCCTGTATGTTTGTTTGCCTCATCTACACTAGACTATCCTTACCTAAATATTGGAAACCTAATCATGAAGAATTTGTGTTAACTTTAGCTACAGAAATTGTCAGGCTGCTATTAATAGCTTCTGGTTTAAAATAAAAAAAAGTTTTGAGTCCATTGAATGAATGAATATGAACAACGGGCTGGAATCAGGCACTTGCTCCTAAGTAAAGCAATACTTTCCTGAAAGTCAAAGGGTTATAGCTGGCCAGGCTAGAGTTAATCCTGATTCTGTGGACTGGGACAATATGAACACACATGGAAGCCCACAGATCTATGGGGTCAGAGGAGGATTACTATGCCAAAACATAAAGCAATCTTCTACATTTTGGGAAGTAGCAGCAATTGCCTTTCAAAAATTAACTTGGAATTTTAATCGTTTGTTCATATGTTTTATGGTTTTCAGGAGTAAACCCAAGACCTCACATATATAAGGCAAATATACTTTTGAACCCAACTCTCAGCCCCTAATTTGAGATTTTTATTTTCAGTGTAGGCAATAAAACATCTAGTTTGTTGGATTTTCAACCCTTAGGCAAAAAGACTAAAATATTTTCAAACAAAAGTTACATAAGAACATCAACATAATATCAAGCCAGCTGCTACTTTGTAAGAGAATAAAGAGCCCAGAATCCAGACTCTTGTCCTTTCAAGTTCCCTTCCCCAGACCAAAGGAGTCTTATCCATTCATTCAGCAAATGTTTATTTGACACTTATTCTGACTTAGGTATTGTGCCAAGTACTGAAAATGTGATAAGTAAATGGAAACAAACACAATGCATATTTCTAGAGGTTTCTATGATTGGTCCTATGGCATGATTTTAAAAAACACCCTTCTAGATAATGGATAATATTAGATGGAAGGAAAATGAAGAACTAGTAGAGAAGGGTGGTGCTTTAGAAATATTGGCCTGGTGTTTTTATGTGTTATCTATTTAACATAGGAAAGACTAGTCATGTTGATTAATTGGAAGACCATCACAAAAACCAAGACATGAACTGTTGAGTCTAAATTGGAGGAAAAGCAGAGGAAAGGAAGAAGACAGGTGGATATAAGAAACTGAAGGAAAAAAATTGATGACAACCTCATAATGGGTCCTCGTGAGCTTCCATAGATACGAGCCCCATCCTCGCTTTTCCAGTTCAATCAAAAGTACAATGTGTTCAAGTTCATATTATTATACTTACATATCAGTCACTTTAGCCCTGGTTTTTTTTTTTTTTTTTTTTTTTGTACTCTGACCACTAACTGTTTCTCATAGTTTCAAATACAGCACTCAGGTAACTGATAGCAAAAGGTGCTATTCCTCATGCCTTCTTTAGATATAAATACAATCAATGTTAATTTCCTAAGAATTAAGCTTAGCATATAGAAAGTATGACGTTAGCCAAAATAATGTACTCTAGTTCCTCAGGGATTTATTTTATGTCACATGAAAAATAAAAAAAAAAAACTTTTAATACTTTTATATATGTTTATGAATAGTTCAATATCATTTATGGAATAAAGTCCATTTCCCGGCCTTCATACAGACTTGACAATTATTGGTTATATTTGGGAATTATTTGAGAATTTCTTTTTCTTTCTTTTGGTTGTGAGCCTAGCCTTTAATGGCTGAGCCATCTCTCCAGCCCGTTTTTTTTCTTTTTATTTACTTAATTATTAAAGATTTCTGCCTCCTTTCCGCCACCGTTTCCCATTTCCCTCCCCCTCCCCCAATCAGCCTGCAGAGCAGTCAGGGTTCCCTGTCCTATGGGAAGTCCAAGGACCTCCCACCTCCTTCAAGATCTAGTAAGGTGAGCATCCAAACTGCCTAGGCTCCCACAAAGCCAGTACGTACAGTAGGATCAAAACCCACACAATGAGACAATGGGGATGATCTATCAGGAACTCACCAAGGCCAGCTGGACTGGGTCTGAAAAAGCATGGGATAAAACCGGACTCTCTGAACATACCGGACAATGAGGACTGCTGAGAAGTCAAGAACAATGGTATTTGAGAATTTCAAACCATGTATTTTTCTTATGCTTACCCCCAACGTCTTCCTCTTAGTCTCCCTATATCCATTCCTCCTTCAATTTGTGTCCTCTTTTTTTAAATAACTCATCAAATTCAATTTATGATATCTATATACTTGTGGATATAGGGCCATTAACTGGAAAATAGTTGACTTACCAGGAATCACACTCTTCAAGAAAATTGACTCTCCATCCCACAGGAGCCACCAACTATTCATAGTTCCTCAGTTAGTCGTGGAGACTCATGAATCTCTTTCCACTCCATGTAGAATGTTGACTGGATTGAACTTGTGCACATCTTGTTCAGGTAATCATAACTGCTCAGGAGTTCATAAATACAGCATTCATGTCATATTTTTGCTCCAATCTTTTCAAACCTATTACAATCGTTCTGCCCCCTCCTCCGTGGTGATCCTTGGGCCTTAGAGCAGTGGTGTAACATAGCTGTTCAATTTGTGGTTGAGCACTGCCCAGTCACTTCCTCTCTGTAGTTGGATCAATTGTGAGGGTTTTGTTAGCATGAAGTCCTGATTGGCAATCAAGAGCAATGGCAATAGTTTTTCAGAGGCTATGAAGGGAAAATCTGAATGATGGGAAGAAGGGTCAAGTGGGGAAAGAGATTGAGGGGAAGAGAAGAAAATGAAGTTTGAAAGAGGGATAAATAACACTATGGGTGTGTAGATAAATCATATGAAAATCTACTATTTTATGTTTCATATATATACACATATGTATATCTATACATACATATATCCATACACATGCATATACATATATTAGTTTAATTAGAGTTACCATAGGCAGAGGTTTATGTTCATTGCAGAAGTCATAGGATGCTAAATAAAAAGCTTAGTCCCAGGTATAGGACACCTCCCTGGGAGTTGTCAGCGGTGTCCCAGAGACACAAAGCAAGCCTTCTCATTCCAATAAATATATCTGTATCCCTTTCTTCTTCAAAGTCACCCTGCAAGAACCAGCAGAATAAAATTAAAAACACGGATTCTGTGTTTGAAAACTAGGGACCAGTTGTAGAGCTATACCACAGTGTGAGAGGAAAGGGGTGCCTGACGCAGAGAACTGTAGCCGTGAACCAGAGAGGAGTCTTCACATCTACAAGCGTAACCTTGCCCTGTATCTTAAAGACAGCTAGTCAGAAAGAACTTAACCCAAGATAAACAGTGAGGAAAGAGGAGCCAACACACAAATTGCATAAAGCTATTACACAAAAACAAAGGAAGGATATAAGTAAAACAAACGGCAAGTGAAGAATGAACTTTTCCAAACAGAGCTACTGCTGTCAGGCAAATGAAATTGGGATCAAGTCCATTGCCATATAATCCAGTAACTTAATTAAATTTTTACATTTTAAATATATCTTTAATTAAAATATAGTTACATCATTTCTCCCCACCCATTTCGGCCTCCTATCCCAAATTTACAGTCACCTCCTCTTTAATCATTGTTGTTATATATACACACAAATGAATGTACACGTGAATATAATCCACTGGCTCCATTCAGTGTTACCTACATGTATATGTTTCTAAGGCTGACAAAACTTTTAATAATCTCAAGACAGAGATATAGGAATCAGAAAAGGAATAGATATTGCTAAGATGACTATATGGTATACAGAAAATAGAGTTAAAAACAATCAAAATAAAAGTTTTTGAGGTAAATCTTCAGTATGGAGCCCAGGCCAACTTCAAACTCGACATCCTCCTGCCTTTTAAGTTCTGGGATTATAAGCATATGACACTACACTAGAGAAGGTCATTAAAGTTGAATGAATGCATGGATATTGTCTTTCTTGGGTTATATGCATCCCATTCTGTATGTAATTTAGACTGGATTTTAAAATAAACATTAATAACCAAATCAAATACATAGTATGCCAAGGGGAATTGATATAGAACAACTGTGACCAAGATAAAACCTAGAAGTTGCTTGATTTCAGACTAAAGAAAAAAGTCATTTAGACATGAGAGCAAAATTATCAAATCTCTAAGGTAGACAACAGAAATGTAAATAAGAGTTCCATTGACCTTTGATATCTATACAGCATCATTTTACATCAGAAGATAGAGGAATCATAACTACAAAAAGTATCTTTTGATCCAAAGATTTTAAAATATATAAACTAGAAGTCATATTTTTCAGTAAAGCCTAGATGGTAAATAATTTTGGTTCTGTGGGTCATACCATCTCCGTAAAAAAAAAAAAAGTTCAGTGCCAATGCTTTCCCTGAAGACGGCCATAAATAATATGTAAATGAACAGGCGCAGTTATATTCCAATAAACTTTATTTACACAAGTGGATAGCCTGCTGGGTTTGGACTTCAGGCTATCATATGTTGAACCCTAGCTAAACACTACTCAAGTGTGAAAGTGAGAGGAGTATTTTAAGTGTTGTGGGGTCTTAAGGGACTCAGTCCATATATTCTAAACTGCTAGAAGACAAACTTAGGTGAACAAAGATAAATGAATAAACTGACAAAAGTACTGGCAAGAAGTAAGAAGCCAAAATATGCTGCAATACCTGGAGAACAGAAAAAGAGACATACCTTCCGGCTTTTTGGCAGCAAGTGCCTTGGAGGACCCGTGACGTGAAAGGATAATTCAAGAAATGAAGACATCTGTTGAAAGCCATAAAAATTATGATCAACTCTAAATAAAGAAGCTGATGTCACTTTCACAGAGCCCTTTCAAAAACATCTAGCAACTCGCAGGGATATTTGGATTGTTAGCCCACAGTGACAGCTGACGTGAGACAGCCTCAGTTTTCTCAGATGGGAAATGAGGGCCTTGGATCTCACCTGCGTTTCCTCAGCCCTGCCTACTCATCAGAATCACAGTCACTTTTGGAAATGCCTGTGCTTAAGGTCATGAAGCACACACTAGATCCTTGAACTAGAATTCCTGGAGACAGGGGAAAGAATGTCCTTTTAAAGTTCTCCAAATAATCAGTCATGTAGTCATAGCAGAGAGAAGCACTGACTTTGATTTGAGGGGAGGGATCAGGGAGGTCAGGCTCACCGATTCAAATAATCTACAAATATAAGTATACACTGAAAGAATTACCTGTGGTTTTGAAATATAAATATGATACATTAAAAAGACTTAACCACTTAGGCTCTTCTACAATACAACATTGCTGTGTATCTTGTTCCTAGTAACCAGGATATCTAGAGAAAGCATAAAACCTGAGTGCTATCTTAATGTAAAGGCAATTAAACTGGTAATTATTCATAAATAAAGACAAAACCAGGCTTATCTTTTGACAATGTAATTAATTCCTTATTTCAGAAAGAAAAATGCCCTTGGCAAGCAAGTGTAAAGTATCAGAATGCTTTAAAAGCCTTGTGAGGGTGTTTGTTTGCTTTTAAAGAGATTTCCAATACACCCTATGTCAGGTCTATCCTTCAAGCGCCTCATTTGCTACAATTAGCAAAGTGTGTTTGAAAACATGGAGAAAAAAATTAATTCTAACAGAGAAACAAATTGCTTTCTTTTCTAAGTCCCCAAATCATGGATGATTAGAGATGCAACACTTTTGAGACACTCAGGAGAACCGTGGTGTGCACCTGTGACTCCAGAGAGAGCACAATCAGCTCTCTGTCTCGCTATGGAATATTTTTCTAATGTAAGTGAGAAACTATGAACTAACTCTAAGCTGGATGCTGAAAATAGTAAATTGTGGAATCTCTGTGGAACAGATAGAAGATACATGCTTGGAGCAAACTGATTAATTCTGCATGAGCCTTCATTATAGAAAAGCAAATGTACACAAGTGTGCAAAGTGGAGCTAAAGCCTGCCTTAGAGAAAAACGTCAGTATTTGAACATGCTGATGCCGTGTCATAATAAAGGATAACACTAGACAACCAAACTGGAGTTGCTGGCAAAGGAATCAATTGAGTTTGGGTGGGGATGAGAAAGGATAGCCTACGATGGTGGAAGGAAAGCTAATGCAGTGGCCAGCAGTAGGAAAGAACATATCTGGCCAGTAGGAAAAGGGTTTAAGAAGTCCCGGGCCCAGCCAGGGGCGCTTTGCTATAAAACAGCTTTGCAAAGGAGCTACCGTTTCTTCCAACTGTTTATTGATTGTTCTTACCACAAAGCCGCTTTAACTTTTAACATTACATTTCTGGCATCTGAGAAGAATTGCAGTTTGTATAAAAATGCTTAAGTGGAGACTACTCTTTCAAAGATTTTTCTTAATTCATGTCTTCAATTAATTCAAACTGTTCAATTATGCTTTTAAAAATAACTTTCCAAATCAGGAGTCCTTGTTTTCAAAAAAGACTAACCAATAGTCTAATTGTTTTAAGCTAGCGTTACTTGGTTTTAGAAGACGCTTGTGTATTAAATAGAAAAAATTACACCTTGTAGAGAAATAATCACACATGGACAATGTCAACTTGCAAATTCAGCACACTAAGTGATTTACACATTCATCCGCTCAATCAATATTTATTCAGCATCTTATAGAATCCTTGGCCTCCTCATTCTGAGAATGACTCATTCTTATGTCTACCACTGATGTCAGGGTCTTACTCACTAGATTACTAATAGTAGCCTATAAGTCCATAGAAAAATGAGCAAGAATCTCAGCTCTCAGTTTACCAAGTTTCCCTGCAAAGCATCAAAAATCCCACTTTCACTTCCTAACCTAGGGTCTAAAGAACCTATTCCTTTAAAAATAAATTCCAAATTTTATAAGCCAATTTCAAAAGATTTCTAATTGGTGCAAATCAACATTTTCTTTTGATGATGGCAGATAATAAGCTCGGCTCTTTACAAATGAGCAGAAGCTTCTGTTGACTAAAATAAATAACAAAGGTAGGCTTGATATTTTAATATAAAAAACAGTGACATTTTCCTGCCATTTGAAAAAAATCATATCAAGAATATAACCGCAAAAGGAATTTCTTCTGCAAAGAGGCAGATTACTAAAACACGGGTGTTTGAGGGAGTCCAGTAATTGGTAAGTTGGAGTTTTTGTGAAAACCCTTCACTTAACAGAGGAAGCATAAGAAATACAACTAACTGAGGATAAAATAAGGGAGAAACATATCCAACAATTACAAAACATATTAAGTATTATTTAATCAAAAATAAGTTATAGGTAGCTGATGCCTTCCCAAGATATATAGGCAGCCATAATATATATTCATAGTGTATTCATAATTACGTATTGATAGCCCTAAACTTTCTTTCATGGGATGTAGTTAGACATATAAACTTTTTCCCAAAAGCTTATCAACGTTTAATTATGCATATCAATCTGCTTTTGGTGACATTGCTATTGCTTAACCTGAACTTTTTTTTTTAAATATTTATTTATTAAGTATACAATATTCTGTCTGCATATATGCCTGAAGGCCAGAAGAGGGCACCAGAACTCATTACAGAGGGTTGTGAGCCACCATGTGGTTGCTGGGAATTGAACTCAGGACCTTCGGAAGAGCAGGCAATGCTCTTAACCACTGAGCCATCTCGCCAGCTCCATTAACCTGAACTTTTTAGGTTCAGCCAAGCAGACACTTTTGCCCTTACTACAGTGTTCATGCAATTATTTGAGTATTAAATCACTTTGTAGCTATTTTTTAAGAATATAAATGAAGAATAAAAAGGTAAACATATCAGTGTTACTAAAAGTAATATATTTCTTCCAAGTTTAATAAAATTAAAATCAAAATTTAAATTATTGGTTATGTCAAAAGTGGGATTGAACAAAAAGGGAAAAAAGTGGATTTAAGGCTATAGTTATGTCTCCATGGTATAAAAAGTCACTTGTTTGTGAAAATTCTGGTTCAATCCATTAAAAAAAACTAACATGGAAGATATTTAACCATTAGATGAGCTTACTGGGGTTAACCAACCAAATTGATGGTTGTAAAGAAAAAATTACACCAGGAAACATATATAAGAAATTAAAATTATAGCCGGGCGGTGGTGGCGCACACCTTTAATCCCAGCACTAGGGAGGCAGAGGCAAGCGGATCTCTGGGAGTTCGAGGCCAGCCTGGTCTACAAGAGCTAGTTCCAGGACAGGAACCAAAAGCTACAGAGAAACCCTGTCTCGAAAATCCAAAAAAAAGAAAAAAGAAAAAGAAAAAGAAAAGGAAAAGGAAATTAAATCAACTTTTTCCTGCAAAAGTTGTGTTGCAGGGTGAGGACCCGCTTGTTCATCCCATTTGCCTGGTTAGCTTAGTCCCAAAATAACCAATAACCACACAGAAACTGTGTTCATTAAATCACTGCTTGGCCTATTATCTCTAACATCTTATTGGCTAATTCTTACACCTTGATTTAGCCCATTTCTATTAATCTATGTATCGCCATGTGAGAGTGGCTTAACAGGAAATATTTGGCATGTCTGATTCTGACGACTCCATGGTGTTGTCTCTCTCCTCTGCTTTCTTCCTCCTAGAATTCAATGCTGTTTTCTCCACCTACCTACGTTTTGCCCTATCAGGCCAAGCCAGTTTCTTTCTTCATTAACCAATGAAAGCAACATATAGACAAAAAGACCTCCTACACCAAAGTTGTGATAGTTTTTCCAATGTTAATGATTCCTCATTGTTTGGTAAACAGAGTCCACCATTGTAACACCTGAGTCTATTGCCCGGAATCTATGCATCCAATTCCCTACAGAGACTGAGGGAACTATTAAGCTCTAAAACAGTGAACCACCTCCTTGATAATATAGGCACAAACATAAGCACTACATTCCCATGAAACTGCAACTTGACAGCTACTAGAACTCCTTTGTAGCATATCAGAAATTAGTTTAAAACTGGTTTTCTTATGACTATATTATCTCTAAAATAATAGATGAGATAAGAAAGAGGATGCTCTTCTGGACCACCTCTGACCAACAAGAAAGGATTCAATGGTTGCCATGTCATCCTGGAACCTGTAATAAGGAAAGGAAATATAGAGCAGGATCTGACATGCATTGAAGATTTTAAGATATCAAAACCTTTTTTTAAAAAAGTAGAGTGAAAATAAATAAATAAATAAATAAATAAATAAATAAAGTAGAGTGCTATAACATAGAAAAGAAAAAACTCAGAAAGTACTCAGACTATGGGCTTAAGAAGCATAATCTAAAGACTTAGTGTGAGCCCTAGAAGATCCTAACACTAAGCAAAATATTTAATATCTTTTGATCCCCTTTTATTGGTTTTTTGAGACCACACAGAGGGTTTCTCTGCCCTGAAACTAGCTCTGTAGGCCAGGCTAACCTTGAACTCATAGAGATCCACCTCTGGCTCCCAAGTGCTGGGATTAAAGGTGTGCGCCCAGAATGTCCTTAAATCTTGAAGTTACCAATAAATTAAGGAAAATAACGACAGCAGAAGCTTCTTGGGAAAGTCAGTCAACCTCTTTAAGCTTATTTCTTTATTTTTCTTAAATTGGAAAATTTCAGCTAGGGTTATGCCTTAAAGGTAGAACACTTTTCTAGTATGCGCTAGGTCCCAGGTTCAATGCACAGTGCCACAAAATGGGAAAATTCTCTGACAATTTATCACACCTACTTCTTGGGAGATGTAAGAATGTGCATCAAAAATACCTAGCACTGATTTAGCAAATAGTAAGCATTTTAAGCACATACACATCATCATCTATACCATTTCTAGGGCCCCAGCCGTCAAGAAAAGAAAAGTAGGGGATTTGTGAAAAAAAATAACTAGTCTCTGATTTAACATGAGTAAGAGATATAATAAGAGAAGTGACTAAGAGTGAATACCAAAGGCAATCAGCATGTTTAAGAGTAGAATCTTACATGCTAGTGATCAGAAAAAAATGAAGTTATTTTGTTTCCATCTTCTATTCATGTTTGTAATGTGTATGTGAGTGTTTGTTTGCATATCTGTAGATGTGCACACTTGGAGGCCAGGACTTGGTTGAGAATCTTCCACACTCATTCATCCACATTTTCCTTTGAGTGAAGATCTCCAATAAAGTCCAGAGCTCACCAACACTTATTGTTCTTAACCAGCTTGCTCTGGGGGTCCCCCATCTCCACCTTCCTTATCTGGAGTTCCAGGCAGATGGCTCACACACCTGGCACATACATGGATTTAGCGGATCTGAACTCTAGTTCTTTTTTGTTTGAGTGGTTAAGTACTTTAACCACTGAACCATCTTCCTATTCCCTGAGGTTACATTTGTAAAGACACAAGGATTTGAGCTACACTTTGATTACTCACAGGGTCTTTGAAAGCTACTATGCAAAATTACCAGATAAAAAGAAGCTAGGCCTGGTGGTACATACCTGTAAATTCAAGACTCTAGAAGCAGAAACAAGAAGACTGTGAAATTTCAAAGTCAGCCTGTGAATTCTAATCCAGTCAGGGCTAAATAGTGAAGCCATTCTATTTGAAGTCTACATCTGAAGAATGGTCTTCAGTAGAAAGGAGAAGAGGAATCCAGGCAAAAAGGAGATTGCATCAAGCAATAGGATAGAAGAAAGTAAAGAAAAGTGCGGTTAGTAAGCTGGGCCATGGTGGTGCACGCCTTTAATCCCAGCACTTGGGAGGCAGAGGCAGGTGGATCTCTGTGAGTTCGAGACCAGCCTGGTCTACAAGAGCTAGTTCCAGGACAGGCTCCAAAACCACAGAGAAACCCTGTCTCGAAAAAGCAAGCAAGCAAGCAAGCAAGCAAGCAAGCAAGCAAGAAAGAAAGAAAGAAAGAAGAAAGAAAGAAATATAAAAATAAAAAAACAAAAACAAAAAACAAATTATGTCTTAGGATTCAGTTGGAAACACTCCCCCCCCCTTTTTTCTTTTTTCATTTGTTCTTTGTCATGACAGTTTCATGTTGAATCTCTTGCTGTCCTGAACCTTGTTTCTGTAAACCAGGCAGTTTTTTTAACTCAGAAATGCATCTTCTCTTCCAACTCAGTCCCGGGATTAATGAAACATAGAAACACCAGGCTGCAAAATGTTAATGGGACTGCCTGTATGCTCTTGATAGATTGGATAAATTATTATCCTGATTAGCACCTGCTGCTGCTTCTGGACTTGGTTCTGGTGATATCTGATTTGAGTCTTTTAAAAAATGACATAGCCATGTAATAAGTCATAAAGTCAGGTAAGTTGTCCTTCCTGTTTTGTCTTAAAATTATTGTGATTATTCCAAGTCCATCACATTTCCTTATAATTGAAATACGTATGTCTATTTTTTTTAAAAAAAATATTTGTATGCTTCTCAATGAAGATGGATAATGTCTATCTGGATTTTAGTTTGGATTGCATTAAATCAGACTAGTTTGGGGGAAATGAATTCTTATGACTGGTTTCTTCCTGTGTTCTCTGAACAATATTTTATTGCTTAATGTGAGAGTTCTGAATGCCTGTTATTAAATTTATTCCCAAGGGAAAAAAAAAATAAAAGATGGATCTAACACTGATGAATATCTTGCATATCACCACAGAACCTTCACCCGGTGATGGATGGAGATAGAGACAGAGACCCACATTGGAGTACTGGACTGAGCTCCCAAGGCCCAGATGAAGAGCAGAAGGAGGAAGAACATGAGCGAGGAAGTCAGGACTGCAAGGGTGCGTCTACCCACAGACACAGTGTGACTGATCTAATGGGAGCTCACCAAGGCCAGCTGGACTAGGACTGAACGAGCATGTGATCAAACTGAACTCTCTGAATGTGGCTGACAAGGAGGGTGGACTGAGAAGCCAATGATAATGACACCGGGTTTTGATTCTACTGCATGGACGGGCTTTTTGGGAGCCTAGTCTGTTTGGATGCTCACCTTCCTAGACCTGGATGGAGCGGGGAGGACCTTGGACTTCCTACAGGGCAGGGCACTCTGACTTCTCTTAGGACTGGAGAGGGAGGGGGAGGGGGAGGAAGGAAGGGGGAGGGAAATGGGGGGGATGGGAGGAGGCGGAAATTTTTAATAAATAAAAAATTGAAAAAGCAAAAAAAATAAAAATAGATGGATCTATAAACAGAACTCTATCCCTTTAATGATACTAAAGTTACTGGATATCAGAAAAAAAGGAAGAAGGAATATGGGATAGAAAGAAAGAGGGAAGGAGGAGGAAAAAAGAGAGAAGAGCAGGGAGGAAGAAAGAGAATAAACTGGTTTGTTTCAGTGGATGTTGGGTCTAAACATGATTTAACTATGCATCAGGTCTGTACAATGTATTCCTGAGCTACATTTGAGGTACGGATTTGACTACACTTTACCTAGAGACTTTCTGAGAACAAATCTCCTTCCATGCTTATCCAAATTATTGGCAATATTCATTTATTTATGGCCATTGATACAATATATAGCTATCATCTCAAAGGGAAAAAGACATCACTTTTTCTGAGCCATATATGAGTGATATGGCCCCAAACAGATTTGTGTTGTTCAAAACACCATTTTCTGATAGGGAAATAGTTACAAGAACTTATTATCATCACAGAACAAAAGTCAAAATTGGGGTGAATGTTGCAGGTGTACCAATCAGGACAATCTTAATTGTAGTTCGGAGATATAGTCTGGTGACATTCTGAGCTTTGGGGCTTTTAAACACTACTGTTTTGCTACACTAACCCCTCCCAGAGGCTGTACATGATAGTTGAAAGGATGTTAGGTCAGATATGGAGCTGAATATTACATGACTGTTGAGGAAGTTAAAGATAGACCAAGATAATTTTGACTCTGCATCTACATTCTAACCCCACAAACATGAACTTCTAGTCAGTCAATCAGCTTTGTAAGACTATTCAACATAGGAACAGCTTTTCTTTGGGGGGCTTCAGTTGACATGCAAACATAACCAATTTCTCCATTGTCTTGGTATCTCTGCTGGGAGCACCTCCAATATCCTAGGGGTCTTTCGGAAGCCCTTGTCACGCGCTCCTTCTTCTCACCATATTTTTGTTCATTTTCCCAATACAAGCACAGGGCAGCCTGCTGCTTCAAGTCTATGGGCTTGGGAGAATTTAAAGCCCTCTTTAAAAGGGTTCAATCCGAAGAGGAGGCCCGCCTAAGATAACCACCTTTGACTAGTACAGAAATGAAAGATCAGGGACCTTAACTTCATCTTCAAAATCTCTTTGCCTTTGTCGTATAATGTAATTTCAGTAAGGTGACATCCTTAAGTTCATATGTCTCATACACTCTGAAGGAAAGTGATTACATGGGAATTGCTGTTCAAGAGAGGCAGGAAATCTTGGTGCACATCACAGCGGTCTGCTACCAAGGTTCAACTGCTGATTTGATACAAGGAGGAGACAGACTGGACTAAGCTTTCAGCCTGAGTAATTAAGAAGACATGATGTAGTTAACACAAATGACACACAGGAGAAAAAGAAGGTTAATGAGAAAGATAATGAAGTTTGCTCAGGAGAACTCATCCTAAGGAAACAGTGGCATGTCCATTTATCCTAAACCAATTGAATCAGTTTGTGTCAACAGTACCTGATGTTTAATTAAATGGTATGGAAGGGGGCAGGGAGTTATACATCTAGAAGTGATGCTATTGTTTGTTAAAGTATACAGTTTTTTAAAAAAATATTCTAATAGCCATGGATTGGAGAAACAATTAACAACTGATTATGGTTTACATTCTTCTCTCTTCCCCACCATGTGTCTGTTTGTCTGTCTGTCTGTCTGTTTAATTGAGTTGTTTTGATAAATGTTCTTAGCAGGCTCTGTTATTTCTGAGAAGTAGCCAAATATCTCTTTTGCTCCAGGAATGTTTATCTTAAAATGTATCCAGTAATAGCTGAATGAGTTGTTCAGTAAGTAGATAAATGAAATACCCAAAAATAACCAAGGAAATTTTAGGGTTATACTAATATACATTGGAATAAGTAATCTAAACTCTCACTTTAAACCTATTATCCTATAGCTTTCAGATTCACGGAGATCACACAGCCTACGATTCCCACAGTGATATGCTTAGTACATAGAAAATTAATTTCTGCTGAATGTCTCCTTACTGCCAAATTCCCTGCTAGAAGTCTTACATATGCTAGTCCATTTGTTCTTGTGAGAGGAGAGGTATGTTTCTGTGTGTGTTTGTGTATGGTGTTTATATGTGTGTACATATGTATATAGATATACGTGAGTAGCACATACATGGAGATCAGCGGATGGTTTTTTAGGAGTCCACCTTGTTCTGACGTGGGCTGTTTTGTTGCTGTCATTACACTGCAGCTGCCTATTCCAGGCCAGCTAGCTCATGAGCTTCAGCATGATTTTCCCGTCTCCGTTTCCCATCTTGCTGTAAGAGTTCACTGGGATTACAGATGCACGCCATTGCAGCCAGCTTTTTGTTGGATTCAGGGGATCCAAATGCAGGTCGTCAGGTGTGCACTGCAAGCACTTCTGCCCACTGTGCAAGCTCCTGAGCTCTATGTCACTTCATTCCAACAATGCTGAACTAAGAAATAGGTAACACAGTTGAAGCTGAACAATTAAACAGTTCATCTACGCTAAGAAGTAAGGACAGCCTGGTTTCAGATCTAAGTGTACTTTATTCCTCATTCTTTGTTGCTTCCACTACTGACCTTTCTTTAATCCTCAAAGTAGGTGCAACTCCCCATACGAAGACTTCCTGATCAGTATCTTGGCCTTCCGACTCTGTATTGGGTGCAAGTTCCCACCACCATGCCACTAATTAGCGTCAGTAGTGAGTAAGTCTGCTGCGCAGACTGGATTCAAACCAAAAGCCAATGTTCTCATGCTAGCTTTATGCTTTATAACCTGACAAAACTGCAAAACAGACCAACCCTCGAGCTTGCTCATTAAAATAGGAATAATATGGTTCCAGAAATCCCAACTCAAGGGATGATTTGGGGAATGACCTAGTGAATATAAGCCCATCACAAGATACTATTCTACTCATCACACTAGATTATAATTTCCTGTTTACTTTTCTGTGTTCAATAATGAATTTTAAAATCATCCTTCAGACAGAAACTATATATGCATTTATTTACTTTTTGTTTGTTTACTTACTTATTAGTGTGATTTTTTTTTCTCAGAACTTAGAACAAAGCCTATATCCTAGATGGCAAACATACAGCAGCTCCTGCTAAGAAAGGAAAGAAGGGGACAGGGAGAGGGATAAGACTTTTGCTTTCCCCAGACACCGCTCAATAAAGGCATGAGAATGCAAGCAAACGGAAGTAAGTCATTCCTTCCCTGGCTCTGATGCCTTGGAGGTGGAGTTTGTTATGACATCCTTAATGCCAAGGGTGATTAGAAATCCTACAAGCTCAATGGTGCTTGGACAAAGGCAAAGACCAGGCAGTCTTTCAACACAAATGAGCTTTTCCCTGTTTGAGAGAAAGGACTGCCACCTTTGGCCCGGCAGCCTAAATGTGCTAAATATGAGAGACCTCAATGAAAAGTGCTCAGGGCCCACAATTCTTTCCTGATTCATCTTAATTATGCCTTCTACCTCTTTGTCACCTTCAGCTTTAGCAAGTCAGGTCAGTCATTTTACTTCTGGGAGAAGGACATATTTGGATTTGATTGTTTATTATTTGGAAGCTGCTTGAAGCCCTGCATATAAATGAGAGTAAAATTTCCAGACACAAATTTTTTAATTAATATAGGATCACGCAGTCTGGGCATGCATAAGAACATCATAATAAAAGAGGATCATTCCTATTTCTCATGGTTCTTATAAATAAAGCCATATTTCCAGGTAAGATGCGAATGAGGCAAAAGGTAGCCACCAAGAAGAGAGATGAGCAGCAAGATGAAGAGGCCTATTCATTAGTGATGCAAAATCCATTATTAGAAACACATCTCCCTGGACAGCCTTGTGGATGCTGCATAATTCACCAGCCCCCTGTACTTAGGAAGTGATGGTTAAATATTGAAAATCTGATTGGAAGAAGGAAGTGGCTTCCTGCTCTTTCCTGTAATTGCCTTGTCTGAATTTTCCTGGGAACAATGTATCACCGGGACTTCTGACTGTGATCGAGTGTGCCCTCCGGAAAGCCCTGCCCTGAAGGTTAAGATTCCAACTCCACAGGACCTATCTGACAGAGGACTTCTTACGTCTCCTCTGCACCTGTCATCCCTTCATCCCCTGTCAAGCCCCAGAGTATTCTGTGGGAGGGAGCCTCTCGCATCTCCCTCCACCCTACTGCCTCTTGCTCATACAGCAGCCTAATGAGTCAAAAAGACAGCGCCAGCCAGGGCTTCTTATTACAATCACATTCCATTGTCTTCAAAGAAATCCTACTCGGAACAAAAGCGGAGCCTCCTGGGCACGGCCTTTGTTGTGAAGGTTTAATCATAACATTTTGGTGGAACCCGGGATATTTTGATGATTGCTTTCAAGTAATTGTGATATACATGCTTGGCAGATGATGTAACTGTGCTGTGCTTTTTGCTCCATTGCCTCATGCAGTGTGGTTTTCTATGACATTATACTTCACAAATGTAGAGAGACACATTTCCCATGACCTTAACCCTGGCAAATAGAATGTTTTTTTTTAATCTTTTTGTTGTTGTTGTTGTTGTTGTTGAAACAATTTCCGCCTCCTCCCCGCCTCCCATTTCCCTCCTCCTCCTCCTCCTCCTCCTTCTCCTCCTCCTCCTCCTCTTCCCCTCTTCCCACTCCTCTCCCCCTCCCCCCACTCCATTCCCCCTCCCTCTCGAGTCTGAGGAGAGGGAACCTGAAATGACCCTATCCTATAGCCATACTTATGAATATCTTGCATAACACCTTAGAACCTTCATCTGGCGATGGATGGAGACAGTGACAGAGACCCACATTGGAGCACCGGACTGAGCTCCCAAGGTCCAAATGAGGAGCAGAAGGAGGGAGAACATGAGCAAGGAAGTCAGGACCACGAGGGGTGCACCCACCCACTGTGACAGTGGGGCTGATCTATTGGAAGCTCACCAAGGCCAGCTGGACTGGGACTGAATAAGCATGGGATGAAACCGAACTCTCTGAACATGGCGGACAATGAGGGCTGATGAGAAGCCAAGGACAATGGCACTAGGTTTCGATCCTAATACATGAACTGGCTTTGTGGGAGCCTAGCCTGTTTGGATGCTCACCTTCCTAGACCTGGATAAAGGGGGGCAGGCCTTGGACTTCCCACAGGGCAGGGAATCCGGACTGCTCTAGAATGTTTTTTATGTATTTTCCGGTTAACGTTTTTAGGAATTTTTTTTTTCAAAACACAACCTCTTATGCTCTCTCAATATTTGTACTTTCACACTTTGTTTCATTTAGTTGTTTTAGATAATTCAGGAACACCCTAACACTAATGAAACATTAGAATGAGAAAAGTACTATAAACATATATAGGCTCCAGCTTTTAAGGGCTTGTTTTAAACATGATGGTTTTCCTTAAGCTTTAAATTCAACTAAAATGGTAGTTCTGAGACATAAAACGTCATCTAAAGGAATGCTAAAGCAAAAACAAATAGAATAAGGTGAAGTCTAAGTGCAAAAGTGAAATCCAGCAAGGGGAGTTAATGATGCATGCTAATGCCACTCTACAATAAATGTATGATTATGTTTGGAGAGTTGATATGCAAAACCTATCATAGCCTTGTCTTCCCCTTTACCTGACTATGCAGCCACTGCCCCTTTCCCATCAAACTGCAGCTCACCATCTTCTATAAACCTAACACTACGCCTCAGTTAGTTAGGTGAGTTCGGACAAATAGAGCTATTTCGTGTATAAAATTTTAAACAATCTATGATCATCAATTCCATATTGAAAGATTTAGGAATGAGTGATGAAATAAACTGTGGCCAAGTTCCTCTACCAGAAGTTAGTATAACAGTATTGGGAAAGGTCATTTTAGGGGAGCATCTGCATCAAGGATAAATGTCCTTGCTGAGGATGAAAAGAACAAGGAAAAGTAAAGAGGTTTGAGACCAAGAATTTCGGAGAGTCAATATGGATTATTTTTAAATTTATCTGACTGTGAACAACTTATACATCAAAAGTTAACTTAGTGTTACATGTAAGACTATGGCCAATTTGATTCAGGGGGAAATTCACAAGGGTGTTTTAAAGATCTTCAATATAAAAAAAATGATTTTACTGAAGAGGCAGTCCAATGCACCCCAAGAGAAGCTACAGTGTGAAGAGAGAGGCCATGTTATGCCTGACACTGTAACACTCTATGGACTACTGCTCCAGTCACTGGCTGCTCTCCATTTGCAAACTGTTACTATTAGACACACTGCCAAGAATGCAGGAGCAATTCAAGTGCATTGCTATAACATTGCAATTCAAGTTCATTAGTACAACATTGCAATTCAAGTGCATTAGTATAACATTGCATAAAAATGTCCGTTCACATATGCAATTAGAGTAGAGATTTCACACCTCTGGCTGAGCTTCTTTTAGGAAAAAAAAGTGTTTTATTTTTTTTAAACTTTTCCTCCCATTTACTTGGAACTATGAGTTCACTAAAGAAAGTAGCACTTTGGATTGTCCCTCTTCCTGTAAAGATTTCTGATAGGTTATTTCATTTTTCTAATGTTCAGTTAACGTTATGAAGCTTTTAAACTTTGGTATTAAAAGTAAAATAGCTAGGACGTTTTTCTCCGATATAGTAAACAAGATCAAATCTTTGCTCAGTAGTTGGAAACTGGAAGTCAGTGGTCTAGGTTGAGTCAGTAGGTTCCTTGACCCTCCCAGCATCAAGCATCCTCTTTGGTGATGGACATGTGTGGAGGGGCTCTGTCAATCCTGCCTGAAGATTTACTTTTACTCATCTTGAATCTTTTCAGTTTTGATGATGTCACTTACAGACTCTGTTACTACCCAGTTTTAGCTCTGGGGATTGAAATATAAATAATTTGTTAGCTTTTCCATTTTAAAAAAGATACTTAAAATATAATCTATTAGAAAAAATCCTACTTCAAGTGCCATCATTGATTCGATGAACTATTTTCTAATTTTTGTTTTTCATTCTAGGGTCTAAGGAAACAAAATGAAATTTGAGTAACTACAGAGTCCTTTATGAGTGCCTGCTAATGTAAGAATTCTTCCCATGCATTGTTACCCATGCTCTGCAACACTGAAGACCACTGGTACTGATATTGGTGGATCGGATAGCTCCACACCCATGCCCAACCAGAAGGCCCTGGTTAAGCCCAGTAGTCACAAAACAAAAACAAAATGGCATCATAATGGGCGGGGGACAAGACTGGAGCCAGTGTGGCCTAGGCGAGGATAAGAGGGGCTGTGGTGGTGAATGTAGCTAGAACGTGCTGTGAACATATCTGCAATTGTAAAAGGATCATTTTTTGTGAGCACTGGTTTTGAAAGCAGGCAGGCTTAAGACTGGAACATTCTTAAGTTTGGTATAACTAATTTGTTTCTAAGAATGATAACTTCTAATTTTGAAACAGTTATAGACTCACCAGAAAGTGCACAAATTGTACAGATAGTCTCTGTCTATCAAAGTTCTCCTAAAAAGAGCATTTGAGGCCAAGTATTTTCAGAACAAAAAGCTGGCATTGGTGCAATACATTCCCAACTTTTTCCCAAGACTTCGACAAATTAGCTTTGAGTGTTGTGTGTGATTATTTTTGTAACTGGTGTGACCAATGGGATATAGCATCAGAATTTACAAATATTTCATCTCCATAAAGAAATTCCTTCAAGGTACATGGCTTTTCATTTTTTCAAGGAAAACACTTATTAGAGATATTCGTTACATGACACGCTCTTCATGTTTAACTTGAAAAAGAAATTGTCAATCTGCTTTTCAAAGTGCTAACACATTTTCCATTCTGTGTCATCAACATTAGAACATAGTCTTTTATATTTTGATTGTTTGACTGTGTGTGTGATAACAGAACTTGCAACCTTAATAATTAATAATTGCCCAGAGGACAATAATGGGGAATGGGTTTCCATTTGTTTATTTGCTGACCTTGAAAAATTAGAACAAGAACTGAGCAGAGAGACATGGCTTGTCACTGTGAGATATAATAAGACTAAACTAAGGAAGTAGAAATGTTTATAAAATAAGTTTTTTTAATGTGTTTAAGAAGGGCTTTGTGTATGGGCTCAATGTGTCTTCTAGATTTAACGTTATCATGGAATAGTCAGCTAGGAGTCAAAGTGAAAACAGGATGACCTGGCATGGAGATAATTGTTATGGTTTTTGCTCATGTAACAGGACTGAGTGATGGGGCCACTCAACACAAGGAACACAAGAAGAGAAAGGGAAAGCTGCATGGAAATAAATGATTCAGGTTTTAGACGGATTCAGTTTTAAAATCTTGCACAGCAACTGAGTGGTGGGATCCACTGGGAAGGCCCCATAAACCACAGCTTTCTGGACTATAAAACTATAAAACTGAGAATAAACAGAAATCGAACTCCAAAAGAGGGGAAAGAGAGTTATCATGTCTTTCTACATCAGAAATGTATTGGACTGGAGAGATGTTTCAGTGGTCAAGAGCACTGGTTGCCCTTCCAGAGGACCTGGGTTCAATTCTCAGCACCCACGTAGTGGCTCAAAACAAGCTGTAACTCCAGCTTTAGGAAATGGTACACCTTTTTCAACCTCTGTGGACACCAGGCTCACTCTGTGGTATACAGACATACATGCAGGTAAAACATTCATACATATAAAATGTTAAAAACAGCAATAAAAACTAACTAAATAAAAATGTGCCAATCTGTTGAGATATGCAAATAAAAAACACAGACTGGGTGTGTGTGTATATATATATATATATATATATATATATATATATATATATATTGAATCTGGTAGGCATGATGGTACATACTCCAATACTCCAGAGGCAGAGACAGCAAATGTAGTTCTGTGAGTTTGGGTCCACTGATCTACATAGTGAGTTCCAGGCCAGCCAGGAGCATAATGAGACCCTTTCCCAAAGGGATAGTGGCAGAATATATATATATATATATATATATGTATATATATATATATATGTGTGTGTGTGTGTGTGTGTGTGTGTGTGTGTGTATACATATATATATATTGACAAAAATAAATATATGTTTGTATATATATAATATAGGTTATATATATTTATACAATGATTATATAGGTTATGAAGTTGTTCTTCCTTTGCCACTATGAGATGGCCCAACACATACTGAAAAAAAATAAACCATGAGAAGTTAAATTTGTAGCCTACATACTCAACTGCTGGCAAAACTTTATTTTGCTGTGCTGCTGTCACTAGGGGCCATGTCGATGTGAGCGGCCTATGCTGCTACCTGATCCCATGCTGATATCTGTGGTTTGTGCTGCCACTGAGGACCAGGTTAGGATCTGGGGTCTTGTTGCAGCTAGAGGCCTTGTGGATATCTGTGGTCCGGGTTACCAACGAAGGCCAGGCAAATGTCTGTCATCTGGGCTGCCACCTAAAGCCATGTTAATGTCCATAGCCTGTGCTGCTGCCAAGGGCCTGAAGGTATCCGTGGCTCGTGCTGATGCCTGCGCTGTCAGCAGAAACCATGTGGAAGTCCATGATCCATGCTGTCACTGACTATAATGGGCAAGGAAGCTCCTTTTTCAGTGGTATCGATGGCTGAAGACTCACAGCTGAGAAGGGACACAGAAGGCTTCTGTGTCAGCCCCTACCATCACCCCACCCCACCCCCAAAGAAGTAACTGCTTAGACAGAAAGCCATTAAAGAGAACTTTTTTCTTTTTTTATTAAGAATTTTTAAATTCATTCTTTTCTCATTTTATATAGTTATCCCCATTCCCATTCCTCCCCTCTTCACGCCCCACCCTTCACCCCCCTCACCACTCCACTCCATCCACTCCTCAGAAAGGATAAGGCTTCCATGGGGAATCAACAAAGTTTGACACTTCACTTAGAAGCAAGAGCAAGGCCCTCCCCACTAATTCTAGGCTAAGCAAGGTATCCATCCAAAGAGAATGTGCTCCAAGATGCCAAAATTGTGGTAAGAATTCTGCAGTGTAGCTTTCCACAGTGGACGGTTTCTGGCAGGAGTGGAAGTGGGAAGGAGCCAGTTTTCCTTAAGAGGCTGGCCACTGCAAGCTTGACCAGACTCCAGAGTATATGGGCAACCCAAATTGGACTTTTTGTTTTTTCTTCTTTGGGGGAGGGAGGGAGGTGGGTCACAAGGGTTGAGGTGGACCTAGAAGGACTAGGAAGTGGTCTGATAGGGATGCATTATGTGAAATCCCAAATAATCAATAAAATATTATATTGGGAAAAATTATTCTGATAGAGAATTTAGAGAATCCCACGGAAGCAGCAGTATACAACGTGAGAAGGTAAGGCCAGGGAAACCGTATCTTCTATATGTAGATAAAGGTAGAAGGGTATGATATCCTGAGGATGAGGCCTTCCAACTGCCTCAGAAGGACAGCCAGGATATATACATGGGCATAAGGAGGAAAAGTAGGAAAATGACATTCTTTTCTCTATGGAGGATAAGGAGAAGACCCAGAGAGTTCTAGGAGCCAGGAGAGCCCAGAAATAAGGAAAATAATTCACCTTTGTTGATAGCACCTAAAGTTTTGGAAAACCATGCAATTCTTGAGCAGTTTGGCCTTCCCAATATCACCAAGTTGACCTCTCTCAACTTTAACTTGGATTTAAGCTACTATCACATCTTACCTAAATTTCAGAAACACATCTCGTGTTTTCTTTCTACCTCAAATTTTACCACTTCATGCGAATTGCACTATTACCACTAAAGCTGGTGACATTTTAAAAGTGAGAACCTAACCAAGGGGGTTGATTCACAGCAGTGATCCATTCCATGTGGTTAAGACAAGAGGGTCAGAGGTTCTAGACTAGCCTGGACTACATTGTGAGATCCTGTCTCAGACAACAACAACAAATATAAATCTGATCATATTCCTTGGTTTCAAACAATTCCCTACAAGGTTTTATAGACTAATGTGTACAGTGAAAGTTATCTGTGTGGGTTTCACTAGTATTTGGGGTATACAGCTGTGAAAGTCCTTAGCTCTATTATGGTCTCCCAGCTCTGCCACTGTTGTGTGAAAGCATCTATAAGCAATACGTAAGTAAATATATGTGACTTGTTCCAAGGAGATCTTGTTTAAAAAATAAAGTCAGCAATGGATTTATCCCCAGAATTAGTTTGATGCCCTTGGACCAAAAGAATGAAGGATTTCCTTTCTTCTTGTTGGACCATTTGGACTGAAATTCTAGATGTGGAATTCTCAGAGTTTTGTTGCTAAGAATGAGATTCCTTATACCAAAGAATAAGCTAGACAATGGATAGCAAGCATAAAGCTTTGCTTTCCACAAACATTTGTGTTGACCCTTTACACTGGTGTAGCTGTGGATACAGACATATGGAAGATGATGGCGGAAAAGATGTCAACACTGGGGTACTGACAAGACTACCTTCCAACCTCAGGCCACACCACTGCTCCAAGTGCCTACTGCTGAAGTCAGAAGTAGCAGTGCTAACATTAATAGGAGTGGACTAGGATAACAGTAGGTATCTGAGTTGTGGGAAAGTAGTAGTGAACTCCCAACAGGTACAAAGGAACAGTAATGAGCACAGAAAAAGAGTAAACTATCAGGGGAACCAAGCAGGGTCAAGACCCAGAAGGTCTATTCCATACCCAAGAAACACTCAGGAATAACTAGATGACACTTCAAGAGCAGAAACTTTTAAGCCAGAGTGATTCAGCCATAAAAGGGTGGTGCAGCTGCATTGATAGCACAAGCTAATGAGACAAGAGTTGAAGAACAATATGAATAAGAGTTAAAAGCACCATCAATTGTTGAATATATTGGAATGAATTGTAACATGTTTCCCTTACTTGTTCTAGTGTTAATAAAAACTGGGGAGTCATGAATAGAGATTAAAAACCCGATAAACCCAAAGAACATCAGAGGAATGATCAGCTGACCCTACTCTCCACATTTTTCCTTGAATCTTTTCTAAGACCCTCCTTCTTCCTCTCTATATCTCTCTACCTCTTCTGAGTTGACCAGAAAACTCTCTGGTCCATTCTGGCTACCTGAACATGGACTCCTCCCTCCAAACCAAGGTCCAACTCCATTGGTGTTCTCAGAGTGGCAACACAAATCTGTCACAACAGAATTGAGTTCTGTCCATCTAAACATTACCTCTACTCATGAGGTAAGCACGGCTATTTGCATAGTTAAACTAATTCCATGACACCCTTTCCCAAGTAGGTTCAAAGGATGTCCACAGTTGGTAACAATAAAATCAACAGATGAGAATAGGTGCTGATCTTGTTTTGTAGGGAATCACTGATAGATGGTGAGAAAGTCTGGCTAGAGAAATAGAAAGCTAGCGTTTTGCTGGTCCACCCCCTATGCTTAGCAGTGTTGTCACATACCAGTATCCATGTTACTTTTCTAGATCTGTTCTTTCTGGTCTACTTCTCGGTAACTGCTTCTCTCTCTCTCTCTCTCTCTCTCTCTCTCTCTCTCTCTCTCTCTCTCTCTCTCTCTCTCCCTCATAGGATCTTGCAAGTGCTCATTCCCTCTACTTAGACCAATTCAGGGTAGAGACATAGCTTAGTGGTAGAATGTTTGCTAAGCACACAGGAGTCCCTAGGTCCAATCTCTGGTACTGCAGACTATCCAAATGGAAAGGAAACCTTATACTTTCTCTAATCTGTACCCACCTCTCTTCACCTAGTATACCACAGGCATCCTTTATATTAGAGAGGTTTTGTTTTATTTTTTTTTTTCTTGTGCCTTAAGAGCATTAGAGCATAGAAGAAAGGGGGATCTTTTCCGAGTTCTAGATTGACTTCTACCTGGCTGTGAACTTTGGGGTTACTTTACTCTCTCTGAAAATGAAATTTGTTCATTAGAAAAAGAGCGCAATATATCAACTATACATAACCCAATGAGTGGTCAGAGAATATATACAGGATATAGGGAGAACTTTGAATGATGCAGAGCACTGTATCTAATGCCACTACAGGGACCTTCCCACACTCCGCACAGAACTCTCGATCAACCTGTTTTTTATATTCTTTCCTCGGTACCGTAGGGATCAATGATTTGATCTGCATTCTCTCCTGTAATAATTGTCACCTCTCAACTCCTGGAAACTGTATTACTCAAGACTGGCAGTTCTCTCCCTCCCTGAATTCATAATTGATGGATTGTGTTTGTTTTTCTGTTTTGGTATTCTTTTTCTTGTTTTTGCAATTGAATCCAGAGCTTTGAGCCAGCTAGATAAGTATTATATCACTGAGTTGTACCTCGTTCCCAGTTGAATAAACTGCTATCTGTAGGAGCACTGGGGATATTTTTAAGAGTTTGCGTTTTGGTTCTATCAGGAACTCACCAAGGCCAGCTGGCCTGGGTCTGAAAAAGCATGGGATAAAACCGGACTTGCTGAACACAACGGACAATGAGGTCTACTGAGAACTGAAGAACAATGGCAATGGATTTTTGATCCTACTGCACGTACTGGCTTTGTGGGAGCCTAGGCAGTTTGGATGCTCACCTTACTAGACCTGGATGGAGGTGGGTGGTCCTTGGACTTCCCACAGGGCAGGGAACCCGGATTACTCTTAGGGATGATGAGGGAGGGGGACTTGATGGGGGAGGGGGAGGGAAATGGGAGATGGTGGCAGGGAGAAGGCAGAAATCTTAAATAAATAAATAAATAAATAAATAAATAAATAAATAAATAAAATGAAAAAAAAAGAGTTTGCGTTTTGGTGCTGGAGAGATGGCTTAGTGGTTAAGAGCACTGACTTCTCTTCCAAAAGGCTCAGGTTCAATTTCCAGTACCCACATGGCAGCTCACAACTGTAACTCCATTTCTAGGGAATCTGACACACTCACACAGGCACATATGCAGGCAATAAACCAATCATATCAAATAGAATACTTAAAAAAAAAGAGAGTTCATGTCTCAGAATAATGAGATTACTTTGAACTACTTTCTCCTTTAATATAAAGATCAACAAAATTTCTTTCTCCTTCTGATTCTAAACTTAGGGAAATCCCTGCCAATTCTTCCCCAAGGCTACTCTTCCTGGGCTGACGCTATCACCCGTGAAGAAGAATTGTGTTCTCGTCTGAGATTCATTTGCAGGTTGGAAGTATCCAACTGAGGTTATTCCCATTAGAGCCTCAGCCCAAACGAGGAATGATCTAAAAGAAAAGAAGAAAGGCATGACCCAAGTGCCACCATCCCCATTGCCACACAGACTCTGCAAAATCTGCAAAGAGTTCTTTCCAGCTGATCCCAGTCCAACCTGAGTTTCACTCACTCTGCCCATGTAGGCAGCCATCATCAGTCACCACCCAGCAAAGGAGATAAAGCCAATTAGTTACAAATACCACTGAGGCATAATCTTCCCCTTAAAGTTCTCTCTTAAGGTTTCAAAGGGTGTTTCCCCCGAACGACTTCTCTTATGCCAGACCTGGAAAGTGTGTTTGACTCTGTAATTTGTATAGTCTCTGACCTGTAATGAACTTCAGTTCTAATAGGCAAATCAACTCCAAGAAAAAGATTTGTTAAACAAAGTAATCGTATTTTATGTGAAATTTAGAAGATTTTTAATGATTCTTATGGTGTGATTTGTTCCACTTTCCAATGTAGTTTTATATTTCCCATTTTATAGTTGTCATTTAGGTACTAAGAACCAAGACTTTTGCAGAAGTATTTGATGACCCATTCTTTCTGTCTTCTTGGATAATCAGATTCTACTTGGGTTACTCATATGGTTTTCTTTGTTCTAGTTGGTAGCATGTACATCTTGACTAGTAGTAGTCATGCTATATCCATTGTTCAGAATTTTGAATATCTGTTCTCTGCTTGTTCATCCTGTGTATGTCTATGTTCTCAATGAAGAGACTTCCCCTCACTGCCAAGAATGAATGGGAATTTGTCCAAGCTAATCAAAATGACCTTATTCTTCTTGACAATGACTTTTAAGCTCTAGCAAATTTAATGACAATGACAATTTAAGCATTAGCAAATAGTCCCAGTCTGGTCAGTGAGACGAAAGGATAAATATAGTGGGAAAACTTCTAGGAAAAAAATACCTTTAGTTATAAAAAGAGACACTTAAATAGCTTCTCAATAAAGGCAACAGATTAATTTGGCCTCTGTTCATCACTAATACTTTAAAGAGCTTACTAAGACCGCAAAGAAGCTTCCTTTTAGGGAAAAAATACTAACAAAAAATAAAGAACCCAACAACATTTTGAAAGTCATAAAGCACTCAGAAGGGAACTGATTTACAGACTCAAGAAAGCTAAATGTAAGCCACTAGGAGCCATTAGTACAAAAGGTCGAGAAGTGACTCCTTTCCACAAGAATGTCCAAAGGTTCAGGAAATAGACACAAGTCATAGGAGTAATAATAGGCTCATGAAAAAGAGTTTGTTAAAGTAAAACAGTATTCATGCATGAAATTTTCAAATAATAAAAAGTGTAATTCTATATGCAAATAAAATCAAGAAAAAGAAAACAAACAAAGAAACAGATACTCAAACCCCTACTCAAATGGAGGAATTACCTCTCTCCCAACAAGACCAAGTTACTCTCTGGAAGGGTTCAGAATATCCAGGGAGAGACACCAAGTCAAAATGAAGACGAAGGCACTGAATGAAATTCCACATACTCAAAACTGAGAGCCTTCTATAAATCAGGTTCCCAAGGTGTAAGCAATCAGAATTATACCATTCATTCAGGTGACTGGAGATCTCTTCTCAATGATGTAGCTAGCCATTGAAGAATAAAGTAAAGACCATCTTGTCAAAGTTTGAACCAATAAATCTACCCAGGCAGATCACACATGACAGTGGAACTCACAGTTCACAGGACCCAATCACAGGCAAACAGTTTCCAGTTAACACTTTGGTGGCCTGTTGTTAAGATTTGACTACAGAGGGTCATCAGACAACTGAAGAAGGCTTTCAAGTGAAATACTCCCAAGAAAATACAAAAGTAACTAAGAAGGCATGTGTAATGTAAGGAGAAGAAAACACAAAAAAACAAAACAAAAAAAAAACAGATGAGATGCCATCTACATTCATAACACAAAACCAAATGCTACTTATGAGGAGTAGAGATTGAGAAAAGAGATCCCAGAAGGAAGAGCGCTGGGAGAAGTGGAGGGAGGGAAAACTTCAATCTGGATGCATTGTATGAGAGAAGAATAAAAGATAGATAGATAGATAGATAGATAGATAGATAGATAGATAGATAGATAGATAGATAGATGATAGATAGACAGGAAAAAGAGCTCCCATAGAGAAAAATTAGACAGATTAAATCAAGGAATTTTCCTAAAATTCAACAAAATATGAGAAGAAGAAAAAAAGTGAACACAAGTAGTTGAAGCGAATAGCAACAAAGGATCAACATTTGAATAATAATTTTTTTAAAAGGAAAGAAAAACATAGGAGAAAAAGTCATGAAATAATACTATTAAACCCAAAAAATTGAGATCATAAATTTTCAGATTGAAGGGAAGTAGTGAAAGCCAAACAATTAATAAAATCATTAAAATACATGAGACTAGGTTTGATTCACAGTATTGCCAAAAACACATATAATAATAACAAAAAGACCATTAAAGTATTGCTACCACCTGAATGTTTTTAGCTCCCTCAAAAACTATGTGCTGAAATCTAATCACCAAGGCAAAGTTCCTAAATGACTTTAGGAAATAGAGGCCTTTGGAAGATTTGAAAGTCATAAAAGTTTTGCTCTTGTGGATGTTCACATTCTTCTTAAAAAGACCCTGGTGAAGTAGCCATCTCCTTCCAGCAAATAAGGCTGCAAAGGCTCTTTTTATGAAGCAGAAAGCCTTCACTGGAGGGTGAGTCTTCTAGCATCTCAATCTTCGATGCTCCAGCTTCCAGATCTATGAGAAACAAATTGCTGTTGTTCCATACTCCATCCAGTTAATGGCACACCATCATGAAGTTTATAATGGGAGGGGGACAAAGAATAAAAGGAGGGAAAGTCCCATTGCATAATAAAGATCAAAAATTCAAAATGGCACCGAATTTCTCTATATTAATATAAAAAGTTGAGAGATTATAGAGTAATTCTTTCAGAACGCTGAATGAGCATTACTTTCAAACTATAACCTCCAAAAAGCCCAACTACCAATCACATAAACAATCAAATTACATTTTCAACTATTCAAAGTTTCCCACTCCCAAAACTACTTTCTGCCTACTCAATCTCAGTGAGCTATGGAATAATTTACTCCACTCAAGCAAACAAGTAAACCAAGAAAATTAAAAGCACACACTCTCATGAAATGCAAGCACCAGGGGATTTGACACATGAAAAAAGAAAGAAAAAAAAAACAGAGAACACTGTGATTGAGGTTGGAGAAGACTGTAGCAAACCTAAAGGAAAAAATTTACCCACTCTGGAAAAGGTCAGAAGATTTTAGGAGATATCCTTCCTAGGAAATAAGGTTGACAAATGGAATGGTTAAAGGCATGTGGCAACTGTGAGGGAATAAGCCTTAGGCAAAGGCAAAATGTCACTAAGCAAAGACAACAGGTAGGATGAAATGCTCCTGAAGATATCTCTGAGCCCCCTTAATACCAGCTTTGTCTCCAGATTTCACGTTATGAAGCAGAGCAGTGGTCCCTTCTTTTCCATGGACTTTTCTATTCCTTCCAATCAAAATCACAATGATTGCTACAGAAACTCAAGGTCCTCCAGCAAAGCACGTGGGGCGGGTACACAGCAAGTCATGGAAAGTCACTGTGTGTGAAAACATCACTGTGGCTAGTCACTTGAACACTGTCACTCACACTTTTCTCCTGCATTTGTTCAAGTCTGCTCACCACCTATCATTTCTGTGGCTCACTTACTTGTCTGTTGCTATTTTTGAGCCAATTGCTGGCCACACTCCCCAATTTTATGGCTTCATTTCAAATTCAGTTCCCATTGTTAAAATCATACTCTCTAGTAATTTCATGAGAAAGTAAATAGCAAAATTACAGCAACGTGCTCATCTTTCAATACTGAGTGTTTTTGACTGTCATTTCCATTAATCCCTTTTGAGGCAGCAAACCTAGGGATAACTTAGCAACCAAGGACTGCATTTGCCTTGAATTGTGTACAGGCCTTTTTCTCAGCAAAAACACTTAGCAACCCGGGACCCACCTGCACAGAGTTGTGTGCATGCCCCTCTCCAAACAAAGCAGCCAGCTCACTCCAACCTAAGTTCCTTAGCAATCATTAGTCACTCCACATTTGTGGCCAGATATATCCTGGAATTAGAAACAGTTCCTGCCTTGACTTCCATCCATAATGGACTACAAAGCACCAGCTGAAATAAGCTCTGGTCTCCCCAGGTTGGTTTTGGTCATGGTGTTTGTCACAGAAACCAAAGGTCAACTAGGATACCGTCTTATGCATGTGAATAATTGACAAAAGCAGATGCACCACGGGAAAGGATGTGTGCCATGAACTAATGTTTAAGTAGCTAACGCCTACCTATCAAAACAAAAGGCTGCTTACAGCTCACCCTAACAACCAACTTCTTCCCTTCCTGAACCCACCAAAGGAAGCCCTTGGTAGTAACCAGGGACTCTTGAGCGTATCTCACTCAGAACTGCCAGCTCTCTTGCTACACTGACCTGCACTTTTGCTCTGTCTCTAAATATAATCCCTTTGCCACTGCAAGCATTTTTCAGTTTTTTGAATAAGGTTCCAAGAATCCAAGAGCGGTCCAGATAAAGGCCATTATGATACTTTCATTGCACTTTTTAATTCCCATGTGCTGTTGAAGAAGGAAAGGAATGCCAGTGTTGGATTGATAGAAAACTGGTCACCAGGACTTCCCTACCACGATGACAGAGGTGGCTAGGAATAAAAAGAAGCCATTTCTTTTTAGAATACACTATGGAGTAAACTGACTGACTTAGCCTCAGATAATGGGCTGCCCTTTGGAAACATCAAAAAATACAAATCATACATAAACTCTTTCAATGGCACATCCTCCTATGCTCTCTCACAGTGAAGGCATTTAAAGCCCAAACCACAACTTCCTTCTGTAATCATTTTCTCTTGTGGTTTCATTGTAAATGAGACACAGGGGCTGCTCCCCAGATCTACAGCATCCATTCTGGAAATATTTTCTTCTTTGAGTAATCTCATCTGGCCAAAATAATAATGGTATTAATAATGATGATGATAATCTCACCTCTCTGTCATTTGAAAGCCAAAGGGAGAAAATATTTTTTTTGTCAGGATCTTCACAAAATGAATGTGTGGTTTTTGTTCAACATTAATAGTTAAAAGAATTATGCGACTACCAAAGGCAGTATTTTAAGTTATAGCACTTTTATTCACAGGCCTCTGTGAATACTGAATGTGAATTAACGATAAAAATCTTTAGTCCTTGCATTGATCACAAAATTCATAGGTTGTTTCCTTTGGGAAGCCAGAAACTCATGAGGGATGATACCATAACCTATGCATACAGCTATTCAGTACATTATGGATAACTACAACTAGATCGAAATAATGTGTCCTTAAGTGCATATAAATTTTACTGTAGTTTAATGCATGTGAATCTATTTCTAGGTAATGCTAATATCCTTTAGAGTTACAAGGGAAGATTTGAAAATATATATATTGAGGAGGAGTATGCCTTTCAAGAAAAGAATTAACAATGTTTATTAGTGTGTGCTACAAACACATATGCCTTTACTGAATATTTTAATGTGCCTTTAAAACAACTCCCATCGCAACTGAACAAAAATATAAAATTGGCCTAAAAATGATAATCAGGACAGATTCGCTAAGGCTTATGTGAGTCTAGGGACCTTTTCCTTGGTAATCTATATGTTTACTAACAAGTGTATGGCTAGCAAGAACTCATGTATGCTGATACTTGCCAAATTCTAGGAATAGTGCTAAAGGATTTCCACTCCATTTAAAGGTAAACAGAGAAAGCTACTCTCCACAAATGTGTCAAATATTCCTTTATGTCTCCTTCACATTTACTCCTTTCTCCCCATGTGGGCTACCATCATCCCAGGCTGATCAAGTTATTTTATAGCCGAGCTTGGCCATCACTTTTCTCTTTAATTTGTTTTCTGCTTCTTTATTCTCAGCAGTGAGGACTTCATGGGATCTCTTCTCCTCAACCTGTGAGTTTGGAAACAGAATCTGTCTTCTTTCAAACTATATTCTGAAAGGCAATATTGTTTTAGAGGCCTAAGAGGGAAATCACTAAGCTTAGCAAAGTTTGAATCCTACCCTTCATACTCAGTATTCTTAGATAAATGGGTGCAAACTTCATTATCTGGGAAATGGTCTAGGTAGAAAAGTAATTCTAGGAAAAGGATCCCTGTGATGGCCTCTCCCTCACTTGGTGGGCAGATCTGATCCACTAGAGTCAAAATAGAGGAAGAATGAGATGGAAATGTTATTCTTTCCATTTAGTTTGGATATCCATCTTCTCTTGCCCTTGCACTTCAGTGGTCCTGGTTCACATACCTATAGGCTCTAACAGTGACACCATTCATCCCAGTATTTAGCATTTCCCTTTCCTTCGACAAGATATCACACTGACCCAAATTATGCCAATTTGACTTAATGACTAACAGCAACTTTCTAAACTTGTAGTGTATTTCATACACATATTCAAGCACCTTTTATTTACTGAAATTTCTAGGGATGTTATGGTATGGGTCATTTTGAAATATCCCATCTAATGTGAATGATAAATTGTTGCATTAGTCTTACAACCAAAAAAGATACAAAATGCCCTCCAAATACTGTATCACCATGACCAATTCAAATATTACTTTTATGTTGTAAAATTTCAGTTATACACATCAGAAGAAGACCAAATATTACACAAAGACTGTATCTCTTCCGAAAAGTGGAAAAATATCACACAAAGACTGCATGTCTTCTAGAAAATGGACTATTTTTGGTGGTAAGTACAAACAATGTGTTGTGTTTGACATTTATTGTCTCTATGAGTTCAAAGCCAGCCTGCTCTACATATGAAGTTGCCTAGTAGCCAGAGCTACATAGTGAAGCTATGTCTCAAAAACAATAACAAACATTATATGGGTAAAATTGTTGGTGTCTTTTCCCAGTGGAGGAAAAAGAAGAGCTGGAGTCTGTTCTTTCCAAATTTACCCAAGCGCCACTATTAGGGATGGGAGCAGCTATGGACAGTTAGATTTCACAGTGACTCTTCAAGTTGTCTCTGTCGTAAGTTTAGAGTCCTTCGGGTAAATATTCAAGAGTAGTAGGGCTGGGTCATATGTACATTGGTTACTTTTCTTATTGTTGTGATATTTTTTTAAAAAAGCTAAAGGAAAGAAGGGTGTTGGACTCACAGTTGGAGGGTACAGTCTCTCATGGTGGCAACATCACAGGGAGTAGGAGCTTAAGGATTTGGTCGCATCAAGTCTACAATCAGGGAGCAGAAAAGAATGCTGGTCCTCACTTTCTCACTCTCATTGAGCCCCTGTACCTCAGTCCACGGCATGGTGCCAAGTACTTTAGGGTTAGTCTTTTCCACCTAAACTCAATTTCAAGACTTCCTCATAGATTTGCCTAGAGATTTGTCTCCTAGATGATCCTAGGTTCTGTCAGGTTGACAACTAGTATTAACCATCACTAAATGATAATTCTATTTTCAATATTTTTAAAGGAGCTCCATGCTGATTCCTGCAGTGAGTGCACCAGTCTACATCCTCACCAGTGGTGCATAAGGGTTCTTCCCAGGTAACTTTTCCCTAGAAACGAAGCACCATGAGGGCTTTCTGGTTCCATTCAGTTCAGGAGAAACTGCCTAAGCATACATAACACAACTTAGAAACTTATCTGTTTACATTATTTTATTCCTCTTTCCTTTTAGCCCGTTAAGTTATTAGAATGAATCATACTTCATCTCCCAGGACAAACGACAGTGGGTTTGCAGCAGTGCAGCCAGGCAGGAGCTCACATGCAACATCTTGGCTGATCTGGACTCAGTCACTTTGCAGAAAGAAGGAAGGGTCTGCGTATCTTTGTCACTGTTTCTGTCAACTTCCCAGTCGCTTACTATAGCCATGTTCTCCAAATACAGTGGCAAATGAGAAAGAAAGTTTTTTAAAAAATGTAAATGTGATCTCGCCAGGTTGCAACAGTCTGTGTCTACCACGCAACACTTACATTTTATGGGGGTTTTTTTATACTTAATTTCTTTTTTTTTTTTTTTACTTTTTTTTTATTAAAAATTTCCGCCTCCTCCCCGCCTCCCATTTTCCTCCCTGTCCCTCCACTCCCCTCCCTCTCCCTCTCCAGTCCAAAGAGCAATCAGGGATCCCTGCCCTGTGGGCAGTCCAAGGTCCTCCCCCGTCCATCCAGGTCTAGGAAGGTCAGCAACCAAACAGACTAGGCTCCCACAAAGCCAGTACCTGCAGTAGGATCAAAACCCAGTGCCATTGTCCTTGGCTTCTCAGTCAGCCCTCATTGTCTGCCACGTTCAGAGAGTCCGGTTTGATCCCATGCTTTTTCAGTCCCAGTCCAGCTGGCCTTGGTGAGCTCCCATTAGATCAGCCGTCCCCAGCTAGTTCCTTGGGCAGCTGAGGAGAGGGAGCCTGAAATGGTCTGATCGTATAGCCACACTGATGAATATCTTACATATCACCATAGAACCTTCCTCTGGCGATGGATGGAGATAGAGGCAGAGACCCACATTGGAGCACCGGACTGAGCTCCCAAGGTCCAAATGAGGAGCAGAAGGAGGGAGAACACTCACATTGTATGTTTTAAAGAAAAATTATGGAAGCTTTCCAGGCAATCTTTCATCTATTCCACTGAGTCTTCCATTCCAGAGATCAATTTAACTTCAAGAGATAGAGTTGAGAGTAGCGGGAGAGAAGCCCACGGCAGCTGCTCTTGATTATAAAGCATTGAGGGAGAGAGTGGCTTACTAACCCAGAACAAATGCAGAAGCCTATCCCAGGGCATAAAATCCCACCTTCCTATGTCGGCCAAATTAAGCCAGTTGCTACAGTCTCCAATTCCTAAATCGAAATCTTATACATTAAGCTCGGACTTGCCTATAATTATCTCACATAAAAATCAAATGTATCTCTAGGAGGCTGCTTTATCTGTGGAAGGTAGAGTCACACATGTACCATGTTCAAAATGAAAATGTCAAATGAAAAATGCCAATTACTTTAATTGTATGAAGCAAGTAGTTCCGTGGAATAATGTCTCAATATGAATCCCCCTTTGATTTCTATAGCTGCTTTTAATCTCTCTTTGTGCAAATAATTCATGCTTACTATAAAAACTCTGGAAAATGATACTAAGTCTAAGAAAAATATAAAAGCCATCATGTTTTCTCTGATACTATACTACAGTAAGTTTTCTGTTATGGAATATATTTCTCTAGTATTTTTTCTACTCAAATGTATTTTTTTATTGAAAAAAAAATTTCCGCCTCCTCCCAGCCTCCCATTTCCCTCCCCCTCCTCCCACTCCTCTCCCCCTCCTCCCACTCCTTTTCCCCCTCCCTCTCCAGTCCGAAGAGCAGCCAGGGTTCCCTGCACTGTGGAAAGT
This sequence comes from Chionomys nivalis, assembly GCF_950005125.1. Lineage (NCBI taxonomy): Eukaryota > Metazoa > Chordata > Mammalia > Rodentia > Cricetidae > Chionomys > Chionomys nivalis. The sequence continues at coordinate 64,864,445 of NC_080094.1, read as the reverse complement.
CCAAGGTCCTCCCCCCTCCATCTAGGTCTAGTAAGGTGAGCATCCAAACTGGCTAGGCTCCCACAAACCCAGAACATGAAGTAGGATCAAAACCCAGTGCCATTGTCCTTGACTTCTCATCAGCCCTCATTGTGCGCCGTGTTCAGAGAGTCCGGTTTTATCCCATGCTTTTTCAGTTCCAGTCCAGCTGGCCTTGGTGAGCTCCCAATAGATCAGTGCCCCTGTCTCAGTGGGTGGCTGCACCCCTCACGGTCCTGACTTACTTGCTCATGTTCTTCCTCCTTCTGCTCCTCATTGGGAGCTCATTCCGGTGCTCCAATGTGGGTCTCTGTCTCTATCTCCATCCATCACCAGATGAATGTTCTATGGTGATATGCAAGATATTCATCCGTATGGCTATAGGATAGGGCCATTTCAGGTTCCCTATCCTCAAATGTATTTTTTTAAAAAAAGTATATTTCACTATATTTGAATAAAGTTTTTTCTTTTTAGGGGTTGAATGCTTACATGTCATATACATTAATATTTCACTACAATTATTTTTAATGACTGCAAAATAGTCTATTAAATGGATTGGCCACTACCAAAAGAACTGTCTGTTTATTCCACAATTAGAATATTTATAATTTTTACTGTTAAAAATTACATGACTTGGGATTGATAAATTATTAGACGCATTTGTAATCCCTTCTTTCTATTCCTCAAGATAGATATGCTGATGAGGTGGAATTCCCCTCTGTATGCTTTGAATATGTTTAGTTAATGAATAAAGCAGCTGCTTAGGCCTATCACAGGACAGAATAGAATAAGGTGGGAATTCCAAGCAGAGATAGAGAAGAAAGTAGGCGGAGTCAGGGAGATGCCATGTACCCTCCACCACTGAAGGAGACAGGTACCCGGGAACTTTACTGGTAAACTATGAGACTCGTGGTGATGCACAGATTAATAGAAATGGGCTAATTTAAGATATAAGAGCTAACTATGATGGAAAAGGGTCATTTTTCTATCTGTTGTTTTCATTGGTTAATTAATAAAGAAACTGCTTGGCCTCTGATAGGGTAGAAACAGAACAGAATGCTGGGAGAAAGAAGCCGAGTCAGGAGTCGCCATGATTCTCTCACTCCAGACAGACGCAGGTTAAGATCTTTCCTGGTAAGCCAGCTCGTGGTGCTACACAGAATATTAGAAATGGGTTAGATCAAAATGTAAGAGCTAGCCAATAAGAGACTGGAACTAATGGGCCAGGCAGTGTTTAAAAGAATACAGTTTCCATGTAATTATTCCGGGTAAAGCTAACCGGGTGGCGGGACACAGCCCTGGTGCTCCACCAACATAACTAGAAAGACACTTAAACTATTGGCCAAGCAGTAATTTAATTAATACAGTTTCTGTGTAATTATTTTGTGTCTGGGCAGTTGGGAACGAACTAGCAGCCTCCGCCAACATTATGGATCAGAGTTTAAAATGTTTTGACATGGTTCAGTTGGAAGAGTGCTTGCCTAGCATGAAAAAAAATTTTTGGAGTCAGTCTCCAACACTTCAAAACCTCTACACAACAAGAACACAGGTGCCATACGATCATAAAGTTAGCATGTGGGAATAGAAGGCAGAAAGATGAGAAGTTCAAGGTCATCATTAGCTACACATAGTGAGTTTGAAGTCAGCCTTGGCTACATGAAATCTTGTCTAGAAGATTATAAATTAAATATACATGCATATATATATATATATATATATATATGAACAATTTAAGAATAAGAGGCCATGAGTTTGAGTGAGAGTAATTAGAGGAAAATGGGAGGAGGGGGATGTTGTAAATGTAGGCCTCATATGTAAAATTCCCCCGAAACAAATAAAAACATATATATATATATATATATATATATAAAACATTTGAAAAGAAAGTCTTAAAAAATAATTTTTTTTAAATTGTGCACAAAAGATTCATTAAATCAACGTTCCTTTTGGAAGGCTCAGAAATTATATTCCCAAATTGATGTTGTTTTGTTTTATTGTTTGGAAGAACAGCTCATGCTGAATGAAGCACAGGCTGGCCCGGAACTCATTGTGTGGTCCAAACTGGCTCCTAGTAATCCTACTGCATCAGCTTCCTGCATACTGAGTTTGGAGGTGTGAGCCACCACACACAGTTTCTAACTTCATTTTTGTTTGTTTGTTTGTTTTTGTTTTTATAAATCTTCAATTCTTGTAGATCAGGAGTTCTCAACCTATGAGTCGTGAGCCCTTTTGGGGTTGAATGACCCATTCACAAAGGTCACCTAAGACCCTCTGTATATCAACTGTTTACATTACAATTCGTAACAGTAGCAAAATTACAGTTATGAAGTAGCAACAAAATAATTTTCTGCTTGGGGGTCACCACAGCATGAGGAACTGTATTCAAGGGTCACAGCATTAGGGAAGTTGAGAGCCATTGTTGCAGAATGAACTGAAGAAAATTACATCTGGAGATCTAAAATGCTCCCGGGGAAGGAATACTTTGGATTTTGTTGTTGCTGCTGCTGTTCTACAGTTGACTTTACAGTGCTGCCAGACCTGAGAACCACTGAGACATATTTGTGTGCTTCTTGACATACACAAGAATTTTGCTTTCAAAGAAATATTAACTGAATTACAAACCTATAAATCTTTATACAAAAACATAATGACCAGAAGAGAAACCCTGTGAAAGGTGCCACTGTGAGTCCCAGAAATGGGTTGCATGGATATCTTCAGCATGTGTCTGTGGACATGCAGCTGCTTGCTCCATGTCCAGGCTGCAGCGGTGAGAGAAGACATTATAAACTGACTTCCTGCATGTTGCCACTTTTCTTTGGCATTCAGGAGTAAAGCCACAGCAAACAACATTTCCCACCTATTTTGTCATCTTTATTTGAAAATTATTTTGAAAGAAAAAAGAATGAATGAATGAGCACCTGAGATGTGTGCCCAACATCATAAATTCTCAGAGACAGGAAGAGGAGATTCTACGGTTTCCTCTTCCTAAGCTTCAGTAATCTCTCATGGCATTACAATCCCCTCGTCATCCTAAAGAAATCCGATCGGCAGCTTATTCATGCTGCTCTCTCTTTCCAGCATAAAGTGCTCTGCCGTCTCCCCTCCTCCCTCGGTCCCAGTCAGCTGTGCACCCTGATGCCACTTGATAAATAATGCCTCCATCCCGCCCCCACACCTGCCCACTAGGACACTGTGCTCTTTCATTTATGTCTTTGCTATTGTCTCATTGTGTATCCTATTTGAGCTCAGTCCTGTACATTCAACTCTAAACATCCCTGCAGTTCTCACTGAGGGCCCTAGCTGTGCCAGCTTAAACTACATAAAGATCAATTTACAAAAGGCAGGAACTATTTATGTGACATGTTGGCTTGTATAGTCTCGGGCCGTTTCCTACAAGCTAGAGCCACACTCCTAATGATATAAAAATAAAGCCTAATGTTTGATTTGTGTGTTTGATTTGTGTGTGTGTGTGTATGTACTGGTATTCACAACCATACATTTGAGTATGGAAACCAGAGGCTAGCATCAACTGTCTTCCTCCATTTCTCCCCACCTTATTTTTGAGCCCCACAGTTGGCTAGACTGGCAGATCAGGGAGCCACCAGGATCCTCGAGTGAAGTCTTGGCACTGGGATTACAGGGAATTCTTCACTTAGCTTTTTGCATGAGCGTTGGGAGTCTGAATTCAGGTCTGAATGCTTGTGCAGCAAGTTTTTCACCCACTAATCCATCTCCCCAGAACAAATATTGTATTTAATAAGGTGAGCACACTCTATGTATCAATCTCCAGTACTTAAAAATCATCTGTCTTCCAGGGAGAGGGGGAGACTGAGGCTAGGAGAAATCAAAACATTCACATGAGGGCCCTGACACGGGAGTGAGTGACCTCAAGCAGGCGCCATCTAACGAGAGCTCCCACATGCAATGAGCAAACTATGCTTCAAACCTAAACATACACTGACAGCCATCTCCTCTCCTCCCCTCCCCTCCCCTCCCCTCCCCTCCCCTCCCCTCCCCTCCCCTCCCCTCCCCTCCTCTCCTCTCCTCTCCTCTCCTCACCTTTCAGGCAAATTTCAACCAAATTTTGCTACTGCCCATTCCCTTAGACACTTTTGGAACAAGGCTAGAGGAACAGCCTTTCTGGAGTAAACCACAGGAGTCTTAAGAGAAAATTCTAGAAAGATACTCTCCAGATAAAGGAAGAATTGATTTGTTCAGCCACCTGTATGTCTACAACCCACATCAAAAATTCTACCAAAATTCTTGGTATACTTTCAGACAAAGTCCAGCCTGCTTGAGTAATATACCATAGGTTTTTTGATTATACTCAAAAATCAGTCTGTCTGTCTTCCTATACCACTTCTTCCTCCTTGGAACAGTGAATGCACCTATTGGGACCACAGTTTTGCTCCATATACTGAATTACTAAATTTGTTTAATTATTCTTCTCTCCTCTTATCTATCTATCTATCTATCTATCTATCTATCTATCTACCTACCTACCTATCTATCTATCTGTTCGTCTCTACCTCTATCGAAAATGCCTGGTTTAGGCAACTACACAAATCTCTTTGGAGAAAGAAACGATATGAGATCTTGAGTCCCATCTGTATATGTGTTATGCTGGTCATAGAAGGTGGATTATGTAAGCGGAAAGGTTCGGTAACTATCAAAATAAGACTGTGGAAGAAAAGTAAAGCAAATTTGGCTTAATTTTGACCAAATAACCTCCCTCTTAATCTGTTTCTCCATTCTTCAATTCCAGAGGTTAAGGTAAACAAATACAGTTGCTGTCTATTTTCTATATGCTTTTGTGTTTTTTCACTGTCTCTACCACTGTAAGCCCTCAACTAATGATGAGCCAACCTATGAATTCTGAGTCTTACACAGAAAAAAAAGGTTATATTTAGACCTTAAATGTACATAACTACTGGGATTTTTTTAATCATAAACACAAACTTTCATTGTATGGTGATATATATATATATTGGTTTTTCGAGACAGGATTTCTCTGTAGCTTTGGAGCCTATCCTGGAACTCCCTTTGTAGACCAGGCTGGCCTCTAACTCACAGAGATCTGCCTGCCTCTGCCTCCCGAGTGCTGGGATTAAAGGCGTGCGCCACTACCGCCCGGTGGTGACTTATATTTTTAACTCCAGCACTTGGAAGGCAGAGGCAGGGGATCAGGAATTCAAGGCCATTCTTGGCTACATAGAGAGTTCCAGGCCAGCTTGGGATACATAAGACCCAGTTAAAAATGAATAACCACAAAATACAGGAAGAAAGGCACAAAGGGAGGGAGGATGGAGAAAGGGAGGAAAGAAGAGAAGGAAGAAGTAGGGAACAAAGAAAGGAACCCTGGTTGGTTTAATGGTCTGAAGTAAGAGGAAAGTTCCTACCAAAGCCTCCCTTAAGAATCAATACAAACAAGTCATGATGTTATGAAGGTTGTTCTTTCTTTTCATTCATTGCAAAGCTGTGTCCTTCTAGGTTTGCTCCCACATCAACTTTAATATACTTTTGGACACCAATGGCCTACTCGCTGTCAAACACGTGGTGACTTCAAGATTTTTCATGGTGTTGGAGATCACTGACATCTTTTCTTGCTGAACTTTCTGTCCTTGGATGCTATGTTTTTCCTCTTTCCGCATCTACTTGATGACTTCATCTTCCCTCGAAGATTGGTAAGCGTGAGTTCCTGTCTTTACCTCTTGTTCCTTGCTATATGCTTTTCCTGGGTAATCTCATCTATACTTTGGGTTTCCTAACTGTAATTCCCTGACTGAGTTCTAAACATGTACATGACAAATATTGCCACTGAAAATACTCAACATATGAGATATATATATGTCACTTAAGCCCCATATTCTACCAAATGCTGTTCAAGTTCTGTCAGTGCGGTACATTTCTGGGTATCTCTGTAATACCAGTCCAAGGAATAATCCATGCCAGCTTAAGTTGCATGAAGACCCATCTACAAAAGACAAAAACAATTTGCATCTAAAAGTTTTGGCATCTAAAAGTATTTGACCCTTTTTTACATAATAGAGAGCCACATTCTCAATTACTAGTAGAAAAGTAAAACCTGATGTTTGCAAAATATCTTGTTTAACAATCCAAGTACATCAAACATAACATCTTCAGTACTCATAAATCTCTCAATTCACAGCAAGGGAAAATAAATGCAAAAATCTTATTTATATAGTTAATTTTACAAATTTACAAGTACAAAATTCATCCCCCTCCTTTCCTCTAATATTTCATCTCCATTTCCTCCGCTCAGAACAATAAAGAAATAAAGATGGTCTAGGAGATAAAAGCAACCAAGTTTTAGAAGTCCTCAATGTTCTTTCCCCTAACTTCTGAAAATGACCAATCATTCCCTAGCGTTACTGTTTCTGTAGAGAACACATTTACACAACGTAAAACACCTTTCATCTGGTTTTGTCTTCACATTTCAGAGACGTTTGAGTTATTTTCTCTACAATGTGTTCTATGACTGCTGAGATACTTACCTTACAGACGTAGCACTGTTCACATATTCACCTGTTGAACAACGTTTTGGTATTTCCACTTCTTGGTGGTTGTTAATAAAATTAGCATATGTGTATACAGCAAGCCTTTGGGTGAACATAAGCTTTTGCTTCTCTGAAGCAAATACCAACGAACTCATTAGCCTAACCCTGCTAGGAACACTGCCCGAGTGTCAGCTAGAGGAGCTGTTGTACTTGGATCCAATCACTCTTCATTCTTTTTAAACATTTTTATAGATTTATTCTCTTTTTGTATATGAGTAATTTGCCTGTACGTATGCATGTGCAACACGAAGCAAGTCAAGGGCCTGCTCTCCCGATTGTTGCAGCTGGTGGGGGGACAAGAGAAGTTCTCCAACTCTTATGACCTCAGAACCGGCTCTCCCACTTGCCTGAGGAGCTGATTTGAGGGAGGGTGTCTCTCCCCTACCCATGTTACCCTATGGCAGATGAGGGGTGGGGCTAGTTCTCCCATGTACCCTCATTAGGTCAGCTCTTCTTCGCTACACAGAGGAATTATAGGGCCTGCTCTCCCGGGTGTTAAAGCTGGTCAATATGTCGACTCCCTCACCTGCTGCAGGTGGGAGGGGAAAAAGGGGAGGGTATCTTTCCCTCACCCCCCACCACCACGCCACAGATGAGGGGGACAGTACCAGCTATGCCCATCTCACTCCCTCAGGGCGAGCTCACCTGTGCTCCTATCTACAGGGTCAACTCTACTGTACTGCCCAGACAAGGTTCAAGACCCGTTCTCCCAAGTTCTTCAGCTGGTGAGTTGTGTCAGGTCCCCCATCTGCTTCAGGTGTCGAGGGATAAGGAGAAAAGGACATCTTTCCCTCATCCGCGCTGCTATATGGCAGAAGAGAGGGGTGCGACCAATTCTCCCATTCTCAACCATGCCCCTGAGAACATGGTCAGCTCTATTGTGCTGCTCAGGTGAGATGTCAGGCCCTCTCTCCTGAGGCTTTAGCAGCTGAGTTAACATGGCAGTGAGCTGTTGCTGAGTCACCGTCAGCCTGCCTGCCTAGAGTCCTGGGCAGCTCCTGGCTGAGTCCTGCTCCAGAGTGGAGCTGTTACTGTTGCTGTATCCTGGCCCAGGGCTAGAGTCCCCAGGCCATGCAACTGGTCTTAAGCGCCGAACCACTCTCTAGTTCCTTTTCTGTATTCTTACCAGTATTCCCCGATAGTTTGTATTTTAATTTTTAATTAGTTACCCTTCACTCCTATTCTAATTCTTCTTCCCTGGATGGCTAAAAGGTCTTTTATGTGCTTATTTGTCAAGCTTTCCTCCAGATTGCTCAGGAGATTTAAGCCCCTTTGCTTTTCCAAGTTATTTATTTTAAGTTCTCCATAATTATATTGAGATATAAGTGACAAACCCCTATAAATGTTTAATGGTTACCTCTATAAAGTTCTATTGGCTTGTATTAAAATTTAGCAAGCTGCAACTAAATTTACAAATATACAATGCAATATTTTAAGCATCATCCTTATGCTGTACAATCTTTTCATATCATTTTAAAAATCAGCTCTGATACAGAGTACCTCACTGGTCTCTCAGGAGACCCAGGTTCAGTTCAGTTCCTACCACACACATGGTGGGTAGCAGCCATCTGTAACTCCAGTTCCAAGAGACTGAATACTTCTTTCTGGGCTCTCTGGATACTAGCCATGCAAACGATGCACAGACATACATTCCGGCAAGACATCTATACACACGAAATTTTTAAAAAATTGAAGCTCTCTCGCAAGCTTGTCTACAAATAGGAAGGGACTCTTCTGCTCTGTCCTCACCTGTCCTGCTCATGCCTGGGATTCTGAGAAAGTCTCCATCTTGTCTCTACCTCAGGGACTTGCTTAACATTCCCACAACCCACTGTCCACCTGAGATTCTGTTCTCTTATTTTTTCTTTATAGAATTTATCAACATCCAGCAGTTACAGTGCACTTATCTATTTCCTTTTCTGTTGTTCTGTTTCACATCAACACCACAAAAACAAGTACATTAGGTAGCTTCATTCGTTTTTGTATCTCCAGAAGGCAGAATCCTATGTAACATGCAGTATTTCCGCTTTTATTTTCTCCTTTGTTCATCCCTTCTCTTTCCCCCTCGTTCTTCATTTTCTGCACCCCTCATATGTGGTTATATCACGGAAAAAAATTATTCAATCACAGAATTCCAAGGAAAAGGTATGCATATTTCTTTGCCTTCCTAGGAACAATCCTTGCTCGTGGATAGAGAACATACAATACATTTAACATATATATTTATATATTAACATACATATATTATACATACTACAACCTGCAGTGTGTCAGGCCTGATGTCATTAAGATAGAAATAATATTTGTTCTCCATTCAGTCTTCACGTAAATATATAGGAAATAAGAGAGTGATGCTTACAAAAACAATACATTGCTCAGTGAGAAAGGAATTATGAGAGGCTTAAAAATAAATCAGTGTGGTCAAGACAGACTCAGCAATAACAATCAATTAGAGGGAAGACAAATGGCATAGTGCAAGCCTGGCACAGAAGGTGCCCCATTTGACCACCGTGGGAGTTGATCAAGGTGATTCGAGTGTTCTTCTGACAATGAGTCATGCGTAATCTCATGATAGTTTCTGCTGTGTTCGTGGTTATGAAACGATCCTCACGCTACCATTCCTAATATTAGAAGATTCCGTTCTAACAAGTACAAAGTGTCAGTCAGGGGCGTGGGTGTGGATAGTTGTGGGGTTTATTTGTTCTCCAGCGGGGCCTGGGTTGCAGTGAACTCAGCACTCGCCGAATAAGAAACACATACTGGAACTTTCCTAAATTTGCTAAATGGGACTAAACAAGAGGTGCTTGGGGGCACATTCAGGGGAACTCAGAGAGCAAGATGGAGGAATACAGAAGGTGAATAGTAAGAGCTAAAATGTTCTCTTGGAGCGAAATTGCCCTTCTGAGTAAACATTTAGCAAACTGTCAGATCCATAATTCTAGGGTTCGGAAGCCTGAACATAGCAACGGCAGCAGCAGGACGTTGTCTTGAGAACATAGCCCCAGTTTCCAGACCGTATTTCATTAGTGAAAACGTCTAGAGTTCTGTTTCTAACTCCACTTAAGATCAAGAATGGAAACCATGCACGTAGGAGAACACAGTATGAAAATAGAGAAAGATGGTGTAATACCTGAATGAGCTTAGATATAGGGGTTAATGCTGAAGATCAAAGAAGTAAAGTGCCAGCCACTAGAGAATTCTTTTACCTCTATCAAATGCTCAGACTGATGGGGCAATCCTGTCCTCAGACAGCTTAAGACTGCATGTGTCTCCACCAAACCTCAGAGTGCACTGAGCTTCTGTCTCCTACTGCCTTATACTCCTCTGTCTGCCCGGACGTACCACTCCTGTCTCCACTTACCATTACTGGGATTAAAGGCATGGGATCCCAAGTTCTGGAATCACCTTTGTGTGAGTTCTGTTTCTCTTTAGGTATATTCAGTCTTGCGTAACCCAGGGTGGCCTTGAACTAACTAACCATTCCCTGGCCTCTAGTGGCTTAGCTCTGCATTCTGATCTTCAGGCAAGCTTCATTTGTTAGATTAAAATCAAAGTATCACGACAACCCTGACCATTGTTCGTCTCCGACATTTACCTTTTTCTCCTGTTGTACAGCATTTTACTCCAAGTTGAAAAATTCCATCTAGGAGGAAGCTATTTTAACTCAGAAAACTCTAAAGTGAGACCTTTTGAGACTCAGAAATTCAAAAGTTCCAGGAAGTCCCTGAAACTGACCAGATATTCAAGTCCTCTCCCTCCTTAGGTTTATAAAAGCAGTAAGAGCCAATGAGGAGACTCAAACCATCCTGGAAGAGAAAGACCAGTAAAACTGCCTAGAAGAAAGGCTTTGACATGTTGAGCTGCGTGTAAGTCATGCACAGAGTTCGAAGATTCGAGCCTCATTGAGTCATCCCTCATTCTGGATAGGCTTTACACAGACAACTGCCTTTGAGTCATCCGTGTTCTGGTACTTTATCCCCATTCACATTCCTGTAAGTAATCCCCATACACTCATTGAGTCACAACTTGGACTTGGGTGGTAGTGTTACTTTGGTTTGCCATCCGTTTTCCACTTGAGGAGAATAGGTGTTTGCTCACCTCTCCTCAAGAGTAGTGTCACCCAGCAGTCTACTCAGTGCTGGAACTGTCAGTGCATGCTGCGGTGCCCCTTGCTTTTATACGGTGTTAGAATCTGAAATCGGGTTCTCGTGCTTGTTCAGTAAGGAATTTACCAACTGAGCCATCTCCTTGGCACAACATAATATAATATAATATTCACAACTATAGACTTGCAGGATGGGTATTTTTAAAAACTTCAATAGAGGCACACGCCCTTAATCCCAGCACTGGGAGACAGAGTCAGGTAGATCTCTGTGAGTTCAAGGCCAGCCTGGTCTACAAAGTGAGTTCCCAGACAGCCAAAACTGTTACACAGAGAAACCCTGTCTCAAAGAAACAAAATAAAAACAACAACAAAAGAAACCACCTTATGTCACAGATTTTTCTGTACAAAGCATTTGCTTAGCATGAACAAGGCCCTGGTATTTATCCCCAGAACTAAAAGAGAAAACCCTGTTGTTATATAAGTGAGTTATTTATGTTAGGTATAAAGTTTCCTGTGCTAGATCAGACATATCCAAAAAGTACTGTGTTCAACAGTAAATAAGTGGTTCAGTCAGCTGTTAAATGACTCAAAAAGTGTTCCTTACAAGAAATAAAAGTCAACTTTCTTATTAAATGTGAGTAGAAGACATAAATAAGCTCAAAAATATTGTTAAATATGTTTTTCTAAATGTGTAATTATTATTATCTATGTTCATCTGAATTCACATATTAAATATTATAAATAAGCAACTGACCATTTAGCTCCAAGTTTTATGTATTTGTGCTATCCAATAGTTTTTACTTTATTTTTATATTACATATTATTATATTGTGTGCCTAAGTGTATGTATGTGCATGACATGTAGGTCAGAAGAGGACATTGAATCCCCTGGCATTGGAACTTCAGGAGATTGTGACTCATTCACCATGTGGGTACTGGGAACTGAACCCAGGTCCTCTGGAAAAAAAAAAAAACATAATCAGGCATAAATAATAGAAAGTTTGAATTTCAGAATGCCTCCCCCCTCTCTCTCTGGCAGGGTTTTGTGTGTGTGTGTGTGTGTGTGTGTGTGTGTGTGTGTGTGTGTGTAGCCCTGGCTGTTTCAGACTAGCTCTGTAGATCAGGTTGTTCTCAAACTCAGTGATCCATCTGCCTCCACCTCCTGAGCGCTGAGATTAAAGATGTGCACCAACACACCAGGCTGTTTCTCATTCGTATTTGACCATTGATCTTGGTCCACATGAGACAGGAGTTCTACAGAAACATATGTTCATCATTCCTCCTCCTGCTACAAAGACTCTGACCAACTTCAAAGACACTTTTCCAAAGCAGGTTCCCTTGCTTTGATTTCCAAGCAGAATTGCCTCCATGCGTGAGTATTGTCTACTGCCCGTCACAGTTAACTTGCATCCCCTAGTAGGCAAGTACATTTCATTCAAAAGAAGCTTATCTTTGTCCTTCTTACTGTTCAGGTATGATTTCATTCTCTAAAACAAAGAAGGCTGTGATCATTTTATGTTCAGCAGTGTAATCATTCCTCTCTGTATAATATCCAGAAACTTTACCCAGGGACCCAACACCAAGTGACGTGAGGTCAGGCCACATATACTAGGCATAAGACATTGAGTGATATTTTATACCTACAATGAATATAGTACCTCTCCAGTTGTGATAATGATGGTGAAAAGAATAATAACTGCCAATGTCACCAATGGTCATATGCTTGCTATACCCATGGTCACTAATAAAGAACATACCATACAGGAAGCTCTGTACAACTATTAACATTTGATTATCACTCCAGTGATAACTGTAAAATTAGTACAGCTAAACTGGGAGTCTACATCAAAACAATCTATCCAAAATGCTATAATCTGGAAGTGGCCAAGTCCAGTTATTTAGTCCTCACCGACTTTACATCTTTTAATTTTTAATTCTCTGAAATTTGTTCTCAAATTGTTTTGGGATAAAGATGGTCTTGACTTCCTATTTCAGAATTGGTTTCTGAACTCATCGTGATTTGGTTTTATGCAGTAGCTCCAGCTGGTGGCAAAGAGAAGGAAATAAAATGTACATGTGAAAGGTTCTCTGATCTTAACCCAGAACTTCCACCAGTCCCCTATTGATAAGAACTGTTTGGTTTTTCTGACTTAAAGATACTTATTATCATGCATTTTATAACTCGTTGTTGGGAAATAAATCCTGGAAATTATTCTCTCCACGAGGAGCTAGCAATACAGTGAAAAACTCCAGGACAATCTGGGTTTGAATGAGAACTTTGACATTGAATAAAATAGTCACTTCTTGTTTTTTTGACAGTTTTCATAAGTTATAAGTGAGATAATGTAATTGCAAAGATTTGGTCCAATGAATAATTGTTTATTCCCCCTTTAAAAACATACAATTAAAAAGGTTCATTTGCTTCCCCACCCTTTAGCTTATTGCTATTAATATTATTAGTAACTCTCCTAGGAGGTGAGTGCACTGTGCTTAAAAGAGCATTTTATTTGGAATTGCTTGTATTTGTCTGAAAAAAGCCATCCCTCGCTAAAAGGAGGTTTCAAATCCTGTCAGAGGATCTTCTACAACTTATAACAACTTCTCACCCAGAAGAGGCATTTACGTGCATGGATAAAGTTTTACTGACAAAGACCAGAGAACTGTCTCTGAATTTTCTCAGTAAACTTTCATCAGTGTTGCATACTTATTGTTTCCCAGTTGACAAAATACCTTGTATCCAGAAAATCCTTTGAAAAAGAACAAGTATTTGTGCCCTCTGTTATGGCTACACAGCACAATTTGAAGCATTTTACTGTAAGTCATAACTAAGAGAATGTTTAAATCTGCATAATACTGTGTGTACATTAGCACTAATACAATATGTTATCTTACATCTGAGTAAAACTATTAGTAAATTGTTCACATTTTAACTTTTTGAAAATTTATATTTAATTTTTCAAATACAAATACTTGACTTACAGTGAGGTTGCATTCCAATAAACACATTGTAAGTTGGAAATATCTTCAGTCAAACTGTGTTTACTACACCTGTCCTACTAAACACCAGTGCTTATCAATACTGCTTCCTACAGACACTATCAGCATGGACCTCACCTGTCCTATTAAACACTAGTGCTTATCAACATTATCTTATACACACAGTATCACCTGTTTGTTCAGCCTTCTGATCCTGTGACCAGATGGGGTCTATGGCTCGCTGTCTCTGCTCAGTATCTTGAGGCTCAGTATCTCTCTGCCCTATGAAAATGATCACACTGTGTATATACTCTGATGTTTGCTTTGTGGGGAGGTGTATCACTTTCACACCTTTGTGAAATTGAAAACTGAAAGTGGAACCATCATAGGTCAAGACCATCTGTGAGTTCCTTAATTACTTTGGAGATGGATACTTCCCTTTTAAGTAAAGATAGTGAAATATGTCATAGGGAAGAGAAACAACTCTAACTTTGTAAGGACTAACACTTTCAAAACTTACTAGAGTCTGGAGTTATGACTCAGTGGTTAAGGCCACTGTTATACTTTTGCAGAGGACCGAGTTCTGTTCCCAGTACCCACATGGTGGCTCACAACCATCTTCAACTCCAATTCCAGAGTAAGCAATGCCCTCTTCTAACCTCTGTATACACCAAATGCACATATAGTGTACATATATACATGCAGACAAACACTCATACAAGCCTTTTAAAAGTCCAAAAGCAGATGTCAGGGAAATAGCTCCACTGGGAGCATGAGTCCCTGGTATCCATCAGGCTGCGAGGTTGATCCTCAACAGTGCATACATCTGTCTGTGATGGTTTACCCCACAGTCCCAGCACTTAGGAGGTAGAGGCAGGACAATCAAGATGGTCAGGATCATGCTAGTTTACATAGTAAGCCAGAAGGCCAGCCTGGCTACATCAGAACCTGTTGGGGGATAAGGAGTGTTGAGGGAGCATTTCAAAAATAGAAATACGGTAGAATAGAACTTACAATGAACTAAATACTTAAATCCTGGTGATGAAACCTTTAATCTTAGCTTGCTTATCAATAAAATTAAAATTAAACAGGATTTTAAATAAGATGGTATGTGTGAAGAGTCTACTATGAATCCCGGCATGGGATGGATGGTCCTTTTGCATTCTCCTATGCAGATTCTGAGAAGGCATCTGTAAGTAGGCAGCTCTAATAATGATTCAGGTGAATACCTATCAAACCCAAAATAGGGCTTCAGGATGGCTCCATAGTTAAGGGACTTGTCATGCTTGCCTAAGAAACAGTATTTGGATCTCCAGCATCCCATAAATGCTTGAGATAGTGTAGTGGCTCAACTATAACCTAAATCTTAGGATGCAAATCCCCAGAGCAAGCTAGGCAACTAGACTACCTAAATGAGCTCTTGGTTCCAATGAGAAACTCTGCCTCCATATATAAGGCAGAAAGCAATAAAAGGAGATACCCAGGACAACTTCTGATTTTCCCATGTGTGTATATATGCATGTATATGCACCTGCACACATATTTGTACCCATATACATGTAAACACATATACACACTACACACAAATGTACCTTCAAAAAATTAAAAGCCACTGTGAAAAGAAAACATAGCTGGACTATTTATTTTAAAGTATGTGGAAACTATATTGAATGTATGAATGAAGAAAAGTGGGGAAAAGGAACAAGCATAGTTTAGACAGAAATTCTGTGGTTTTAGAGAGTTTATGTCCTCCATTTCTAGTTTGTTTATCTTCTTTCTTTGGCAGGAACAGCAAAAACACAGAATATGCTAAAAGCTTAGAGTACCACCTCATAAAAGTATTTTGACATCACAGCATCTCTTTGTAAAATAATGTTTAGAATTCCTGTTGCTGTCAAATTTGAATGAAATGTGTGGTTACCCCCTCCTTGTGTGAAAAATTAAGGGGAAATCAAATTTTGAGTGGTAGCTACTTGGATAGAAATATTTGTTTGCCAAAGTAATATAAGACTGTGTTTTAGTCCTGGAGCGGAGGAATTCAACCCATAGCCAAATAAAATATATGCATAAATTATATATATTGGTATGAACTACCAAGAAAATATTCTTTTTTTTGGTTTTTCGAGACAGAGTTTCCCTGTGTAACAGTCCTAGCTGTCCCAGAACTAGTTCTTGTAGACCAGGTTGACCTTGAACTCACAGAGATCTGTCTGCCTCTGCCTCCCCAGTGCTGGGATTAAAGGCATGTGCCACCACCACCCAGCAAGAAAACATTCTTATACTGATTAATTTCCATCATTTTCTTGGGGTTTTGAAATGGTCTTTAGTTTATCAGGAGCATTAAATCCCTTTAATTTGAAACAAATGTGAAAAGCAGGATAAACCTGGTGTAGGAGGTCCTTCTGTCTATGTGTTGCTTTCATTAATGAATAAAGAAACTGCCTTGGCCTGTTGATAGGGCAGAACTTAGGTAGGCAGGAAAGAAGGAACTGAATTCTGGAAGGAAGAAAACAGAGTCAGAGAGATGCCATGGAGCCACCAGAGACAGATGCTGGAAATTTTAGCTGGTAAGCCACTGCCATGTGGTGATATACAGATTAATAGAAATGGGTTAAATTAATATAAAATTTAGCCAATAAGAAACTAGAGCTAATGGGCCAAGCAGTGTTTTAATGAATATGGTTTATGTGTGACTATTTCAGTTCTGGGCAGTCGGGACAAACAAGCAGGCCTTCTTCCTACACAAACCATATAACCAGCTAAGGATGGGGCAGAATAAAAGATAATGATAATAGTCTACAGTGACAAAAATAAAAATCACTATCTCACTTCATCTCATAAGTCTATTCCATTGGTAAGGCAGAGTTTGCTTACTTACTTGTTTTATTTATTTGCTTTGCATACTGCTGAACTAAATCCCCAGTCTAAGGCAGGTGTTTCTAGTCCTTTCCATTTTACTTCGGCCAAACAGCAGATAGAAAAGCTAGCAACTGGGGAAAGAGGAATTGTTGATGTCCCACCAACAGAAAGGAGACGATGGGCAAGAATGACATCAGAATGTTAGAAATGGCAGGAGCCTTCCAAAGGCCGTACATGAAAAATGGAGTGTGTTTGCAGCCCAGAAACTAGATAACATGTGGCAACATGCCATCTTCCTTCAGTGTCTGGGCCTGAGCCTGGGATATTTCATAGCTGATTAAAGAAACGTATGCAATGTGATTCATTCTCACACCGTTTAAATGTTAAGTACATGTCAGGAGCATGAACAAAAGATAATATGCCACTGACTTGACTTTGGTGAATGTAAAAGCAGATTACTCAAAGCTTAAAATAAGACAGCTTCAATAGGCTGTCTTGCTTGCCCCACCCTTAGGAAGTGCTGCCCAGAAAGATTCATGCATTATGCTAGGTGGTATAATGGAAGGGGAAAAACAGGGAAACCCAAAGTCAAAATCAACAACTGTGTGATTTTCAACCACGAATTCACTGCCTAAGGGGAATGAGGGAGAAATGAGTTTCCACCCTCTCGATGTAGAAATGAAAGCAATTGTTGATAGAAAAAGGAAAATCTTTTCCTCTCCTCCCTTACCCAGGGAAAGTATGATTAAATAACACAATGGGTACCATCCCAAATCTCCCTATCCTAATTAGGAAGCTAAAACAGTTTGCTAAAAAATACAACCCAGATGTTAAAACAACAAAGCAAAGAACCTGTGTCCCCTGCTCTAATCTAATTATATACAGTAATTGATGACAAATTTGTAACCATCCCTGTTGGCTCTGTTCAGATGCCGAGTGTGGCAATCTCCAGAGGATCATTATTTCTAGGTGAGGATCTCTAATCTAAAGGCTGGTGCTGAGTGATGGCTTTTAGTGACTGTAATATCTTAAAGGAAAAGAGCAAGGCTCTAAGATCTGAAAAACTGCCCGATACCTAAATTGTTTTCTTGCGGTCAAATGCCATCTCCCTGATCCACAGACTTTCCAGACAGACTCAGACTCAGGTCCAGCGCAGACAGCATAACACAGACCTATCCCTAAACCTAACCCTCTGACAGACTGGAATTAGGCTTGAGGACATCTGTCCTCATCAGAAATTTTGAGTTCAGCATACCATCTAGCGTGTGCTTGGACTTGTAGCCTCAGTATAAGCAGACAGTGGTGAGGCACTTCATGGCAAATTCTTGTGGGCATGACTTTGCATAAGACCCATCAGAAATTTCCCTTTAATGAAGGCTTTGGATGATAGATTAAGGTCCCTTCATGATCAAACCATTTCAGACATTCCCACACATGCGAACAGCATCATTGTTCAGTGGAACCAGACCAGCCCAAGGCCAAAATAAAAAGTAGGCCAAACCTGTCCTCAGCTGACTCAAAACTGGTGTCTCTACTCGCCTCCCTTCTTTCAGCAGGCTCCACCTTCCCTACTCTCCACCCAAAAAAGGGACTCTCCTTTGCTGTCTCTCCAGTAAGCCAAGCATTGCCCTACACCAGCAAACATTTGTTGTGTTTTAAGCAAGGGACAGACAATATGCTTTGCACAAGAACTATAAATGATAAGGATTCCTAAAGATGGCAGATGACCTCTATGCATGGACTCCTAGAATCTCCAGGTTTATCCAAGATTGCTGGAGAGAAGATAGCCTACAAGTAGGTGACCGTGGAAAAACAGTTTCAGTCGCACTGAAAGAAAGGAAACTGGGAGAGCAAAGCAGAGGAGGAGTCAAGAGGCTGCGCCAGTATGAGTGCTTGGAACCACTGGTGTAGATAAAGAAAGAGCCTCGAAAAATTCACCTTATACTTTCATTAATTTTGAGAAGAGAAAGGGGGAGAGAAAGAGAACCCATAGTTCCCTGTGACAGCTGCAAAGGTAAATGAAGGGACAGTTGCCAGGAAAATTTTCTCTTCTGGACCCTTGACCAGAGCAGTAACAATCACCATTTTAAATCCAGCCCTGCTGAGTTGGCAGCTATAGCCAACAGTCCTTCCTCCCAGGGCACACTTTTCAAGTACCATATGCTAATATCTGACCTATAGAATACCTCTAGCTCAGCAGTTCTCAACCTGTGGGTTTCGGCCTTGAAGGGGTAGCATATAAGATATCCTGCTCATCATCTATTTCCATTATGACTCATAACAGTAGCAAAATTATAGTTATGAAATAGCAACAAAATAATTTTATGGTTGGGAGTCACCACAACATGAGGAACTGTATTAAAGGGTCGCAGCATTAGGAAGGTTGAGAACCACTGCTCTAGCTAGAGGGGGAAAACCCTGAGTCAGAACCATGCATTATTTCACAAGGTAGAAATGTGATCTAAACTACAGATTGAGGTAGTCTCATAAATATAGGCACACCAAGCAGGGCCAGGGGAGTTACTGCTGATAGACAAGCCTGCCTCTATCTGGCGCTAGAAAGCCATCTAGTAAAGACAAACTAGGCTCATTTCTGTTGATGGTTAAATCTGTTCCTCATGAATTGGGCTATGCCCCACTTGTAACCTTAACTACAAATCGTTCTGTGCTGCCTGTTTCAGAAGGTTGATAACCAGCTTGTTATGCTATGTTCTGCTTTTGTAACCCCTGCTTATTTGCCTACCAAATCCCCCATTGGGAAACCCCCTACCCCTGAGCTACGAAAACAGCATCTTCCCCTCATCCAATGCAGAACTCTTAAACCCTGCCTTAAGGGAAGACAGCCCATATACACAAATAAAAAGGCTTGCTTTAGCTAACTTGGCTATGGTTTGGGTCTGCTGTGGGATATTTGTACACTGTGTGAAGATGTATACCTGTGGTTGATGTAATAAAAAGCTACACATAATGGCTAATAGCTAGACAGGAAAGGATAGGCGGGACTTCCAGGCAGAAAGAGGGGAAATCAGAGGGATGAATCTAGGCACATCGGAGATGCCAACACGATGCGGTACAAATCAGATATACAGGACAGAAGAAAGGTAACCTAGTCATGTGATAGAATGCTAATTATTAGAATCAGGTTAATTAATCTGTAAGAGCTACTTAGGAAAAAAATCCCAAGCTAAGGCCAAGCTTTCATAGTTAATAATAAGCTTGTGTTGTTATTTGCCAGCTGGTGGTCCAATGAGAAAGTACTATTACACGGGTCAGTAGTCTTTCTTCTCGAACCTGTGGGGTTAACGCTACCTGGAGACTTTGCCCCGCTGTCCATTTTGAAGCAGTTTTATTCTTCCCCTATTTAATACCCAATTTCCTCTTAGTGAAACAGCTTTCCCTATTCTGTCTTCACCACTACCCATTTTTGTTATTTTCATTTTGTTTTGATGGAGTTTTCAAAGCCCACAGCTTTTCATATCTCTGTGTTCATCCAGCCTTTAGTTAAAGCTGCCTGTCTCCTTCCTCATCTTTCTTGTCCCCATCCCAGCTCTGTTCCTATTTACTTCTCCTCTATCTTATTTGTTACTATAATACTAAGCCCTAGGCTTGCTGTTTATTTCCTACCCAACTCTACCATTAGAAACTACCCTTTACATCCCCAAATAACTGGAACCAGAGAGGCTATTTATTTCTTCTCTTTTTTATTTAAAACTTTCTTTTTATTTATTCTTTGGGTCTTTTACATCTCGATCCCATGATCCCATTCATTTCCCATCCCTTCCTATCCACTTTAGGCCCTTGCAATGCCTCCCCCAATAAAATAAAATTTAAGAGAAAAAAATAGAATAGAAAGAAAAATCTCATCAGGAAGCTGTAGTGTGACACAGTGAGTCACGCAGTAAACTCTTTGTCCATACATCTTTGCTTGCAAGTGTTCATTTCAAAGAGTCATTGGCCTGGTTCAAGGCCTGTGATTTGTGCTGCACTATTGATGCTGGGCCCTCACTGGAACTCCTCTTGGTTATCCTGTAGTTGCCCGGTGTCATGGAGATCCTGCAGCTTTGGGTCTGCAGGACTGACCCCTTCAAGTGTTCTCATAGATCATGGATGGGTGGTTGTTGGGGTGGGTCAACTCATATTCCGGGTTCCGGGCCTGGGTAGTGACAAGGTTGGTCAGCCTTTCAGATCTCCACAGGACTCACCACCAGGGTGAGCTCGGGGTGGAGCCAGATCTCCTGCGTTTACAACCTCAGGGTCAGCACTCTTACACTTAGACCACCAGGACAGCTCTACTGTGTTGCCCAGGTAAGGTGTGGAGGCCACTTGTGAGGGTGGGGGAGGGGGAAGGAAATCTCTCCAGTGCCCACACCATCATATGACCGATGAAGGGCGGAGCCAGATCTCTCATACTCTCATTCTCTCATTCTCGGCAGTCCACCTGCACCCCTGTCAATAGAGTCAGCTCTGTTGTGTTGCCCAGGCAAGGAGCAGGGCCCACTTTCCCAAGGGCATCAGTGGCAGGTGCAAGCAGAGAGGGCATATTTCTCTTACCCTCAACACCACATGGCAGATGAGGGGGTGTGGCCAGCTATCCCTCTTTCATATCCTCAAAGCCTCCACCAACAAGGTCAGCTCTATGGTGCTGCCCAGGTGAGGTGAGCAAAAAGTGCTTTCCTGAGTGCTGCAGCTGGTAAGGGTGAGGGTCGACTTCCTCATCTGTTGCAGATGGTGAGGGGCAAAGGGTTAGAGGGAACCTCTCTCCCCAACCCATGAGGCAATTGATTTTAATTGAAGAGGCTATGACTGCATTTTCAAGATGGGCATATTCCATTGCCCAGTTATACTATTTCTCCTTCTATATCTAAAATACTTTAGCTCAACATATCAGAGATAACTTAAACATTAATATTTACTGTAGTACAATTTACAGTAACCAAGTGATGAAATCAACCCAGGATTCGTTGACAGATTAATAGATAAAGAAAATGTAGCATAAAAACACAACAGAGTTTCAATCAACCATAAAAAAAGAACTAAATTATGTCATTTTCCTTTTAAAAAATGGATACAACTTGAGGTCATATTAAGCAAATAAGCTAAATAAATAAGTACCATGAGAATTCCAACACAGTTCTTTAAAGATCTTGAAGAATTCTCAACTTCATATAGAAAAAAAATAGAATAAAACAATCCTGAACTATAAAAGAGCTGCTGGAGCATCACCATCCCAGAGTTCAAGTTGTACTACAGAATTATAGTAATAAAAACTGCATGATATTGACATAAAAGCAGACACATTGATCAGTAGAATTGAATTGAAGACCAAGACATAAATTCACACACCTACGGACACCTGATTTTTGATAAGCCAGAAATATACAAGGGGGAAAAGTCAGCATCTTCAACAAATGGTGTTAATCAAACTGGATATCTGCATGTAGAAGGAGTCAAAAAAACTCATATTTATTCACCCTGCACAAAACTCAAGTCCAAGTGGATCAAAAACCTCAACATAAACCCAGATACACTGAATTGGATAGAAGACAAAGCAGGGAACAATCTTGAATGCATGAGAACAAAAAACAGCTTCCTAAACAGAATACTTACAGTGCAGGCACTACGATCAACAATTAATAAATGGGACCTCACGAAACAGAAAAGCTTCTACAAGGCCTAGGATACTGTCAATAAGGCCAAATGATAACATACAGAATGGAAAAATATTTTCACCAACTCTACATCTTATTGAGGGCTAATATTCAAAATATATAAAGAACTTAAGAAACTAAACATCAACAAACCAAGTGATACAATTTAAAAATGCAGTCCAGATCTAAACAGAGAATTCTCAAGAGAGAAATCTCAAATGGTTGAGAAACTCTTAAAGAAATGTCCAACATCTTTAGCCATCAGGGAAATGCAAATCAAAACTTCTTTGAGATTCCAACTTACACCTCTCAGAATGGCAAAGACCAATAACACAAATAACAGCTCATGCTGGCAAGGATATGGACCAAGGGGAAGAGTCCTCCATTGCTGGTGGGATTGCCAACTTGTATAGCCACTTTGGAAATCAATATGGCCGTTCCTTAGAAAGTAGGGAACTGATCTGTCTCAAGACCCAGCTATATCATTCTTGGACATTTATCCAAAGAACAGTCCATCCTATCACAAGGACACTTGTTCAACTATGTTCATTGTGGCTATTCATAATATATTATATATTCATAATAGCCAGAAACTGGAAACAAGGTAGACACCCCTCAACTGAAGAATGAATAAAAAATTCTATCTAGAAATCCTACTCATTTTTTCTCATAACAGAGTCCCTTCTCCCAGCCCTCAGCACCAACTCCCTCCCATCACACTTCACAGAATTCACCTACTTAACGGTCTCACTGCTCCCTCCTTGCTCCCTCACAGTTTGCTTTCAACAACATGTCCACAGTGGCCTTTTAAATGTAAGACTGGCTGAGGCTGGAGGCATGGCTCCATACTTAAAAGCACTTGCTGTTCCTGCAGAGAGAAAGTCCTGGGTTCAGTTCCCAGAACCCACATGGTTGTTCACAACCAACAGTGACTCCAGTTTTAAGAGATCCAATGCCCTCTGCTGGGATCCACAGGCACCAGTCCTGAACATGGTTCACATACCTGTAAGCAAGCAATATATACACAGAAGAAAAATAAATAAAAAAATTTAATTTAGTCATATCATTTCCCTCCTCCAAACTTTACAACAGTTTCACTTTGATTCAGTAAAACCTAGGGTCCACCTTGGAGATCTATGCTGTCCATTCTAGTCACACATATCTACCAAAGACTTTTGTAAGCTTTTCTAATTGAGATAAGCCATAAATGCAAATATTTGATTTCGAAGAACAAAGAATGGGAAACATAACATTAAATATTTTATATTGATCCATGTTGAAATGTTGAGTCTTTCAGCATACAAAATTGCATTAAAGTACTATTAAAATTGATCTAATTTGTCCCTTTTCACTTAATTATTTTATGTTTGTTTATTGTAAGTGTGTCATAGTGCATGTGCGATCAAACTTAGGTCGTGATGCTTAGAGACAAGCACCTTTGCCCACAGAGTTTGCTTGCTGACCTTGTTATACTTTTTGAAATGTAACTATTAGAAAATTCAAAACTATAATGAGAGCTTGTATTGTAGTTCATTAGCTAGTACTAATGTAGAGAGCATACAACCATGAGACAGAATGAAATCACACAATAAGTGAGTATAGCCGGAAAGCAGAAGAGGGATAAGGATGCAGCCCTTTGAGTCTTCCAAAATTAAGACTCCAGGGAGACAAAGGAGGACTATTTTAAGAGACTGGGAAACTATCCATTGAAATGAGAGAAGACTCAAGTACATGACATCCCAGAAGTCAAACAGAGTAAGCATGGCAAGGAGGAAGAACTCAATTGTTTCATATGAGATAATGACTAAGAATGGATGACTAGTTCTGGCAACATAGAACATCCTCTCTCCACTCTACCTCTGAACATACTAACCTTTGTCTCCTCTGAGTCCTTGCCAGCTGCAGAGCCTTGTCGTGTGTGCTGTTTAACTCTTATTGTTAACTTGATACAATCCACAATCACCTGGGAAGAAGGACTCTCGATTGACTAATGGCCCAGATCAGAGCTGTTTGAGTGAAATGCTTTAGGTAAGTCTTATTAAGTAGCTCAAAAGGGAATGGGAAGAAGAAACGAATACTATCCATATATGGACCACACTATGAAGAAGTCTTGTTTTGAAGGCAATATGAATTGATGGGAAATATTTTAATATGAGAGGTACTGTACTTATATGCTGATGGAAATAAAATTAAGAAGAAAGAACAGAGAAGCTCTTGTTTTTGAAAGTGTTAGAGTAGTACTTCTAACCCTTGAGAAGGCTTGAGGTCTGAGAACCTGGTGTTAAAGATAAGGAGTAGGTTTTACATAGTAACGTAGACACAACCACCCACCACTGGGAAAGTGTATAACATATGGCAAAGATGCAGGCAGTGGTCAGAAAGGATACAGGTCTCTGCCAGGCGGTGGTGGCACATGCCTTTAGTCCCAGCACTGAGGAGGCAGAGGCAGGTGGATCTTTGTGAATTCAAGCCCATCCTTGGCTACAAGAGTTAGTTCCATGCCAGGCTCCAAAGCTACAGAGAAACCTTGTCTTTAAAAAAAAAGAAAGGAAGGAAGGAAGGAAGGAAGGAAGGAAGGAAGGAAGGAAGGAAGGAAGGATACAGGTTCCATGTAGAAGGTCTCATCCGATTGTTTGGTGCTTTCAGTGAAACAGAAATGGAAGATTTCAACGAAGAGTGAAGGAGAATGTGCTGAAAGTTTGAGAACGAAAAATATTGAGCCAGGTGATGGTGGTGCATGACCTTAATCCCAACACTCAGGAAGAGAAGCTGATGAATTTCTATGAGTATGAGGCCAGCCTGGTCTACAAAGCAAGTTCCAGGACAGTCAGGAAGACTCTGTCTCAAAAAGAAAGAAAGAAAGGAAGAAAGAAAGGAAGGAAGAAAGAAAGAAAGGAAGGAAGGAAGGAAGGAAGGAAGGAAGGAAGGAAGAAAGAAAGAAAGAAAGAAAGAAAGAAAGAAAGAAAGAAAGAAAGAAAAAAGAGAGAGAGAAAGAAAGAAAGAAAGAAAGAAAGAAAGAAAGAAAGAAAGAAAGAAAGAAGAGAGAGAGAAAAATGTTGAAATTGTGCAGTGACGAGTGAATAGAGTAGGGAAATTCATCAGAATTTCTAGGGACCCTTGAATGTCGTGGTTTATGACTTTAAAATGAGACTACATAATAAAGCTGGGTACTTTTCTTTAGTCAAGGAATAACCAGAGAGAGGTGTAAAGTAAGAAGACAATTATAAATAACTGGAATGGAATTCTGCAAAGGAAAGAAGGGCGTGTGACAATTGTCAGAGTGTGTAAAGCCAGCTTCATCATGAACTGAGATCTTGAATGGATAGGATGTAATGAGGATATTTGGAATATGAAGGACAATGAAAGAATGGTGAGCAAAGGAACTTTTAAGGAGCTGGAAATAG
This sequence comes from Chionomys nivalis, assembly GCF_950005125.1. Taxonomy (NCBI): domain Eukaryota; kingdom Metazoa; phylum Chordata; class Mammalia; order Rodentia; family Cricetidae; genus Chionomys; species Chionomys nivalis. Next base: position 64,838,857 of record NC_080094.1, on the reverse strand, counting down.
GTGGTGGTTCTGGAAGGGAATACTAGTAGCTGATATTATGGACAGGCATCCATGTCTGTGTCACAAGAGTATATAAATGGATCACCCTATGGGAATGAGTGACCAAGGTTAGGAAGGCATGAGATCATTACAAAGGAACAGATCCAAGTACTCAGAAGTCAGAGTATTAAAATGACTATCTACATCAGTGATTCTCAACCTGTGGATGGAGACCCCTTGGGAATTGTAGATCAGATATCCTGTGTAACAAATATTTACATTACAGATTATAACAGTAACAAAATTATGAAAGAGCAATGAAATAATTTACAGTAGGGTGTCACCACAACACGAGGAACTACACTAAAGGGTCATAGCATTGTGAAGGCTAAGATCCTCTGGTCTACATGGAGGTGGAAATCATGAAGAATTGAGACAGATGTGTTGTTGGAATGGGAGAGGGTCAACTGGAGGCTTAACTCATCATAGAATATGAAAAATGACCCCAAAGGAGATGATGTTTACAATAGGAAAGAGAGTTAGTCATGATGTCATTGCTTCCACACCAAAATTCCTCAAGGGAGATGAGAACTTGCTCTGGTTGGAGTGATGAAAAAGAAACAATGTCCAAAATTTCACCCCAAATTTATGTACATACCATCAACAGCTTCTATTTCACTGAATTCACAAAAGTCATATTTTATTTTTAGGAAAAGGGGCTGAAATGGTAGTGTTATTTCTTTACCACAAATTAACATGAGAGGGAAACACACACATACACACACACACAGACACACACACACACACACACACCCCAAGTACCACTTGGCTAGGATGCAAGAAAACAAGACTCTGGAAGGACCAGGCTTCATTTAGAATAATAACGTATAATGGACACTCATAAAGAAGGTTAAAACCACAGGGCTTTTGCCTCAGATAGATTTCAGGGCATAGAAATGGATAGGAGAGGAAAAAGGAGGAATGTGGTCAGGAAAGAGAATTAATCACAAAGATTTAGGCTTTAAGAATGACTGGGTAAGTTGGAATAAGAAAGGAAGTGTTAGAATTGTCCTTGATCACCTACCTCTTGGGCAGATTGTTGAGGCTCTTTGTGGTGGGGAAGAAAAGAGTTGAGAGTTATGCCAGAAAGTCACCAGAACTTTGGGGCCCTTTGAAACTTTGATGTCAGATTTAACACTTCTTGAACCCAAGATAAGTGGCTCTCACTTCCAACCTTGTGCTAGAAGAATTGAGAGTCACTATCTAAGGCAGTTTGTCCATTTGTGAAGAAGTTTAAGTATCTGAGGCTAACACAAGATAAAATGACAGGCAGAAAGGGTAAGCTATCTTTAGTCAAAGTGTAGGTATCTGATGCCAGGAAAGCCTTACTTCAGCCTAAAGATGCAGGTATGGTTATACGCTTCAGGGTTCAACCGAAAGACTTACAGGCTTGAGAATCGCTGGAGGAGAGTACTGTTTAGTTCCTAGGGAGCAGGATGTTTTTGAAAGGGTCTTTAGCCCATATCTGGCACAGCCTCAAGAGTGCAGCTGTTTCTGCATAGAGCTTTCTTTGCATTCATAACAATAAAACACAAAAAAATCAGCCCAAGGAGAAATGCTCAGTAACATTTAAAAAAATAAAATTTTACCTAATATTCTGAATGAGGGAAGTTCAGGTCAAGTTCATTGAGAACTAGCAAGATGAGTCACTGGCTGAGATCTGTAGAAGCTCTTAATGATTTTTATAATTGTTTCCTTGATAATGGGATCATAATAAGCAGGTCAATGTTAAATTAATAACAGGGAAGTACTCTAAAAGGCATATTAAAACATGATTTTAGCTTATTCATCCAAGGCTTGAAGCCATATTCCTTTTGTTCTTCCTGATAGCATATCATCTATCAGAAGGAAATATTTAAGCTAGGAGATGAAGTTCAAAACATGAAATTATCAAGGATGAAAATATTGTTTTAACAACCACCTAACAAAGACTCTATGGGCACAGTTCTCCCCTCTGCTGCTCACTCCCTCTACCCACACTTCAATCAACTGGCGACCACTTCGCCTAGAAAATAAGCCTAGGTAATATTTGCTGTCTCCTAAAGAATGAGAGATGAATAAAATGCAATCACACACACACAGACTCACATACACAAACAAACATATGCCTACACACATACTCAAAGATACACATACATACATGAATACACACACACACACAAATACACATATATACATGAATACCTACAAATAAATACATATGCATATACAAACACACACACATACACATGTGTACACACCACAGAGTGGGGTTTTCTCTGGTCAAGGAACTTGAGCAAACACAGTACAATATTGGTGATCTTTATTACATGTACCAGAGAACAAAACATTTGGAAATATGTTTTATTTATTTAGTTATGTCAATGATGCTAAAAATGAAGGGCAGGGCCTCATGCATTTGAGGCAAGGATTCCAACACTGAACTGTACCCCAGGCTCTGGCTCTGATACTGGTCTTAAGGATGAGCAAAAGTTTGCTGGAGAAAAAAAAAATGTATCACTCCGAAAGAAAAGTGTGTGAGAAGGTGGACAGGTGCGGCCTGTTTGGAACCGTGTGCGGTTCTGCAGAGCAGGACTGTGAAGAGCTGGAATTACTGCCCAGTAATCACCTCTGCTCGCTGACTTGCCCTGGTTCCTTCCTGATAAGTCATTTCTCCCTACTCTGTCCAACACCACTTTGCATCTCCATTAAAATTCTTGCCGCCAAATCCACGAAAAAAGCAAGGACACCAATAAAAACATTTATCACCATCTCTCTTTTGTCCCATGTCCCAGCTCCCTCCCACTATCTGTATAAGCTGTTTGAGAGACTAGTGCCCTGCACAGTACCTCACCACACTGAGTAATTAAGACATACTTGCTACGTTTAATTATCAAGCTGTTTCTCAGTCGTTTGTCTTCTGGCTAACCATTTAATTGACTGGATGAGTGGAAAGACTGAGTAGCTAAAAATTATTATAATACTGCTAAGATTTTTCTCTATACCTGGAAAGTTATAGGAAGGAAAAAAAAGAGATGTGAAGGCATTTACTTCCTTGTTTTAATTTTCACACGTGGGACTTCTATTTCCTTTGTTTGTTTTTCTTGAGACAGCGTCTTGCTGTGTAACTTAGGCTAGCCTCAAATTCCTAATTCTCTTGCCCTATCCTCTCTAGTCTTTAGGTTATAGGTGTGCACCATGGCCAGCTGCAACTTTTGTTCATTAAGTAAATATTAACTTTCAAACAGGGTTTAGGTTAACACAGTGATATGGGTTTCTTGAATTTTTTTTTTATTGAAAAAAAAAATTTCCGCCTTCTCCCCACCTCCCATTTCCCTCCCCATCCCCCCCGCCCCTCTCCCCCTCCCCCCACTCCTCTTCTCCTCCCTCTCCAGTCCCAGGAGCAGTCAGAGTTCCCTGCCCTGTGGAAAGTCCAAGGTCCTCCCCCCTCCATCCAGATCTAGGAAGGTGAACATCCAAACTGTCTAGGCTCTCACAAAGCCAGAACCTGAAGTAGGATCAAAACCCCGTGCCATTGTCCTTGGCCTCTCGTCAGCTCTCATTGTCCGCCATTTTCAGAGAGTCCGGTTTTATCCCATGCTTTTTCAGTCACAGTCCAACTGGCCTTGGTGAGCTCCCAATAGATCGGCCCCACTGTCTCAGTCATTTAGTGAGTCTGTTTGCAAACTAAATGAGTCTGAAGTTTAAAGTATCTAGCACTTTAGATCATAAGAGGAATAAACTCCAAACCCGTGAGTGGAAACATCCTAGGGATTCTCATCTGCCCAAATGGGTTGAAAGCTCCTTGAGAACAGAATTCTATCAGACAGTTCTCACCTCCTGAGCAGTGAATACTTTAGAGTTGCCTGGCTGAATACTATGATGGTGATTGGTCTGGAGCAACCAGTTGGTTAGAACACTCCAGAGACTGCATTTATGGCTGTTTTAAAGACTGTGATATGTTGGGGAAAGCTCACAAGAGGTTTATAACAATATTCATTTCTGCTTGTTCTTGGTAGTCTGAACTGCGATTTCATAGCTGTGCTCCATGCCGTTAAAAATAAAAGACTTTGGAACTGGATGTGAGGTCAGTGTAGGGTATGCACTCGGCATGCACAAGACTGTGGGGTCAGTCACCAAGATGAAGATAAGAAAATAGCCATGGTTTGGAGGCAAACCATCCTTCGGGGCTTGTATGTTTGAATATCCAGCTCCTGATGAGTGGCACTATTTAGGGAAGTTGTGGGACCTTCAGAAATTGGGGCCTAGAGGGAAGGAGTAAGTCGTTGGGAGGCAGACAGTCTTTAAAGGTTATTTCTGGCCTATGCTCTGTATTGTCAGTCTTTAAAGGTTATTATTTCTGACCTATTCTCTATATCCTGCACTGTGAAGACATAGGAGCCCAGCCACGCACTGCACTTGCACTGTATCCTGCACTGTGAAGACATAGGAGCCCAGCCACGCACTGCACTTGCACTGTATCCTGCACTGTGAAGACATAGGAGCCCAGCCACGCACCCCACTGTATCCTGAATGGTGATATAGGAGCCCAACTATGCACTGCACTGTATCGATAGGAGCCCAACCATGGACTGCATTGTACACTGCACTGTGACATAGGAGCCCAGCTATGCACTGCACTGTCGTGAACTACACTGTGCTTCCCTGTGAAACCGTGAGCCGAAGCAAATCCTCCCTCCCCTAAGTTGCTTCTGTGAGATATTTTGTCATATCAACATGTAACATAATATATATATATATATATATATATATATATATATATATATATATATACAAATACACATAGACATAAATTTATTTTCTAATTCTTTTGCAATAGACAGAGGCATGTAACAAAATCCTGATAGATGAAACAAAGGTTAAAATATGGTGTGGAATTTCAAAAAAGGATGCTTAAAACCTGCTGGCTCACATCAAACGTAGTGGTACCTATCTGAAGTTCTAGCATGGAAAGGTTGAGGCAAGGGCACCTCAAGTTTGAAATCAGCAGAGACATATATGTACAGCAAGTTCCAGGTCAGCCAGAGTCATGGAGTAAGATGCTCATTTCAACACACTGGAAAAACAAAACAAAAAAAGGGCCATTGATTCGCCAGGGAAGGAACTTTTTATTTGTGGGCGATGCCTTAGTCTTTGTTTTCCTACTGTACAATCTATATGTGGTGGCTGGAGCTCCAGCAGCCAGGACAGATCATGAGTGCACTTGACTATGGAAACCATAGCCTAGCACCGCAGTACAAATAACAGTGACTGGGACTCTTCCCCCAGTGGCTTGGTGGGGCTATCATAGGTGTACCACGTAACTATCTCTGGATTTGTTTCTCATTGTTTTTCACTCTGGAGTATGCATGAAGCTTTACCTAATATAAAACTAGAATTTGAAAATATATGTTATGCTAAATGCTATACCAAAACTTTTTTTTCGGGGGGGTGGGGTTTCTCTGTAGCTTTTGGTTCCTGTCCTGGAACTAACTCTTGTAGACCAGGCTGGCCTCGAACTCACAGAAATCCGCCTGCCTCTGCCTCCCGAGTGCTGGGATTAAAGGCGTGTGCCACCACCTCCCGGCTTTATACCAGAACTTTTAAACAGAAATATGTCCCCCAGATTTCTATAGGTTTGAGAAAATATAAACGTTCATGTTATATTTGGCAATTTTCAGATTAAAAAAAAATCTACATTGTAAACCTGTGGCATGAATATTTAGAATTGCATCTGTCAGAAAGGTAACAATTTGCATTATAGATGACTATATATAATATATGTAGTGCTATGTGCATGTCTGGAGACAGACAGCAATGTTGAGGGTTCCCTTATGTTACTTTGTATTCCTACGGGTTGATAGTAATGCTATGCCATCTCTTTTATTCCTAATTTTGATATTCCTTTTTTTTTGATCAACCTTGCTACAGAATTTCCATTGAGCTGGTCTTTTCACAAAATCAAATAATGCAGGCCAGGTGTGGTGGCATAGGTCTTTAGTCCTAGCATTTGGGAGGCAGAGTCAACCTGATCCACGTGATGAGTTCCAAGCCAGCAAGGGCTACATGGTGAGAATCTGTTACAGAAAAAAGAAGGAAATAAAAAGACAAAAGAAAGGAAGGAAGGAAGTGCAAGGAAGGAAAGAAAAAAGAAAGAAGAATGAGAAGAAAAGAAAGGAAGAAGAGATCAAATATTGGCTTCGGTTTTCCCACTGCTCTGGTTTCTGCTCGGTTTCTGTTCTGTGTTGTCTGTATTTACCTTTACATCTGCTCAAGCCTTTGTCATCCTTTTCCTTCTGTTTAGTTTGGTTTTAGCATGTGGTTCTCAAGAGATCTTGTTTTGTTTTTGTTTTTTTTTTAAATATAGGTACTTAAAACTATCAATTTCCCTCTAAGCACACTGTTAGCTGCATCGTGAGCATATTTTTAAACACTGAAGTGTTGTGATGTACCGACTTGGTGAGAAATATGCTGTACTTCTTAGTCACAAAAAAGTTGTGTTTGCATTCTTCCATTTCCCAGCACAGTTGCTGTTATTTTGAACAGACAAAGCTTTTCTTATGAAGCAAAATTTCTTGGCCTTTATTTAATAGTATAGAAAGGTGTTTTTCTTGATCTAATCTAAAACTCTGTTTTATTTCATCTTCTCTGAAAAGAGAAGGTACTCATATGAGGTAGGTCCTTCTTCAAGTTTGCAGGTTTCCTCTCCAGCGTGTATTTCTACTATGTATGTTTTTAAGGCCTGAAAACAAAGCTGATGTCCTTTAAGTCAAAGTCAACTAATAGGGGAAACTTTCCAAGCTAAGTTCTTTCTCTTGCCATGCTTTTTTCATAATTTAGCAGGATTATCACCAACTCCACGTGACAAGTGACATCATTGCTATAATGAGAATTCCAAGCAGCACCACTGGATCAAAGCCCATCTGCGTGCCTGCTCCCACACTTGACAAAACAAATTCCAAATTCATTCAGCATGCCAGTGCCATTTAGTCACTGTGACATATCCCAAATTTTGGACTCTGTGCAAAAACCAGTCTGTACCCACAAAATTAATCATGGAACATATTTTATGACGTTTGACAACAACTTAAAAGGTTCTCATCTCTGGCAGGTGGCTCTGCCAGTCTGCAAATATGCGCATGATAAATTCTGAACAATATACATTGTCTAACTGAAAATACTTTGCGAAGGACACACACCCTGGAGAGACCCCAGAGCAAGTCCAACCAATCCTGAATTCTTACTCATAGACAAATCCATCAGAGTTGCAAAGGAAGTATGATGGCCCCAGGTACTCATGGAGAGCCAAAGAAAAGGCAACAGCTCATGTGCCAGGGGATGCTGAGAACATTGGCACGTTCGCCTGTGTTGGCAGGACCAAGAGTTTGAGTTAGCTAATTTAAGCGACAAGATCCTGGCAAACAGATTTATTTAGGGCAAGGGTGCGTCAGGAGGATGCCAGAAAAATACATCAAGCTGTGTCTTATATGCACTTCAGAGTGATGATGAAACAATTGACATTAAAAAGTCAACTCTCACACTTTCTAATCTGAAATCCATCGAACAAGAGAAGCAGAGATTACTTTAGATCTCTGAAACTTTGAGTGAGAGTCAAGTTCTCTGACAACAGTTTCCCTTCAAAAGGTTAAGAGACTTCTCCACACTTTCAAGTTTAATTGATTAGACCAAGTACTGTGGTATATTAACTAATTTTGTTTATCTTCTTCTTTAGAGAGAAGGGTTCCTGCCATCTGGGATGGCCTCGAACTCAATATGTAACCAAAAATAACTCTGATTTCTGATCTTACTTCTAACCCCAAGTGTTGAAATTAAGGGCATGGAACAACACAGTTGGTTTATGTGGTACTGGGGAATTCGGGGCTTCTTGCCTGCCAAGGAAACTGAGCTACATTCTCAGCGCACTTAATTCATTTTAAATGCCAACTATTTTGCATTTGACCATGACATTCACATTAAGTAAAATAAGATATTTGCCCAAGGTTTTACTTTTCTAAGAAATAAATAACATATAAACTCTGCTGGGGGGAAATACAGTTAGTTGAGGATTTAATTGCTCTACCAAAAACCTTTAAAAGATATAGCCCTCCACAATTCCCAGTTTATATAGTCGTGACTATTTCTGTACAGATCTACAAGCAATAAAATAATAAACCATTAGAGCATCTTGCCTCATCATATTCCTTTCCAATTTCCCTCTTTCCCTAGACAGCCTCCTGCCCCCAGGTTTACCTGCCTACTTCCCTTTACTGATGTGATTACAATCTCTTAGGGTAAAAAAGTTCTGATTGCCTGGCAGCTTACTTAGGACTCTTGTTTGTTATTCAAAAACTAAATTTGCATAATTTAGTTTTTACTAGATTTGCCTAGATGCAGACTTCTCATTCTAACTTGAAAGTCCCCTTACATCTTTGAGGCAGAAAGTGACAGGGAGAGGCAACTGGAGAAGAGGATCTCTTCCATGGGAAGAAAAAGTCATGATTAGAAGGCAGAGTGGGTGACTTCCTAACCCAGCAGAGGCATAAGAGCTAAAGCTGGTCTTCCATTCAGGCTCAGAATTGCATCTGAGATATAAGACACTGACCCACGCCTTCTGTACTCTCCAGGTCTCCCCCAACTGTGATGGAGCCACCCATTCAGAAGGGATCTTTCTTTGCACAACAGCTGGTTCTCTCATTCTGCATGTTAAGGACAAATGGGTTGTCATCTTGAATCATACCTATCCCACGCAGAAGCAGTTTCTAGAACTTTTTCCTTCTTTACCTGTGCCTCAAATACTATAAAACAAATTCTAAAATCAATTGGACATGTTGCCCTCCATACAAGAATATTCTTTTTATGATTCTAGTAATTCTCTTGATAACTTTGCCTCTGTGCTTTTGTAATTAAAAAAATAATTTTAGTTGGAAAAGGCCTCAGGAATAATTTTTTGAACCCCAAAAAGAGTTCACTGAATCACTCTGAATGTGTCAGAACCACTGAATTTGAAAAATGTTGATTCCAGAATTATTATTAGCATGTATAAGGACTGGGTTCAATCCTCAGCACCTATATAGTAATAAGTACACACATAAGAAAAATGTATATTACCAGATTTTCTAGAGATTCTGATTTATTAAATTCCAAAAGTTTTAAAGAATGTATATTTACATAAATATTTGTATTATTTGTTATACATTATGTATATATCATCAACTAATTTTTAGGTCTTCTTCAACGTTTTTGATAAATGAGAAAATTCATCAAAAGTGAGACTATACTATTCCCAAGACCACACAAGCCCACGGTGGTCCAGTTTTGACTGGAAAAGAGAGCCCTTGATATGTAGGCTACTACTTTTCCATAATTTTGGGATGCTACTCCTACAGAATTAGAAAGCTCCTCCAAATGTTATAGTGTTATACTAAACAAGTCAAATACATTGTACGCCATGCACTAGTCATATTTAAGAGATGTTCTGCCAAGGCATGAACTTAGTTCTGTGTTATCACCTCTGTCAGGCATAGACAACTGAACTAGGAATCAAGGGTGGCAAATCCACAGACCCCTACAGTTCAGTGAGATTCAAACACCAAATAGTGGTTTTATAAATTTAACAAAGAAAATCATCTAATCTTTAAGCCCTTGAAATCTCTAAGTGTTTCTGTTCTATTCTTTCCTCTTTCCATTTATTTATTGGGGGAAGGGCAAGTACAATGGTATGTGTGTGGGGGTCAGAAATAACGTTTGCGAGTCAGTTCTTCCTTACACTGTACATTCCAGGGACTGAACTCAGGTCTTCAGGTTTGCAGTTACGCACCCACCAGCCCTCTTCTTGGTCCTATAGTCTGCACTCTCCAACCATTCAAACAGTATTTGTAACGTAGGTCCCCTATACCTTTTCATAATATCTGTAACCAAGAGTGACTATTTCTATTTGAAAACATGAGACTAAAACAACTTAGATTCCAAGGTAAAATATATCAAGTTCTACCTTACTTAATATTATTGCTTTTGTTTTTCGTTATTTTCATTTAATTAAAAGACATCTAGTCAGGTTTGTGGTGGCATGTGCAGATCATCCTAGCACTTTGAAGACTCAGAAAGAAGGGCCATAACTGTTGTTTGGGGTTTGGGGATTTGTGTGTATGACTGCTCTGCCTCTGTGTATGCATGTGCATCATACACATGCCTTGTGCCCATGAGAATCAGGAGAACCTCAGATTCCCTGTTACTGAAGAAAAGTTTCACCTTGTGCTCCACTGTTCTGACACACTGTATCTAAATGAGCCAACTGCCACCCAGTTTCAGTGGATCCTCTTGCTTAAAGTTTCACTTGCGAAGACCAAATCCTCAAGGCTGCATCATGCACAAAAGTCAGTGTTTGGCTTCTGGGACACATTGGCTTTTTTTTTTTTTTTTTTTTTTGCATGGTTTTATTGAGCTGGCTTAGGCAGAATTCTCCCCAGAGCAATAAAGAATACATGCTTCCCAGTAAACTTTTCCCCAGTTCACACACTAACTGGACTTGGATTTTCTGGGAACATTTCAGTTGAGAAACTGGAACAACAATTAGGATCACTTTCCAAGCAACCATCAAGTTTGATTCGCTTGGCGATCTTGATTTTGAGCTCACGGAGATTTGACTTGAGGCCTGATTTCATCTCCAGCTCCAGCAGCGCCTGGCAGTTATCCAACTTGAGTTTTTCGCAGTTGAGTTTCATGATCTTGACACTTTAAATGAATATGGCTTCTTCCTGGGGAAAAATGTTGCTGTAGGTGCACTAGGATCCTGACCCACTCCACCTGAGCTACCTGTAAGGCCAGGCCAGATAATCTGCCTCAAGCCTAGTTTGGAGTAAGGCCTGTTGCCCACAGGGGCCGCAGCCTTTCCCCTAAACTCAACAGAAAACTGTCAATGGTTAACCTGAAGTATCAACTTAACTGGGCTAAAAGATGCTCAGACTGGGGATAATAGCATAAGTCTTTGATCCCAGAACCCTAGAGACATAAGCAAGTGGACCTCTGTAAGCTGGAGACCAGCCTGGTCTACATAGCAAGTTTTAAGACAGACAGGGCTGCAGAGAGACCCTGTCTAAAAACAACAAAAGGATGACCAGATAGCTGATAAAGCATTACTTTTGGATGGGCCAGGGTGTTTGTGAAATAGCTTAGCATTTGCTTGATAAACTGAGAAAAGATCACCATCAGCAATGTGGGTAGGCAGCATCTAATCTACCCTGTGAGGGCCTAGATAGGACAAAAGAGCAGACAAGGGCAGCATTCTCTCAGGTTAGAACAGGTTATATGCTTTCTGCCTTTGGAGCAATGGTTCTGAGCGTCAGGTCCCCAACCACAGACTAGGAGTTACACTGTTAACATATCTTTTTTTTATCCTTTGACTTTGTACTGAAACTATTACCATCTTGTTTCTTGTATTTCCCCATCTCTTGTAGGCCACAGATCATGAAGCTACTTATCTTTCATGATCACTTGAATCAATGTCTCATAATAAATCTGTGTGTGTGTTTCCATGAATGGTCACCCATGTGAGTATACACATTGTTGGTTCTGTTTCTCTTGAGATGCTAATAAAATAAGCATTCTAGAATCATCTTCATTGGTTCCCTGTTTTTCTGATGATTGGACTCAGGGGCCAGGTATGGACTAGGCTCTACTCCTGAGCTACAGCTGCAGCCTAACTTCCTAATTCTGTGGGGGACACATTTGCTAGTTGCTTTTGAGAAATTATGCATGGAAAGTAATTTTTTAGAATGTACATGTTTAATATAAAATTGTGGATCAAGCCCAGGGTGTTTTACACACTAGACAAATGCTCAAATGCTGGGCTACACCCATAGCCCTAAGACATCTTTTGGTATACCTTTACTTTGGATAATTTCATAAGTATAATAAATGGACTCTTCCCCTTTAAAAAAAACCATGTACTTAAGAATCAGAATGTATTTGGAAGTAGGTCCCCTGCTTAAGTAACTAGTTATGATTTTGATTACAGCATATTGGATTGGAGTAGGTCCCTGGTCCAATATAACTGTTGTTCTTATCAGTAAATGCTCTGGATGAAATAATAGAATGCCACATAATAACAAAACAAAGATTGGAGCAACACAATTGCAAGTCAGGAACACCAAAGACTGCCAGGAAACTTCTAGAAAACCAAGAAGAAACAAAGAAGGGTTCCTGTAGATTCAGTAGGAACACAATGCCTTTATTTTAGAAACGTGAAGACAACTATCTGCTGTCTTAAGACATTCCACTTGTTGTTCTTTGCTATGGAAGCTCTAGAAAACAAATAGCGAATTCTAGTTTGGGAGTTACTTTTCTTTCAAACTGTATCGCTTACAGAGTTCTTCCAGGGATTTTAATGAAAAGTGCATCCGATTCTGATTACTCGTCATTAGAGGGCGACTTTTTATCCTCTAGAAATCTTTATGGTCTTCTATTGAAACCTGGAATTCTGGAATTTTATGATTATGTTACAATTATCAAAGACATGGAAAAAGACTACTTCAACCGAGCAGAGGGTAGGATAGAAGATGTAGCTCAGACAAGCTACATCAGCAGAGCCTTTGTGTAGCACATAAAAGTCTGTGGGTTTGATTCTCAGGCACTAAAAAAAAGTGTAGGGAGAGGAAAAGTTAATGTGTGACCCAAGTTCATAAGACTAGTTCCTATCAGCATAAAAAACCTACATAATTTGCATCGAGTATGAGGAAGTTTGATGACCACTACCCAGTGGTAGAATTCAAGTAAGTCTTACACAGAAGTCTGAATTGGCTCTACTTAATAATTTGTAGAAGACTGTAGTTGAACAGAAGGAGTAGATCCCCAACCGTCAGGTACTAACACAGATCCAAGGGATTTGCTAGTCAAATCCGAATTTCATGAAAATTATCTCACTTAAATTAGGGACTAAAAGGTCTTGGGGTCACAAAATTTTTAGAAGTGGCCTTATGAGGGGCTAGAGAGATGGCACAACCATTAGGAGTACTGGCTGCTCTTCCAGCCAACATGGGGTTAGAGTCTCAACACCCACATGGCAACTCACAACCATCTTTAATGTCAGTTTTAGGGGATCCAATGCCCTCTTGTGGCCTCCATAGGCACCAGGCATGTAAATGATGCACATACATTCTCTCAGGTAAAACACCTATACGTACCAAAAGTTTTTACAAATAGAAATTGAACCTACAAAACAACATATAAACTTCATACTTCATTTATAAAAGATTTTGGTCAATTAGAAGCGTTACTTTGTGATGCATCGAAGCATCTTTTCTCCCAGCCAATTACTATGTATTGTCTACCCTTCTGATCAAACAGACTTGTGGGAAAGAGTCAAACTGTGGATTATTACTATTTTTTTCTAAGAGTCTTGGACGTGGAGAGACGGTCAGTGTGCAAGTCCAAGGTCAGAGGCTGGCTACCGCGGACCAAGCAGGGCCTGTAACTAAAGACATGGCTTCCCCGAGGCAGGGAACAATTCGGGAGATCGGTTCTTTTCAACCTCAGATGGTTGGAAGTGGACGAGCACAGAACGAACGGCGAGCAACACCTCGACGGCGAACCCTCAGCCGCCACAGCCCTGCGTGGGGAACCCGCATCCTTCGGGCTCTCGCGTTACTAACCCTCCTCACCCTTCCGGCTTCCAGGCCCCGCCCACCGCGGCCTCTGTGTCGTCACTTCCTGTGGGTCCGCATCGCCGAAGAGAAGATGGCGGCGCTGGGCGAACCTGTCCGGTTGGAGAGGGGTGAGTGCGGCGGCTCCCGCGACCGCGGTGGGCGGAGCGGGTGGGGACTCACGGAGCGCCTGGCGGGCCGGAGCGGAGGCGAGGTGGCCGGGGCGCTGACACCCGGAGCGCCTCCCCGGCCTTCGTGCCGGCCGCTGCTCGCGGGAGGCGCTGGCCGCGGTTTGAAAGCTCGCCAGACCCCCTCCGTTCACCCCGACGGTGGGCGCAGCTCAGTCCTGACGACCTGCTCACGACGGCACGCACGGACACTCCCTGGGTCACCACAGATGCGGCTTTCGGCTTTATAAACCCTAAAAGCGAGAGCCCCACTCGCTGTTCGACACTATCTACCTTCATTGCCCCCCGTGCGTGAACGGATTCGTGTGCCCTCTCGCCCGCGTTCATACACTTGGCAGACACCGGCACATTCCCGCATAAACTCCCTCGCTCGCATTTCAACACAGATGCCTTCATTACTCTGACCACAGCCTCCTGGGCCTTGAGTTGGTATTTCTTGGCTTTTGCATTCCTTCCCGTCACGGAAGGGATGCTTTAAAAACAATCCGACTGGCTTGATCTTGCGAAGATTACGTAACTAGGTGGAGTAGTAGTTAGTTGTAAATCACTCCTAAGTGCGATACTAGTCCTTCCTAAGAAGCCCTACAGTTGCCAACCTGGTTGGTTGATTGATTGCTTCTTAGAGCAAACAGTCACGAAAAATAAAACCTGCTGTGGAAGTAGTCTACCGGTGGCCAGTTGCAGATTTCCAACATTGCACTCTGCCCTGCCCAAATCGTTAGATTTCAAACAACTGGAGCAAGCTTTTTACAACTGCAAGTTAGAGTACTCAGGAAGTGCCTGTTGGCAAACAAAGCGTGGAATGGAGTTTGACACTACTTTGCATATATTAGTATTTGCAGTCTCTATATTAATATTGTCCAAGAAGGAAATAATTTTAAAGTTGGTGCACTTAAAAGAGCCGCTTTCCGCGGACTTGTTTCTCTCCAACCTATCAGGGCTTTAATTAAAGCGGCATTCTGTGACTGAGGGTAGCTTGGGAAAGACTAAGGTAGGCTTACAGCAGTGACATTTTCTTCTTGAGCATAATGTCAGTGTGCCTTGTGGATAGGAACAAATCTGTTGTGTTAAGCAGCGTAATTGGAGGTTTCTAACAAGTTGGCATTCTTGGTACTTTTAAATGAAGCCCAAAATGTGGACCGTGATCCTCTGGCATTTGCTGTTTGCGGTTACAAAGTTTTTAGTTATACAGTAGAAAACTCAAAATGTCGGTGGGGATGAAGGCCAGGTAACAGAGTCAGATGACATCTAGTAAGATTCTGATTGAGGAATCTAACAGACCTGGCAGATACTCTCAAGAGTTCACAGTAAACCAGCCCCTATGAGTAAATTCCTGTCTGTCTTCTAACTCATCAAAGTATAATTCACCAGAGCACAAACTCTGTGAGCTTTTTGGTACGATTTTGGACTTCTTCTCTCTACTCCTTCCTTCTCCCTTCCACTTTCCTTCTTTCCACCACGTTGGCTACTGAGTTGAGGGCATTGCACATGGTAGGTGAGCACTCTACCACTGAGCTACATTTCCAGGCCTACTTACAGGATTTTAGTGTGGATAATAAATCGTAACTTTGTAAGCCAGCAACTCTGGAAACAACATTTCCTAGCCACTCTGGAGGTGGAAAATCAAGGCAGAGGTAGTCTGCTTGATTAAAAACAGTTTGCGTTTTTATTATCCAGAACTGAATCAACGCTTTGTTTCCCTGCTCAGTTTACTTGGACTTTTCATCTGCAAGTGCAAAGAAAAGTCCTAATTCTATGAAGTAGATATCTGGTTCTTTAGTGTAGCATGAAATCCAAAACTTCCCCCACTAAGTCAAAAGTGTTTAAGAACTAGAATATGTAGACTAGTAGGAATGCTAATCTTTGGAGGTAAATGAACAAGATTAAAATTTACTGAAATTTTGGTTAATTAGTGTTAGTAATACATTTAGGCGTGGGTTCAGAAAAACCTTGGGGATCAGAACAGAGGTCATGATCCCCTCTGCTATAACATGAATCTTCATCTTCGAAAGTTCTTTGTTCATAAAACCCATTTGGACATTTCCCAATCACAGTAATTTGTGTGTGTGTATGTGTGTAATTCGTTTTTTTTTTTTTTTTCAGTTTTTTTTCTTTTTAAGTTGTGTGTGTTAGATGGTGGTAAGAGACCAGACAAGGTTGTCAGATCCCTAGAAGTGGAGTTTTAAGTAATTGTGAGATGCCCAAGTGGGTGCTGGGAATCTGGAATTGCTCTTAACTGCAGAACTTCTGATCCCTTAGTGTTTATTTGTTTGTTTGTCTGTTTGTTTATTGACTGATTTTTCAAGCAGGGTTCTCTGTAGCTTTGGAGTCTGCTGGGACTCACTCTGTAGACCAGGCTGGACTCAAACTCACAGAGCTACAACCTGTCTCTGCCTCCCTAGTGCAGAGATTAGAGGCCTGTGCCACCACCACCCGGCTCCCCTTAATATTTCTTAAGATTAGTCCACACCAATGTGGCATATATGTGCTTTGAGCCTTTTTATTTCCTTTTCTTTTTCCCATATGAGTTACTATTATTGATGTTTTACAATCTGGGAAACTTATCCAAAGTTACACACAAGCATTAGGATCAGGCTGATAAAGCTATTTCTTCTTTCTGTTTTGTAAACTGTATCTGGACAGTGTTAGTGATCCTAACAACTAATTGCATTTCCATGTGTCATGGAACAGTCTGTATTACATATGTATCATGTTTTCCTTCCGGAAGTAACAGCAAAGTCACTAGCACACGGTCTCTTGTACTGGTTGGCCGCTTTGGTTACCAATGAGATGATTAGGTAAATTTTTATTGACTAAATAATGGATGATAATACTGTTAACTTTTCTGATTAAAGATTTTTCTTTTTTATTATATATTCTTTGTCTTTTGGGGAATTGGGGGGTTTGGGGTTGTTTGCTTTGTTCTTGAGGCAGTATTGAAACCCAAGCTGGTCTTTAACAGATGGTGATCACCCTGCCTCAGCTTCTGGAGTGAGGATTATTGGTATTGGGCACCACACCTGGCTAGCCTTTGCATTAATTTTAGCACCTACAATGTTCTAACGGAATGAGAGAGTTCTTAGCAAGAATTACCACTTGTGTTTTGTTTTCCTGTAGATATCTGCAGAGCAATTGAATTGTTGGAAAAACTACAAAGGAGTGGAGAGGTGCCACCACAGAAACTTCAGGCTTTGCAAAGAGTCCTTCAGAGTGAGTTCTGCAATGCTGTGAGGGAGGTAAGTTAACATGGTTGATATTTGCTTAGATTTTGAGTTAATTAGCTACAGAAATACACTGAAATCTGGATTCAGAAATACAATAGAAAATGAACTAGAGCTGGACATGGTGGCTCAAGCCTGTAATCTCAACACTCAGGAGGGTGAGGCAGGAGAATGCCCATGAGATACAGCACAGCCTGACCTACACAGTGAGTTATATGTATGTAGATCAGCCTGCCTGAAAAAAGAATACATTAGAACTGGTGTTGTCTCTCATTTTTTGGAATTTTTAGCTGGGCGTAAGCTCAGTGGTAGAACTGAGTTGCGGATTTTGTATGTGCCTAACATGTATGAAATCCAGGGTTCAACTCACAGTACCATCACTAAAAAGAAAGAAGTTTTTTTTTTTTTTTTGAAATGCCAAATAGGAAAGCATTTACATTTTACAAAAATGTCTTTGGGAAATTTTAACATATTTGTTAGCTTCTCTAGAACTTAAGTATGAAAACTTTGTGTTTTGCAGGTGTATGAACATGTTTATGAAACTGTGGACATCAGTAGCAGCCCTGAAGTGAGAGCTAATGCAACTGCAAAGGTATCAAAAGTGGGGCTCCAAAACACAGAAACTAGAACATGGCCTGGGAGATAGCTTACTGGGTAAAGTGCTTATAGAAGCAATAGGGCATACGTACAGATCCCCGACTTCCAAGTAAATGCTCAGAATAACAGTGTCTATAACCCTAGTGCTGGAGGAATAAAGAGGTGAATATCCTGGGTGCTCACTGGCCAGGGAGTCAGCACATGCTCACACAGAGACATACAAGCTGTCTGTATATGTGTGCGTATATGTATATATGTGTATATAAAGTACAGAAGTCATAATTGAAGATTTAACATGCAATTATAAGATATATAGTATCTTTTAAAACTACCATATATTCCAAACTATGCTGTACATCTCAAGTACTAAGAAATAGGAGTGTTTCGTTGGCTTTATACGATTTTGTGATACTATTTGGACAATATACTGAGAATGCAGTAATATGTATAGCATACCTTATATAATTGTATTCAGTACATTATGCAGATTTGTGATTATAATCAATGAAGATGACTTTGTTGTTGATGAAGAAGCATAAAGGTAGACTGCTTTCCTTACCCCACACAGCAATGCATGAACGATAATCCTGGGGGCTTTAGGGTAAGCCCTCACATTGCTCTTGGATTTTTCCCTTGACTTTGGCCCTGCACATATTGGACAGTGTTAGTTGGTCTTAGGCCACCTCCTCAGGGCTGTCCATGACATGTTTGTGTGTGAGTGGGTTTGTCTGTGTTTTTGTTTGTTTTGTTTTTGTACCGATGTTATTTTCCTCAAATAACTCGGACATTGAGCTAGATATTGTTATGTGTTTTACTCTTTTCTCTTTAGCTCTTGGCTTTTTTGGGAGCCACTACCCAGCTCCCAAATAAATCACACACAGAGATTTATTCTAACTTATTAATACCCAGCCTTAGCTTATTTTGTTTCTTTCCAACTTTTCTAACTTTTAAATTATTCTGACTACCTTTTGTCTCTGGAATTTTTCCTTTTCTTACTTCTGTATGTCTTACTTTCACTATATATCTTACTCCATGGCTGGCTGGCCCTGACATCTTCCTTTCCTTGTTCTCTCTTTCTTGCTCCTCTTCCTCATTTCTCCTCCTGTTTATACTCTCTGCATGCCAGCCCTGCCTCTCCTTGCTTCTGCTTCACTATTGGCCATTCAACTCTTTAGAACTATCAGGTATTTTAGACAGGCACAGTAACACAGCTTCACATTTAAAAAATTGCATCATAAACAAAAACAACTCATCTTTACATCAGTAAACAAAATGTTCCACAGCATAAAGTAACACGCCTTAAAATAATATTCCCCAACAAGATGTGTATCTTATGTACTTAGAATACGTTAACATATATTACAAGTACTTAATAGCAGGCTATTTTGTATTGCTAGTTACTGGTTCACAAAGGGGAGTACCGGAGTCTTCATTAAGTACAAGTATTTAAACGTGTAGGTTTCATTTGGTCAAAGTTACTAAATTCATAGACACTTGGGGTTTGGGAAAGTGTGTGGGTCTAGTTCAGTTTATAGTGTCTGACTAGCATGCATAAGGCTTTGAGCTCCCTCCATCCTTAGCACCACATAAAACCAGGTGTGGTGGTGTATACCTATAATACCATCATTTGGGAGGTGGGGCAGGAGGACCAGAAATTTAAGGTTATTGGTTCTGTAACATGCTTGGAGCCAGCCTGGGCTAAATTAGACCATGTCTCATTTTTTACAAGTTTTGTCAACATACTTGCAATCCCAGCACTTTAGGCTAAGGCATGAAGAGTTTGAAACTAGCCTGTTTTATGCCTTCACCCCCAAAAGAAATTGGTTCTCTCTGACTTATAGCCCTCAGAGCTTATGAGTCTTGGTTGTTTGTAGATTGGGGTCTTTTATAGTGCTTCTGAGATAGTACTTGGTATTCAGTAAGTCTCAACGTCCTTTCCCTCCCTCCTCCTCATTTTTGATTTTCCATTCAGGATCCATAATGAAAATGGTGCCTTTAAATGGGAAAGGAAACAGAATGTAAACCCCTATTAGAATATAATCAGACATAGTTATATCTCTTCTATATCATTTTCTTTTTAGTTGTAGCTAGATACTTTGGCTAAAGCAACAAAAAGCATTCATATGGGTTATATGCATCTTTCCTTTTCTAAATGTTGAGTTATTTCTTGAAGTTATTGTTATTTAGTATTTGATTCAAACAATATAGCAGCCAAAATGACTTCCCAGAAGGACACATTTATGTAGGTAGGTTGTGCCTTGCCCAGGGGCCCCTGAAGGAACCAGCTCAGGGCTGTTGGCATCCTCAAGCAGGGATTCCCTCTTAATATCTACACATCTGTCGCATGCCTTCTTTTTTTTTTTTTTTTTTTTTTTTTTAAGTTTTTCGAGACAGGGTTTCTTTGTGGTTTTGGAGCCTGTCCTGGAACTAGCTCTTGTAGACCAGGCTGGTCTCGAACTCACAGAGATCCACCTGCCTCTGCCTCCCAAGTGCTGGGATTAAAGACATGCGCCACCACCGCCCGGCCTTGTCGCATGCCTTCTTGAGCAGCGCTGTGCACCTGCAGCAGCATGTTTCTGAGATCTGGAGGAGCTAGTGTGATCTGAAGTTTACTTCCTACGTGATCTCTGAGTATTTATATTTTCAGTTTATCTCCTGCAAACTTGTTTAACTTACAGTGAAGTTATGGAAGCTCACAAATGAAAAGCTGTGTGATTCAAAAGTGGCTTAAATAAACTAGAGATGTAGAACGATGCACAGTGCTTTGCATATCTGAGTCCCTGGGTTCAAACCCCAACCTCTCAAAAATAAGTTTGTTCTTAAATGTGTATATATCTTTCAGGCTACTGTTGCTGCATTTGCTGCCAGTGAAGGGCACTCCCACCCCCGAGTTGTTGAGTTACCCAAAACAGAAGAAGGCCTTGGATTCAATATCATGGGAGGCAAAGAACAAAACTCACCAATCTATATCTCACGAATAATTCCAGGTGGAATTGCTGACAGACATGGGGGCCTCAAGCGAGGAGATCAGCTACTTTCTGTTAACGGAGTGGTAAAGATAAATCTATTTATTTTTACTCTTTGTAATAATGCGATGTAGCCACTTGGGGGTGCACTGGAGCTATCGAATCAGAAGGTAAAAGGGGAAAGCTTCCTAGACTGAGTTTTAAAATCCCTTGAGAGAAGCCCAGGTGTTACTGCTCAGTACGGTGTTGTGTGGTTGTTTTGGTAGCTAGTAATAATGGAGGTTTTCGATGGGTGAACACTTAACTCATAATGCCAGGCAACCGCTTGACCACTGAGTTAGATCCCCAACCCAGAGTTGTAAGTGTGAGCTATAGAGCAACTCCAGTGTAAGTCAGCAGTGCTTTCGAGGAGCTAAAGCAGTGTGTTAGGTTAGAAATAAACCGGCATTTTACTTGTGTAGAATGACAGTTATTTGATCTACTGCTGCCCTACTGCAGTAATGAGGTATGTATTCCTAGAGTGCACAAATGTGTCTCATAGGACTTCGCATTGATTAAAACTGATGGAGTACGATTATTATTTTTGTAATGCTGAAATGAATTAACGCTTAAAATGTTTAATTATGTTTTAAACACTTTTTTATAGGTTGGATTACTTATGAACTTGTTTACTTGTTAATTGTTGAATTACATGTTGTTTTGTGTGTGTGCACTTTTCCAGAGTGTTGAAGGAGAGCATCATGAGAAAGCTGTGGAACTACTGAAAGCAGCCCAGGGGAAGGTTAAATTAGTGGTACGATATACACCAAAGGTCTTGGAAGAAATGGAATCACGCTTTGAAAAAATGAGATCGGCAAAACGCAGACAACAAACCTAATCATTTAAAAACTTTATGTTCCTCTTTTCTTTTAGCTAGAAAAGATTTACTTGTGACCTACTGATGGCCTCAATGCCAATGATTATAAAACACCAGAAACTTCCGTGAAATCTTCTTGCCATTTTATAAATGCCTATTTTAGCATCACTTACGGTTGTAGAGAAGCATACACTTTTTTTCTGACGAGAAAAAGTAAAAGGTGACGAGGGCAGTTCTGTCCTGCTGTTTTTACAGGCCTTTTTCAAATGCAGAGTTTGTCACAAAGTTGTTATAGATTTTTAAAAATGCTTTTTTAATATTAAAATGTACTTTTACATTCTTAATCTTTTTTTAAAAAGAGGTTTCTTCATTTGGCAACTTATTTACCAATAACAGTTCTCCAATATTTCCTTTTGCTTATTGCAATTTCTTTGTGAAATTTCTTTTCAGTTTTCCAAGAAATTAAACCTAGCAGTCTTGCCTTCAGCGGTTTATGACACTGAGTGTTGGCATTGCTGCTGCATTTTGTACTTAGAACATACATAAAATATCTGTAATCAGTGGTAAATCATAGCCATCGTGGAACCTTTCTACTTTTATTTAAACAATGTATATGTATTCATTTATACTGATTTGTAAAAGTAAGTTTTTAAACACTGAAGCAATCATTGATGAAATATGTATTTCATAATATTTAAGCAGGGAGGTGAGAGGATGTAATTTGATTTTTTAGCATTAATGACTAAATCCCTTATTTATATTTAGCACTATGTCATAAATTATAAATGCAAACCAGCTCAGATGTCAACTTTTCAAATTTTTAGGCTATTCATTTGTATTTAAATATATTTCTCATATTTCGGTTCTTCCATGCCTAGAGATGAGTCACTTAGTTTGTGCTGAGAGAAATAGAAACAAGACAAAGTAGTAACTTCAAGTGTGGTGCCTGAAGAGCCCAACATAATTACTGACCCAACTTCAGTACCGATTTGAGACAGGAACGAAAGACAAGGTTTGTTTAAGATTTAGAAACAGGCAGCTTCTTAAGTCTCACAATGAGTGGAGTTCAGAGTGCTTCATATCTTTATGATCCAAATAGCAATGGGAGTTTGAACAAGCTTTTTACCATTTGTCCACTGGATGTCACCATTTTACTAAAAGGCAGCTATTGTGTGATTGTGACTAAGTCTTCTAAAAGCTGAAATCAAAGTTGATTCATGTTCAGTCGCAGACTATAGGAACATTTGTAAAGGGTTTAAGTGACAATGTAAAGAAACTAATGGGTTGAAATGCAGTAATTTATCATAATTACGACTTTATTATCTTTATTTTTCTTTTAAAAAAAATGGGCATTTTGTAACATTCCTTCAGGAAAAATGGAAGTGTGTACGTGTTTTTGCATGTTTGTGAGCACTGTCAGTCTTACAAGAGATCTGCAGTTTTCAGTGGTTTTCAGAGTAAAAGTCAATCAGCATTGTTATTTATCATTTAGGAATTGAACACTGGATTGTGCATGGTTGAATGTCTTTAGTCCACTACAAAATGTGCTTGATATTGATAGAATCATGTTGAATTGTATATTTTCAAAATTAGCTGATATGTTTTTAAAATGTTGACACCAAAGTAGTATAGAAGAGTATGACATATTTTAATTTAATTGTAAGATTATTAGAGGTATTTGTTGTAAAACTCTGTACTAAAGTTGGTGCATATAGAACAGTAATATTATTGTTGTGCTTGTATTCATACTTAACAGGGCAAATACACCCAGGGGAAACCTTGTCTCAGCCTAGCTACTCCGGCTGCAGTTGCTCCTGAGGACGCATCAGCGTTCCATTATAATTACAGCTTCCTGGTTCGTGTTTCAGCGATTGCACAATTTCAGCCAAGTTACAGGGTTTTTTTTTCTTCTTTTAGTTTGTCGAGTAAACTTTTCTGCAGTAATTCACAATCTGTTCTTTCTGTGGGTTGATACCTATTTATAATTCTTAAAAGTAACTTAAAGGAGCCAAATGCATAGCTTTGCTTGGTATGATTGAGCATGAGTAGCAATAGCTTGCTTTCATTGATACAATTTTCGTAGCTCAGAATTTTAAATATTGACCATAGGAAAATGCCGTGGCAGATGTACAGTAGTCTTCTTGTGAACAAGAAAGTGAAGGAGCATTATCTAATAAATGGATGGTTTGTGAATAAGACCAAGCGAGCAGTAAATATATAATAGTGTTTGTTTCATTTGTAACTTACAATGCAAATTTCCCTTTGCCCCAGTCTTCCATTTATTTTCTTAAATAGTTCAGACTGAGTTGACTTGGTGGTTCTCAACCTTAGCTGCATGTTAGAATGCCCTGCAGAGCTTAGAACTTAATGATACCTAGGTCCCTTCCAAGAACAGCTAAGTCAAAATCATTTCTTTGTTGGTTAACAATTTTATATAATGTGTTTTGACCAAGTGTACCCCTTATTGCCTTTAGAAGCTCATTCTGTATAGTTCTGATGGAAACCCACCTTTGAGAAGCACTCGCTCATGGAATTTCCGATTATACTGGACTCTGGAAGTACATTTAATCAGAAGCTAAGTAATGATTGATTGTATTTCTTAGTACCTCTTTATGGACTTCAAAGATATTTGGCTTTCCTTATTTACAATTCACAGTTGACCTTTTTGGAGATCTCTACGTATCCCTAGCTGTCCTGGAATTCACTGTGTAAACCAGGCTGGCCTTTAAAGTGGAACCTACCAATAATTTAATTGTAAAATTCAGTGCTTTTTCCTTCTGCCCCATTTACCTTTAAAAAAATGCTTTTAGGTTATTTGAAAGAGCATGTGTAAAATTGTCAGATGCGAAACCACTGAGTGATGATTGTGTGCTGTCTCCATCAGCTCCTTCGCCCATCACTGTGCCCGCCATTGTTGTAGCCGTGTTTAAAGCTTGATGGTTTAGTTTTTAAGATCGTCTTCCTGTTGTAAAATTTTAAGGTATTTTGTTCAGGTACTTTGTTTACAATTAAAATGAATAGAATCTAATAGGAGATATTGTTATGGCTTACCTGGAAAGCATTGCCAGCATGACTTGGTATAGACTTAAAAGAATACATGTGATTATGATGTGGAATGATCATTGACATATAAGGACTCTAGTGATTGTACCTCCTAAATAAATGTCTGTGCGTTTTTAACTTAGTCATTTCTCTTCTGGCAACAATCTCATTTTATAGTTTTTAATTGTCCAAAATTTACGAGTAATGTTTATTCAAAGGTTGTTGAAGTGATAATAGTTACATAATAGGGAACATCACTTGATTATTAATTTTAAAGAAGTTTTAAACCAATTTGTAACTGGACATGGTTTTTAAAAATACTGGCAAAGGTTTGATACACTTGTACTCTTTTTAGTTTGAGAAAATAATTTGGAATGTGAAACAGTACTTTTCCAATAGATGAGTCATTTAGCAATTAAATTCTGATTCAAGGCTTATTTAAAATATATTTGTATGAGTCATGCTTGTCCTTTGCATTTGACAAAACTGATACAACTACAAATAGATGTATTTCTGAACACTGTGTATAAAATAACCTTTAGAGTAAAAGCCAAATCCATGGTGGTTCCTGAAATAAAACTTCAGATTTCTGCAGTTTGTTTGCCTTTCATAAAATAGAACTAAACAAAAGTTTCTCTTCAGTTATTGTAAGAGGTGGTGTGACGTGGTTGACAGCACAGGCCGATACCCAGCTCTTCTCTTTAAATCCTACTTTGCCTCCATACTGTGAACCTTAGACAAGGTACTTTTCTGTCCAGTTGGAATGGCCTGCAGAGCTTTGTCTCATCTGTCATCTGCAGTCAGTGTGTCTTGCTCTGTCATTGTCTTGAAGCTCCTTGAAGGATGCCTACAAGTACCAGTCATGCAGTCCCCATATGTTAGGTAGCTCTAGGATCCTGTTAGCTAAAGGAAGTAGTTGGGGCAATAAGGTGGCTCAGCAAGTCAAGATAAATGCCACCAGACTTGATGGCCTGAATTCAAGTCCCCGTACTTGAGAGAAGCACTCTTGTAAGTTGTACTGTGACCTATATATATGGGCAAATACACATACAAAATGAGGTTTTTAAAGTAAATTGCCAAATTTTAAAATTAGTGGCATTTTGAGGGATATGTCAATGAGAATTGTTAGAAAATAAATTTAGTTACAATACTTTTTAAATGGGAAGGCAATTTGTAAGGAGAGCGACCTAGCTCTGGCTTTATAGACAAGGGGTTGCATGGGTAATAAAGGTATAGGGTAGGGAATAGCAGGGTTATGCTATATAGCTCAGAGGTAGAGTACCCACCTACCATACTTGAAGCCCTGGATTTGAACTCCAGACATCCAACCCCCAAAAAGTTTCTATGAAAAAAAATATGATCAGGCAGCCAGGATGAAACAAAATCTGTGAGGCATGTAATCTGAAAACATGAAAATTGGTTTTTTGTTTTTTTTTTTTTTAAATCCTGAAAGCCTAGAGTTTCATTGTAACTGTGACTTGACCTTTTACTTCGTGTCTTACGACATAATGGGCTGTCTTATGTCCCTCCAGAAGAAGCTGTGGAATCCCAATCCCTACCTTAGGAGAAGGTAGGTCTTTACCAAAGTGGTCAAGTGAACTTGAGTGGTAATTCAAGGCAGTGCAAATCCTCTTCTGGGAGATTTGAGCACAGGCACCACAAGGCAGGAATCAGGGAGCTTCTGCTGTTGCAAATGTACACGTTTGCCGGTAGACCCACACCAGAAGCAAGGAGGGTGGTGTCTATAGATGTCCCTCAGCATGCAGAAGCAGCCAGCCCCGATCTTGGACTTACATTCATTCAACCAGTTTATAATCCTTTGTCTGGCAGCACTTTTATCCATAAGAGAATACACCCTGTGGTGGCATCATCTCCAGGATCCAGCACTGAACCAGGATTCAATGTGGCTTCTTCCTAGTACAGTAAATATTTCAGTAGAAATCTTGAGGAAGAGGATTTGATGCCTGACCCTTGAGAGCTAGAGGCTTGCCTATACTTAACTTTCTGTGGTGGAGATGCCTTCTTATCCACCTTGCGGCTATGTCTGGAGCTTTTCCTCCTAGTGGCTGCCTGGGCGCTCCCATTTCATAGAGCATAGCTTTCCTTATTTGAGTCTCTTACCAGCATGTCATAATCTTTCTCATTTAAACGTCTAGAGCTGGCAGTGTCTCTAGTCTGGGGGAATGTTCTACAGCAGCCCTTTCTCCAGTTACAATGAGAGTTTGTCTTTGGCCAGAGATATTTCTTCTGTGCAGGCCCCCAAGATTCATCCACCTGATGAAAAGCATCAGTGCAAGCAGAACGACACTGCAGTATCCTTAACGTCTCCTTATGCTGAGGGCAAAATGCAGGTGTTTGAATATGACCCAACCCATCCTTAGTTCCTCTCATGTCTGCAGTTCCCTCGACCTACTCCTACTAACCACTCCACATTTGGGGGTGGGTTGTTTGTGTTTGAAGTGAGGTCACACTGCAACCTAAGCTGACCCCCAGTTCATAGCAAGAGAGTACTGCATGAGCCACCATTCCTGGCTACCGTTACACATTCTGCTAAAGGATAGGCAGGTCTTACATACTTTAAGCCTTCACTGTTCACCAGCTTCTGTAGACTAGGGCCCATAGACTTATCTCCAGACCTCAGCTCCTCACTATGGAGGGAGTGATCCCTGCAGAAGGAGCACAGGTGACCATTAAGGTAAGAATAAAATCCAACTGTTAGGCAAATTAATACAGAAATTTGGGGGAGACAGTTGTTTGAGTAAAACGTTGAATGTCTAGAGATAAAATAGATGTTTTTCTCTTTGTGCAGAGTTAACTGAATCTTGTACATATTGTGGAAATATTCTAGCACCGAGCTGAGTCCCTAGTACAATACAGTTTCAAGCCTTTGTTGTAGATGTTGGTAGACATGGAACTTTAAAATGCAAAGTGTCTGATTATTTTATAATATGCATATTTCCCTTGAATCTGATGAGGTTAAGGAGGCAGTAATAGATTTTGGGTTTTTGGTGGTGGTGGCGGTTGGTTTTGTTTGAACTTGAGATCTTACATCAGCCTCCCATGTGCTGGGAGTAGAGGCATGCACAGCCATGCGTGTATGTAATTTTCTATGCAGTTGAAAATGCAGACATTTACAGGGGGAAAGGCTGTTACTACCTTTTGTAAAATCATGTCACCCAGACAGTAGGGCCCCTTGTGTCCATAGAGTTTCCTGTCTTCGCATTTTAGACATGGTAGCAGAATAGTAGAAACCCTCCCTCGTTCTTTTGTTTGTTTACTTATTTTTAATGAGCATGTATGATTGATTCCTGCATGGTATACCAGCTGCTTCATTTTACCTCTTTAAAATGCATGATGCCCGTAGATGATCTGGATAAGGAAACTGAGCCACAGAAAGATTGACTTGACCAAAGTCACAGCTGGTAGGGTCTTCTCTCAAGAGAAATACTAACACCGTTTGTAACTTCTGCAGCTATACTTCCTACTAGTGATGGTAACCCTCATAAAAATATCTTAGAAGAGAGGATTCAGGAAACTTCTTGCCAAATAAAATCAATCCAGTGTGGTATGTATGTTTCACTACCTTCTATAAGTAGGCAGCTAGTCAGCATTGTCTTCACAGTTTAGGGATGAGCATCTCTTACTTTGCCACAAGGTGGCACCAAAGAGCCATTGCTTCTATTTTAGAATTTAGTTCTTACAAACTAAGGAAATTTGTGCTTGAAACATGCTAAAATTGAAAACTTTTTTTTTTAAGATTGGAACTTTTCAAATGTAGACAAAGAACTCTTCCTTGTAATACCCTGAAAGTAATCAAACCTGTAGGAAATTTCAATGGAAGTGAATATCTACAGTCTTGGTGGAGTGTATATATAATAATGGTTTTGGAATTGTGAACAGTGTTAATTGAAAGGAAATTATCTTTGACTTTGAGTCTTCTTAGCTGTCTAGCAGAAAGTCATACATTTGTGCATGAGGTTACTTCAGAATCAGGAAGTTTTAAACATTGACAATCCAGGGTCCATCTCAAATCTATTCTAACCGAAACAATGGAAATAGTTCTCTGTGAATTCTATTTTCAAAATCTTCCAGGGTGATTTCTGTGTAGACAGCCTGTATCAATCAAAACTCTTAGTCCTTAGTAGAATAGATCATGAGGCGTAGATTCAGAAGAGTAGGTCCTCCAAAGAGAATCCAGAGTCAGAGAGGCGGGCCAGAAGGTAAAGGTGCCTTCTTGCCAACACCTTGGCCTAAGTTAGATCCCAGAGACTCCCATGTTGTGTGGCCAGCTGCCCTTAGATCTTCTCTCTAAATAATAGCATATGCATGCCCATATACGTACACACACACACACACACACACACAAATCACGTAAATGAATAAAAGCTTTTAAGGATTCTGAAAATATTCATAAGTAATGTGTGTTATTTCAGACTAAAAAGAGCGAACAAGCAAAGCTGCTGTAATGTGTTTCCCTATCACCTCAGCATCTCCCCTTCTGCTTCACTTGAATTTTTAGTTTTCTTGGTTGTTCTTCAAAGTGACTTTATGTGGCTTAATAATCAGCAGGAGCTGGGAGTGGCAGGTTCACCAGGTAGGATAAATTGTAACAGGTTTGGCCAAGCAGAAGAATGGGCAGAGTCAGCCTTGGTCCAGAGACACCAATAGAACATAAACACATAAGTATTTTGTCTCTTCAAAAACAAAACAGAATGGTTAGAACTTACTCAAACTCTGCACATGCTGAGCCATGGCTCCCAACAACTCCATCCTGATGCCATCCAAATAGCCTGTAGCAGGGGCTGAATCCTTGGGGGGGGGGGGGTTGGTTTTTTTGTTTTGTTTTTGTCTGTGGGGAAGAGGAAGGTTTTGTTTTCACTTCACCATTTTTCCAAGTTAATCATAATACTATTTATGGTTTGGTAGTGTGCTTTTTAAAGAAATCACCTTGGCCTGGAGTGATGGCTCAGCAGTTAAAAGCTCTTGCTGTGCTTGCAAAGGACCCAGGTTTGGTTCCCAGCTTTCCCATGGTGGCTCACGACCGTCTGTAACTCCAGTACAGGAGATCTAACAGCTTCTGGTTACCAAGGGAACCCAGCAGGCAAAACATGAATACACGTAACAAATCATTTTAGAAAAAAATTTAAAAACGAAAGCATTGCCTCTAGATGTTTTATTTCAAAAGTTACTTTAAAGACATCTTTTAAAACTTGATGATGATTCTCACTGTCACTGTCCTTGTCCCAATGCTAAGGACCAGGTCAGACTTGTCTTTCGGGCTCTGCCTCTGAGCCACACCCCCAACTCTTGTACCTGTGAAAAATTTAGTATCCAGGTTAGAAAAGGAAAGGCAATTCTTAGAGTGTGAAGTCCTCTCTCCAATCTCTATTCAAAGCTTCTGCTTGGGTAGGACATCCGCCTTTTCTAGATTTCTTCCCATCTGTGCTCATGTAGACAGGATACGTCTTCTGAGGACATCACTCGCCCGAAAGGCTGCTTTTTCCTTGTGTGCACGAGTTACATGTGCATCTGTGAAATAATTGTCTCGTGCTAAGGCCTTTTTAAAGCATTGAAATCTTGTTTAGAATTCTGAAGAGTACCCGATTTAGACTTTCCACACGGAAGAGCAGGTAAAGGTGCTTGCCACCAAGGCTGAGGATCCACATACGTGGTGGGAGGGGAGAGGTTGTCCATTGGTCCATTGTTCTTCACACATGCACAGTAGTGTAGCACATGCATGCCACCCAATCCCAAAATCAGTTAACGTTTTAAAAATTAAAATACTCTTTGAAAAGAAGAAAAAAATAAGAGGAGGAAGGCAAAGGAAGAAGAGAAAGAAATGACTCCGATCTGATGATGAAACAAGGTTGGCATTTTGGTCTTCACAGGGTCTCAGCATGACCAGGTGATAACTGTCCTAGGCTCCTATCCTGACTCTCCCCGCCTTACCCTTCTCTTAATGCCAAGGTCCTATGCACATCATTCTTGGCCTGTGTGTCTCATCACTAGCTTAAATGCTCTAGACTCGGAACCCACATGTGTTTCATGTATAGTCCAGACACTGTGCCCTGGAACCTCATTCTCCTTATATATTGGAACTGAAAGGAAAGATTATCTAGAGAAGATTAGATCTAAAAAGGCTTAGGTATTCAGGTATGAGTATAGTGTTTTTGACACTTACGAAGGTTTGGGAATTGGTGTCTCTCACTGTGGCTCTTGAAAGAATCAAAAGGGCACCTTTTTTGATTTTTTTTCTTTTTTAGTAGTCATTCTTTTTCTTTTTTTTAAACTTACTGAATCTTTGGGGGTTTCACATCATGCACCCCAATTCTGTTCACCTCCTGGTCTCCCAAAGCCCCCCTAATCCCTGTTGCATTTCCCCCCCACACACAAAAGAAAACAAAATAAGCAAGCAAGCAAACAAAAGCAAGAACAAAAAACAAAACAATAAACAGTAACAGAACAAAAAACACACCCGAAACAGCAAAAAATCCTGCTTCTCCTCCCCTGACTCTCCATCACCTCTTTACCCATCCTGATGGCATCGGAGGCTTCAGTGTGTCATATAGTTGTCCCATCGGCTCGATTGACAACTGTACATGGCATGAGTCCTTGGTCTGGTTCAAGGCCTGTGTCTTTTGGTACACCATCCTCACTGGATGTTTGCTGGAGCTCTTCTGGGGTATCCTGTGTCTTGGAGATCTTGCAGGTATCATTCCACAGGACCAGTTCCTTCAGGAGCTCCAGAAAGACCTAGATGCGGTGGACGGTGAGGTAGGCCAAGCCAAGGCCCAGTTGTGGGCCTGAGTGTTAGCCAGGCCAGTCAGATGGAGCCACCTGCCTCGGTGGTGGAGTCAGCTCCCCTACATACATGCCCACAGGGTAGGTTCATCCTCGCCTGTGGTGAGGGGTGGGGGCCCTTTCAAGTGCAGGGGCCAGCTCTCTTGCTGTTGTGGGCAGTGAGAGGGCCGCTGGCCACAGAAATTATCACAGACCACAGCTGTAGCTGGATCACAGACCCAGATATGACCCTTGGCAGCAGCTTAGGACAGGTCGACATCCTGGCTCTGGGTAGAGGGAATGGCCACTCAGGTGGGAATGGTTCCAGCAGTCGTATGATAGCCGGATACCACCAAGGACAGGTTGCAGCCTCACCCCTGTGCCTCTGTATGACCATTCATGGCAGTGCAGAACCCATACTTCAGATCAGACCCCCAGCCGCGGTAGGACTATGGACGCCAACATGGTCCCTAGCAGCAACTGGATCTGGACATCCCCACTGCCTTTAGCAGTAGGATGGCCCTGAGGCACTAGACTAGCTTGGCCCTTGATCTTGTATGTCTTGATGGCCTTCCATGGTAGCAGGAGCATCGGACGTCAGCACGGACCCTGACATGGTCCTCAGCTCTGGCCCAGCTGTCATCATATCATTGAGTAGCAGCGTAGGCCACTCATCTATGGATGCATCCTGGTCCTCGGTCACCAACCCAGACGCAGGTTGCTGGTTTGACTCTGGACTTTTTCATGGTGCTTGGTGGCAACCAGAGTCATGAATGTTAATCTGGACCCTGGGCCAAGGACCCAGATATGACCCTCGGCTGCAGCCTAAGCCCAGAAGACAGCCAGGGTAGTAGTAACACAGGCCGGCCATATCTCTATGGCCCCTGCTGTGGCATGGTCCCCCTGACTCCACCCAAGCCGCAGGCCAGATCCAGGGCCTCTGTACAAGTCCTAGTGGTAACCTGTGCCTGGGCCACCGGTTTTGTTTTTTTGGTTTTTGGCTTTTTTTTTTTTTTTTTTGGTTTTTCGAGACAGGGTTTCTCTGTGGCTTTGGAGCCTGTCCTGGAACTAGCTCTTGTAGACCAGGCTGGTCTTGAACTCACAGAGATTCACCTGCCTCTGCCTCCCAAGTGCTGGGATTAAAGGCGTGCGCCACCACCGCCCAGCTTTTTTTTTTTTTTTTTTTTTGGTGTTTTGAGACAAGATGTTTCTGTGTAGCCCTGGCTGTCCTGGAACTAGATCAGGCTGGCCTCCAACTCAGAGATATGCCTGCTTCTGACTCCCCGAGTGCTGGGATTAAAGGCATGCACCACCACTGACCTGCTAAAAAGGGTGTTTTATCTGGAGTAAGTGATTGGTGATATATGAAATGGACTGGCTCCCAGAATGGCCTTCAGCCAGCCTGCCAGTGCTTCACCACCAGCCTGCCTACCCTGAACCTGAACAAGACGCACGTGCAGATGGCATTTACTGATATCAGCCACCCCAGGCATTGCCCCGCATCATCCAGGAGAGCCAGAGGACCAAATTTAGTCACGGGTGTAGTTTAAAAGATATTTGAAACTTGTTAATAATCTTACATTATCATTTGTTCTATGCTATTTTAAATCCTGTCCCCAAATTCGACACAGTTTCTCCTGCATAATAATAACACTTTGTGGACACTAAAACACAGGAGGAAAGGGCGAATATGCTAAAGCAGCTTACATAAGACCATGACTGCACCGCAGGCTTCAGGACCCCGATGTGGGAGCATTTCCATTCCAAAGCCCCACATGCAGACATGGAGAGTCAGGGCATAGGCACTGTCCACTGTGGTTGAGGCAGCAAACAGTCATTATCTTGCAGCTTTAACTACTAGACTTGATTTTTTTTTTTTTTTTTTTGGTTTTTCAAGACAGGGTTTCTCTCTGGTTTTGGAGCCTGTCCTGGAACTAGCTCTTGTAGACCAGGCTGGTCTCAAACTCACAGAGATCCGCCTGCCTCTGCCTCCCAAGTGCTGGGATTAAAGGCGTGCGCCACCACCGCCCGGCCATTGACTGTTTCTTAACATGCTTTTGTATGCATGTGTGTCTAGTATCTATGGATGTACACAGTCATACATTTTAGTATATATATTTAGCATATAACTTCAGATGATGTTTGGCACCTGTACTTTTACTAAACTCAATAGTCGTTTCTTACAGGCCATGAGGTTACATCAGCTAAGAAATATTTGGAGTGTATTTTGGATAAAAGGTGACATGAATTCCAGTGTTCAGAATACCCCTGAGTCATTCATGCCAGAAAAAGAGACACTTTGAAGCTTATAGTGGTTTATTTGGGGGTTATTTTCCAATATAATCTTTAATACAAGTTTGCCAGACATCGTATTTTCATTGTTTGATCTCGGCTCACCAGAAAAGATGGATACCTTTGGGGCATAGCCTTCTAAACGTTCCATAATCTCCCATAAATTGGCTTCCAAAGATAAGAAGAGTTCAAATGAAGGATCTGTACCTTCCAGAACTGGGCTGGGAACCCAGTTGGGGCCTCTGAGCCACAACTAACTCAACACTTATTTTATCTAATAATAATGATGTGGATTATTATTATTATAAGAAGTCTGAGAGGACTTCTAGGTAAGATAACCAGTGAAGGAGAAGAACCAAAGGCGGAAAAAGTCTCTCCATCCAGGCATGGTGAGCCCCAGCCCACATCTGCAAACTAACCCTTGCAAAGCGAAGACAGGAGGATGTATTGTTCAAGGTTTCCAGGTATAGTGGTCCATGCCTTTAATTTTAACACTCGGGAGGCAGAAACAGATGGATTTCTGAGTCCGAAGCCAGCCTGGTCTATATAGCAAGTTCCAGGCTAGTCAGAGCTACATGGAGAGACCCTGTCTCATGAAAAAAAAGATAGAAAAAAACTTCAAGGTTGTTCTACACTACATAGTGAATTTAAGGCCAAGCTGGTCTCTGCGTGAAACTGGGGTGGGGGGTGGTGATTATTCCAGAGAGAGATCTAGTTCCAGAAATTCACCAAGACAGAAAAACATGGACAACTCACAGAAAAACCAAGGTGAAGAC
The DNA here is from genome assembly GCF_950005125.1 of Chionomys nivalis. Taxonomy (NCBI): domain Eukaryota; kingdom Metazoa; phylum Chordata; class Mammalia; order Rodentia; family Cricetidae; genus Chionomys; species Chionomys nivalis. The sequence continues at coordinate 64,804,484 of NC_080094.1, read as the reverse complement.
AGCTCTCTCTGTGGCTTCCAGAGGTTAGGGTGGAGGGGAAGATTATTAAAGGTCAGTCAAGTGGCCCTGGTAAAAGAGTCTTTCCTTTGGGACAAGTTCACAGCCCTCACAAACCTCAAACACAGTACAGGTTTTTATGGGACAATGGTTCATTTCTCAGACTGAACACCGTGTTATCATTCTATATGTGGGCAAGGGTCCGGCACTACCTTGAGAGAGAATTTATTATTTAGTAATAAATACTAATTATCTTTAGCTGAGCCACTGTGGTTACCTGTAGAGGAAATAAACACAGGGCGGGGAGCTTGAACTTAATCTAACACATTCCCAGGGTGACAGTCAGCCCTAGAAGGCAGTTGCAGACAGCAAGATGGCCAGATAATACAAGTAGAAAAGCGTAGGCGGCAGGACACCCAACTCAGGCAGAGAGGCGCACAGGGAGAGGCAGTCCCAGCCTCACCTGCCAGGAGCAGATCTCATCAGCCCAAACTCAACTTGGAGTTTGGTAGCTCCACTTCAGAGCTCAGCTGCTCAATCAACCACCCGATCTATCCTACCCACAGTCCACTTCTGTAAAGCCTGAAAACTCGGACACTTCCGTGGTTTATTGGACAGCCACAGCTGCACCCCTTTAACAGGGAAATCAATTCTTAGGATGCCTTCAGAATATGCAGATAGGTCCTATGTCTGTACAGGTCTCAGTGATGTGCTTGCCGCTTACACTCCCAATGCAAGTGGGAGACACCCTCTAGCTAAGACGTCTACCACTTCAAGCTGGAGGGACGAGAGAGGGTGAGTTCTCAAGAGACGTAAGTTTGAGTTCGCAAAATTAGGCAGCTCAAAAGAAAAATCCTTAAATAAAACTGGAAAAGCTATCTAAACCAAAAGGTGTACAAATCATGTTTACAGAAACAAGAAGTACGAAAAATCCAATATAGTCTGTGGTGATTTGAATGAGAAATGTTCCGAACAAGCTCATGTAGTTGGACACTGGATCCCCAGTTGGTGGCGCTGTTTGGAGAGGTTATGGACTTTACAGACTTGGAGCCTGGCAGGAGGAAGTCCATACATGTCCGCCCTTTTTGTTTCCTACACGTGGATAAAGTACTTGATCAACTTTCTGCTCCCATGCCTCCCCCAGGGTCTAGAATCTCCGCATGGAACCGGAGGCCAAAGAAACTTTCTACCTTAAGTTTCCTTTGGGCCACGCTATTTTATTACAGCTACCAAAGCTCACTAATACATGGCCCCCCAAAACTAAATTCTTCAACTACTGCCCTCACAAATGTTACAATAGATAAAATATTGGATGAATATTTCAAACTTACTAATAAAAAGTTTCAGAAAAGTAAGAAATAATCAGGTGATTTAGTACAGGCACTGGACAGCAAAGTCAGCAACACTGAAGAGAAAGTCAGAAAGCTGAACGAGAAAAACCAGCGATTTAGATGAAAAAGTAAGAAATGTGGGAAGAGCCGGGCGATGGTGGCGCACGCCTTTAATCCCAGCACTCAGGAGGCAGAGGCAGGCGGATCTCTGTGAGTTTGAGACCAGCCTGGTCTACAGAGCTAGTTCCAGGACAGGCTCCAAAGCCACAGAGAAACCCTGTCTCGAAAAACCAAAAAAAAAAAAACCAAAAAAAAAAAAAAAAAAAAGAAAGAAATGTGGGAAGAAGAATTCAAGGAAACAGAGAATCTCTTTGTGATGTCGTAGTTAGCTGTCAAAAACATGGAGCGGGAAAATAATAAGGGTTGCTCACATTACAAAATCAGCAAGGTCCCCAATAAATAACTTAGAGTGCACCTCAAGGTCTAAGATAAAAAAGAATAAACCAAACTTCAAAGCAGCAAGCAACCTGAAAAAATAAAAATTAAGGCAGAAATTAATGAAGTGGAGACTAAAAGAACAATACATATAGTCCATCAAACAAAATGTTGGTTCCTTGAAAAGATAAACAATACTGGCATCCTCCTGCAAATCAAAACCAAAGAAAGGAAGAAGAACCCAAATGAATATAATTTTTGATTTAAAAAAAAACAAGTGTATTACAGACTCCACTGAAGTCCCCGAGATAAAGATACCTAGAAAACACATATTCTAAAACACTGGAAGATTTAGAAGAGATGAATAAATATCAAGGCACATGATGACCAAAATTAAATCAAAAGTGTACAATCAATTTAAATAGATCCATAGCAAAGCAAAAATATCAAAGCAGTTATAAAAACCATCCCGAGAAATTAAAGTCCAGGACTGAGTGAATTAACCAATAAATTCTCCCAAACCTTGAAGGAAGAGTTAATACTGTATTTCTCAAACTGTTCCACAAACAGAAAAGAAAGAGATACTACCATATTCATTCTACAAAGCCAGTATTACCCTGATACCAAGCCCAGGTAGGGAGATAACAAAAATCAACCAACCTCCCTATTGAATACAGACACAAGCTTTCAAGATAAAATTCTTTTTTTTTTTTTAAGATTTATTTATTATGTATACAACTTTCTGCCTCCATTTATACCCACACGCCAGAGGAGGGCGCCAGATCTCTTTACAGATGGTTTGGAGCCACCATGTGGTTGCTGGGAATTGAACTCAGGACCTCTAGAAGAAGAGCAGACAGTGCTCTTAACCACTGAGCCATCTCTCCAGCCCCTCAAGATAAAATTCTTACAAACATGAACGCATGATCATACACCATGTCCAAGATGGTTTCATCTCAGGGTTGCAAAATTGGTTCAACATTTCCAAGCTGATAAATATAATTCTTAAAGGTACCAATCACCTTATTGTCTCAATAGGTATAGAATCCTTAACAAAATTTATTTGATTATAATAAAATCTCTAAAGAAGCTAGGAATACAAGGGACATGCCTCAACTTAATAAAGGGTCTATACAACAAACCTGTCTCTCTACCAAGTAGAGAAAAACTGAAGTTTTATCTAATTTTCTTTAAGACTGTGAATGAGGCAAAGGTTCCCATTCTCACTGTTCCTATGCAATTTAGTATAAGAATACGAATAGTGCTTGAGATATTAACTAGAGCTTTAAGACGAGAGAATGGGAAAAAAAAAGAGATAAAATAAAATTAAAAAGAAAGGCACAAATTATCTCTATTTGCACACAATATGATCTTATAGTTACAAAGCCCTTGCAGCTTTACAAGACAGTTTTCAAATCTGACAAATACTTTCAGCAAAGGAAAAGGACACAGTCAATACACAGAACCAGGACCCTTTGAAAAAAGATTTTATTTTTTATTTCATCAACAGCTTTCATAAATAACAATAATAAATTTGCCAAGAAAGAAGTCAGAAAAATTAAAATAATAACTTTTTTAAATAATAACTTTAAGAAAAGCAAAATACCTAGAAATACACCTAACCAAGGAGGTGGAAGAAGTCTACTGTGGAAATTTTAAGATACCAAAGAAAGGAATGAAGAGCTCATTCTAAAACGAGACCTCCCATGATCATGGTTGGCAGAATCCATATTGTAAAAATGACTAACACTGGAAGGGGTGCAGAAAAGCAACGCAATCCACATCAAAAAAATTTACAATTACATTCTTGTTTTTTCAAGACAGGTTTTTATTGTGTGGCCCTAGCTATCGTGGAACTCACTGTGTAGACCAAGCCGGCCTCAAACTCACAGAGATCCACTTGCCTCTGCCTCCTGAGTGAAGATTAACGGTGTGTGTCACCACCGCCCTGGGAGTTGTATGGAATGTGAAAGCTTCTGCACAGTAAAACAATCTCCCAAAGTGAGGAGGCTGCCTATAGAGTGAGGGTATCTCTGCCAACCACACATCCTACAGGAATTAGCATCTAGACCGCATTAAAGATTGTGACATAAAACACCAGAAGAACTGACCAACATATGGGACGATGAATGGAACAGATAGTTCTCAAAAGAAAAATACAAATGCCCAATAAATATCTGGAAGTGTTCAACATTCTTACCTGTCATGAAATTACAAGTTAAAACTGTTCCAAACTGTCATCTCACCCCAGTCTGTTTGACTATCCACAACCAACCATAAATACTGATTGAGATGTAGAGAAAGAGGAATCCTTATATAGTGGGAATGTGAACTGGTGCAGCCACTGTGGAAGTTAGTATGAAGGTGTCTCAAAAAAACTGAAGGCAGAGGCCGGCAAGATAGCTAAACAGGAAGAGCTGCATGCCATGCAAGGCTGGGGACTTGAATCAGATCCTTGGAAACCATGAAATCTGGATGGAAAGAAATGACTCAACAAACTGGTCCTTTGAGCTACACATGCACAACAAGGCATTCTGCCCACCGCCATCCCCCATCATGAATGACACACACACACACACACAAAATGATAATAATTAATTAATTAATGAAATTAAAAAATGACAATAGAACTGTTTGCTATGTGTCCTATAGCCTCTTGGAGACGTACCTGAAGGAGTCAGTGAGCACATCACAGAGATCTTTGCACATCATGCCTATGGCCTCACGATTCACGTTAGCAAAGAAATGAAACCAGACTACATGTCCATCAGCAGATGAATGGGCAGAAAACATGTGGTTCGTATACATATTTATTCCGTCCTAGAGGAAAATGAAACCATGGCATTTGTAGAAAAATGAATGGAACTGGAAATCATTGTTAAGCAAAAGAAGCCAGACTCTGAGAGACTAATTCCCCCGTTTCCTCTCATATGTAAACTACAGATTTAAAGTATGGGGCGGGGGGGGGGGGGGGGGGGCTGAAAGCAGGAAGGGGACTGTAGGAAGGAAGCAAGACATCTGAAGTGACAGTGCCTGACTCGGGGAAGGGGAAAATGAGATAAACGAAACGTGTGATGAGCTGGGTAATCACAAGAAGGGGAACTTCTGAGGGAGAAAGAGGCACAGAGGAAGGCAACAGAGAGATACGGGCAAGGACAAGGAAGGAGTAAGACGAATAAGAACAAATCCAGTGATGGATATGCATGAAAATGTCGTAATAAAACCCACTGCTTTTGTATATTGAAAAGGAATAATAGTTGGATGTGGTGTCACACGCCTATAATCCAAGCACTTGGGAGGCAGGGCCAGGAGAATCTCAGTGAGTCCGAGACCAAACTGGTCTATATAAGTGAGCTAGCTCCAGGACAGCCAGGACTTCGACCCTGTCTCACTGTGTGTGTGTGTGTGTATACATACATATGAATGTATATATATGTGTGTGTGTGTGTAGATATATCCACAAAGAAAATGTTACTGAAATAAACACACCCATAACTGCTTGCTTGTTATTATATGTGATTGCTTTTGAGTTGCAATACTGACATGAAGAATTGTGACAGAGATACCTTTAAACACACACACACACACACACACAAAATACTTAGTATCGGGACATTTACTGATGTTTACTATAAACATTGAACCTAGTTAAATTCTCAGTCTCTGAGGAAAATTCTTTCAGTGGAACATAATATAACAATGAAAATTAATTAAGAATAGCTATTAACTTCAGGAATCTGGAGAAAACTCATAAATTGAATGCAAAACACAACTAGCTGCAGAAGGTATTGAGTGATATTTCTCAAGGCAATACTGTACATTGTTTAGGGATACAATGAAGCCCGTGTAGCTATGCATGGGAATTAACAATGACATTTAGGAAAATGCTTACTTTGCAGGGAGAGGAAGAAGAAAAGAATGGCTAGATGGAAAGACAAAGAGAATTTCAACCTAATTTGTAACTTTTCATCTCACAAGCAGCTTCCTGTAAATTCCCATTTGTTGTCAAGCTAGAGATATTTCATAAAAAATAAAATTCTGTAGAGGTGAGGATTTTTAACCTGTTAATCATTTCAGCACTGACTGAGATCCCCGACTGTCCTAGGTTGATTTTTTGTTTTGTTTTGTTTTTCCTTCATCGGGTACTTTGGACCCTTACCTATCACATACAGCATCTAGGTATATGCCAGGTCCTTTTTATAAGAGTGTCAGGATAATGGGGTGATGTGGTCAAAGTCCAACTTGTCTCCCAGTCCATCCTGTGCCCTTTGCACTGGGTAAGTATCACCAGATGGGCTGCTCCTTCACCCCAGATCCCCACAAAGTGTCCTCAGGGTGCAGCGACCAGGTCACACATTTTTTTTTCTCTCCTTTTAAGACCGTTTCCCTGTGTAGCCCAAACTGGGTTTGACTTTATGATTCTCCAGCTTCAGCTTCTCTAGGTGTCTAATTACAGTGTTTATTATCATAGCCACTTCCCAGGCTGCAGTCCCTACCTCACCTGTGGGTGCTACAAATGTAGCCATCTGTGGCCACAGGAAAAGACCCGTCTTCAGCAGAGACTGATGAGATGATTCTTTTGCTTGCACCAAACGTGTACTTGGGTTACCAATATCTTCCTGGTGCCTGTGGCTTAGGTAAAAGTTGACCATTTTTCTCTAGTAATTTTGACAGTGCAGTTTGTGTTTCTTTTTTTTTTCTTTTTTTTTTTTTTTTGGTTTTTCGAGACAGGGTTTCTCTGTGGTTGTGGAGCCTGTCCTGGAACTAGCTCTTGTAGACCAGGCTGGTCTCGAACTCCAGAGATCCGCCTGCCTCTGCCTCCCAAGTGCTGGGATTAAAGGCGTGCGCCACCACCGCCCGGCCAGTTTGTGTTTCTTTAGTTCATTTTGCTTTTATGCTCTAGCAGGATAACTTGTCCAAAAGGTGAGAACTAAAAGATAGATTTATTCTTAGCAAAGCTCACATAATGTAATAAAATAGGGAGAGGAATTTTTAAAGATTTATTTTATGTATGAGTGCTCTATCTGCATGTACACCTTTAAGCCAGGAGAGGGCATCGGATCCCACTGTGGATGGTTGTGAATCACCATGTGATTGCTGGGAATTGAACTCAGGACTTCTGGAAGAGCAGCCAGTGCTCTTAACTGCTGAGCCATCTTTCCAGTCTGTGGGATATGATATGAACCTCTTAATAGATTTTTTTTTCACTTTACTGCCAAAGACCTTTGTGATCTTTGTCTTTTTGGCTAAGCTGCAAACACGAATCTTTTTTTTTATATACAATTTATTTTCCTCACTTTATAAACAATAAAAATTTATTCCTTAATAAAATCTCTATCTCTACCTCTCTCTTTTCAAAAATCTGAATCTCTATTTCACCTAGGTTGCCAACCATAGCAAACAAAGTTCTTGAAGGTGGTCATGAACCACCCGTGTCTTTTTCATTTCGTGACCTTTAGAATGCCAGTCTAGCCCCTGTCCAGGCACATGAAATTATTCTGTGCATGTGCTTCTTATGACTATTGAAATTTGGAAAACACTTTATTTTTATTTGATGTGTTTGTGTTTTTGTCTGCATTTATACTATGTACCACATACACATGCATGCCGATGCTCATGCCCATGTGTGTTCCACATACACATGCATGCCTGGTGCTCATGGAGGCCTGGAGAATGTCAGATTCCCTGGATATTGAGTCACTGGCAGTTGTAAACCACCATGTGGGTTCTGTCTTCTGCAAAAACAAGTGCTCTTAGTACTGGCCATCTCTCCAGTCACTGGGAAAAACCTCTTCAGAGAAAGAGACAGACGACAGACAGACAGACAAACAGACAGACAGACAGACAGACAGAGCGACAGAGGCAGAACATGGAAATGAGTCTGCAATACTATTATTATATTTATATTAATCATGCTACATAATATAATACATGTTAAAGTCATAAATATAATATAATAGTTAATTATATTAATAATAGTATTATCATACTTTTATTCCACCACCCATGAAGCAGAGGGATGGTGAACTGAAGTCAGTCTGGGTTACATAGCAAGACCCCAACCACATAAATACTCCTTAGAAATGAAAGCAACCATAAAATCTATAGTTATTTTAATACAGCAGAAAGTGTACCTTAGGAGGAGAAATTATGTCACCTTTCAGCTTTTTTTTTAAGAAAGAGATGACTTCAAAGTACCAATTAAAACTAACTACATTTTTTTTTACTTTGTTCACTCATGAAAGCTGCTGGAAATAACAGGAAAAAACAAAAACAAAAAAAAAAAAAAAACAAGTTGGAGGTTTTTGAAAACCAGACCAGACAGGATTCAGGAGCTGGGAGTTGGTCTGTGATGATCTTAGGCCAAGGGCATTTCATGACACCTGAGAGGTTCTGATGCCCTTGTCAATAAAACCAGGAGACCACTTGTCTTTTATTTAAGTTCTTTTTCAATGCTGTAGCGAGAAAATAATCATTCTTAAAACTTATTTGTATTTACTGATTCACTAGCATAAGTTTATAGTATATGGATCCAACCTGGCTTTATTACTATTATTATTATTTACCCTAAGTTCTTGGATCCAAAGATGGTGGAATTGTTTTCATTTAAGATATTGTCTAGGAGCCGGGCGATGGTGGCGCACGCCTTTAATCCCAGCACTCGGGAGGCAGAGGCAGGCGGATATCTGTGAGTTCGAGACCAGCCTGGTCTATAAGAGTTAGTTCCAGGACAGGCTCCAAAACCACAGAGAAACCCTGTCTCGAAAAACCAAAAAAAAAAAAAAAAAAAAAAAAAAAGATATTGTCTAGGTCTTCATTAATTTATTTATATTTTCTTTTTTTATTTGCCTGAGATGTCTAGTTAACTCTATACCATACAGGTATTTTAATACTCTCCTTGCTATAACTTTGCAAATTAATTAAAAGCGTCTACAGTATAGAGTAAAACAACCCAAAGGCATAGCAGCAAGGGAGAAAGGACCCACTGACAAAGCTGCATTTTTCGTATAATGATTATGGGGGTATTAGGCCATAAGGGACATAAAAGCTCAGAAAAAGGAAGGAATGCTGATAGTAAGTAAGCACACAAGTTGTCTTTAGTGTCTCGAGGGCAGTCAATTGACACTTGAACGTTCTGTTCCAGTTGCTCACAATCGTCACCGTCTAGAACTCTTCAAAATCCTTGTGTTTTAGGGTTGTAAAGGGAGGAAGAAGTCTGATTTGTGTCATGGATGATTAACCGCTAATTTAGCTCCCAAGTGTGAATGAAAACGGGTACTAAGATCTCAGAGGCGAAGTGAGACCCGGGTGGGGATACACTGTTTAATTTAGTGCACCGCGGAAACTCAGAAATTTGGGTCAAAGAGAAAGAAATGTTCCCCCACTCCTTTTCGAAATCTCGCTCGCTCTTTTCTTTCCCCTGTTTGCAAAGCTCTCAATGCCCTTGCCCTTAGGAGCAGCGGAGAGTCATTTGAAACGACTGAAAGCTGGAGGCAGAGTTTTACTTTTCAGGTCATCCAATTTAGGAGATCCAATTTCTGCAGAGGGAAGAAAAGGACTGGGTGGGGGAGGGAACCAGCCGACTCCTCTTCTTCAGAGACGTCTACCTTCAATCCACAACCTGAAACGCAGACACAGCCTAGTCAGGGTTTTTCACTTGAACCTCTACAACCAACCACCACCATCACCAGCAGCAGCAGCAGCAGCAGCAGCACCAACACCAGCACTACCTTGTCACTCACTCCAGAGAGACACGCCCCTCTACTCTTGACCAATAGTGACTCCCCTGTCTGCATAGTAATGAGCTCGAGACCTTCCCTGACCAATGGCGCTCCGGGAGCAGGGTTAGTTTTGCATGTACCTAAGTGATTTGCATAACCCGGCGGCCGGGGGCTCCGGAGGCGAGCGTGCAACCCTAGAAGGGAAAAGGACGCACAGAGCGGGAGCCGCGGCGGGGAGATCGCGGACAGCCGCAGTGTTTGTGAGAGCCGGGGCGGGGGCTGGGGCGCCGGGCCGGCATGGCTGGAGGCTGCGCTCCGCAACCTTGAGGAGCCGTGCGTCTGGAGGAGGCCCGGGACAGGAGGCGACGGCGGCGGCGACGATGGCAGCGCGCGGCCCCGGCAGCTGCTCTGGGCCGGGCCGCCTGGCCTGAGCCACCGAGCCGCGGGGCTGCCCGTGCGCGTCCATGGAGCAGCGGGAAGGGAGCAACTGCGGAGCGCCGCGTCCTTGCGCTGCGGCGGCGGACTGCTGAAGGGAGCGAGCGCACGCGGACCGCCAAGGGACGGTGCCCGGGCCTCGAGCCCGGCAGGCCGGCTGCCCCGGGGGACGGCGGAGGGCAGCCGAGGCGAGCCGAGCGAGAAGCGCCGCGGGAGAGGCGGGCGCGGGCGGCGACCGCAGCAATGCCGGGCCCGCTGAGGCTGCTCTGCTTCCTCGCCCTCGGGCTTCTCGACTCGGCCGGGCCCAGCGGCGCGGCGCCGCCTCTTTGCGCTGCGCCCTGCAGCTGCGACGGCGACCGTCGGGTGGACTGCTCCGGGAAGGGGCTGACGGCCGTGCCGGAGGGGCTCAGCGCCTTCACCCAAGCGCTGTGAGTGCGGGCGACCGGGCTACGGGCTGGGGGACTCGCGGGGCGCAGTGGGGCGGAGTCAGAGCTAGACCCCAGCCTCCCAACCCCCAGTGCTCTAGGGTCCAGGGTGCACCGATCACCTGTGGATGTGGGGGGGGCATTGGCACCCTTTCCCGAACGGTGGCCTTTCCAGACTTGGCCAGTCCAGATCTGAGCCTCGAGGAGCTTTCTCTTTCCCAGACTTTTTGGGCGCAATCACACCCCCACCCCCATCTCAAAAATGTATCTAGGGCCAAGAAGGAGGGAGGACGCTGGAAACGCTCGTCCTTGGCAGCCTTTCACGCGACCTCTTCCCCCATGAGGCCCCCTGTTCCGCTGGCAAAACTTTGGCCACGGATGAGGGCGCCTAGAACTTGGCCTGCCTTTGCCAGCGAGGCACGTTCCATGGGGAAGCACCTGGATCCCCCCAGGGTTCCCACAGGCAGAGAGAAGAAACACCTGTACCTTAGAAGGTGAATCGCTTTCCAGTTTGGCCCTATCCTGCCTGTGCAGTGTGACACCCTAGCCCAGATCCACTCGGGACTCACTACCGCACGCCGGGCACAAGGGAGGAGGGGAGATTCAGCTTTTTCTCGGCGGGAATACTCTTACTGCATAAAGCGTTTTAAAGAAGGAATGCTGACTTAAGCTAGAGAATGCTGGGCGAGGTGGGCAACCCTTTCTGCCTGTATCTTCACCGGTAGAACCTTTCATCGAGCTGCCTGAGGTCAGGAAGCGTCGCACAAATGGTTCTGACCCCCAGGTTCCCCAGAGACCCTGAGCGCTTTCAACATCTCAGGAAAGAGGAGGAATCTGAACTAGGTGTTGGAGGTGGTGGTAGCAAATGCCAGCGATAGAAAAAGAATGGGGGAATTGAGCGAAGGGTAGCTTGTGTGCCCCTTCCATCCTCCTCCTGCCGTGTTGTGTGGCCTAGTGCACGATTAAATCAGGAGCAGGGGAAGAACTGTTGGAAAGGAAGGGGCCAAGAGGCCCTCGGGCAAAGGAAACTTCCTTTTTACCTACGAGCTACCAAAAAAGACCTCTTAGACACAGCTTTAAAGGAATAACAGATCTTGTGAAGGAAAAACTCCCTTTTAGGCAAGCCAGGACATTGCTGTATTTCCAGGTGGGTGGTGACAAGGTATTCGCTGGCCCTGTAGGTTGGGGATAATGAGAATTGAGGCCTGTGGCTTTACAGCTCGGGGGAGTATTTCACCCTAGTCTTTGTTTTTGTCTCAGTCTCAGGTGTTACTTATGCATCGAAAGACCTTTTCTTTCAAAATGATATTTAACCTTTCACCAAAAGAGTTCAGTTGGAAGCACGCAGCGTTTTGCTCACAGGGGTATATTAAGGGCAAAATTTGAGCAGGGTTGGGAGATGAGGAAAAGACTTTGGTAGAGGAGGCAGGTTTTTACTTTCTCAAACCCTTTTGAAACGTTAAGAGAAATCAGGCAGAAAGAGAGGTGATTCTACCTGAACCACTTAGAAAGCTTTATATATAATAACATTTGCTAAAAACTAGGATTTCACTGTTTAACTGGTTTGTAAAGACTTTGTTTAGCACATTCCCCAAGCATTAACAAGATTTGTCCTATAAGAAAAAGGACCTGTTTTACCACAGTACCTAAAACCAGAGAGTAATGTCATGTTCTCTGGGAACATGCTCTTCTAGAGAGCAATGTACAACCTGAAGATTTCACTGGAGACAAGAAAACACCTTATCTTCAACGTGGAGCCCTAGGGAGTAACTGTGCATAGCTGTGGTGTGGACAGATAACATTGTTTCTGAACAGCAGCAGTGGTCAAACATGGTCAGTTGGTAGAGTGATTACACATGCTGAGAGCTCATTTTCCCCAGTCCCTCTGCTTCACCCTCAGTACACACACACACACACGCACACACATATACTGTATATAACTATAAAACCACTCTATCTTAAAGGGTTTTGAAGGACAGTGTATTTGCTTTTTTTTTTTTTTTTTTTTTTTTTTTTTTGGTTTTTCGAGACAGGGTTTCTCTGTGGTTTTGGAGCCTGTCCTGGAACTAGCTCTTGTAGACCAGGCTGGTCTCGAACTCACAGAGATCCGCCTGCCTCTGCCTCCCAAGTGCTGGGATTAAAGGCGTGCGCCACCACCGCCCGGCCCAGTGTATTTGCTTTTAACGTGTGAGGAAACCAGCTGCCTCTGCAGATTTAGGGCTTGATGCCTAAGCTCTATACTCTGTTGGCTCTCACAGGATAACTTAGGATAGTCCAGGGCTTCCATTCTGAGGCACCATTGCCGCTTCCATGAACAGTGTACACTAAGAGACTAGGTCTACAGACTCTATGCCGTTGTTTATATATTCCTAATTTCTGGGTCTTGTCATTTGTGAAATTACAAACAGAAAAACAGAAGCCTTAAGATGGCAACTGTAGTTCTCAGAGTTCTTGTTTATTCCTCATTGACTTGTCAAGTGACACCTACCCCTGAGGTGGGTGCACAGCTCACCTTGGAGACCACAGGACCATCAGAGAAAGGGGATTTTATTTGACTCAGTCCACAGAGTCTGGTGCACAGGAGAAACTTAAAGATTCTGGAGTGAATAAATGAGCACACAGGGCCACATTAAAGTGCTTCAAATCCAGACGCCAATCCCATGGGAGTTTGACAAACTTGGATTTCTTTGCCTTTTGTCCAGAACTCAGAAGTCCCAGAGATTACATACCCACTGTTCCTACTTTAGGTTGGCTTAAACTTGTCCAGTCAAGCTGTCTATTTCCTGCTGAAGGTACCTTATAAGACTTGGGGGACAGAACCAGATGTAATCCCCAGAATCCTTGATGGAGCTCCTGCATTGATACCATTTTTAGTGATTGTATTTCTGAACAACTATTTTGAATCCTATACCACAATGTATGTGGGTCTATCGCAGTTAAATAATCTTACTAATATTCAAATTCCCTTTTATTTTATGAAAGGGTTCAAGGTTATCCCTCCGCGTGTGGCGGAAAAAGTCAGTCTTAATCACCCACCTTCCAGGCTTGGGGAGAGGAGTGAAGTGGCATTGATGGTGTGGAGGGGAGCTTTCAATGTGTGTTTTCTGGCTCCTGTGTTTCTGCAGCGAAGTTTGAAAACTATAGATCTGGGACACAAATATTTATATCTAAATTATTCCTAACTTTAAGCCGATAAAGTCTGTATTTTTGGCTTCCTAGAAGAGAGTGGATCCAAGCCTTTGATCACCACTTAGCTCACCTCTGAGTAATTGTGTGGCCTTGGGCAAGTCATTCCACAACCGTTTTGGAGTATGTGACAATTTCCTTATCTGAAAAAAATAAAGTAACTGCACCCCCTAGATTACCCAGATCTAAGCTGCTTATTCTCTTGTCCAACGTTGCTGATTTTATGTAATTCTTACTCGACTTGAGGATGGTGCACTGGTCATAATGTTAGGGTGACCTCCTGCGAAGATCTCAGGAGCAGGGAACATTCTTCCAGGTGAAGCTGCACAAGCCTTTTGATTCCCCCTCACTTGGAGGAGTCCTTGTCTGTGTTTAGAATTGTGTGTGAGGAAACTTGCCATGGAGACTTGTTGCAGAATTGAAGAGTAGCAAGGCGCTCTGCTAGGCTAGAATGGCCCTGATTGTTTCCTGTGTGTATGGCTTAACACTTGGAAACGAAAATCCCTCCGTTCCACTAATTTGGACACTGTACAGAAAGTTGCTCAATGTCCTCCCTTCCATGTAATTAGTCATAACTCAAACCTTCACAGCGTGCATAGTCTGTACCTGGGCAGCTTTATCGAGCCTTTCTTATGGAACTGACAGTTACCTGAAGGCTTTGAAGTACTTATTAGAGAGCCATTTGCTTCTTCTTCTCCTTTTATTGGTATCATCTCGGATTTTTCTCCAAGATGCCTGTTCCTCAGTATACCACACAGCTTCCTTTACAGATAGCAGTTGGAAGTATTTTCTTTTCCTAACTTCCAATATCTACTGTGTACTCCATCATAGGCCAAATCAGTAATCGGTATCTGACATTAATACTCTATTAGTAATAAAATTTGATATCTTTTTAGATTTCCTAATGCTCACATCACTGATAGAGATGTGTTATTTTTATGCGCAAAGCAAGGTCAATACAGGAACATCTTTCAGTTTGGATCCTTTGTTTGTACAAACTAGTGAACTACACCAGAGGAAAGAGCATTCTGTGAGAAACACGAGAAGCTGGGTTCCAGATCTGTCAATAATTCACTGGAGTGACCTTGAGTGAGTCATGTGCCTACCCCTTGAGGGCCCTAATTCCTACAGTCTAGACAAACGGAGACAGCAACAACTCTTACTGACAAGGGTTTTCTTTCTATTTATTGTAAATAATTTTCAGTGAACTGGGGGCTTTAGGGCCTTGCATATGCTAGGTAAGTACTCTACCACAAAGCGATACCCATTACCTCCGAATTTTAATTTTTATACGTTTCTCAAGCCAGTCACCTACCCGGTAGATTCGACTGGAGTACTTCCATGGAACAGGGCATCCATGTCTTCCCGAGCAGGGATGTGTTAGCTGTTGCCTGGACAATGCTGAGAATTTATACCAGGGATTTACTTTTTCTGTACTTCTTTAAGACTTGCTGTAACCAATACGAGTTCACAATTTGCAGCTTAGCTGGCGGCTGAGCCAGTTCTGGTGTCACAAGTATTTACTGTCCAAGTACTTGGCTCTTAGCTTTGGGATTGTAACGTAACATTTGACAGCTTAATCTCTCAGGAAAGATCAAAGATCTGTCTTAGTAGGTGGATCCAGGCAAGTTTAGGCATTTTCTTGGCCTCTGCCTTTGTCAGTCTGTCTCTCAGATTTGTATTTTAGTCGTCTTTATAATGGTAAAAGTACTTACAGCCTTCCAGTTTGGATTTTAGCTTCTGGTCTCCTTTTTTTTTTTTTTTTTTTTTGGTTTTTCGAGACAGGGTTTCTCTTGGTTTTGGAGCCTGTCCTGGAACTAGCTCTTGTAGACCAGGCTGGTCTCGAACTCACAGAGATCCGCCTGTCTCTGCCTCCCGAGTGCTGGGATTAAAGGCGTGCGCCACCATCGCCCGGCCTGGTCTCCTTGATTGAGCTTATTCTATTCATGTTGTGTGTGTGTGTGTGTGTGTGTGTGTAGAACATAAAATTGTGAGGATCATTTGGTGAATCCTAGAATCTGAGGCCAGCTCTTACTTTTGTCTCCATCAGCATGTAGTGCAGTTGTTGAAAAGCCACAGCGTTGGTTCCTGTACCTGGGAACCAATTCATGTCAACAAAAATACTTTTGGGTTGTTAATATAATAGCTTAAAAGGTAAATCCCACCAAATATGCCTTCAACTTTGAAAAATTTGAGTAAGTCAACATCTGTATTCATGGTGGACTTCATTGCTCTTTCCTTCTGTAAAAGTAGGTGTTAAAAGTTTTAGGTTTAGAAGTATATTATCTAGGCTGTTCCTCAGAAGTCGTGGATGGCCCATGTTTGGCAGTATCAAAGTTTGTTTTCAATAAATAGAAACGAAAGTTTTGTTTTTTGGTTCGTTTGGTTATTATTATTATTTGGTTTTTATTTTTTGGCTACTTCTGCTTAGTGAAGTATAGTTTTTGTAATAGCTCGACTGAAGGTGATAAAATGCTCCAATTTTAAATACTGCCAGTGAAAAAGAAACATCTAGGGCATGCAATCAATCAGTACTCTTAGACACAATGGCTAATTTGTCTGCCTTCTTGACATTTCTTTTGTATCTTTAAGCACCTAATGGTCAAACTGCACATCAGCTCTCAGTCTATTGTTTGAAAGTGAGTGGGTTCCTAAACTGAGTTAAAAACCGGTAGTAGAGGGAAAGAGACCATGATTTTATAGTTTGTAGATGTTTAATGGTGTTTCAACTTCCTAAAGACTGTAGCAAGATCAAATACCTCTTTTAAGTTGCACTGTATACTTGTGTGCAGTATGCACTGTGTTCATTCAGAGACAAACGTTACTAAGCTTTGGGGGCGGGCTCTTATTTTGCAAGATTCTTAAAGTGCTAAGGTGTTGTGTGCCATGGTCTGGCAATTAAACTTTCCAATGTTTGGGTTGTTTAAGTTTGTAAAACATGTCTTTACATTAAGGGTATTTTTAGTGTCATAAAGGCACAACCGCTAGGTCCCCCTAAACCACCATATTTGGGATCACGTACCTTATTTGTTTGTTTATTCATTTACAGTTATTTTGCCTCTTTAGGTGCAAGTGGTTAAGGTTTGGGAAGTGCTCTTTTACCAGTCTGGGCCCAAGAAATGAATGTTTAAATACGTTAAGTATATACCTACATGCATTTCTTAACTTTTTGTATTGAAAGGTCTTATGGGCAAATCAAACACTGCATCATGCACCTGTGGTAGCATATTGTGCCATACAATATGAAAATATCTCCTAAGGGAAGGCTGGCCAAAGATATTTTAAGAGGCAGCTGTGTGTATGGTTAGCTTTCGAGCTAGTGTTGTGTCTGGTCGTAATGAGACATGTGGAAGATGCAAATTTAATAGATGGCAAGATACTCAGTGATGCTCCGTCCTTCATATGAAATTCGTATTTACATATTCTGAATCAAGATAAGCAAAGGGCTGTGGTGTGAGCTCTCTTAGCTGGTTTTTTTCCTAATTTGTTTGTTTCTTTATTTTTTGAGACAAAGTTAAGATCTTACAGTGTAGCTGAAGTCGGCCTTGAACTCTTGAACTTGTGATCCTCTTCCTCCAGCCTTCAGAGTGATTTTGTTTTACTAGAAGAATAAAGTATGTTTTTTTTGTTTTGTTTTGTTTTTGTTTTTAATATTGGCCATTGAAAGAATGAAATCTCATTATGCTCTGACTACAAAGCATTTTTGATACATTATTTAAATCATAATGTAGAATCCTTAGAAAAATTGTCAGGTATGTTCATACCCTCTGTGTTTTCAAAGCTCTATTTAGGGACATTTTCCTTCTCCAGAAGATGGACTGAAGTTTGGCAAACATTTGGCTCCTTTACTTTGGAATGGTTCTAGGCATGGTTAAGGGATGTATCTAAAACTGACTCAAGCCTAACTTTTCCATTCTCCCTGTACGTTAGATTTCATGGTATAGTGATCGCCATAGACCACAGAATAATTTAGTACAAGAGATGACATCTAGACTTCCCCCAAGTAACTAGATTAGAGTTGTTTCTAAGCTAAGGGGGATGAATTTCAACATCTTCGCTCTCTTCAGGGTTTTGGTTTTGAAGGAGCTGAGTGGGAGCTTTGCTTCCACATTGGCGGTCTCTTCCGTGAAACTCGGGTTGGGCCATGGCACTGATGAACTTCTGGGTTTTTGCTGGTTCTCTTAGGGGTACTCTGTGTGAGCAAAAGCTTTGAATAAAGTATATACCTCATGAAGGCTTGACCCACCACCGACTTTTAGGAGCATGGAAGCCCATAGTTACTCTAGATTGACACCCTCCCCATGTGTGCAGGAGAATTCTCCACAGAAGGAGAGGGCAGCATCTCCGGAACCAGGTATAGCTCGGCAAGCATCTCCTAGTGTGTCAGTATCTATTCCGTAGTTGGGGGAGAGGAAAAATAAGTAGTGCCAGCTCTGGACTTGAGGTTATTGTCCTGTGCTCTTCAGCCTTTTGTTTGACTTGCTGGATGTATTTAGTATTTGTATTTTCTAAGTGTCACAATTGTTCTTTGGCTCTTCATTGAGCTCTCTTACCTCATATAGTGGAAATGTTCACAGACTTCTTGGTACAATGTGGGTTAGATTCATAGGAAGCAAATATTCAATGAATTCGGTATATTTAACATATTTTGGTACCATAGTTTTTGTTTTTATTTATTTATTTGTTTGTTTGTTTGTTTGTTTGTTTTTGAGACAGGGTTTCTCTGTAGTTTTTGAAGCCTGTTCTGGAACTATCTCTTGTAGACCAGGCTGGCCTCGAACTCACAGAGATCCACTTGCGTCTGCCTCCCGAGTGCTGGACTTAAAGGCATGTGCCAGCACTGCCTGGCTTGGTACCATGGTTTTTAATAGGATACATTTGGCATTCACTGACATTTAGCAGCCTAGCATAAACCCATTTTTTTTCCTCCGATACTTTTGCTGACCTATTTTGATAAATTTTTCCTAATTTTAATTTCTCTGTGTGTGTGATGTGTATGTATGTGCATTTACGAAAGCACAGATGTGCCACAGCATGTGTGTGCGAGTAGAAAACAAACTGAGGTGTTTGTTCTTGCCTTCTACCTCATTTAAAACAGGATTTGTGCCGGGCGGTGGTGGCGCACGCCTTTAATCCCAGCACTTGGGAGGCAGAGGCAGGCGGATCTCTGTGAGTTCGAGACCAGCCTGGTCTACAAGAGCTAGTTCCAGGACAGGCTCCAAAACCACAGAGAAACCCTGTCTCGAAAAACCAAAAAAAAAAAAAAAAACAAAAAAACACAGGATTTGTTTTCTGCTTTGTATATCAGGCTACTTGGTCTGTGAGCTTCTAGGGGTCCCCCTGTTTCTGCCTTGCATTTCATGTTTGCAGTACGAGTGCTTTATCCATTGAACCGTCTCCTCAATCCCCAATATTTCCTTTTCCTTTTTCTTTTTGAGATGGGCTTTTCTGTAGCTCTCATCTAATTAGCCCTGGCTGGCCTAGAAATCACTGTGCACTCAAAGAGGTCTGTCTGCCTCTGTTTTTCAAGTGCTTGGACCAAAGGTCTGTGCCAACATACTTGGCTCTAGTATTTTCTTTTTTTCTTTTTTTTTTTTTTTTTTAACAGAACTTGCCTCAAGTTTATTTGTAAAAACAGCATAAGGTCCTGAACATCTGCAAATACTGTGTAGGTGTTCACACCAGTCCATCTGTTTTCACATTGGCAGACTGAGACCTTTTTTATGGGGCCTTCACAGGGGCCTGAGCACCTTTGGGAGCCTGAGCTGCAGCTGAGGCCTCTGCCTTGGCTTGAACCTTGGGCTTTGTTTTTTGGAGCCTACGACCCCTGGCCATGTAGCTTCTAATCCGCTTCCCAAGCTTGGGGTGAGCAATTAAAGCCAGGCGGGTGAGTTTGCGGGTGGGGCCCTTTGGCACCTTGGGCTTCACCACCTGGGGCTTCACCAGGGCCTTGATGGCCTCCGCACGTGCGCTCATGGCCTTTGCATTATTTGCCTGCATCTTCTTCAGGCCTTTCTTGTTGTGCTTCTTGGCAAAGCGCATGTTCCTCAGGAACTTGGGGTCAACCCCCTTGAGAGATTCATATCTTTGTGACCGGGGTTTCTTGATGCCATTTCTGTGCCATTTCCGGGACTGATTATGTGTGGTGTGGTTCTTGGACTTGGCCATGGCTGGACTGTAATCGGCGGCTCCCGAAGCGCCTGCGACTGGAAGAGAAAGAGAAAGGCCCTAGTATTTTCTTAAAAAGAATATTTACCTTGTTGGTTTTCAGTTCTCCTTGGTCATGGTCCATGGTCATATCATCTGCCTTTTTTGTGGGGAGAGGCGGTTTCGAGGCTGAGTTTTTCTGTAGCTTTGGAGCCTGTCCTGGAGCTAGCTGTTGTAGACCAGGCTGGCCTTGAACTCACAGAGATCCTCCTGCCTCTGCTTCCTGAATGCTGGGATTAAAGGCATGCCACCATCATCTGCCTTTTTTGTCACTGTAGGGTTCCAGTCGTCTTTGCTAGGCATGCTGTCATGAACAGACTTTCCGAAATGATTTTCGTGTTTTAAGTTTTTGGGTTGCAAAGGGATCAAGAGGTCAAGCAAGTCAATTCATCACTTGGGGCTTCGGACTTCCCATCTGGAAAAAGAGGGAGGTTGCCTTACTTCCAGTCTTTACTTGGTCTTTACTTTATCTTGGTCTCTTTGATACCGAGTGAGGACCTCATGTTTTGTCATTTCTTTGGGGGAGTTAATAGGTAACTGCATATGTGTACCATTAGTTTGTGATTTAAGATTCTGTATCCATCTCTTTTGGCTATTTGGGTGGGTATCAGTCTGAAAGCTGGTTCTAGATTTCATAGGTGAGCCACTGGGCTGGTGGAAAAGTCTGCTTAACTACCACGTTTCTGACAATAACCCAGTGAAGAAACATTAGTAGGTGTGTTTTATAATGATGCTGCTGTCTTACAGGTAAGGCTGCTCACCTTCTAACAGGAAGGTCTGTAATGGTGGGGGGAGGGCGCTCTTTGGAAGAGGGAATCCAGAGAAAACAGGGCAGTTTAACCTTGATCTCTGGGACTTGATGCTGCTTTCCTGACACAGGTGATCAAATAGCAGGGTGCTGTCTCAATAGAGAAACAAAGTATCTTTCTGCAAACAGCGTGTGACCTTGCTCAATATAGCCAGACTTTGCAACACTGAGGATTTTCACTGAGCAAACTCAACTCCAGGAATTCTCTCAACTATGGTCTCTCAGATTTGTTTGGTCACTTAATGTTTGAGATGGCCAAGAGTAACTCAAAATTCATATTTTAGCCACAGTCTTATTCCTTTCTGTCGACTGTGTTTCTAGAAATATTCAGATGCTAGAACTTTTTCTAAGAAGTATTTTGAAAAGGTTTTTTTTTTTCCTGGTTACTGGTGCTCTCTCTCTCTCTCTCTCTCTCTCTCTCTCTATATATATATATATATATATATATATATATATATATATGTGTGTGTGTGTGCGTGTATATATATATATATACACGCACACACACACATACTGGTTACTGGCTCTTTCTATATATGTATATATATACACACACACACATACATACTGGTTACTGGCTCTCTCTATACACACACATACATATATATATACACATGTGTGTGTATTGCTTTGTAGATAAAGACACACTTATTCTCTTAAGTAATTTTAGAAATGACATTCTTTTTAAAGATATGTCATTTCTAAAATGCTGTATAGTTTTTTCACTCATTTTTGATACTGGGATTTAAACTGTGTGTGCGCTCAGCACATGCTCGGCTGCTAAATTGTGTCCTTGTCCCTGGCATTATTGTTTGCTTTTGATTTTTTTTTTCAGAAAATTTAAAAACTTTGACGTTTTGATTAAGTCCTGCTTTGAAATGACTCATAAGCCAGAGCAGCAGCTAAAAGTGGCTGCAGTGCCGACAACCTGCTTAAACTGGCTGAGTGGTTCAAGTACAGTTTGCATTTTCTACCCTGGGTTGCTTTCTTAAAAAAAAAAAAAAAAAAAAAGTTTGAGATGTTTTTGCCATTGCCATCTTGACATTTGCCTGGTTACACATGAATAGCCCAATCCAATCCCTCAGCAGGGAGACTAGTATGGTCTGGCTTTCAATAGGCTTGCCACTGACAAAGAAAACATATGGAATGTTTCATTCCTGCCCTTTACAAACAATCTGGGCTTGTGAGGGCACGCAGCAGAGCGCTTCCATCTTCATGATAGGTTGGTACACTTCGTATTAATAATGGACTCTGCTACTAGTAAGCAAGCCACGCTTGCAAAGCCTGGATACCTGTGTGAAAAGGAAATTCCACGCTTTGACCAAGTCAGTTTCTAATATCGATTTGACTGTAGTTGTATTGTCTGCTTTCATGGGTGCCCACTGAATCATCCACTTCACGAAAGGGAATGAAATGTCCACATGCACGCGCACACACACACACGGCATTTGGGGACTGTCTTTCCAGATTTGATGTGATTTGTAAAGGGAATGGGATCCTTAATTCCCCGTAGACCATGCCTGGAGGGCTAACTGTGTGTATGTTTTTCTTCTTGTCAGTCTAAAGAAAGAGATCAATTGATCATCCTTGTGCTAGCCTAACACTGCTGCATGGGCCGTTAAGGGTTTTCTTCTTCACACTACCAGCCTTCTGCTAGCATGAAGGGCTTTGCTTCGTGCTCTCTGGATCTACAGGGTATAGAGGCTCATTGACCGGCTAAACAGGAGCCAAGAATATGGAAAAGAAAGGGTAAGCTAATTTCTGGATTTACTAGGCTTACTTTGTGTTGGGAACTTGCCCTTAGTACCCCCTCTCCTTGAAGTGGTACTCAGTAATAGAATGATAAATAAATAACAAAAGAAAGCCCAAGATATCCCCCAATGAGATGATTCATCGCTTTGCTGAAGGAAACAATGACGCCCATGTCATCAGCTCTTTTCCAATCCCTAAGATACCCCAGCCTGAATTTCTAGTTTCTTTGTTTCCCCTGCATGTGGGCTGGCTTTGACAAATGGTCATGATTTATCTTAAGGGATGTCATCTCCTGCTGATTGTTTAATGCCACATAAAACCAAATATTTAAATTTATCTATACAGCTTCTCTAAAAGTTATTTCTCATGGCTCCTGGCATCATAACTGAGCGCAAGCTGCATAACAGTTTAACTCATAGAAGTTAATGTCTTTCACACTTTCTTCTGTAAGAGTTATCTCTTTTGTAGTTTTTAACCCAAGGTCTTGCACACACTCAGCAGTGTGCTCTGCTGCTAAGGCAGTCCTATCCTTTTGTAGTTCTTTTTTTTTCTTTTTTTTATTTTCTGAGACAGCGTTTCTCTTTGTAACAGCCTTGGCTGTCCTAGAACTCATTCTGTAACCCAGGGTGGCCTCGAACTCACAAATATCTTTCTACTTCTGCCTCCCAACTGCTGGGATTAAAGACATGTGCCACCACTCAGCTCCTTTATAGTTCTTGGTAAGCTTTTCCCTAAATTTTTTGACCTTGGAGGCTAAATTTAAATTAAGATACGTATTTATTTATTTATTCATTTTATATGTATGTGTGTTTTGCCTGAATGTTTATATGTGCACGACGTGCCTGCCTGCCTGGTACCCGGGGAGCTCAGAAGAGGGTGTTGGGTCTTCTGACACTGTTACCACAGATGCTTGTGAGTCACTGTGAAGGTGCTGAGAACTGAACCCAAGCCTCTCCAAGTGCTCTGAACTGCTGAGCCATTTCTCTAGCTCTGAGTACCAAAATTTTTAGAACTTTGTTTTCTGCTCTTCACAAATGAGTCTACTCAATTTTCCATTTTAGTGTATAATTATGAATTTATAATGAGGAGAAAACTCATCCCTGTGTTAAAATTGACCCTCACTTTTTTTTTTTAGCACCCAATTTGTTATTTAGGACACACATTTTTGAGATAGAATCTTGATATATAGCTCTGGTTGGCTTGGAACTCGTTATGTAGCCCAGGCTGGTTTTGAATTGGAAAAAAATCCTCCAACCTCAGCCTCCTGAATGTGAAGATCCCAAGCATGACTGAGCCCCACCCCTAGCAGTACATAGGTCTCGAGTTGAGGGTAAATTAAGTGTAGATTTATAGGCACATGTTAGTCTCAATTTGAATGTCTGCAAACTATGGCAAGGCTGCCATTTATTATTTATTTAAGCCTAGTTAGTTTAGTATCCAGCATTAGCTGAACCTGTTAAAAATTGGTTTTGTTTAGAAGTTTGCAGTTCTAAAAGAACATTTTGTAGCATCCCTTTTATCCATGGCATTTACCCTGATACCCTGAAGACACCTGCAGAAGCGACCTATTGTAAAACGTTTCACCAAAAGTAAAGTCTTTGAATTGTTTGGATATATGTGTTTTAAAACATGATTTTTTTTTAAAATAGAAATTTGGTGAGGAATTTCTGGATCTTTCTTCTATTTTATTTTTTTAAAATATTTATTTATTTATTATGTATATAATATTCTGTCTGTGTTTATGTTTGCAGGCCAGAAGAGGGCACCAAACCTCATTACAGATGGTTGTGAGCCACCATGTGGTTGCTGGGAATTGAACTCAGGACCTTTGGAAGAGCAGGCAATGCTCTTAACCACTGAGCCATCTCTCCAGCCCCCTTTCTTCTATTTTAGACATATTATGCTTGCTAGTTATTTTTATAAGTATTTAGGTCCATTTCTGGGTTCCTGTTGTATGACTAAGCAAAGTAAGATTTTCAAGGATTTGGTAACTTTCTCAAACACCCACACTTAGTGGGTGATGGTTTGTCTGGAAACTCAGGTGTTTTGTACTTCAGTTTGCTCATCTGTGTTGTTTGCTTGGGTATTTGAGAGTTTATCATAAGAGAAAAGAGCGGAAAAAAAGATCAGAGCTGCCAGATGGTGGTGGAGCATGCCTATAATCCCAGCACTTGGTAGGCAGAGGCAGGCGGACACCTTACATAGAGCCTGAGTTCCATCCATTGAACCACTGGTGAAAGGAGAGAGCCAAGTCCTTCCTGCAAGTTATCCCTGGGTGTTCACATGTGAGCCATGACACATGGCGTGTGCATGCACACACACACACACACACACACACACGAAAAGTAAAAAAAAGAATAGCGGGAAGTTTTAGATTATTAGAGGAAAAGAGAAACTCAGGACTGAAAATACAGCATGCTCTAAAGCACATGTATAGCCACACATCTCTGTTTGTGCGAGACTGACCTGATTGAAGCAGCTAATGTTAAAGTCTGTGCACTCTGGGTGTAAAACGAAGTTTTTTATTTATAGCAGACCTTTTAGGGGAAAAGTGTTAGTCTCCCTCACTCCCCACCCCCCACTATAAACTCCTGCTTGTTATTGGTCTGCAGAGGAAAAAGGTGAATACAATCAAGGTACAATACATACGTGTATGAAAATGTCATAACGAAATCTGTTACTTTGTACAGGAGTATAGGTTAATAAAAGAAACAAAACTTGAAAGAATGAAGGACTTTGATGTGCACACCACCTCTCTTAATAGTGCCAGGATCATCTATCAGTGGTAGCTTCCTCTCTCTTGCGTGGATATGGAATAGGAGGATCAGATCTGCTAGCAGGCTCGCTTTTCTGTTTCTCAAGGAGCAAGTCTCTCCATGTGCTCCTTTAAAGCAAAGCCTTGAGGAAGATTAAAAAACCAAGTGTTCAGTGTGATGGTTTCCATATAGCTGCCCCCTTTCACTCCCTGGAATTTCCTGCCCTTCCTGTGGAAGATGTTTTTATAGGGAGGCCAGCATAAAAGTGAATCACCCATGAGCCGTTTTTTTCCCCCAAGGCATTTCATTTACTCAACTTGGTATTAATTTAGTTGGTACTCTTTAGTTGACTTGAACACTGTGTTTGTTGATAGTGTGAGCTGATGTTTATTAAGCTGTTAATATTTTACAGACTTCATGAGTTCCCGCTTGGATCTATGCACACTTTTTCCTTTAGCAGCAGGGCTATTCATGAGTGAGTCTGTGGCTGTAATTGCAGTGTTCTGATGATTGCCAGCGCCGTCCTGGAGAGCCATTTGCTTGTTGATTATAAAGGTCGTTTTGTTTTGTTTTCCTCCGGGAAGTGTTTCCCCTTTTCCTTTCGCTTACATGGCATTGCCAGGAAGAGCTTTGTGGTCTCTCTGGTCTTGCAGAGAAATCCTCACCATCCTCTTGTTATTCACTTGCTTGGGAAGAATGTTACCAGGTGCCAGGCCGTGCGTGCAGTGCTTCTCGTGTGGCATCTTCCAGTTACACTCCTACGTGCTCTCGGTCATCTAGAAAAGGAGAAACCTAGCGGGCGTGCTTGTGTGAGGGCTGTTGCTGCAGCTAAGGATTGGGGGTTTGCAGAGGAGGTGTTGGGTTTGGCTTTCTAGATCAGAGTACATCCAGGGATGGTTTGTGCCTCCAGTCCCAGCACTTGGTAGGTGACCCTGGAGATTACCTGGAGTACTAAAGCCAGCATAGCTATAGAGACTCAATCCTTCCCTCAAAGAAAAGGAAAAAAAAAAAGCCAAGGTTATTTGGTTGAGTAAGTTTTATAACACTGCCCTTCTGTGCTTTCTTGCAGATAACCAGTCGCCCACCTTATGTGTATAAGATAGTTGGAAGAGTTTATTTCATAGAGCAGGAGTTACTTCTGGAGAGGTTTTTATTTGATCCTCTGCTTGAAATGTCCAGACTTGAGATTGTGAAGGGGTGTGAAGGTTGTGTGGCACAGAGAATGTAAACCTTCTCTTGTTCTAAGCCTCACCCCCAAATGATGATGGTCCGTGGAGAAAACTCTCTCTTTTCTCTCTCTCTCTCTCTCTCTCTCTCTCTCTCTCTCTCTCTCTCTCTCTCTCACACACACACACACACACACACACACACACCGAGGGCATATGTTCATACCTACCTGTTTGTGGACTTGATTTTTTTTCTTTATTAAAACTTTCATTACATAAATTATAATGCCACATTTTTTTTTTTTTTCCGAGACAGGGTTTCTCTGTGTTTTTGGAGCCTGTCCTGGAACTAACTCTTGTAGACCAGGCTGGTCTCGAACTCACAGAGATCCACCTGCCTCTGCCTCCCAAGTGCTGGGATTAAAGGCGTGCGCCACCACCGCCAGGCTATAATGCCACATTTTTGTTGGTACTTCTGGAACTTCTCTTCCTTCTGAGTGCACTTCTAAAGAAGAAGAAGTAGATCTGAGCTGGAGCTGGGCCTGGGGGGGATATAAATCCAAACACTTGAGAAGTAGAGACAGAAGGGTGTGAGTTCAAGGTCGTTTACATTCTCTGTGCCACACAACCTTCACAATCTCAAGTCTAAGTTGCTCTGGACATTTCAAGCAGAGGACCAAATAAAAACCTCTCCAGAAGTAATTCCTGCTCTATGAAATGAACTCTTCCAACTATCTAATACACATAAGGTGGGCGACTGGTTATCTGCAAAAAGGCACAGAAGGGCATTGTTATAAAACTTTCTCAGCCAAATAACCTTGGCTTTTTTTTTTTTTTCCTTTTCTTTGAGGGAAGGATTGAGTCTCTATAGCTATGCTGGCTTTAGTATGTGTGTGTATGTGTGTGTGTGTTTGTGTGTGTAGTAAGATACTATCTCAAAAAATAAAAAGGGAGGGAATGATGGAGGGAGTGGGAAAAGGAAGTAGTTAGTTGATCTGGCTCAGATTCCTGCCAGAGGGAAGAAACCATTTTCTACCAGCTGTCCCAGAACCGCTCCTAACCATCAGAGCAGTCAAGAGCAGAAGCAGAAAGAGCAATGTCAGAAAAGGCGTCCATCCTCTTTAGACCTGGTAAATCTCAAGCATCCAGTAAGACTTTCTGACTTGTGTTGATACAGCTTGTGCTGCCAGATGGTGAGTGCTTCCCCCTTGTCTGTCCAGCCTTTATGGGCCTGGTACGCTTGGTCTCATAGGCAACAGATGATCTTTCTTTCTTTCTTTTTTTCTTTCTTATTTTCTTTCTTTTTTTCTTTCTTTCTTTCTTTCTTTCTTTCTTTCTTTCTTTCTTTCTTTCTTTCTTTTTCCTTTGATTTTTTTTTTTTTTTGAGACAGGGTTTCTCTGTGTAAAAGCACTAGCTGTCCTAAAACTCACTCTGTAGACCAGGCTGGCCTCAAACTCACAGATATCCACGTGCCTCTGCCTCCCAAGTGCTGGGATTAAAGGTGTGTTCCACCACCCTTGGGCAGCAACAGATGATTTAACTGGGAGAGAGAATGAGAAGATAATTGAGCTTTGAGAACAGTATTTATGGAACGGCATCAGTGTTCTCCAACTTGGAGAGTTACTCAGATAACAAGTTAGTGCTAGAAAGTAATTGCTTCAGCATGTTTATGATATGTCTGTCGTATTTGGTGCTGGGGACACAGAACTGAATGATGCCTGATCATGCCCCCACCACACTCATATCACTTACCTGCTGGATAAGGAAGGAGGTAGTTAATTAGACAAAGGTCATGAAACACAGCAAATCTTATAAGATCTGGTACTATTAAATACTGTTCAAAATAAAGGAGGATGAAGGAAGTTTCTATTTAGGTTTGTCAAAATAGGTTTGCAAGAAGTAAAGATGGTCAGCCAACATCTCTGGGAATATGAATCCATCTTCCACACTGGAAAAGCAATATATTATAAAGTTTCTCCCTAAATATCCCTAGGACTCTTGCTGAGGCCAGGTGCCAGCCAGAGGGGACTTTTTCTCCCAGACCATCTTGCTGGAGGCTCTGGACGTAAGGAGAGTGATGGGACCCTCCCTGGCTGGCATTGCTCAGCTGTGCCCTCTCTGGAAATCCCAGCTTCATGTTATGGAGCCAGAGTTGATGTGCGGAGTCATGGGACCTCCTTGTTCCTCCTCCAATGTGGTGACATTGAACAATTCTCCTTTTTCTGCTTTAGGGAAAGAAAAGTTATTCTCCATGCTGGCAACAATTTGATTTAAATATGTAAGGAATACGAATCAGTGTAGCAGGGAAAACTAGGGGAAGAGCATCAGACAGGAGTGAAGGAACCGATACATGCAAGCACACAGGTGGATCTCAAGAGCAGGGGGTCAGATGTTCGAGGGTTGGAGGACAAACGTGTAGCAATGGAGAGCAAATCCATGGCAGCTACAGTTAGGGAAGAAATGATGCGATGGGGGTGGGGCATTCCCTTGTGATGATGGACAAGGCAGTATTGTGAGTATACATGTGAGTTAAGAAATGAGCGTCTCTAGATTTGCTGTGGGGCAGGCCCATTATCCTAGCTACTCAGGAGACTAATACAAAAAAGATGGCCAGTTTGAGGCCTGCTGTGCAACATGGTGAGTTCAAGACCAGCCTGGGCAATTTAAATAGACCATGTCTCAATATAAAAAACAATAATTGAAGTCAGGCAGTGGTGGCACATGCCTTTAATCCCAGCGCTGTGGAGGCAGGGGACCAGCCTGAACTACTTAGTGAGTTCCTATCTTGAAAAACAAAAACAAAAAAAGCAAAACAAAAATTGTTTTAAAAGCTTGGGGTTCGAGTTCAGTGGTAGAACACTTGTTTGACGTATGTCATGGAGGCCCATCTGGGTCCCTAGTACTGCAAAAAGAAAAAAAAAAAAAACGGCATTATAAAACTAGTCAAACCTTGTTAGGCCCTAGTTTAGGAAATATACTATACCAAAGTAGACTTCCCAGTTTAACTACTGCATTATGAACATGTAAAATTCTCATTGGCAAGAGCAAGGGGAAAGATTTATAGGGGCTCCTGTAGTATTTTTGCGGCTTCTAGTGAGCCTCAAAGTATTTCAAACAAGAGTGGTAAGAAACGTACCGTTTAGAGTCCTGGAGTCTTAGTCTTGATTTTAACGTTTAAGTGGGAGTAGGAAATGCACTCCAAAGTGGGGCAACAAATGTGTGGCTGTGGAGCCAAAGGCTCTGTACCTTTGGCTTCAGGGTCAACACTGTTTTGCTCCCTGAGAGCATCACTGAAGTTGATTTGTTACTGAGCAGCCGTTGTGTAAGTGGCTACCCTCTTTCTCCCCAACTTCCTGCCTTTGTGTGTCTCTGGGTGACTCTCTTTCTGTTTCTGTCTTGTGTGTGTGTGTGTGTGTGTGTGTGTGTGTACGCGTGTGTGTACGCGTTCGTGCATGTACATTAATGTGTTCTGAAACAGAGGAAGTACAATACTTTAAGTCCACGTTAGGTCTACCATTTAAATGGCCACAGTCATGTCTTCTGGATGGAGCACTCCTATTCACTTCCTATTTACTAAAGGCAATGCTTCATTACTGAGCACCCAGTCTAGGCACTGTGGGTCTCTCTGCCTGTGAATTAGTAGCAGTTTTGCTTCTGATGTCTCAGGATATTTGCCTTAATTGCTAGATTAACCAATTTTTTTTTTTTTGCCTCCCACAAAAGGTGCACACATTTGTAAAGAGATAGGGTGAATGAATGAAGTTTTAAGCACTAATTTTTGTGGTATTTAAGCAACAATAGTCCAGATTACCCACAACCTCAGTTCCCTTTCATGAGTCGTACGGATGGGCTTTGTCACCATTTACACTTGATTACTTCATTGCTAACCCCGGTGATGTGATTTACCATGCAAAGACTTAATTATTCCTTTCTGGCTTAGTTAGAAATTTCCTCCAATAATTGCCTCCACTGCTCTTTAGCCTCTTAAATGTTTAGTTTGTTTGGAAGAACGTGACTGCTCAGTGAGCAGTTCCAAGCCCGGCAGTGTCCAGAGCTGTCTTTATCATAATTTCTACCCTTGACATAGTGACTGAGGCCTTGGTTCATAAGTGATGGCTGGTGGGTGGGTGTTCCAGAGGGTAGCAGTGTCTGCCAGGCATTCCTCTTAAGGTGCTTTTCATGGCTAAATAGCACTAAACAGTTCCCGAAGGCCTTGATTTGAAAATTTGTTATTTCCTAATTTTAAGTGAGAAATTATGCCAACTCTGGACATAAAACTAGATTCTTTAAAACAGCGTTTTAAAGACTCACAAAACACTTCAGTTTGAACGTGAAAACTTTTAGTATTTGTAAGAACTGTTTTTGTAAGGCCATAACGTGAAATCCTAGTTATATGGTAGAGACAAGATCATTATATGTTATCCCATTCATTGGATGTTATTTTATGAACAGCAAAGAGGTTTATATTTAGGGTTATATTTAAGGTTACCAAAGAGGTAGTTTTCATTTTGCTTAGTTCTAAAATATAGTTGTTACATTTATGGCCTGAAAGCAAGGAATGGAGAAGAGATAATTTGTTTTCTGAAAATAATTTTGTATGGCTATGACTTTAATTCCAATTCTGTTTGATTCTCAGAGTTGAAGATTGTGGATTGAAAGTGTATTTCCACCAGGAAAGTATTCTGCCAGGAAAAATTAAAAGTATTCTTTCTTTAAAAAAAAAAACCAAAAAAACCAAAAACTTCATTCTACCCAAGACTCTGTTTCAAGTAGTAGTAGCCATGTCTCTGTAGACATGGTTGTAAGGGTTGTTAAACACTACTTTTTAGGTTTTATTTTTACAGCATAGTTTTAGTTACAAGACCTGTGCCACTTCAATTTCCTTCAAGGATATTAAGCGCTCCATTTCCTATGGGGTGAAGGTAGGGGGAACAACAGTGGTATGCTGGGGATAATTAGGTGCTCTCGATAGAAACAATGTGAAGTGCTGTGTTTAGATGGAAAGCTAAAAGTTTTTATTTTATTTATTTTTATTTTGCATATTAATTTTAGTCCCCCCCCCTTCCTCTCCTCCTGCTCTCCCCATCTTCCATTCACCCCCTCCCATCTGCTCCCCAGAGAGGGTAAGGCCTCCCCTGGGAAGTCAACTAAGTCTGTCCCATCACCTCCTCGAGGTAGGA
This sequence comes from Chionomys nivalis, assembly GCF_950005125.1. Taxonomy (NCBI): domain Eukaryota; kingdom Metazoa; phylum Chordata; class Mammalia; order Rodentia; family Cricetidae; genus Chionomys; species Chionomys nivalis. Next base: position 64,773,084 of record NC_080094.1, on the reverse strand, counting down.
CCAAGCCCCCCCTCCCCCTCCTGCCTAGGTATTTCTCCATAGAGAATGTGCTCCACAAAGTTGGTTTATGCATTAGGGTTAGATCCTGGTTCCACTGCCAGAGGCTTCATTGCCCAAGCCACACCATTGTCACCTGCATTCAGGGGGCCTAGTTCAGTCCCATGCAGGTTCCCCAGTTGTCAGTTCAGAGTTAGTGAGCTCCCATTAGCTCAGGTCACCTGATTCTGTGGGTTTCCCCATCATGGTCTTGAACCTCTTGTTCATGTTGCTCCTCCCTCTCTTCAGTTGTACTCCAGGAATTCGGCCCAGTGGTTAGTTGTGGATCCTCTCCTTCCTAGCTATTGGCCGTTCAGGTTTTTATTAAACCTATCAGAAGAGGCCTTAGCCAGAGACACATCTTTACAGATTATTCCTCAGCATAAAGAACTCCACCCATTTACGGGTTGAAGAAGAAGCAGAGCAGGAACCTCTGAAGATATAATAGGGTACACGCACATTTACACACACACTCCGATGTGAACCTACACACGTTTAGTGCCTTTTCTCTTTAGCCTGGCCCCCATTGTGGCATTGTGACATTAACTTTTGCAGCTGGATAGCTGACAGCAAAAGTTGAATGAATTTCCTTTTTGGTCTGTTATAATTTCACAGATTCTCACCACAGCATGCGATTTTTTTCTCCCTATCCATATTAAATCAGGAGCTTTTAGCTTTTCATACAGTACTTGGTAGGAGAGGCGTGTGTGTGAGAGTTGAGGCATAAGCCCTTGTTTAGTAAAGGTCAGTCTCATTACCTATCTATTATGCGACCAAAATGGTGTGACTCCTATGGACAGTGGGATGATCCGTATGTCTTGGACAGAATGGGTCAGGGTAACAGGAGGGTTTATCGTCCTACCATGAGTGGCCAAAGAACGTAAAAAAGTAAGGGTGAGTTGTTTACTTCTCGAACTGTCCACTTAATGATTTCGGACCATGGTTGACCATGGATAACTGAAATCATGACAATGAATCTGAGGATAATAGGAGTACTATTGAACCCTTCAAAAGTCATTTTAATGTGCCTAACATGTCCAGCCTACAGATGTCTGTTACTTGAATCACATTTCTTTCTTACACCTACCCGTTGAATGCTTGATGGTGTATGCACATGCATGTGTGTGTGTAGCTGAATATGTGCTACGCTTGTGCAGAGGTCAGAGGGCGGCTTGTAGGTTCTCCTTCCTCCCTGCGAGTTCCAGGGTTTGAATTCCGGTTGCACTTTTCAGCTGAGCCCTCTGGCCAGCCCTTGAATTCTTTAAGTAATATGGCAAGTACCAACCCCTCATCGATGAGACATTTCACACATGGTTGAAATAGATTGTCCTCATGCTGTCAGGAGTTTTTGTTTGTTTGTTTTTGAATTTAAGTAAGTATTGATCATTTGACACTTGTGAGAACTATCTGGACAGTGTTAAGATGGCAGAGCCGTCTTCTTAGGTCAGTGGTTCTCAGCCTTCCTAATGCTGTGACCCTTTAACACAGTTCTCATGTGGTGACCCCAGCCATAAAATTATTTTCTTTGCTACTTTATAACTGTAACTTTGCTACTGTTATGAATCGTGATGGAAGCATCTTCTGTGTTTTCTTTTTTTCTTTTCTTTTCTTCTTTTTATTTTTTTGGTTTTTCGAGACAGGGTTTCTCTCTGATGGTCGTGGGCGAGCCATGTGAAAAGGTCATTCGGGCCTATAGGGGTTTGTGACCCCCATGCTGAGAACCCTGTCTTAGAAAAAGATTGTAAACAGTTTGACCTGTTAACAACTTAATTACTTATGCTGGTCAGATAGCATCAGTTAGGTGAGTTCCTTTCCGTGTTGATCCCTGGAAAGAAAACATTCACATGGCGATGACCTTCCTTTTATTTGAATTTGAGTGAGAAAAGTCGTATGTTGGTCTCCGACTTGTTTAGAGTGTAGAAGAAAAGTAAGCCCCCTGTCGTCAGGGGCCTTGCTACAGTGGTTGGTTCACTATTGCTTTCTTAGTCTCCTTGAAAAACAGCGTGCGATGCTTGAGTTTTCAAATGCAAATATCTATTTATGGTTTTAATACTTAAATCAGATTCATGAAATGTGTTGCACAATGAATAAATTGCACAGCAAGTTCACTTTGTTTCTGCAGTTCCTTTTTAGTTAACAGAAGTCCAAATGATTTATTTTAATGCAATGATGGTCCTAGTTTAGTAATGATTTCATTAAATTAGGGTGTAGCGGAATTGCTACATATAATCAAATGTTCCTGTATTTAATGGTAAGGTCTTTGAAAGACGCATTAAGAAAACAGTGATTTTTGCTTTACTTTTTGTTCATGTCCCAAACTCTTTAATTTCTTAATACCAGTGGCTTTGACTCTTGCAAGCACTACAGGGAACAGTGACAGTAATCACAGAACCACAGGATGTAGGGTCTGGAGCACATGTGTGGTGCAGTACCAGTGGGAAGATGAGGATGACAATACGGGCCATCGAGGTCCATTAACTTGACCACTAGCAGCTGCCTGTAAAGCGCCTGCTTAGCTTTCACGAAGCCTTGAGTTAGAGCCTCAACACTTGCAAAGAAAGTTCGCTGTGTTTCTTTGGAGAAAGGATGAGCCTTGGTTATCCTAAAAAAAGAAGAAGAAGAAGATTTGATACACTCTTGAGGAAATATGCATGTGAGCTAGAGGGAAAATGCGATCGTAGCCAACACGACAGTCAACATTTGGCTGAGTCCACGAGCTTGAATCAGATCTTACTTGGGGTCTTTGGTTCTTGCTTGCTTCCTGACTTTAGTTCTTTGTTGCTCTAATTTTTCTCTCGCATGGAACATGTGTACTGATCTATGGTGAAGAAATTAAAGGGCACAGAAGTATGACATTTGGAAATTGTCTTTTACTTGAGAAATTTTATAAGTTAACCCGCTGAGCCAGAGTTTATACCATCAACAAGTTTGTGCTTGGTGTTCTTTCGGGTGTGTTGCTGTGTTCAAGGGCAGACAAGGGGAAAAGTAAGGACGGAGCTTCCTGGTTTAATTGGAACCAGGGTCTTCATATGTGCCATGCCTTAAACTCAGAGCGTACACTTGTTAGTTCACTTGATCATCTCGACTGTATTGGAGAGGTCTTTATGCCCTTTTAAAGCGAGCCACTGTTATAAAACATTTAATTAGCTAAATACATTAGTAGTGTATATCCAAGGCCATGTTTTATAGTTTCTAACCAGGAGTTGAACCCATTCTCTCTGATTCTAGGGCCTGTGCCCTTTTCCCTCACACTAGCTCACCAAGTGTCCATTGGTCACGTGGTTACCAATGAAGAAGACAAAATGAGTACGTGAAGAATTAGTGTGAGAGCACCACACAGAATCATAGACCGAGGTCTGTGGGAACAAGAGGAGGCCGAGGAACTCACTCTGCTTTGGGACTGGGAAGCCTTCCCAGCTGAGGTGACATTTGAGCTGGGTCATTTAGTCTTCTGCAGGGCAGCTGCCAGGTTCTGCCTTGTTTGAAATAAGCACATTTACACGAGAATAGCGGGGCACATTCCACTTGACGGATTAGATTGACAGATTGAAGGTAACTCCCCAGAATGATGGCTTTGTTAGGTGTTTGTTCTCTGAGAACTCTACCTGCCACTCCCCTTTGGTGAATTGTGGCAAGAAAGCTGTCACATTAAGCTGTCATTCAGGATATTGGGGGGCGGGTGGTGGCAAATTATGGGCAGGAGTAGGTATTTTCAGAACAGCCTACAACCCGGAAAGATTATATTTCAGAGCATTTAAAAACGTACACAACAGCCCTTTTTTTAATCTGTGCAAAAAGAAAATTGGATAATGAAAAGTTAATTAGGCCATGGATATTTTTAAAGCTTAGACATTCTGATTCTTATCCACCATAATTAGATGAATCTTTGTTCAGGCTAGGACAGAAAAAGAAATCAATTATAGACTCATACACTATTCTTATCGAGCATTTTTAATTCTAAAAATACTTTATGTAATCTTTTTTAAAGAAATTAGTTTCTAAGAAGAGGCTTTGGTTCCAGCTTGAATCTCCCTTATTTCAGTCATCTAGTTGTTTGCTGTAAGACTGTCTCATATATTTTGCTATTTCTTTCCATTCGTGTGTGTTAAGTCATTGAAATGTTGAGAAGACAGCTCTAGATCTTTCTAAATTATGGCTGCTTGCAGTTTTTATTTCTGGAGAAATGGCTGAACAATACTTTGGGTTCAGCACTCCCCTTGCTAGCCCCTGACCCTGCCCTCCCACTGCTTCTAACCAACCCTTCTTTCACCCTCCAGTCCCAAGCCCGAAATAAAAAGAACTTGCTTTGTTACTTATGATAATATTTAAGCTCTAAAATTTTAACAGTATTTCAGTTGCAAATAAATGGAAATTGTGTATTCTGTTTAATGTGTTTCAGAAAATCCCTGCCATTTTTTTTTTCTTTAAATACTAGAAAACAGGCATGTAATGCCTCATTGAGAAAAGCCTGGAGGGGTGCTTTGTGCAGGTCTTAATTAAGGGCTTTGAAAGACCAAACAAAAGGAAAAAGGAAAATGCTACAGGGTTATTGTTATTCCACCCCATTGGCTCAGCTAGCTGACCATCCATTGGAGCATTTTGTCCATTTTGAAACTGAATGACACTTTTGTTCGTGATTAACAGAGGTGAAAGAAGCCAATTATTGGGCCCTCTTTTTCCATAGAGCAGCTGCTGTTGGATTTAACTGCAGGCAAATATGGCCTTTTACTACTGCAGGGATGTTGTGATGACAGTTTATTTTTATAGAACTATGTGACTGAAAACAAAGCCCGTCTGACTCTTGTTATGAATATGCCCTGGAATTTACCATGGAAGGGTGAGTTTGTCGAACTGTCTTGTAGTTCTCTGTAAAAATAGCATATTTGTCATGTATGATACACATGTGCATATTTTAACATCTTTTTTAATGTAAGGATTTCAATGGTAAAAATCTGTTTTTTTACTCTGTACATTTGTAGCTCCTTCAGCCTTTTCCTGTTTTACTTTTAATGAGCGCTCATAATTTATTAAAGTTAGGAAGCAATTAGTGGGAGATTGAATGGGTCTTGAGTAAGCTTCAAGCCACTCTGATCTACAGACTACTTAGGTGGGACAGATGAGTCCCAGAGACCACCTACCATTAGTGCAGAGTTCCGGCTTAGCCTTCAGTGGTAAATGAGCCTGGGGAGCTCTCCCTTGTGTCTTGGTATTAATGAATATACAGTAAGAGTTGCACCTGGCTCAGGGCATGAGGACTGTCAGGGCAGATTTCATTTTAATATGTTTTCAGGCTGTGAGCATGCAATAGCTTTGAGGGCTGTGGACAGTCATGGTTCCCTTTAGTAAAAACTCTAAGCCTTTTTAGTTTCCAAGGGTGATCTAAAAGCAGCTCCACCATGTACTCAGAGAAGGACATGTGTATTCCTGTCTTGCTTCTGGGACCAGTTCTCCAAAGCCATTTGAGAGGCTGCTGTAGTCTTTCTTGGACCTTTCTGTATTGATTGGCAGCAACAAATCAGCGGAACCTGTACTCACTCTTCAGTTGTCTTCTCAAGATGAGTACATCCTAAGTGATTCTTAAGCTCCCTGTTGCTATCGCTGCATGAATAGAAAGTGTGGTCTATGTGTTTAGTCATCGTTGTGACAAAAAACGGAACAGAAGCAACTTATTTTGGCTCATGGTTTCAGGACATTTCAGTCTGTCATAGTGCGGAAGGCATGCTTGAGAGAGCAGCTCAGCCTGGTTTGTAGGAGCAGGAGGTAGTGACTTTGCTTAATCCTTAATTGGAAAGTGGAAGCAGCTAGTTTGGACTGTGACCATCACAGGCCCATCCCTAACAACCCACCTCATCCAACTAGGTGCTACTTCTGCGGAGATCTCAACCTCTCCAGACAGCACCACCAGCAGGGAACCAGTGTTCAGATACAAGAGCTCTTGGGAACCATTTCAAACCCAAAGAGTAACAGTCCCTAAAGCCTTAAAACAAACTAAGCACATTTTTACAGCAAGGTAAGAAGCTTGGTTGTGCAGTTTCGTGGGCCTGACTGTCATTTGAATAAACATTGAAGTTCATTTAAGACTAGAGAACATGTCTTATTTCTGTAGACTTTTAAAAAATATATAAAGGACTTAGAACTGAGCTGTGTGTCTCTTCTCCTTGGGTTCATTCCCTTGCTTCTCTGTCCCACATCTTGCTTGTGTGCCCTCTGACACTCTTCCTCAGGCTGATGCACTTTCTAACATCCTCAGGCTGGAGGACATTTTTCCTTGCAGGCACCTGGATTGAGGTCGCTCATCTCCCTGCACTGTTAAGAGATTGACCACGCATTGGTGTTCTTGTCCCTTTCCCTTTCTGCCTGCCGGTCGTCAGGATTCTATCTTCTGGTCCCTGCTCCTTCTGTAGCCCGGCCCGTCCGTTCCTCACCCACTGTCATCAGCTAGTTTCTCTGCCCTTGTCTTTAAAGCCGGACTCATGGTCCAGTCATGGTTGCTGTCATGTCTCCTACAGTAGATCCTATCATTCACCTCATCTAGATAAACCTTCCAACACTCTTGTCTCTTAGGAGTTCTGCTTCAAGCCTGCTCCAGACATTTAGCCCCATGGACACATTTGGAATGCATAAAACTTGTAACTGCCAGCGACTTCTGACTTTTTTTTTCTTTCATCTCTTTATTATTCTAAATTCATAGTTTTCAACCTCATTAAACTGTCAATTTATGAATCCTTACACTTCTCTTATTTCTCTGGTCAGATTAAAGCCTGCTGTTGTTCTTTACTTTTCCTCACCAATATTCTTAACCTTCTTACTCTATTGTTCCTTCAAAGCCCACTTTTTATGTAATGACATCCATCCTTTTAGGTGATCTCTGCCACTGTTTTGTGAAATGCCCTACTGCCCTGCTTCTTAAACTGTGTGACCATATGGGGTCACATAACCGAATGTAGAAGTCATGAAAATTTTGTCAGCTGTAAAAGATTTCTAGGTGGGTGACAATCAAACATTAATTCAAAATTAAATGTGCGATGTATTCAAGATATTTGCACACCATCACTATAACCATGGGTTTTCGCCATGTAGCACAAAGAACACTATCTAAAACACCTTGGCTCAGATATGAGGCTTTTGTGTGGTATGAGTTGTAGTGACTTTACTATATGTACAAATATGTCAACCCTTACAGAAACATACTGGGTTAATTCTGTAAACTAAGACCTCAAATTTTCCTACTGCCATTGACCATGGTGTTAATATTAGATTAGTGTGTCTTTGAATTATGCTATATTAGGCAGAATTTTGATCTTAAGAACTGCTTCTTGTGAGCTGGGCATGGTGGTGTACCACCACGCCTTGAATCCCAGCACTCTGGAGGCAGAGGCAGGCAGATCTCTGCAAGTTCAAGGCCAGCTTGGTCTGCAAAGTGAGTTCTAGATCAGCCAGGGATACACAGAGAAACCGTGTCTCAATAACAAACCAAAAACCCGCTGTTTGTATTGATAAATGGAGTTTCACTGAAGAAAAATCATTTAATGAATTTTGTCTTAGCATTGGGGTAGAACTTCCAGGAGTTTCTGTTGTCCCTAAATATACTTCTGCTATTTCAGACTACATGCTTATCTCAGTATTGATAAATATAAAATTAAAATATTGATCAACTGTAAAAAAACAATGTTGAAGGTGCTCTATGTCCTACAGTATCAAATATTTAGCAAAGATTTAATTCTTTAAGTGGAAAACACACTTATCTTGCTAGTATGCAAATTTAGTCTTTAATAACTGGCAGAACTGTACATTAAAAAGATTGGTATTAAATGTATTATGATTTATTATCAACAAATGTTTGATTTGTGTGCCCATGTACCTGAGATCATGTAAGAATTTCTTGGGTAAAAGGGGTTGTGAGCGTAGAAGTTTAACAAGTGCTGACCTAATGTATCCCAAACTAAGTGCCTGCCACAGGCAATCCTGGCTTCAGGAGGTTAACTGGTAGACATAGGCCGCTTGTATGTTCTGGTTTGTGCTTCATGCTGACGCTGTGTGACTTTTGCCCAGATCATGTTACTTTCTTTGGCCCAGTGATTCCCAGCATTCTTCCTCATGATGCATACTGAAACTAGCTTCTTGGTGAATGGAGAGATGGCTCAGTGGTTAAGAGCCATGCTTCTCCTCCGGAGGACTCAGGTTTGATTCCCAGAACCTACCTGACTGCTCACAACTATTTGTAACTTCAGTTCCAGGATTCCAACGCCCTTGTCTGGCCTCCTTGAGCCTCAGTCACAAACATGGTATACAGACACATTGCAGTCAAAACATGAATACTCATAAAACAAGAACCAATCAAACAAACTTCCCTGAGCCTCTTGTTCTTGTTTTAGAGGCAACTGTGTGTAAAAGGGACATTAGCATTGGAGGTATAGCATGGTAGAACACTTCCTATCTGTATTTGAGATCCTGAGTTCAGATTCCACCAGGGTGACTGAAAGGACTCTGTGCCAGGCCTGCCTGTGAAACCCAAGCAATATGGACACAAAGTGTTCTGTGATATCTGGGTAGGACTTCTCCAGTGTGCAGTTCATTGTGCACAGAATTACCAGGAGGGAACACAGATTCCTGGGCCCTCCCCCACAGCTTGTGGGTTAGCAAAGCTGCAGTAGTGCTCAGGAACTCGGATTTCTCATAAATTCCTGTGTAATCTTGGTGCTGTTAGTCATAAGGGTGAAGTTTGTGCTCCCTCACCCCACCAGGTGTGCTAGGTGTGAACTCAGTGTCTCTCACATGCTAAGCAGATGCAGTACTTCTGAGTTCACCCCAGCCATGAAGACCACTGTTTATGGAGTTCTATGTGTGTGGAATATTACCTTGTTGCCTTTCCAGACAGTTCCGGAAAAGTCACCATTTATTGTCAAAACCCAAGGGTCTCTTGGGGAATAATGTTACAGAAACCTTACTGAAATTCAAACTTATTTTGAATATATTGAACTGTACTATTTCCTTCTGCATAGGTATGCAAAACAGTATCTTTCTCAAAATGAACTGCTGGGGCTCTACCTTGAATTTGACAGTCTGTTCTATAGTAGTTCTGTGCCCTATACAACCGGTCCCTGTTTCTGAAACAGTCCGTGTTGATAACCGATCTCCAACACAGGAAGATACTCAGAAGACTACAGACAGGTGCCCGTAGAAAACCCAAGAGACGTGGGGATTATGTCTCTCAGGTTTCATAGGTGGGAGTCATTGTGACTTGCAGGGTTATTAAAGAAGGGTCACCTGCTGGGCAGGCAGGTGTGTTTCTTCTCACGTTCTCTGGGCTTCTCTGTTCCCGCCTATCTTGCTTAAGATGAATTAGAGAGATTGTACCTCAAGGGACATGAAAAGGTAACTATTGACATAAAAATACCATTTCCTGCAGTTTTTCAGGGGTTTGTTTGCTGTGCGCCTGATGACAGGGCACAGGTGCAGGAGGGAAGGTTCAGAGGACAGCAGACAGGAGAAAATTCTGGTATTGGGAGTTTTGTCAGTCAGAAGCATTCTTGAGGGTATGTGGAAAGAAGTGTAATGGTTCCTCAAAAAGTTGAAATGGAGTCTCCAGATTGAAGAACTGAAGGCAGAATCTTTTTTTTTTTTTTTTTTTTGGTTTTTCGAGACAAGGTTTCTCTGTGGTTTTGGAGCCTGTCCTGGAACTAGCTCTTGTAGACCAGGCTGGTCTCGAACTCACAGAGATCCGCCTGCCTCTGCCTCCCAAGTGCTGGGATTAAAGGCATGCGCCACCACCGCCCGGCTGAAGGCAGAATCTTTAAGAAATATTTGTATAGTTGTTGTATTAAAGCGGTGGGCTAAGTTCCTAGCACCCGGCCGCCCGCATTGCTAGCTTATGCCCCGAAATAATTACACGGAAACTGTATTCTTTTGAACACTGCCTGGCCCATTAGTTCCAGCCTCTTATTGGTTAGCTCTTACATATTGATCTAACCCATTTCTAATATTCTGTGTAGTACCACGAGCTGGCTTACCAGGAAAGATCTTAACCTGCGTCTGTCTGGAGTGGGAGAATCATGGCGACTCCTTACTCGGCTTCTTTCTCCCAGCATTCTGTCTGTTTACTCCACCCACCTAAGGGCTGGCCTATAAATGGGCCAAGGCAGTTTCTTTATTAAATGAAAGTAATTCCTCCATCATTTCCCCTTTTTTTGTTTAAACAAAAAGAAAGGCTTTAACTTTAACATAGTAAAATTACATATAACAAAACGGTTATCAAGCAAAAATTACAGTTACAATATTTATATCTATTTTATCTTTTATCATAACTAAGGAAAACTATAACTATCTATCCATTCTTCAACTCCATCAAAGACTCCAGAAGGATATAATATTACCTAAGTAAACAAGAAATCCAAAACTCTAGAAATGACAGAGACATTTCGCTGCCTGGACAGTCACTCAAAGTTCCTCTGTACCGTTGTGGCATCCATCTTCAGCCTACAGGCCCATAGTATCCAGCAGACTCTTCCATGAAGCAGGAAATTCCAAAGACAGTTCAGTCACTTTTTGCTGTGTCCTGCAGAATGTCTCGCAGACTCTTTCATGAGTCAGGAACCCCGAAAGACCATCTCACCTTTAGGCAAGTTCAGTAGTCCTCTCTCTGTAGGTTCTTTGTGTCCAGTTTATGCAACAGTCCAGGCAAGAACAGTTTCTTGCCCAAATGGCTATCAAATTCCATAAGGAGCCTCTTCGATGCCCATCATCCTCTTGAAGTAGATTGGTGCTGCCAGGAGCAGACGTGTCTCATTGTCATGAAAAGCCCTAAGTTATTAAAACATTAAATGCCATATTCTGCAGTCTTTGAAAGATATGAAGAATGCCTATCTAGCTGAAATATATCTATGCACATCTAGAAAATCTAACTAACATGACTAAAAGCTTGACAATTATCGATGATTATCCATTAACAACCTATATACATTACTTTTTTTTTTTTTTTTTGGTTTTTTCGAGACAGGGTTTCTCTGTGGCTTTGGAGCCTGTCCTGGAACTAGCTCTGTAGACCAGGCTGGTCTCGAACTCACAGAGATCCGCCTGCCTCTGCCTCCCGAGTGCTGGGATTAAAGGCGTGCGCCACCATCGCCCGGCTTATACATTACATTTTTAAATGAACTATACAGTCACAATACCTTAATCAAGATTAGAAATATGCATATACATATAACAAAATTGACCTTCAAATCCACACCAAAGCAAATTATTCATATCTATATCATATCCCCCTTTAAATGTAAAAGAACATTTATAAACAATATTTGGGAATATGGGCGCAGTTTTTTTCTCCAAACTGCTTCCTGCTGAATGGGGGCGCTGTATTCAGATCTTTCATGGTATAACCTGTGTGTCAGGGTCATCTCAGTCAGCAGTTGAGTGAAGTAATTTTCTGAAGGTGTTCACAGCAACCTTTCAGGAGGGCGTGGTCTATCATACCATATCGGGATAGACGCAATCCACAGAGTCTCATCCTGTGAAAACAAAAGAAGACCCTCTCCAAAGCATCATATCCTTAGACCCATATTCTGAAATCATAATACCCTTATATCCATTCTGGTTTAGCTTGGCAGCCCATATAATGAAATGTCTCTCTGTACTTAGCTCCTTTACAGTCAAAAATTTTAAAGAAAACACAATAATACAAAGAATCCAGACTCTCTGTGAATTTTCCATTTTTACGTGGCTTATTTTTCTTTATTTCTTTTAATCTATAACTATCTGTACTCTGTCTCTTTAAAGACTTTACCCTTTTTTTTAAGACATTAACTTTATTCTTTATATATATATTTTTCTCTCTCTCAAGCCTACATATATTCATCCAACAGTGTCTGAATCAGTTCTATTGTGAATCTGTAATTTTTTTACTATCCAGGAGCACTTTGTTTTTGTGCTTTTAAATCGCTAACAAAAACAGGTACTGCTTGCTTGCCCCGCCCAGTCCAACATGGCGGAGCCGCTCGTGCCTCTGACCCTTGCACATTGCACCAGTAGCGTGGTGGAGCTGCATGTGCCTCTGAGCCGTTGCACAAAATGACTTCCTTTTAGGCACACAGTGAGTCTAGTTGCCATCAAACAAATCCTAGCACTTTACTCCAAATGCTGCATTCAAAAGCTCTGTCTCCTGCAGGAGCCAGACAGAGATCGCGATGGCGGCACAGCCCAGAAAGCCAGCATTTTAAAACAGCCAGTTTTTTCCTGTTGCTGAGTCAGGACAATTTCTTTGCGGCATGCAACCCACAAACAGCAAAAAGCTGTCTTAAATTCTCTCTCTCTCCTTTTTAAGCCCTCTCAGGTTTTACGTGGAGTTCACTAGCACGTTGGGTGCCACTATGGAGGAATTACTTTCATTTAATAAAGAAACTGCCTTGGCCCATTTATAGGCCAGCCCTTAGGTGGGTGGAGTAAACAGACAGAATGCTGGGAGAAAGAAGCCGAGTAAGGAGTCGCCATGATTCTCCCACTCCAGACAGACGCAGGTTAAGATCTTTCCTGGTAAGCCAGCTCGTGGTACTACACAGAATATTAGAAATGGGTTAGATCAATATGTAAGAGCTAACCAATAAGAGGCTGGAACTAATGGGCCAGGCAGTGTTCAAAAGAATACAGTTTCCGTGTAATTATTTCGGGGCATAAGCTAGCAATGCGGGCGGCCGGGTGCTAGGAACTTAGCCCACCGCTCTTAATACAACAGAGTGGCGCCCAACGTGGGGCTCGAACCCACGACCCTGAGATTAAGAGTCTCATGCTCTACCGACTGAGCTAGCTGGGCAGGCGGCTGGGTGCCGGGGACGCAACCCCACAGTCCCGCCGATCATATTACAACATATAGTCTCATCATGGCCACATTATCCTTAATAGTAAATAGATAGATAAACCCCAAATGCCATGACAGATGAATGGTAAACATCCATAATGGTAAAATGTGGTGTGTATGTAATGAGATAAATCACTCAGTCTCAGGAGGGAAATCCTTTCTTTCACTTTAACATGGACAAACCTCAAAGTTACTGCTTCAGGAAAGTAGACTAGTTACAAAAGAATAACATTGGTTTCACTTGTATATAGTTCTTACAGTAGTAAAATTCATACACAGAGGAAGTAGAATGGTGGCTGCCGTTGGCTGGCCAGATTGGGGAATAGGGAGGTATTTGTTAAACAGGTGTAGACATTCACTTTGGCAAGATAGAAAGCTCTGTGGATGTAGAGTGGAGATGGTTGTGTGCTAGTCTGATTATCCTTGATGCCTATGAACTGTATAAGTAAGTAATAGGTCTTCTATGTGGCCCCACGGTGGAAATGCTAAGATTCTTGTATTTCAGAGTTTCTCAGTTTTGGCATTGACATTTGGGGACTGGATAATTCATTGTTGTATGGTTCTATGATAGTCTGGGTTCTCCTGAGAAAGAGAAATATTAGATTAAGTATATGGCATGTCTGTCTATCTATCTGCCCCCCCCCCCGTGTGTATGTGTGTGTGTTATTGAGACTCATTAAGAGAAATTGACCCACATCAGTGGGGAAGACTTGATAGAGATAATATCTATAGCTTTTTAAACATATGAACACACATACAGAGAGAGAGAGAGAAGAAAGAAAGGAAGGGGAGAGGGTGGGAGGGAGGAAAGGAAGAAGGGAGGGAGAGAGGAGGGGCAGGCAGACATGCTTACACACACACCTTTCCAGTCCTTTAAAAGAAAAGAGATGATGGACCAACTTCCCAGGCACGACTGCTTTCTTTTCTGGCCTAGCATAGCCAGAAGAGAGCTGGTGCTGCTCTTATTAAATACCTGACTAGGGGCGATTAGTAAAAATAGACCCCCCCCCCCAATTTACTATTTACAAAGAGAATATTATGGAGATCCAATGCTTTTAATGATTGTTTCTAGGCAGCATTTACAATTTTTTTTAACTGTAGGAAATAGCATATCATTGATCGATCTGCTATGCATGGATAAGTATGATTTCTTTTCAAAATAGTAATTTATTTAAAAAAATCTTAAGCAGTGGGCTTCTTGGCTATTTTTAAGGAAGAAATTGCTAAGATACAATCTAAGTTTTAAAATAAGAACAAATTTGCATGTATTTGGAGTAACATACATGTTTACATTGGTTGTCCAGTGTAGCCACATAAGTGGTGGTTTGTGTTCTGGGTCAAGCTGTTTAGCATGCCAGCCTTCAAATTTTACATCCATCCCATTTTTATGGGTTATGATGCTATCTAAATGTTGGGTGGAAAACAACAGAATGGCTGAAATAAAATGGGGAGGAAGGAGTTGTTTGGAGTTAAAATTGGTTATTAACAAATAGGCAAATGCATGCAGCTTTATTTTTATTGTTTTTTTTTTTTTTTCTCGAAACAGGGTCTCAGGATGTAGCTCTGACTGTCATAGAGCTTATCATGTAGACCAGGTTGGCCTTGAGGTCACAGAGATCCCGATGCAGCTTTCTTTATCCACAGTCCTCCTTCATTCTCTCCTCACCCATGCAGGCCAGAGACTGACTAGGCTCAGCTAAGTAACCTGCACCTCCACCCCTCATCTTTTATTTCTAAGATTATATCTTTTTAGGGTTTAAGTACCATCTCTCTTCTGAAAATAGTCTCTTGGTTGTTTTGTAAATATTATCCTATGTCAAAGTAAAATGTAGCCCAGTGCTGCAAACATATAATGTCTAGGCCTAGAGGGACTGATAGGCCTGTGATGGGTATGCAGAAATATCATGAACAAATAGTATGAACACCCGTGACAAGAACGAGTGGCTCAGTAACTGTTTTCATTACCATTTGATAAAAGGTCACTGTAAAAATAGCAGGGCTCTAAGAAGATCTCTGTACTGCCATCATGATTTTATTTTTATCAGCTCCTTCTCATTTTTTTCTTCTATGTAGATAATGAGAAACTATAGTAGAAGAACTATGAGCCGGGCGGTGGTGGCGCACGCCTTTAATCCCAGCACTTGGGAGGCAGAGGCAGGCGGATCTCTGTGAGTTCGAGACCAGCCTGGTCTACAAGAGCTAGTTCCAGGACAGGCTCCAAAACCACAGAGAAACCCTGTCTCGAAAAACAAAAAACAAAACAACAACAACAACAAAAAAAAAAAAACCAAAAAAAAAGAACTATGGAATATATATATATATTGTAGTTATATAAATAGCTTTTATTTCTACCACACCAAATGAGACTCCCATTGTTAATAGGGCAAACCTTCTGGAAACGTGATGGTTTTGGAACAGTTAAGTTGATTGCTTGTGCCTGGCTTTTGTTTGTTTTTGTTATTCTTTTGGCATCATGGTGCCATGAGGAAGCAACATTCAGCAAATGACTGGTGTGATGTTCAAATCTTGCTTGGTATCTCTGGACAGTTCTATGAAGAGGGAGGGGCAGTGGGGCCTCGTAACGTTGCGGTGAGGTTAATGTCTGTGCATTGCTTGCCACAGTGCCTGCGCTTGTACTAGCTCCTTTTATTATTGCTACTAGTATTATTGGTTAGCAGTGGCATGTGGCCTCATAAGTGTTATCTAAAGAGGCCATGCTATTAGAATGTCATCCTTTAGTGGGCTAGAGAAGGTTGTATCTAGTTGTCACATCATGGTCTCTGGGTTTTAATGTTCTAAGTATGTAGAGGGTCATTTGGTATAATGGTGTAAGTTCCTAGCTGACGATGTGATGATTTATGTGATGAAAATGAGGATAACGTTAGGATTTTTAAAGAAAGTCTACTTTTAATCATCTATTTCTGAAAAGTGAGTGTGTGTGTGTGTGTGTGTGTGTGTGTGTGTCTGCGTGCATGTGTGTGGGAGACTGAATCTAGGGCCTCAACCATGCTTGGGCAAGGACTGTACCCTTGAACTGCACCCCTGACCCCCATCTTTAATTCCAGAACGTTTTGAGGGTCATTATGCACCATCTCCCCTCTAAAAAGGGTCTCATGGGGTTGTTTCTCACATGTTACAAAGATGGCCATCTGATTTGTCTGTCATACTTATTTTTATTTTATGTGGGTTGGTGTTTGTCTGCATATATGTCTGTGTAAAGGTGTCAGATCTTAGAGTTGCAGACAGCTGTGAGTTGCCTTATGGGTGCTGGGAATTGAAACCGAGTCCTCTGGAAGAGCAGTCAGTGCTCTTAAGCACCGATCCATCTCTCCAGCCCCCACAGTCTGATTTCGGTCTTGCTGAATGTATGGGATTTTGTGGATAGGAGTGAGCATTGCATTGATGTAACGAATGGCAGCTTTAGGAAAGAGATGGATAATAGGAACCCCTTCTCCACAGTCCTTGGAAGATGATGCTGTTGAAGCCACTAGCAAGGCTTCGGCTTTCCTTACTAAACAATATATATAAACTGGAGAGGCATTAATGATGTTCTTTTCTGTTATATTTGTGATATAATTGGCCTTACAGCTCAGTATAATAGGAATAACATAGATTTCTATTCCATCTGTTGTTATTTTCCTTTGAGAAAGTAAGACCAAATTTATTAGCTTAAAAAAAAAAAGACTCCGTGTAATTCAGTTTGTAGAATGCTTGTCCATTATTCATGAGGCCTTGGTTCGGATCTTGGCATTGCATATTACATGCATGTTACAGGCATGGTGGCTCAAGCCTGTAAATTCTAGCACTTAGAAGGTGGAGACTGGAAAATCAAGAATTCAAGGCCAATCCTTAGCTATCTAGTGAGACTTTGTCTCAATGAAAGGACAACTAAAGAAATAAAGGAAGATCCAGATAAGAACAGCGAGCACATGCCAGCCACTCTGGAGCTCTTACTTCTTTGCTGTGTGTCATCTCTGCTCATGGTGCCTAATTAACAGATCCACAGTCAGGAAGATACTATTCTCTTTCCTACAGCTGAGTTCTGAAGCCTCTTCTTCAATCTCAGTTTTTTCCAGCGCAGATCCTCTGTATCAGTGCCCTTATTCCAGTGATGCCTCTCACTGTTGAGTCTTCTGTCATACAAGCAGAATTTGGAATTTGTATATCAGGGTCATGCATTCACCCCATAGATGCAGAGTAGAAGCAGCAGTGTTTGAAGGGCACAGAGGGCTCTTGTTTAGAAGCTGCTTTCCTATTTCCCAGCCTTGTGGTAGAACAGATGTTTCCCAATTTGCCCATGGAGAACCTGAGAGCCTTTCTAAGAACAACAGCCATCATTTAATTTTAGAGTTGGAAAGGCTTTGCATACCATGCTGGCCTCACGTCCCAGAAGACAAGCTAGCCGCTCAGAAGAGTTAAGGGACTTGCCTCAGGCCACATGACCCACGTTGGCTATGGCCCTTGGAAGCCACATTCCAGGTTGAAGTCCCATTTTAAGTCAGAAGCTGAACCACACTAAGGTCCTGTCTCTGTTGTGTACCACATCGTCGGGCACACTGGGAGGAAAGGAAATGGGTCCCTTTAATACAAAGGGTTTGCACGACCAGAAAGTGAATAATTTTTCTGTTTAGTATTGTGAATAACTTCTAGGTGGCTGCAGCGATGCAGTAGCTGCAGTTTATAAACGGGTGGGGAAAAGATGTGCACCAAGTTGAGCAGGTGGGGGAGAAGCGAGGAAAAATGTTCAGTGTGAGATGTCTGGGTTAATAGCAAAAGTAATGTGATGGGTCAGATCTTTTTGAAAAATATCTATCTGACTCGGTATTATTTAATATGCTTGTAAAATACGGTAAGGATTACTTTTTAGAGGAATGAAATGGAGGAAAGAAAATACATACAGTAAAAATCCCAGCATTTTTCTTTTGAACACATAAAATGCCTTGGCCAGACTAGGGTGACAGGGGCACTCAGTGTTTCTGTTTGGTTCACTGTTGGCTGCCAACAGCTTGCAGAGCAGCCTGGTGTTTTGTGTGACTCTGGTCTAGTGGCTCAGAACATGGGGAAGAAACCAGCTGTTGTGGGAGGACCTAACCAGAGCATATCAGTTGAAGGGGGCATGGGAGGCAAACCAAGGCCCCATCAGGGTTAGCTGCTAAAGAAGCTCATGTTCTTCTAGTGGTGTGAGGAGGAATTTCCTGTGACTCCAGCAACTGGAGGGAACTACTTAAAGATCTTAGGCTGACGAATACCATGAGGGGTGGCATTCAAGGGCACTACTAGTAAATTTGCCTGTTTATAAACTCTGTGTACCTCTGAAAAGGCTGTGGTTTGTGTTAACTGTTGTGTCATGTTTTTTTTTTTTTTTTCATTTTCTTGTTTATGTCATTCAAGAGCAGAAATAGACTGTTTTCTCTATTGTTACTGTGTTAGATGTTAGGCATTCTCAGCTTGGATACTTTGTTTCGAGGTCAGCCAGCTTCCTGCTCTCCTGTCTACTACACTGTCCCTCAGAAAATGTCTTATTATTATTATTTTTTAAAATATTGTTTTGTTTTTGAGCATTTTCAAAGCAAGATGAGCATGAGGGCTGAGGAAAGAGGGGTTTACATGAAAAATATTAGCAGAATGTTTAGGAAACCTTGGGGAACTAAAAATTACAGTGTACCTTCTGTAGAGTTGGTGCTCCTACCTGCTGTTTGCCTTTTGAATTCTTTGTCTGGGACTGAGTAGCAATGCTCAACTGTAGCCAGATTGTTCATCCTGGGCCACCTGGGCCTCGAATTTGCCTAAGACCTAAGTTACCATCAGAGTGCACAGAAGTCCTTACTGTATGACAGCAATGTCCAAGTAATTGTCACAAGTTGTTTTACTTATTGTCAGAGCAATAAAATAAACAGCATGCTTCATTATTTTGGAGATGCAGTGCAGGCCCAGAGGTCAGTCTGTTTCTTAATGACCGATGTAGCCACCCGTAGGGAATGTGTCTCAGAGATAGAGTGTTTGACCAGCATTCATGAGGTCCTGGTTTCAACCTCTGGTAATGATACCACACACAGAGCTAATCTGAAATGGAGTTTGAGTGTGAACATAGCAACCTTGAAGCAAAGCCAGGGTTTTCCTTCATTAAGTTAGTTCTGCCTGAGATGGAAAGATTCTCAGTGTCTATATAGTTTTCTGAGGATTATTCATCTTATATGTGCAATTATTTTATCCTAAAGATGAGAAATGTGGAAGAGAAACAGCGAGCCAAGAAATCACCGAAACAAAACAGAAACCAACCACCCACAGGAAGAGCCATCCATGCCATGGGAGAAAATCTCTTTGCAGAATGATGCACCCATAAAAGTTCAGCGGCTTGACAGGAATAAGCCCACCCCACACCTCCAGCTCACTGCTGTCTGCTAGGAGTGAGATGCCTGCAGTGATGCAGACAGACTAGAGCTTTACCGCTATAAATGCCCAGACTATTACATGGAAGGTGATAACCCAAAGGGCTCTGACATTTGAGTATGCCTCAGAACCACTTGAACTTGTAAATGCCCCTAATTTGCATTTCTATCAAATCCCACTTGGATTAAAGCAATTTTGAGAAGTTCTTTCTGAATTGTTAGTGCTGGTTAACAGAATGTGCTACAGGAGAGTTCTCTCTCTCTCTCTCTCTCTCTCTCTCTCTCTCTCTCTCACACACACACACACACACACATACACGCACACACACACACAGATCAACAGCAGCTGTCTTCTATTATTCTTTACCTTTTTTGTTTGTTTGTTTTTGTTTTTGAGGCAGGGTCTTTCACTGAGCCATGAGCTCATGCATTTGGCTAGACTGGCTGACCAGCAAGCCCCAAGGATCTTCCTGTTTCCTCCACCCAGTAGTGGGATGACACCTCCATGCTTGGTTTGTACCTAGGTGCTAGGAATACAAACTCAGTTCCTCCTATTTGTTCACTTTACTGACTGAGCTATCTTTCCATCCCTAGAAATTTTCTTCTACCCAAGTAAAATCAAGGGAGGGTAATTTAAATGATATGCAGAGAAGAAATGGGCTGGATAATAAGATAGACAGAAATGGAGGTCACTTTAAAGGGACGAAGGAAGAAGGCGAAGGATGAGGCTGCTGTGGAAGGAGTGAGGGATGAGCAATCCAGGCAGGTAATGAGATCTAAGGCTGGGGGAGAAAAGAGTCTGAGCATTAGCCACAGAGGAAGCCGACCTGAGTTAGGTAGGGATGCAGGCATGGTGTGGGATGGTGTTGGGAAGATACAGGAGCAAGCTCGAAGGGCTTGATGGAAAGCAAATAGAGCTCCAAGGTTAGAATGCTATGGCTTGCTTTGTTTTGATTTCTTGTTGTTTGTTGGTTGGTTTTGGTAAGACTGTTTTGGCAGCTACGTGTAGGTCGAATGGGAGAGGGGTAGGAAGTGTGGGAATATGAAGACCGGACAGGAGAGTGTAGTAGGAGTCCAGAGGGACTGGGAAAGGAGGAGGGTGTGTGTTCAGACGGTAGAGGTAAGGCGGAGAAACATAAAGAGGTGAGCCAAAAGAATGCATCTGCCTTGTATCCAGTGTTTTATCACGGCAGTGAATGCTCATAATAAAAGCCCACGAAAGGTTAAATTATACTTTATATGTGTTGTTTTAAAGGAGATGAGTGCAGAGAACAGTTTGGAAAAACATTCATCATCAAAACTTAACTTGTGTCATTGCCTTCTCCTCTGTTGCCTGCAGGCAAACCTTAAGCTATCTGGAAAGCTTGGCTGGCCAGGACAACTTGTTCTCTGAGCTCTCCGGTTTAGCTATATTGGGGAGTATAATCTGTGTGTGTGTCATTGCTTAATTGTTGGCATGTAGTGACTCAACTGGTAATTTAAATTAGTAGACTGAGCGTATAGGCATACTATTGTTCTTCTTAGATCTCGATGGCGCTTTGATTGGCAGTTAAGTGATGGTGTATTCGAATTAATTACTGCAGCTGAGAAAGAGCTGGGAAAACACACTAGGAAAAAAAATAGATAGTTGTGATGTAGGAGGGAGAGGAAAAGATTCGGTGTGAGAGTGAGCCTAGAATAAATTATCCAGAGCTGAAAGGCGGGAGAAGATGCCAAGTAGGGCTCTGTCTGTTTGCATGGAGGTGTGGTCAGCTCTTAGTCCCAGTGGTTCGCCGATGTTGGAGCTAGCTCCCCTGATCAGTGTGTCCTTTGTAAGAAAGCAGTCATCTAGTGGGTCCCCCGTTCCTGTTTCTTGGGATTCTGGCCCAGTCAATTCCACCTCAGGCGGTCTCTTTCTTACATGTTTACACACATCCTCTTTAAACTGTGTGTTTCTTTTTCCTTTGCTCTTTTAAATCTTGCCCAGTTTACCTCAGGAAATTCTTTTTTTTTTCTTTGTTCTATTCTAGAGCCAAAATAAGGTGTGTGCGGGGGGGATCCTAGTCATGGTTAATATACATGAGGTTCATGCTGGGATAATCATATTGACAAATGATCCTATTACCAAATCCTGTGGCTGTTGTATTTACCAATTTCTTGGCTGTCTTCGTCAGTGCAGCATTTTCTCTGCTTAAATCTCTTCTTTTGTGGTTCCCCCTCCCCAATTCTAATCATTCATGCTTGTTGTCTCCCCCTTTCTTTTCTGTACTTCAAATTGAATTCTGTCTAAAATGTTTCCTCAGCTATCTTATTTTTTCCCCTTAATTCAGTACATAGCCCTCCTCATCAGCTGCTCTCTGACATTGCTGCTCAGTTCTTGGCTTGAACTGAAATCTGCTTCCTAGTTAATAATGTTATAAGACTCAGCGACCAACTCGTTTCCTTTCCTGTTGTCTCTCTGTAGGATAACAGATTATTCTGAGAAACCCTGGGCCATCTTCAGGGTTCACCATAAGTTTCTTCCAACTTCTACACTGCAAGGTCTCTGGTTCATCAGTCTAGCTTTAGGTCAGTCTGCCTATCAGTCTTTCCATATATCCATCCATCAATGCATCTTTTTCTGTCCCATGTGCTAGTCTGGTGGTTTAGGACTTTATTTTATTTTGGTTTTTCAAGACAGGGTTTCTCTGTGTAACAGTCCTAACTGTCCTGGAATTAGCTCTCCATAGACCAGGCTGGCCTTGAACTCAGAGAGATCCCCCGCCCCCTGCCTCTGCCTCCTGAGTACTGGGATTAAAGGCGGCGCGCGCTACCACCGCCTGGTGGTTCAAGACTTTATTATCAACACTTAAGGCTGAACTTTCCACTCAGCCTTCTTCTCCCTTTCCTTTTCTTCTCCTCCCCCTTTTCTAGTTTCTTCTTCTTTTCCCTCCTTAAGACAGGGTTTCTCTGTGTAACAGCCCTAGCTGGCCAAGAACTCACTCTGTAGACCAGGCTGGTCTCAAACTCAGAAATCTATCTGCTTCAGCTTCCTGGTTGTTGGGATTAAAGATGTGTGCTACCATACCCAGCTTCCTTATTTTTGGATGTTAATCATTTACCAATTTTTGATGGTGAAGATCAAACCTCAGACCTCATCCATGCGTCCCCAACCTTCTTGACTTTTCAGTTACTCATACGTACTTATACATTCAACACATGTTTGTACAATTGTTGGCTTATATGTGACATGCACATGGGAGAGTTCTCAGAAGACTCCTACCTCTTGCTTCTGACATGAATTCACAACAGCTCTGTTATGATAAAATACAAAGTAAATGAAAGAGAGGACCAGAGACATCTTCTACAGATAAATCAGAAATCAGAATTAACTGAAGCACCCGCCTAATGCATGCATTTCTGAACAGAATTTTAGTGACTGTTGAAAAAGGGAAGGAGGATCCATTTCTGTCATTCCATGCTGTCCAGAGAATAGGATAAGCTCTGCAGAAGAAATGCAGCTATTCTTGGAATGGAGGTCAGAGAGAACTTTTCCCCCAAGGGCTCTCTGATAAAGGGAATTCCTTGTGACCTCGTGAATAATCTCACTGGCATTTGTACTGCGATCACTTTTGTGGGATTGCTGCTTCTAACAGTGCTCAGTGTGAGCCAGCAGAGGAATGCCAGTGTGTAAGTCCAGCCGAAGTAAAGAGTGTGGGGAGCTCTTTGCCAAGCAGCCTTCACAGTACATCCTCAACTCCTTTTCCATTCCCCAAACCCATTATTACACAGATCTCCTGACTTCTGATCTGAAGCTGTTATCTTTGTATCTTGTTCTTGACTTGTTTGCCTATCTCCTAAGCTGTTCCTGAATGGCCCTGTCCCTGGATCTGCCTGCCCTCACTGCCTATACCTTGCTGCCCACCCCTGAGAATCCAGATCAGAAGGAAGTTGCCATGGTAACAGGATTTGCTGATCAGCAACTCAAAGAAATTCTTTAATTAAAACTGAATACACCACCACCAACACATTAACCCATTAAAAACAACAAAACGGAATTCTTTAGTAGAAATTTTGTCTCATTTTATATTTAATGTGTAGGGCGAGGCAGTATTTTTAACAAGAAATTTCCTAGTCCTGTTCCCATTTGTTTTGATGTGTTTGTGTTATTTTGTAAAACTGTATCTGTTTACTTCTTAGAGTCAGGCTGGCACTTTTTAAAGCATTTTTTACCAGCACATATTCATTGTACATAATAATAATTTGTTACTGGGAAACAGGCTCCATTTTTAGTCTTGTTAATAATAGAATTTAGAAACGAATTCAGAAGGAAACTTGAAGACAGTTATATTAGTTTTTGTGGAAAAAAGCAATAGGGCAGACAGGCTGAGAATCAGCAGCCGCCTGGTGAAGGAGAAGAAAAGAGAAAGCCTTAAGTTTTGAATTAGAGTCCTACAAAGCTGGCATGTTTCCGCATGTAGGTCAGCACACATACGTGTAGTAGAAGAGTGGAAAGGGTTCTTCGGAGAAAGAATGAGAAAACCCAGGGAAAGCATGCTTAGAACTTTAGTCAGCATAGAGAAAAGGGACAGAAGTAAAATAAACAGGTCCCATGGCAGAGGCTCTGAGCCTACGGGCTGCATAGAGAACACGTTTCTGAGACTATCTCATTGAGGGAATAATTATTCCTCCCATCTTCCTCTGGCTTAGGTGAGTCAGCTTCCTAAGGGGTGGCCTCTTGATCAGTTAACTGATAGGCCCAATTGGATTAACTCTTAAAGAGAGGAGACAATGGTTTATCCTAATCCTTAGTATAGATCCTATCTCTATCCAGGGATGGAGGTATTCCATTCTTTTGATGAGGAGGCCTAAGGAGGGGCAAAACTGATGTTTACCTTTGTCGTGTTACAAGGATACAGGAGGTAGGGTCCAGATTTCAAGAGTTTAAGTACGTTGTTTCTGAGAGAAATTGTTTGTTTGCTTGCTTTTCACATTCTGGATCATAGTTCTAAGATATTTCTATAAAATGAACAAACAAACAAAAAACCAATACTCCAGCTAAGCGCACTTAAAAGATTCCTAAGATTTGTCATTTAGATTCTCATCTTGATCCTTTAATTAATTACTTAATGCCCTGGTACTTTGTTACCTTGTTATTAAAATGAGATGGTTAGATAGTGACGGAATGGTGGCAGGACACATCATCAGAGGTCACTTTTGGCCCCAGGTAAAGCCTTCTATCCTCTCAGTAAAGCTGTGAAGTCTGAATTGTCATTTCTGTTTACCCAAGTAGGGACTGAGGGACAAAGATTACAGGGTTTGGACAGGGTTGTACAGCCAGTGAGCGGACAGACTCTTGGCCTGACTTCTGGGAGAAACCCTTAACCACCATGCTTTCTAGTTCAGTGGTTCTGTGATGTGCTATTTATAGGGCAAAGCCTGTATTTTGAAATTTTGAGGCAGTAAAATTAGTTTTACTGAAATCCAGGTTTGCATTAATTTCCTCCCAAGTTATTTTTAAATCCTGTAACTTATATTTGAATGAAAGCATTACTCTTTCTTGCTTGTTCCCAAATTTGTTTGCATGCAAGATTATTTGACTGTTAGCAGCAGGCAACAGGGAAGAAGTCAGGTACTGATGGTCTTGCCATCCAATTCAGTGGTGTGATCTTAGTGTCTGTTTGACAGGAGATCCAGCATCACTTAGGTGGATGTTTGTTCTTTCTTTTTATATATATATATATATAGAAATCTACATTGATGTTTTGTTTGCATGTATGTCTGTGTGAGGGTGTCAGATCCTGAAGTTACAGACAGTTGTTAGCTGCCATGTGAGTGCTGGGAATCAAACCCTGGTCCTCAGAAAGAGTAGTCAGTGTTCTTAACCACTGAGCTATCTCTCCAGCCCCTAGGAGAATGTTTTCTATACCTACTTTTTTTTTTTTCAGCTTTTTCTTTCTGCAGCCACGTCTTTGACCTTCTATGCAGCATTGCAGAAGGGTCAAGCTTGAAATTTTTTTAGAAGTACTAAGTATTTCGTCAGATCAGTATGTGAAGTATTTGATGGATTGTCCATTGTCATTCACTCCACAGATACTATAACCACTGACTGTGCTAGAGCCTTGGCATGAAATAGCAAACATAGGTCTTAAGGAGAGATCTGAGAAATTCTACAGACACTCGATTCGTGGTTATCAAACTTAGCTACTGTCATATTATCATACATAGGAGGAGCTAGTCTTATTTAAGCCTTTTCCCAGTGTGACCCAAATCAAAACTTTGAACTCTTTCCATTACAGCCCATCCTCCATCATTCAGCTATAGCTATTGCTGTTGCTAGGATGGTCAGTTTATTTTTCAGTTTAGATACTCTTGAGTGAAAAGGGGGGGCATTAATATTTATTCTGGGACAGTAAATATAAGCCAGGATTGTACCAGGTTGACCGAAATGTATTTTCATTCTGGTTATCTAAATGGATGCCCTACGTTCAACATCCTTTACTTATATTGAATTTGGTGTTAGTGTATGGCACACACATCAGAGGTGGTCCCTTGGGTTTTGTGAGTTGGTAGGCTTAGGTATGGTTTTCCTTGCAGAAGTTTATTTCCCAGTCTACTACAGAATTTAGAGACTTTCTTGGTAAAGCAGTAACTCTCACTAAAGTATAAAGTAACAACCCTGAGTAGTCTTTCTTTGGACAGAAAATAATAAGAGGGTCAGGGCAACAGAGAGAGAAGGGTGGGGGGATGGAGGGAGGGAAGGAAGAGATTCTTGCTAACCAAATTTCATGGCAACACATAGTTTTCTGTCCTGATAAAGCAACAGAAATATTGAACCCGTATTCATTGTAAAAGTAAAAAAATAACTTTTTGTTTTTTATGGTAACATTTACAACTTAATTGTCACAAACAGAACAACCTAGGGATATCATAAGCCAGCTTTGAGAGCTTTAAAAAATTACATTTATTTATCTGCATGTGTGTGTCATCGTACGTTCATAGAGGTCAGCTGACAATCGCAAGAGTTAGCTCTGTGTTGGCAGCAAGCTCCTTTAGCAGCTGAGTCATTTTGCAGACCCAGCTTTTAGAACTTTTGTTTCCAGAAATTCAGGGTCTCTTTCATCCTGGATAAATCCTGAGTGATTTTTAAAGAGTTGTAAGTAATTCTCAAAGAAATCATTTGAGTGAGTTTTTATAACTTAGCGTTAGCAGTGTGTGCCTGTATTCCAACTAACAGACAGTGTCCTCTCATTTCTGGTTTTGAGTAATTGTTGAAAGGATGGGACAAGTTTTGGGAAATGGCCACCAAAACCAACAAAAACTGAAACAGAAGTCCCTATCTGGGAAAAGGAGACAGGACAGGGGAGAAGGGGGCTGTTGGGAGGGGTGTCTTGACTCCTCATGGCTTGAAGGGATTGCTCCATCGCCGGCGTTATGAGGTGTTGAAATCCCATGGTTTTAGGCTTAAACCATCCCTGTTGACCTCTGACCTTCAGGGTACTGCCTGATTCATCCTTTGGGATAATTTTCCTGCCCCTCAAGAATGAGGTTAGGGTCTTAGAGTTTTGGAAATTAGAGCTGTTGCCCAGGCCACTTACTTAGTAGTTCCCCTTTGGATTAGGGACTGGATTCGGGGAGGGAAGGAGGGAAAGAGGGAGAGGGAGAGGGGGGGGGGGTCTGTTTCTTTTTGTTTGTTTTTTTAACATCAAAAATCATTATGTTATCTAGGAGTGATTTTTGTCGATGTTGTCTACCACCACTTATGACCAGTATGTTGGGGGGAAAGACCCACCAGCAAGATGTTTTCCTGTAATTCTAACAATGTGGGCACAGCCCAGGGTAGCAGGATGAAAATGTAGCTGGCTGAGTTTATTGCCAGTTCTGTGGAAGCACCTGAAAGTAACGATGGATTAAAGTCTTTGCAATACCCCAGACTCTAGATGGGTCAGCCCATTTTAGCATTGTCCTGAGATGGGGAGGCATTAAAGGTTTAACTCATCCACTGGAGCAACTCTGTGTGCTGGGAACCCAGCTGCAGTTTTGACTCAGTTTCAATGGGAAATCAGCACGGCTGGATCTGAACCGCCGTTTCCTTGAGCTCTTGATTCGGACTGTGTCAGAGAGGCTACATGAGACGTTGAGGCCTAGGCCTCAGGTTTCACTTTGCAGTTGGAGAGAGAGAGAGACACCCATACATGCTAAAACAAAGTCTCTGGAAACCGTTCTTACCTTTATTTTGTTTGCTCTGTTTTTTTTTTCCTATTTCCATTTTCAAAAGTTGGCTCTGAACCATTAAGATGATTTCACAACCCGTTAATTGATTGTGAGCTGAAGTTTAAAACTACACGTCTAAATAGATTTTTTTGTGTGTGTGGGTATGCATGTTTGAAGGCAAGGACCATGAAGTAATGTTTTCCTATCAGTCCTGTTAATAAGTATAATAAATAATGAGCCATAATAAAGCATGAACCATTTAGTTAATTAGAATATTTACCATAATACATGCTGTTGGGTTGCTTTCCTTATGAATAGTGCATTTTGTCTGCGTGGATGAAGTAATTGAGTGTTTCCAATCTGCCTAGACGGTAATCCTTACAATACTTCTTGTTGATGTTAAATGGTCTATTGAAATAGCATTTTGTCTGTGTGTCTTGGCTGGTAATGAACACTGTTTTGTCATCGTAGGGTTACCAGAACAGCTGTTGACACCCAAAGAATGCCTGAAAACACCCGTTAAGTAGCAGAAAAAAAGAAATCATAGTTTTAACCCTTTACTGCTCTTTATGATGCCAGATGGTAGAATACTTGATCATGTAGAAACTAAGGTTCTTCTGTTTCTGACATTCATGCTTCAGTATAATAAACATTCTCCAGTGTTAGAACATTATGTTTTTCTCTTTAGAGTATATCCCACACAGAAACACAGAAAACTAACCAAGAAGAAGCTGAACGTCTACTGTTAAGAAGTATTGAATTCGCTTCACCAGTTTTACTATTTATTTTTAGTTGCTCCTTTAAGCACATGCCTTTTAAGCCACACATGCCTCTTCTTTGTGGCAATATTTGCAGACTAATGTGGAGTTCACTGTCTTCCCTAACTTACAGGCTTGCACCTCCCTGAAGAACACACCCTAAGTGTCTCCTGGGCTCTGTTGCTTCATCAGGAGCATAAACAATTACAGCATAATATATTCTGTGTGGAATGAAGTCATGCGTCGTTCTTAATTGCTGAACTCTTACAATTTTAAAGGGGGTGTGTTTGTCTATTCATTCAGACAACTTGCTCACACAAGCAAAGGAGCCCACACATACAGAGAGGAAAAGTATGAATCTGAAGGTTTCTTATTTTCGACTAATGCACGGAATGTGCAGGATCAGGAAGGCTAAAGTGGGAGTCGTAATGATAGCTCTAGCCTCAGATGTTACTGAGTACCAAGTGTTTCCCAGTGGACAAAGCTGAAATTCAGAGAGCCGGAAGCCTTCTTTCCAGCTCTTGTCTCATTGCCCTATATATGATCTTTCTGTAGCAAACTGGGCATGCTTAAATGCCAGCAGCTTTTCAGGTGATTAAAGTTGTGATTTCTAAAGGTCATTTAAGATGCCTCGGGCTGTACCTCTGCTTACCGTGGTCACTGCTCTTATGATCTGTAGCTATCCTGCTGTAATATTCACGTTTCCTGATGATCATATTTTTTCATTGTGTTACTTGGAATCCTCTCATTCTTTGTTCTGTACCTTCAGCAACTCTAATTTTATCTCATTTGGCCATGATTTTTTAATATTACTCCTTCCTCCTAGAAAATATCCTCACACACTTCATACCAGTTACTTAGTTCAGTGGCATTTAAAAAAAAAAAGCAAAGAAACCCAATGTGGACTATGGTTTACATTGTGACAATATACATTTTATAAATGTTTATATCTGTATGCATATTATTTATAGCTCTATAAAATACAGACATAAGTAATTTTCATATATCAATAGTTAAGTTTATGTGTAGGTATATTTAACTCCAGTGGTGGCTATTCACTGTGTTTCTTTGAAACAATGGTATTTATCACTAGCTAAATAAATTTTATTCCTTTTCCTGTGCCGCCAACTTAGAAAGTATGGGAGAATTTCTGGCTACACTGGACTGGTGTGTCAGGAATGGCTGATGATGGAGTGGTCAACAAGTGTCTTAATTAATGAAGAATTAGCCCATGCATTCAGCATGCACATTGTCTTTACTGAAACATTGTCAACCCAATAAGTGAGACCACAAGTCTAAACAAGAGCTCTCTATGAAGTAACACTTCTTTCCTTTCTGCTTTCAAAAAAAAATATTTGTTTATTTGTATGTGTGTGTGTGTAATTTTATCTGTATCATGTGCATCTCTGGTACCATGGAGGCCAGAAGAGAGCGTAAGATCACCTTGAACAGGATTTACCGATGGTTTGAGTCCCTTGATTTGGGTGCTGGGAACTGAACTTAGATCCTCTGCAAGAGCGGCAAATGCTCTACTCATTGGAGCAAGCTGTCTACCCCAACACCTCTGTTTTGTAGTGGACAGCCAGAATTCACTGAGCGTTTCCTAGAGTGCTTGATCTAACTTGGTAATTTCTTCTCATTCTGTCATTTCTTTGTACTGCTTTGTGATGCTTTTAAGGGTAAGTTCATGTTTTGCGTGTCTCCAAACACAGACACAGTAGTTGCTCAGTAAGGAGAATAAGTGAGTTTAGCTAAATGTCCTCATGCAAGTTGATAGCAGAAAAACAAAACAACAAGAGCAAAGTGATTGACCTAGAACCAAAGAACCTAGTTTCTTGATTCTCAAGCCAGTGTGTAAATCACATTTTTGGATTTTTTATAGAGATGGGAGAGAAAGCCTTTAGGGAAAGAATGAATGATTTAGCCAGAGATGTCACCTACTGACACTACTGATCTCTTTTCAGTCTTCATAACTTCTTGTATTTGTGTAATGTGTTTGAGATTCGTCCGCATCATTGCTTGCACCCCTAGTTTGTCCCATCTTATTGCTAGATCACATTCCACTGAATACACACACGTGGGATTCACATGGCTTTCACCAGTACAAAAGGCTTTGAGTCATTCCCAGTTTTTTTGGCGGTGATATTATTCAGACCTAGACTTGCTGCACAGTTTGATCATAAGTCTATGTTCAGCCATATAAGAAGTTACCAAGCTGTTTTCTAAAGCAGCTGTGCCTTTGGCAAGAGCTCTGTAAGTGTTTGAAGTTACAGTTCCTCTGCAGCCTGATCAGCATTTGTCATGGCTGCCACTGCTCTGTAAAATTCTGATAGCTCTGTGGTATCACATTTTGCATTTTCCTAGTAATTAAGGCTAGGTAATTTTTCATGCGCTTGCTCGCTGTTTGTAGATCTTCCTCGATAAAGTATCTGTTCAAAGATTTCTTTTTTCTATTTTAAAGTTGGGTTTGCTTCCCATCACCGATTTTGAGAATTTTTTTTTCTTTTTTGTGTGTCTGTAGGACCTTGGCAAGACCTCAAGGAGGGAAATATTCATGTTCCTCATGTTTTACTAATGTGTCTTCTTGGTATTTTTGTGCATCTTAATATATTAATAATGGCAATTCACTTTTGCAGCATTCAATGAAAACATTCTGAAGATAAGTGATGACAAAATAAATGAATCCCTCTTCCTCTGTGATGAGAAGACTGGCATGTTTTCAGTGTTTGCACCTGGCATTTTCTCAAGCATGAGCTGGGAGAAAAATCTTATACCTGGCACATTCAGGGGCCTAGAGTAGAAAATGACTTTACAAGTGACTAACTTTTCTCTCTGGCAATTAGCACTTATTTATAAGTGTCAGCATGGTGATTGTGAGGGGCATTCCAAAGATACAAAGACTACAGAGAAATGAGTGTTCTTGAAACATCGGGGAAGAGGCTGGACAGTGCAGAAGCCTTGTATACCACTGCCCAAAGCTGTTTGTAGTAGAAATACTCACTGTGTAGCCAAAGATAATTCTCCTACCTGTACTTCTGAAGTACTGGTTTGCAGTCCTATGGTGCTGGGAATCAAACCCAGGGCTTTGGCATGGTAGGCAAGTTCTCTCCCAAGAGAACTGCATCTTACACTGAAGTTTTAAAGCTGGGTTATGGAGATTGGGCGCAGGGCCTCATGTCTGTGCAGCAAGCACTACCTCCTACTTCCCGACCCAATAATGCAAGTTTTTAAAGTTAAGTTTAGTTAAATGTTTAAATTATACCTTATATAATTGCAAGTTAAGAACAGAGTGGGATGATGGATTTTACAGTAAAAACTGTCAACATATTATTTGATATGACAGCTTTACCATCCTAGGTGTCTGCACATGTGCACTTAGTAGGAACTTTGTAGCAGTATGGTGAATGGGTAACACACTTTTCCCCTTTCTTTCTTTCTTTCTTTCTTTCTTTCTTTCTTTCTTTCTTTCTTTCTTTCTTTCTTTCTTTCTTCTCTTCCTTCCTTCCTTCCTTCCTTCCTTCCTTCCTTCCTTCCTTCCTTCTTTCTTTCTTTCTTTCTTTCTTTCTTTCTTTCTTTCTTTCTTTCGTACTTCTAATGAAACCATTAGTGAACCTCTTAATTCTGTTGGCTTTCAGTAATGTGCCCATTCTGTGATCTGTGATTTATATAGGCTGCAGGGGGGAAAAAAAAACAGAAAAA
This sequence comes from Chionomys nivalis, assembly GCF_950005125.1. Classification (NCBI taxonomy): domain Eukaryota; kingdom Metazoa; phylum Chordata; class Mammalia; order Rodentia; family Cricetidae; genus Chionomys; species Chionomys nivalis. The sequence continues at coordinate 64,741,183 of NC_080094.1, read as the reverse complement.
TCGATGTATGTTAAGCTTTAGTGTTTACAAACACTGAAAGGTATTTTTTTCGGAAACATTCATTTTGCAAATGAAAATAGATACCAAGAGATGAAAATGCTTAGAACTATGTGATAACTTTTAGAAAAGAAAATCTGTCATGATACCCATAAAATATGGCATTGGTTATATGTGGGTGTTGATAGCGTGGATGCTTTTATTTATATTTTATTTTTTTAAAAAAACAACATAGGTTACTTTTGTTATTAGGAGAGAAATCTTATTTGCCTGTTGATATCGAATAGTGTCAGAAAGGTAATTAAACTTGGTTAACTTTAATAGGAAATTGTTGCTATGTGAGTGTTTTCATGGGAAACGCTTTCTTTCCAAATATTTAAACTGGAGGCATTTAAAAATAATTAGAATGTTTATTATTTTTATTGTGTGTGCGTGTGTGTGTGTGTGTGTGTGTGTGTGTGTGTGTATGTTGAGGTCAGGGACAACTTTGTGAGTTTGGTTCTCTCCTTCTCCCTTTAGGTGGGTCCCAGAGATTTAACTCAAGCCCAATATGTACATGGCAGGGGCCTTCAGGTGCTGAGCCATTTTACTGGTCTATGGCCTATGAAGAAGTTTTCAAAGTTGCTTTTAGTTTGGAGTCATACTGTAGACATTTGTTATCTAGAAATTTTGGCCTGTTATTTCTGCTTGATTACCAGAGACTCTGGAAAAGCTATTGGGAGACTATTAGTTTATCATAATCAACACATACTATTTGAGTTGAGAGACACCATGAACCAGTTTTGTTATTTGTTTTGTGCACCCCCTCCCCCAACAAAAACACATTGAAGAACTGTGTTCCATAGATCCTGTTTGTGGTTTAGCGACTTTTTTTTTTCCTAAACTGTCAAGAGTTTTGAGGTTCATAGTCAACAATATGACAGTAACAGAGGAGTTTTAAGGAATGCAAATAGGATGCCCATTCAAATTTAGATAACACACAGTCTGTTTAAAATTAAATAATGCTGAGGCCGAAGTCCCAGACCCTTTGAGGACACAGTGGCAGAGGCCACAGCAGTGTATACACAAACAGGCCACCAACAAACAGGTGAAGTGCCCTGTGAAGCACTTACAGAGATGTTAGGAATGTGGAAAAATGATTTCTACAGTGGAGATGCTTCAACATTACTGAGTTTTATGGGATGGGGAAAAAAAAAAAGATGAGGTTTTAACCATGGGGAGCTTTGTCGATTTCAATGAAAACAGTGGCACTCTTTAAACAGTAATGATGAAATCTGTGACCGCTGGTGGTTGGGAGTTAAGGTGTGTTTTTTAGTGAAATGCTGTGCTGTTGTGCGTCTCCTCTCTGTGGTGAAGAGTTGGGAGCGTTGTGCTGTGTGGGTGGACAGTGTAGATTTGTGTTCTGTCTGTTATGAAAACAAAAGATGTACAGAAAAGATTTTTCTTCCATCCTGCCAGACCACGTATTACAATTCTGTCTGCAGGGTTCTCACCAAGCTGCTTGAAGTCATCCTAATCTTGTTGAGAGAGGATCTTGTCTTTGTCCTACTGAAACTGTTTCCTTTAAAAGTATGATTTCTTCTTAAGGTGTGGCAGTCAGAATTTTGGTTTTCAGTAAAGTGTTTGAAGTTTGGAGTTTTGTTGAACCTGTGGGATCAACTCTCCGTTCTAGGTGTTACTCTCTAGAGTTTCTTATTCACTTCTGTAAGGGGGTTTCTTCCTGGGAGGGCACTAACCATGTGCTGCTTCCCCCTCCTTTTAGTCCGGTCTCAGCCTGCTGCCTTCAGAGGATCTCTAGAAAAAGCCAGAACAGATGATGGGTCTGACTCGACATCTTCTAGCTTTTTACAGCATGTACATTTCCCTGATTACTGCCTCTATCTTAGCAATGAAGTAGCCAGATGTCAAAATCTCAACAGCCTGTCAAAGGTCACACAGCAAGTACAGTATGGGTGAATCCCAGGCTTCTGGCCTTGGAAGCCAGTGTATTTCTAACCAGCAGCCTGGCTCTGGTGCCTTCTGTTCCACTGAAGTTACCCTTCAGTGATGTTTGTGACTAGTTGCTGACCTGGTATGACTTCTGTTCTGTTTTCTCCGTTGCATTTATTTTGGGGTAGGAATCTAGAGTGGCGAACCGCTAGGTTCGGTAACATGTAGCTTGCTAGTAGACTGAGCTGCTCAAGGAAATTAAAAGTTACTGACTAACTTGTGAGAGTGTCTGGGTGTTTTGTAGCTGAAGATTTCTTTCTTTACAATTCTTAAAACATTATTTATTTATTTGTAATTTTGTGTGTGGAGGTGTTTTCCCTGCGTGTGTGTCAACACACCACACACATGCCTGGTGACTGTAGAGGCTGGAAGAGGGTCATGTCCCCTGCAACTAGAGTTATAGATGGTTATAAACCACGTGAGTGCTGGACATGGAACTCGGGTTCTCTGGAAGAGCTCCCAGTGCTCTTAATCACCGATCCATCTCTTCAGCCTTAGTTGAAGATCTCTCCGTAGCTTTTTCTTATGTATTTTATATGAGGTTCATATATTTGTAATTACTGGCCAGGGCTTCCATTTGGGAATTGTTAGAGGCAACTCATCAGCCAGCGTGCCTTCTAACCTCTTATTTTTGTAGTCTGTACACCTGGGGTTCTCTTGCCGGTGTTGGTGACGTCAGGTCTAGAATCCACTCTTTGTGCTGTCTGTAGGTTGTTTATCGCCATTAGCTCTCATTATTTTAAATGGGTACCCACCCACTTTATACTCGGTAACCACAGGATTCCAGGCTGCTCTGGAGATAGTATCTTGTGGTCTACCCCTTTCACCTCTTTTTACTTCATTCCTAACTATTTTTTTCTAACTGTAGCTCAGTCAGTGTGAGAGAAAACATTTATAAAGAGCCTCTTGCTAGGGTGAGTGTGAAATAAAAAATCTCTTAAAATATTGGGAGTCTTGTTCCTGACAAAGGACATAGAAACAAACCTCCCATGTGTGTAACATACATGAGTTTGTAAACCCCAAGTCTCACTAATTGCCTTGACAGCTCATAGCAAACTACCTGTTGTGTCTTGTTACTCTGAGGGGGAAAGTGAGAAGTGTGTTATAAAATGCCGAATGTAGAGAAGCGTGTTGGAATAAATGGTTTCTAATTACATTACGTGTCCCCCACCTTTGACGTGAGGTTAATTGACTCACTCCAGACCTTTTCTGATGAAGCAGTCCGTCAGTTTTTCCGATACTGTGGGACTCACCTGAGTTGGTACTCCCATCTTAGTTTGGGGTGCCTCAGTGTAAAGTAGTAAATCATAGATTTATTCCCCCTTTCTCCTTTTATTAGAGTAGCTAAAAAGCATGAAACAATGTGTGACTTTACAGAATCAGTTTACAAGTATGAGACTTGCTTTGTCTTTCAAATTAAAATTTGTCTGTATTTTTAAGAATGGTTTTGGAAAAAAAAAGAGAGAGAATGGATTTGGTGATTAAGACTCGTGTATTTCCAGCTGAAGTCATTGAGTGGTTTTTCTAAAGGAACAGTAATATATAGCCTTTACGTTGTACATCACAACAAACTGTTCAGAAAAAGTTCCATAAGTGAGACTTGTATATTGTCAATAAAAAGTGCTCCTGCATGATAAATAAATTTACAGCAAAAGATAAAACATAAAATAATATAATTTTATATGATATGTAATATTATAATAAAGATTAGGATGCTGCCCAAACTGATTAGCTCAATGCTTTCATTTTACTGTTGAGCAGAGACGCCCAGGATAAACTAGTTGGGTATAAGGAACCAGGGTTGGGCCTGCCTTTTCTGTCCCCTATTTTGATGGTATTTCTCCAAATGATTATTACCAAATGATTATTTTAAAAATTCTAATTTTATATGTATAGATGTTTTGCTTGCATGTATACCTGTGTACCTTTTGCGTGCTTGGTTCCTTCAGAGGAACAGAAGAGGGCATTGGATCCCCTGGAAGTGGAGTTATAGAGGGTTGTGAAGTGCTGTGTGGGTGCTGGGAACTGAACTGGGGACCTCACGGAGACAGCTTCTTGCTGAAGTGTTTCGGGGAAAGGGTCCTTCCCCCTTCCTCCCTGTTGATTGCTACTGTAGATAGTCTTGGGAGCTGGGTTTAAAATACAATACTTCCTTGAGAAGGATACAATTTCTTCTACATTATCTTTAGTTGGATTTGAGTTGTTTTCAGTGATAAAAATTGGGGATGCTTGTGAGCCTGTGTGGTAATAGATCTACTTAAAGGGAAATTTCAAGGTATAAGAAATTTATGGGAACATTGACTCCTCAACTGGTGACCTATTTATAGTTCTTTTTCTATTCGGTTTTAAGCAGAGTACACTGCCTAAGATTCTTTGATGATTATGCCAAGATCTTGAGAGCATAATTAACCCCCGTCCCCCCCCCCCCATTCCTTTTGGTGCTGAGGCATGAACCTGGGACCTTACACATGTTAAATATGCTTGGTCACTGAGGTTCCTCAGCGGCTCCTTCTTTCCTCGTTTTTAACCATGTCAGGATTCAGGCTTTGCTTTCTGTCTTGGTTAGCAGTGAGGGGAGTTATAGAATTAAGTCCAAACCCAGGGAGGCTGAGTTGGCAGTTAAGATCATAGAGTGTGCATTTTCTTCCTCTTGTTGGCATCAGGGAGGTCATTTTACCCCACAGTAAGCCTCGGTTTTCTGATTAGCAAAGGGTGGTTGTAGGTGCAATTTTAGACCGAGAGGATTTACTCCTTTTATGCAGCTTCTGTTCCTGCTGGCTTTGTTCCTACTGCTGTTCCTGTCATTCCCAGTCCAAGATGTTTTCCCCACCTGCCTTGGGAAAGGCTAGGAAGAAAGGGTTGTGATTCCCATGTGTCAGTCTTCGCTAGAGGAAAGGTTGGACAGTGACGCCTGTACCGGGGAGCGGAAAGTGTCTTACCTTGAAGGGATTTGATCTGGGTGAAGTGATGACAGCTCTACCTTATATTGTGCATGGTTTTTCTAATGCCTCTTCCTACCATCCTGACAATCCATCCATCAGTGGAACTTTCTCGTGCTTAAACTTGATGGTGATTTTGGCATTAGAGGGACCCAAGGGGTTCACTGCCTTTACCTCCAGATAAGAGATGGAAGAAACTGAGGGAGTTGCTCAGCCGGCCCGGTGCATGCCAGGACTTCCCTCAGAAGGGCTGTTACTAACTACGTCTTTCACAGTTTTGATATCCAGTGGAGTATGGAAGAAAAAGTCAATTCAAAGGCAGCTGCCAGGGGAGCGGGGAATGATTAATAAAGGATGTTTTAGCTGTTAGAACCGGTTAATTGTTGAGCTACACTGTTGAGTGAGTTCCCTCCTTTCTAAACTGACTACATACCTATCGTGTATGCACTTGTCTCCAGCCGGCATCTGCTCATAGGCTGAAAATGAAATCCCCTGACAACTCTTACCTGGAGGACTTTCAGAGCTGTTAGAGAACATCTGACTAGAATGGAGCTAGGGCCTGTTTGCCCTGTCCTTGATTGTAATTCGGAAGCCGTTTCCATCTGCAGGTCTGTGTGACCTAGTCGTGAAGGGTGTGTTGACTTATTTTGATCAAGTATAGGGCTTTGACTACCTTTGCAGCCAAGGCCACCGGGAACTTACACTAGCCCACTTGTTCTAGGGAGTGTAAAACTTTTTTTTAAGTGATACCTAAAGGGGGAAATTCCAGAATTGGTGTATGTTTCTAAGTTAAATATTGGATTCTAAAATCAGATTATGACTATTCCCTTCTGTTTTCTATGCTCATTTTTCTAGCATCTATACAAAATAACAGCAGGCAGTTTGTTTTCTGTTAGTTTAGACAGTTGACAATGACCATTAGTTAACCATGTTCCTAACTTCATGTTTTGCAGGGATATCAGTATGAACAATATCACCCAGTTGCCAGAAGATGCGTTTAAGAACTTCCCTTTTCTAGAGGAGCTGTAAGTACTACTTTGAGAATTGCATATCCATGTGTTTTGTACTCATTTTTTAGAAGCTTTTTCTGTGGAGAGAGCCTAATGTTTCCTGTCTGAGAACGTCTCAGAGCTTAGTTTCAGTGCATTTTGTCCAGAGCAGTTATGTTTGGGAGTTGGGAGAGAACAAACTTGCTTTTTAAAGCAGTATAATTACTGAAGTTATTTTTGAAAGCCAAAACTAAAAACTACTACTTCCATAAGACATTTCCCCCCCCCCGCAATTATTATAACCATGATTGCTGCAGTGACACAAGCTAATTGCAGTGTGATCCTGAGATAACATGGCTCCTGCGTAATTACCATTGTTGCCGGAGGAGCTGCTGTATGGGTAACTGAACTGGGAGGAATAACACAAGGTGTTCCAGGGTCGTGATGCAGCAGGCCACTTTGACAGCAAGTGGACAGCAAGCAGGAAGCTGGTAATAGATCTCCTTGGCTATTTGCACATGACCTTTTGGGGGCAAAAGTGTGTGACAGCAGCCAACCACGTCTCCTAGTTGCAAGTTTTTGATGTGTTTTTAACCTTTCCTTTGGTTGTGCTTTCCATATGCTTTTATTATGTCCATAAGAAAAAGAATGCACCTGTAGTTTTTAAAAGAATAGGAACCTATACATTATATTTTTGGAATCCTGGTGGAAAGTAAAATTAGATTTGAGTCCGTTAATATAAGCCCCAGTTCACAGATTCAGTGGTCTGTGGTGGTAGAAAGGTTGCAGTTTGATATGAAGAGCTGAAAAAGACCCAGGCCTGAGGGATCTGAGTTCCTGCAATACATCATGTCCTGTGCTCTCTCACTAGAGCCCGTCAGTGACGCTGCCTCCCTGAACTCAGCCCCTCCCTGACAACACAGAGTCAGAGGCGAGTAAGACCCAGATTGTATTCCTATCTCATTGAAATAGAAGTTTAAAGACTTAATAAAATTGAAGGGAGTTTTTTTCTTCCCACACTGCTTAGTGGAACCTAATGCTTTCACATCAAAAGCTGAACAGAGATCATTTGTCACAAGATTGAAAACTGGGTCAAATTACTTAGACTCTCTTGGTGTCTTTGACTATAAGGTGTGATTAATAACAACCCCCCATTTGTATTGTTGTGGTGCATACAAAATGTATATCTCGAATGTTTATTATGGTGTATGATTCAGAATGTTACATACATGTTAGCTAGTATTTTAGTATTTTTAAAGGGCATAAAGAACAAATTATGTTCAGGTAAAAGGATTTACGGGTAGTGTGTGTATGGTGCGTTTTATTTATACCTTTTTATGGGGTGAATATTAATTGCCTTTAAATAATGTTTGAGCTAATTGCATTTGAAGTCTCTATTTTCACCACTATGATCAGTCTTTAAGGTACTGGTCTGCTTTCTTTTTTCTCACATGTAGTTTTACACTTCAGGGTTAGTATCTCCTTACAGACATGATCCCTCAGTGAGAGGACATGTAATTGCTCAGCCTTTGTGTAGCCACCGTGGGATGAATGATGTTCCAGACAGGAAACGGAGAGGCTTCTCGCACTCTGGAGGGGGCTGCTGTGTGCAGACCCCCTCTCCTGATGCCTGCAATTCCCAGTTAAACTTTTAAGGATTTCGGAGTGGGAACCTGGCTAATCTCTGCTTCGTGAAATGTCACATGTTAGATGTCTTAAAATCTCGAATGAGCAAGCGTTTGTGAACCTTACGAGCTCTGTCAACTAAGAGTTTTAATTGGAGCCAAACTGAGTTTGCTTGGTAGTTCTTTTGTAGCTAGGTCATGTTCTCTGTCTATGCCACTATCACAGTAATGAAGCCTATCAAATCAAGCTGTTATACTCACCCTGAATACTGTATACGATTTCAAAAAAAAAAAATTCAGTTAGAGCTGGAAGTTATTTACAAAGAATATTTCAAAATAGCTTTAATATTCTGGCAATAATTTAGTCATTCAAGGGAGTTTATTTTCAAGGTTAATATACACACTCAAAACCTTGATTTTTGCTTTTTAAAACAATGTAGTTGATTTTAACATTCCGAAGTGATGCGGCCTTGGCTGTTGTAATGTTTCGTAAACAGCATAACCATTTGTTCAGAAGTCATCTGGAAGTGGTTTAAAAGTGATTGTGAAGCTGAGTGCCCTAAGTAGAGATGAGTGGCTTGCCTGGGTTTTTCCGTGTGAGCTAATGAGGTGTTCTTTATAACATATGTCTCGGTTTGGCCAAATTTCATGTAGGGATCTGGAACGCTTAGAGCATGGGGTAGATTCACTGCCCAACAATACAGAGGAAATGCTCTTAGATATCTACACATCTGCTTATTCTTTCAACAGGCATCGAGTCCTGTTACTTGCCAGTCCTTGTGGTGCTTGTTAGGAATACAGACACCAGCATAGTTTCTGTGGGGGAGCCGATGTTATCCCTAGAGTTAAATTGTTGATACCATACCAACTCGAAGCAGGTAGCCATTTAAATTAAGATATGAATGAAAGTAAAAAAAAAAAATTCAGCTTCTTAGCTGATCTAGCCACATTTCACACAAGTTATTTCTTATTTTTTGTAAGGCTGGTTCCTGAACCCAAGGCTTCATACATGCCACACAAATGTTCTGCAGAGCCACTGAATGAAGTTAGCTTTGCTTCGTGACTACCATCTAAGCAGAGACAGATAATATCTATTCTTGCGGGAGATTCTTTTGGACAAAGCTGATCTAATTTCCAGAGTGAGATGAAACTAACGGTCTGTGCATTGCGCTAAAGGAGATGTATAACATGAGAGGCTGTAGAATGTGGAAAGCTTTTTTGCTTCCTATAATCATCTCCCTTGAGTTTAGTAGGTGTAGGGACTAGCTAGAGGAAGAGGGATAAAAACTTTCTAGACTGTCGAGTGGTATGGGGGCAGACATTTCAGAAGAATCAGGATATGTGAAGTGACTTATTTTGACAGGATTGCATGATGATTCTAAAAACAATTCTCAGATTTTGCCCACGTCCTGAAATGGTTTGAGCCAAGCTGTGCCTGTTAAATGATTCCCAAAGATGTTTGGTTTGATAGGTGATAGGTTTGTCAGGAGAGACTAGAATGTTTAGGTGCTGGTTACTACGACTAGAGACACTAGCAGCCAGTCTGCTTGGGACCTAAAGAGTTCCATTTTATAAATATACGGTGGTTATTAGCACACATATAAAGCTTTCACTGTGTGTATGTCCTACAGTGGTTAATAGCACACATATAAAGCTTTCACTGTGTGCATGTTCTTTCTCAACAACACGAAGGTAAGGTTTCTAAAGGCTGAGCTGAAAGGGCTCTGGGTCTTTTTCACATCCGTGAGTCTGATGTTTCATTGTTCTAGGCCCCAAAGTCTGTCCTCCAAAGCCCATTCTTCCTTAATCACTGAAGAATGTTGACTTACTCTTAGAGAACTATTCCATCTAACCTTTTTCTATGTGGATTAGATACATTAAGTAATTTTGTTTTCAGTTATTTTCACATTTAATCTGCTTTTGAAAGCTTTATGGCTCATAAAGATTGTTACTCAGTACTATTCTCCCCTAGACACAGTACACGCAAGGTTCTCAGGATTATCTTGATTTTTGTGTCTCATCTTTATAGTCTTTAAAATGAGAATCCTTACAGAACTCCTTTAAAAGGAATATTGAACGACATGTAAAAGAATGCACGTGTGAAGTAGGGAAGTTTCAAGAGTTACTGAAAACATGTCTGTCTTTTTATTGAAAAATTTGGAGACGAGGGTAGTATTTTTTTTTTAAATAAATCGTTTTTGTTTGTTTCCGACCACCCTCTTTTTATTTCTCTCTCTATTTTTCTTCTTCTTTTTTTTTTTTTAAGATTTATTTATTATGTACACAGTGTTCAGCCTCTATGTATGGCTGTAGGCCAGAAGAGGGCACCAGATCTCATTACAGATGGTTGTGAGCCACCATGTGGGTTGCTGGGAATTGAACTCAGGACCTCTGGCAGAACAGTCAGTACTCTTAACCTCTGAGCCATCTCTCCAGCCCTCTCTCTCTATTTTTATACACTTTTTTTCCAGTGACATCATATTTTTAATGTGCTTTATCAATAGATAACAAATTTGTCATGTGGAAAATTATTTTTAAAACAAAGCTATGTACATAAAATTGTAACATGAAAAGAGTGTCCCCATGCTTAAAATAAGTCAACAACCCCTTCATGGACTTAGAAATAACTCTGTTGTTTTGCTCATATAAACACAGGAATTACTCTAAAACCATACTTTTTTATACACTTTCCAGGAGACAGTTCCAGATCTCATTACAGATGGTTGTGAGCCACCATGTGGTTGCTGGGAATTGAACTCAGGACCTCTGGCAGAGCAGTCAGTGCTCTTAACCTCTGAGCCATCTCTCCAGCCCCAACAAGGGTAGTTTTGCTTGGAGGAAGGAACTGCAGTAGGTTGGTATGTCTTTTACCAATATTCAAATAAAACTGAGATTCTGGGGAAGCGTTCATGCAGCAGTATCGGGATCTATATCACCTGCTACCATCTATAAAGCCACAAATGCTTCTGGTTGCCTTGGACTTGTCAGGCATTGGTAGCCATTTGGGGAATGGTTGAAATTTAGAATTGTGAAAATGATTCAGTTAGAAACAAGAGGAAGAATACCAATTCCTTTTTCACAGGCTCTTATTCTTAAAACGTTCCCCGAGTCGGGCTGGCGGAGCCAGCGACAAGCGGCGACAGTTTCCCACCAGCGGGAGGGCACGCACCGTGCGGCCTGTGGTGGCAGGTAACAGACACGTAAACACAGAGATAGGCATAAAGCATTTTATTGGGGGAGAGAGGCAGAGAGAGAGAGGGAGAAGAGAAAGAGAGAAAGAGGGAAAGAGAAGAAACATGTGCGCATGCTGAAGAAACAAAAGAGGGAAGAGCAAGATGGCATGGGCAGGTCAGAGGTAATGGGAGTGGGCGTGGCTTGTCCCTTAAAGGGACAGCAAAGCACAACACAGGCTGTCCCTGAAACATCCCTGGAGATATTACAGGGGTGTAGCAACAGCAGTCGAAGCACTGCCAACAATGCACTCAGTCAGTTACTATTGAATACACTCTGTGACCAAGATAATTCTATCGTTTCCAAATTTTTCGACTCTGAAGGCTTCATGATACTAAAGTGAAGGCAAGACTTTGAGTCCCAGGTCACTGTTACTTGTTTTGTTTAATTCATTCCATACTAAATGGAGCCACTACTTTATAAAGGGGTGAGCAGTTCTAACAAGGATGGGTAATCAAATACAGAGTATTTGACGGCAGCAAGATTTTCACCTTGTTCACCAGATTCACCAGATGAAACCTCCATGTTCTCATCTGTAACCCATGAAAATATGTTCTGTTTCCTCATAGCGAACACTAGTTAAGTTTTTAGCATATAATAAGCTCTCAGTCAATGTAGCCTGTTATTATTATTTCTATTTTATCCTGCAGTAATCGCCTCTTGCCAAGATTGAACAATTTTAGTTACATTTATAGTTGGATTCAGGTTGAAATTATGAAAAAATAGTTTAAGAAATATCAAGTGAATTATTGTCAAATTACCTCACTGTGTGGTTCACAGGTGGAGTTAGTGACTGGCAAGTGAATTATTGTCAAATTATCTCACTGTGTGGCTCACAGGTGGAGTTAGTGACTGACTAGTGTTCTCTTCTGTTATTGTACTCAAAAGAACTTACCTTTGCTTCTAAACTGCATGTGACTCACTTCACATTCACTCCCTTGATAGAACCTTCCAGATAAGCCTTGTTGACTGTAGGAACATCCCAGATAAAACAAAAGCTGTCCTCGGTTGCCTGGCAATAGATTCCCTTCTTTAGCAGCACTCCTTTGTTCCCCTTTGCTGGAGTCCAGGCCTACTCCAGTGGGAGGACCATTCTTGAAATCACCATGATGGCAGTTGTAGGGTGAGCCCACGAAGCCTTACTACCTGACTGATCCTTAGTATTTTCTATAAGGGGTCGTTTGGAGAACTAGAAAGTGAATCTGGGAAGGGAGATTGCACTGATTGGGGCCTAATAGTTATACTATGTCCTTTGAGAAGGTGGTGGTGTGCACACCTTTAATCCCAGCACTCAGGAAGCAGAGGCAGGTGGATCTCTGAGTTCAAGACCAGCCTGGGCTACAAGACCTAGTTCCAGGACAGCTAGGGCTATTACACAGAGAACCCATTCTCAGAAAAACAAAACAAAACAACAATAACAAAATGTTTTCTTGGTTTTGTTTTAACTCATAAAACTCTTTGAGGAGGTTGCTAGGTGACAGAATTCATTAGTCAATCAACCTGCTATGGGTAATAAGACTGACTATGTCTTCTGTACAAATGGGAAGGCCAGAGAAAGACTTAGTACACCATTCACTAATTCAGTAACCCGTTGTCAGCTAAGCACAGTTCAGCAGTGAGTTAAATGAGATTCTTGGCTTCAAGGGAAAGGAATAGTGTACTCCAGCTAGGAGAGTTCAAAGGAAAAGGGAAATTACATTTAGCAAGAAAGATTAAAGAAGACCTCATCAAAGAGCTGGCATTTCTGGGGACCCTTGAGGGATGGTGGGAGTTATTTATGAGGAGATATGCAAAGAAACTCAAGTCAAGAAACAGGGACTGATATAGGTAGCACAATGTTAGGGGAAGTAGTGCTGGATTGCCGAAAGCAGATGTGGAAGGGAAATTTAGAGAGGCATTTGGAGCTAGACTGAGGACTCTCTACTTGAGCCAGACATAGGGGTTCTTAAGTGACCATTTTGTTTTTGTTTTTGTTTTGAGCCAGGGACTAGTTCAATCAGTTCTTCTATCAATGTAATTTCATAGCAGAGAGGTTATAATTGAGAGAGTTAGGGAAGATAGGAAGATAGTGGAGCAATCTAACTGTAAAAGTGTAGGTGAGAGTTACCAGAATTTGTGTTTATCATGGAGGTGTATGCCTTTAGTCCTAGCACACAGGATGTAGATCTCTGAGAATGCACAGATAGCTTGTTCTACACTGTGGGTTCTGGGCCAGCTAGGGCTATAAAGAGAGACCCTGTCTAAAAAGTGAGTGAGTGTGTGTGTATGTGTGGTGTGTGTGTGGTGTGTAAATCTGTATTAGGGCAGATGAGAGGCAAAATAGAGTCAAGGTTATGTGAGCTACGCCAGCACCAGTGGTACTTCATTTTAGTATTTCCAGGAGTTATTAGAGACAACATGAAAAGAAATTGTTCCAGAAGAGAAAATATCAAATTTAATTTGAAGGAAGCACATTGAGTTACATAGACTATAGATAGGGGCCTATGGAAATAGGTGAATGGCATCCAGAATAGAGATTCATGGGTAGAGTTGAGAGTCTTTTATGTTGAGATGATCAATGGAAACTTGAGATTGCGAAAGCTTGCCAAGGGATAGAGGGCAGAAGAAAGGGAAGGGAAGAGGGCCAAAGACAACTCCTCGGGAAACACTTGACACAAGGTGTGGGAAGAAGACAAGTGCCAGGTGAGAACTGGGGCAGACCCAGGAGTTGTGGAAGAAGAAGTCTCTACAATGAAACAAGGGCTCAGCTTTGGTGTGCTAGAGAGAGATGCCTATGGCCGGACGCTGAAAGATGATTTCAGTCGCCTTAAGTAGCTTTATGGTTGTTTCAGTAGAGAGGGAACAGTGCCATTTGGGGAAAGGAGTTCTCTAAGAGACAGATTTTGGGGAACTGTTAGCAGATAGCTTCTAGGCTTTGGCAAGTGAATAAAGCTTTTATATGGTCTGTATGTTAGCAGAGGTCATTGGGTTTAAGACACAGGCACAACCGAGGCACGGTAGAGAATTGTTTCTTGGAGAACAGAAATGTCTAAAGATGGAGTTGCTTCAGCTAGCTTTGGAGCTTGAGGCTTAAATGTTATTAGAATTTTCACACGTCTTCTGTGGTTCAGTTTTGGTTCCTTTCCTGTTGTAAATAGCCTGTCTTCATAGAGTGGGGACTGTAACTCGGTCAGTAGTCCCAGCTGTGCCTCTGCATCCTAAAATCCCACATGAATATCAGAAGGATCTCCTGCTGCTCTGAGCAGAGGCCTGGGAGGTCTTGACTTGGCAGTCTTCCTCCCTTGCCCATTCTTAAAGCTTGATGGTATAGTCTAACCTGATTCATCCCATCCCTAATAGAACTACTTAGACTGTAGACGTGGTTCCCCAAAGTGAGCAGGAGAAAGCAGGAAGGAAGATACATTGGGGAGAGAGAAGCTAAGTATATCTATCTCAGCCTTTTAAAACCCAACTGCAGGCAATGTGTCCTTAATGCATCTATCTGAAATGAACAAAGTATTGTTGGAGACTATTCTATTTAAATAGGAAATGGTATCAATTTAGCTAATTCCACTAAACTACATCTGTAACTTTGTGGTAAGTGCTTTGTAGCCCATGAATAGAGGTGATGACAATGTGGTGTTGTCTGACTTTGGGGACAGTAAATCAGAAATTAATAGAGAGGTAGAAGAAATCAAACGTCAATTGCAAGCAGTTCACTGGTAAAGTGACATTGGATATGGAAGTTGTAGAGAAGCACATAAAAGCAGTTTGTTGGTTTCTTTATGTATTTTAATCAGTGATGGTTATTTGTTCTTTGTCTGAATATAATAGGGGTTACAAGAAAACAAAAAAAAATTGATTTTCTAGTAACATGATTAAGTTTCCCAACAAGGTAATAAGCTGAACCATTTCTTTTATTCATTGTCTACTCTTACATGAGCCATTCTTATTCAGTATATTGTTTATTAATACTGTACTCCATTCTAGGAACTTTGGCTCAGCACTTGTATTTTACCTTCTCTGTTCACCAACAGTTACTGTGGGCGCTATCTGTACTTTGAAGATGGTCATGTTGGAGGCATTGCAAGTGTGAATTGAAGACATATATGGATATAAAACTATAAAGCATGAAACAATTTGTCCAAAGCTAGATTTTTGAAACTGATTATAAAATTAATGAGAACTCAGCGTTTAAAACATGGACCTATAGAAAGATATAGAAAAGAAAGGAAGACTAACCAATCATTATCTCACCCCTGAGATATAACTTTTGTTGTATTTTATTATGTATCCTAGATGTTTTCAATATATTCATATATATATATATTGGCTTTTTGAGACAGGGTTTCTGTTTTTGAAGCCTGTCCTGGAACTAGCTCTTGTAGACCAGGCTGTCCTCAAACTCACAGAGATCCGCCTGTTTCTTTCTTCCCAGTGCTAGGATTAAAGGTGCGCACCACCACCGCCTGGATTATACTTTCTTTTAAAAATAGAATTTTACAGCCGGGCGGTGGTGGCGCACGCCTTTAATCCCAGCACTCGGGAGGCAGAGGCAGGCGGATCTCTGTGAGTTCGAGACCAGCCTGGTCTACAAGAGCTAGTTCCAGGACAGGCTCCAAAACCACAGAGAAACCCTGTCTCGAAAAACCAAAAAAAAAAAAAAAAAAATAGAATTTTACTATTTATGCTCATTTTTCTGATAGATCTAGGTTTTACTACTAATGAATATACAGTATATTTTCATCTCAATGCTTCGCATTTTATGTAACAAATTTCCTACTGTTCCTGTGCTTATCTATTGTAAATAATTTTAGAAACTCTTTGCCTAGTTTTTGTGTATTTAAGGTACTGTCCTTCAAAATATGTTATTTAATATATTTGTTTGCGTGCGCGCACACACACAAACACACCAGAAGATGGCATCAGGTCAGTTGGAACTGGAGTTGTAAGCCACCTGATGTGAGTGCTGGGAACCAAATTCAGGTCCCCTATGAGAGAGAGCAGCAAGTGCTCTTCAGCCACAGAGCCATCTCCCTAGCCTTTAATCTACTTACTGTCTTTAACTGTGCTGTTTTTGTTACAGCCTGGCATGCTCTTTTCCTAAATTTCTTGAATTGGAAATATCTTTGACTGTCGTGGAAAGTTCCAAGTAACAGAGACTTAAAGACGTAATGCTTTCTGTTATTTGCATGCATCTGAAATCTGCAGCCTAGCAACCAGGAGCTGCTATTGAGAATCACAACATTTGCAGAGTTGCAGACCTTAGCACTCTAGTCTGCAGTCCTGTGTTTATAGTGTTCACGTCCAGATCGTGGCTGGAGCTGGAGCCATCAACATTCACCTCTCAGAGTAGGAGGGAGGAAGGAGGGGGCAGTGGTCATGTCCCACTAGGTCATTTCTTTTAAGAAGCCACCTTGAACATATCAGGCAGGACCTCTGACATTTCATTGGCCAGTACTTAGTAACTTGGGTTTTAACAGGGAATGCTGGCAAAGAGCTTTGACTCTTGGACTCAAGACAGGACTCTGTTACTAGGTAAGGAAAGAAGAATGTTTATTGGCAATGCAATTAGTTAAAGCAAACTTTTGACTGCAAGCAGCAGAATTCAACTTCCTATTTAAACAGCAGGAGATGCACTCTTATAGTAGAGGAAGGCTCTAGGTCTGAACCATTTGATGCAGTTCTTTCTGAGCTCTATGTGCTTTGTAAAGCACTCCCTGCCTTCCTTTCCCAGCCTGCCCTGGTATTCCACTGCTCACCACTTAGCTTTGTGTGTCTTGCCATTTTGTGACCCAGGTAAGTCAGGAAGTCAGTATGTACTGTGCCCTCTTACTTCTGTATGACTCATAGTGACAACAACTGCATTTTAAAATTCAGATCTACTCACTATTATTACTATGTACATAAGTATGTGATGTACATGTGCAAGTATTGGATGTGCACATCATAGCTTACGTTTGGAGGTCAGAGGCCTACACTTGGGATCAGTTCCCTCCTACCGCCATGGGATCCAGGGGTTGAACTCAGGGCGTCAGTCTTAGCAGCAAGTGCTTTTACACTCTGAGTCATCTTCTTGGCTCAGGAATCATATTTTTTTAAACTTAGAATTGGGGGAGATGTTAAGGAAAAGAATTTCTTCTCATTTTGGATTTATTGATGCAAGAAATTTAATTCTGCTGAATTAAATTTAATTTATTCATGATTGATGGACTTGTTGCTACTTAAATGAAATGAGAAACTGAGAACAGTGCTTCTTTTGCTCTCCTGTGGTAGACGAGCAGTAGGAACGTGCTGTTGATGCTAGGGATAGGCATAGTTTTCAAGCTTGGGTTATTTCCTCACCTGGGTGAGTGTCATATGTGCTTATCATCAAAAGACAAATGATGAGATGGTTAGAAGAGATGTGCTCGGAACCACGACCATTGCCATGGTTCTTACTGACTTACCTCTACACTAGTCTGCTGTGCTTCCTCTGGGGAAGTGCAAGACACAAGAGGCCAATGTGGCACAGGTGAAGCTTAAATTTTAGTTAAGTAAACTTCTTTAGTATGTGGAAGAGTATTAGACGGCCTTCATACCAAGTTTTAGCAGGGATGTAATTATTTTTGTTATAGATTACCTTAGTGTTTACCTCCCCCCCATGTGTGTGTGTGCGTGTGTGTGTGTGTATGAGAGAGAATGAGAGAAAATTTCTTCTTGCAAAGACAAACTGTTTTAAAAATATAAGCAATCCTTCATGAAAAGGATCTAAATATATATGTGTTCTTAAAACTGCATTTTTACAATGCTTTGCTTGTTTTCTTGCTTTTTGTGATAGAGCTTCATTACAGAACCCAGGATGCCCTACAGAGTACTTGTTTTCCTCCAAGACCATCTCAAACTTCTTATTCTTTTGCCTCAACTTCTCAATGGCTAATGGTGTACGCCACCACTTCCAGCTTATATGTACATATTCACAAATGCACATATACTTTATAGCCACCTATTTTATATACATATGCACCACCTCGAGCTTATATATATATATTCATCTATGCATATTATGATTACATGTTTTTAATAGTTGCATGATGATCTGAAATCCTTCCTAAGATGTGAAAAATGGGGATGACAGCTAGAGGTAGAGTTGTCACTCAGCATGCCCGAGGCCCTGGGTGTAAGCCCTGGCACTGGGATTGGGGTGAATAAAGAAGAAAAGAAGAAAAGGCAGTAGGGGAGCAAACCAGGCGTAGTTAGTGGGCTTCGGAAAATTCTGATGTACTGTATCCAATGACACTGGGAGAAAGAAGGTCCCAAGGGATCGAGAAAGAATGTTGCTTAATTACTAGCCTTTTTGTCCACTATAAAAGTATTTCTTTCTTGTGGCTGTCTTGAAGTTAGTGGTTGAAAACACCAAAGAGCAGTTAGTGTTCAGCTTCTGGGATTTACATTGTTTTCTGGGACTTGCGTTATTTAGCGGTATTGTAGGACATTGGGTTTGGCATGTCAGGGACAGAAGCTCATGTTCTCCGTTTTTTAAAAAATGAGCCACTGGTGATAAATTCCTGAGGTATATTAAGGGCCACTATAATCAGATAATAAAAATGCAAAGGGGTAAATGAGTCTTCAGCTTTTTTAAAAAAATATATACCTAATATATGTTGGTATATTTGGGAGCCATCAAATCCATCAAGGTTTTATTTTTCACAGAAGCCCCGTAGTTCTAAAAGCACAGTTACACCTTCACATGCAAATTCATATATGACATAGGATTAATAATAGGAATGTTTCTTGCTGTTGGAAATGGTCACTAGCATTTTACATCCTGTTTTCAAATAGTGTTCAGAAGAACAATACTCGCTTCAAACGTTTTCTGGTGGCCTTGCTTGCCTAGTTCAGTCTTGACTAAGAACGGCCTTCTCTACAGGAAGCATCACAGACTGATGGCTTGGTCTATTGTCCTTTGTAAGCAGAATGACTGACACTGGCCATCTGCCCACTTGAGGGAATCAATGGCATTAGAGGGGAGGCAGCCTGGACACGTTTGGGTATGAGCTGTAATGCTTCCTTTTGTTTAGCTTCAAAGGTAGTGTGGAGCATAGCGGTGGAGGAGGAGAGAAGACGTTGCTGAGGGGAGGAGAGTGTTGATGACACCGAGGGGCAGTACTGTGGTACTCTTGGTAAGGAGTAACAGGAGCACAACCACAGGCCATTTTGTAATCACTGCAGAATGAAGACTCGGGGCATGAGTGGCTGGCAGGCTCTGTGGCCTGCTTCTCAGCCACACCATGATATGAGAAGAGCTGTCTTTGGAACTCTTGTTGGTGCAGCGAACACGTTTCCTGCCTCCCCTCCACAGTTGCTGTGGTATCACTGTCCTTTCTTCACCCCATGTCGCCTCAGAGCAGCTGCTAGAAGCCCTCAGCTACACTCCCCTCAACCCAGTAAATGTCTAGTCATTGTGCAGATTGTAGTCTTTATTCTCCTAACTCCTGACTCGAATTCTAGCCACCATGAAATTTATATGATGGCCCCAAAGCAGTGCTTTTGTGCAGATAACTCCAGTTGCTTTGCTCTGTGTTTCACAGTTGCTTCTCTCCTTTTCTTTAAAAAAAATATGTGTGTGTGTATTGCCTGGGTGTGTATACATTCATGTGTGGAAGAACCTGCCTTCGTCAAAGAAGTGTTGGATTAACTGGAGTTAAAAGGTGTGAGCGGTCATGTGGGTGCTAGGAACTAAAACCGGGTCCTCGGCAAGAGCTGTGAGTGCCCTTAACTGCCAAGCCTTCTCCATAGCTCCAACTTCTCCTGTCTGTCTCAGTTGCTTTCCAAGTGAAGAAATCCCAGACACGTGGGTGCACTGCATGAAGGTATCAGTCCCTTGGCCTACATTCCCTTCTGACATGTGTCTTGTTTAGTCCTATTCTTCATTGACCCATTACCCATATTTAACCTTCAGTATTTCTGTTCTCTCCCTTCTGGCAAATGGAAGTTTTATGTAATATATACATTAAGAGTAGATAGCATTGTGGAAAACTCTTGTGCCCCCTCTAAGAAGTTTCTAATATGAACCCATGGTGCTTATGAGTAATAAACACAAAACAGATTCATAAGGACATTCACAGCTGCATCACTTGACCCCTGTTCCATGAAATGGCTCCAGGTATATTGGGAGGGCATAAGCCTAGTGGCCTGATGTCTCTCTTCCATCAACCCTCCCTCAACTCTTCTCTCTCTCTCTCTCTCTCTCTCTCTCTCTCTCTCTCTCTCTCTCTCTCTCTCTCCCTCTCTCTCTCTCTTTCTGCTTTCTTTGCTGCTGGGACTCTTGTAGTAAGCAGGGTAAACAAGACCTGCCCTGAAGTAGACTGTTTGAGTTCACTATTTGAAGTGCTGTCGGACTTGTTTCAATTCTTCGTGTTTGTGTACACAGTACAGTGAGTTGAGATACTACTGTTGACCTGCGGACCGCTCTTTCCAACTTGAAGCTCCTCTTAGCATTTGCCGCATGTGTTAAGACAGGTGATAGTTGAGTGGCACCTGCTCCCTTCAAGGCTAGCCAAGTACGTCTTTTCTGTGAAGCGTATGAAAGAGAGTGAGGGAGTAGAAATGAAAGAACAGAGTTTGAGACCAGCCTGGTCTACAAGAGCTAGTTCCAGGACAGGCTCCAAAGCCACAGAGAAACCCTGTCTCGAAAAACCAAAAAAAAAAAAAAAAAAAAAAAAAAGAACAGAATAGGAAATATAATCAGGTAGATCTCCAGTTTATTTAAGCACCAGTATTAGATTCTCAGAGTCTTATATTGGGCCTTAGTTGAGGTATTACAACATACCTACCATGTGCATGGTCTCATGTAAGAATACAAAATGAATGTGATTTGGTCCCCACTCATAAGGAGCAGCATAATGCCACAGAGGAAGGTGGGGGAGGTGAACAGTAACTAGAGGTGAGCTAAGAGGCACCGGTGAGAAAGCTTTATTTAAGACTCTTGTGGAACCAAAGGAAGGTGATGTCATAGGGTTTCATGTTGCTAATACTCAACGCAGGCAGTCAGCACTATTTCAGTTGCCTAAGGTTGGGACATGGGGGATTACAGTGAAGAAAATAGTGTGAGTGGTGAGCTCCATAGGGAAACCTGGCCTGTTTGGGTGTGTAACAGTCAGTGTGAAACTATAGGAAGTAAGAATACTGGATTAAGGTGCAAAAGGAGAGAGCTAGTTGAAGGTCCAGAAAACTCAGCAGAGGAAAATGAGGCTTTGAGAAATTTATCAGAATTGTATATTTGAAGATTTAGAGTTCATAGTATTATATAGTTTAAAAATATCTATTTTATGCATTTGGATATATATGCACCACTTGTTTGCATAGTGCTAAACAAAGCCAGAGATGGAGTCTGATCCCCTGTAATGAGCTATGGATGGATGTTTGTGAGCCACCGTGTGGGCACTGGGAACTGAACCCAGGCCCTCTGAAAAAGCCACAGGTGCCCTTAACTGCGGCCATCTCACCAGCTCCCCCCCCCCCCCCCGCCCCCAGTATTGTAATTAAGTCGGGTGAGGCAGAAATCTTGTGGAAGCTCATGGCAATAATCCAGGTAAAAAGCCATGAGAGCCTAAAGTCGTACAACAGAAAGTTTGTGAGTGCATGGCTTGAGACCTGTGGGATAAAATTTATGAATGCCATTGTTTAGTGAATTGAGAAGGCTTTCTGAGACATGCAGCCAGTGCGTCCGCCCCACCAAGTTGCTTCTAAGACAACTGTTGTCTGTGGCACAGAAGTACAAACCCAGGCATGGAATGGGAAATAGCTGGACTTTGCTAAAGAAAACATCACTGGTTTTAATTCTTCCTGAGTACCAGCTGCCTCATTTTTTACTTGAAAATTACTAAAACAAACAAAAATGATAATAGACTGCTCTAAACTCTGCATAGTTCCAGGAAGAGTCCCAATGCAAGGGATCCCTTTCTCATTTCCTTCCCTCTGGGCATCTTTGGTTGCGAGAAGCATGTTCTGTGAGTCTGCTGGGAAATCCCCCCATAATTGCAGCTCCACGCTCCTAATGCACCCGCAGAGCTTGTCTGCTTTGGCTGCCACCTGAGAGCTGTTGATGCTCAAACAAAGCTGTTTAGCTTGCCCCAGTCCATAGCGCTCCACCTCTCCTCTCGGAGAATGAGTTCCTAATCTTTTGGTGACACCGCAGAAGCACCTGAGGTCAGGAAGTTGATAAACATTGCAAGATGTGAGTCCAGCACTAGAACGCTCTACTTTGTAGCTGTGCGATTTTTGCCAAGTCACTTAGCTTCTTGGGTGCTTTAGAAAAGCCGGGTTGTTGTTGCACTGTGATAAGTGAAAGATGACCTATGTATACCATCTGTTTTGACCCCTGCATCTGCTAAGACCCTAGTTGTTTGCTTCCTAAGGATTTGGGGACTCGGCCCTAAGCCTGTCATTTATTCATGTTGCTTTTTACTGGATCTGCACTTTGAGACATGAAGCACCTCCAAGATGTGCTGCTTCGAGAAGTGCTGGCTCGTTAAGACTGAATACGGAGCAGTCTGTGAAAAGGTTCTGGAGGGTGGGACTGTCGAAGCGCCAGTGTGCCCTTTCTTTACACAGCAGTTTGGCAAACTTCAGGGAGATGCCTTCCTGAAGGCTCCACGTGGTGTGTTCCCCACTCCCCACCCCCCCGGGTAAATAAAGTTGTCTAGTAGCGTGCCCTCCTGTGCAGCCTTGTCACCCATCCTCTGCACATTTGTGTTTATTTCAGTTGTCCGGATCGTTGGCTTGTGTTTCAGGATAAGCCTCATGCTCAGAGCTCTTTGTGTCATTTCTATTAACGACAAGTCGAGGAGAAGCGGAATGCTTTTGGAAGCCAGGTTATTTTAGTATTCACATAGTTTATAAAGGGGCCGAGATGTCGGAGAAAGGAAGCAAATATTTTGACTAATGTGGTTAAACAGCCTTCTTTGTTGACAAGTTAAGATAATCAGGTGTTCTGTGTTTTGCCACTTCCTTGGTTACTTAATAAAGCACCCTTTCTCGTGGTCAGGGCACAGAATGGTAAATTCTTCAAGGAAGGCCCAAAGATATCAGGATGGCAAAAACTAATGTCAGAGACAAGGGGTGAAGGATCCTGGAAAGCTCACTGTGTTTATAGAATGTCTTTTTTGGCAGATGCTAGCTTTTAACACAGGTTTTAAGGACAGCTGGGAGGAGCTGGGTTACAGGACTATTTGAGGCATTTGGGGGAAAGATGGTTACTGCAACTTAAGGCTCTTACGGTACAATTTGAGCCTTGAAAATGTGGTCTTTTAAATATTGTGTGTTACAGTTGCGAGCACCCTCGGTTGAGGTTAATGAGGGAGCTCGAGTGGAGCAAACCCTTTCATTGCTCACGTGGGGCTTGCACAGAGGTGGGCCACAGGAAGCTGTGTATCGGCACAAGGAGTGTTTGCAGAGACCTTCCCTGCCTTTTATTTGTTCTGCTGGCTATCGTGGAGATTAAACCCAAGGCCTTGCCCCTGTCAGGCAAGCTCTCAACTACATCTCTGGGGCTGTGAGGGGCCATCCGAGAGCACTACAGCTAGTGAAGTCCTAGCTGACATGTCTGTAGCTAATGGTCAGCATATTCATAGGCGATAATGAACGGGAGGGATGTGGACTCCATTCTGAGCAGCATTTGCACTTGGCCCGTGAGACTCATGTGCAATCAAGAGCCAGAAGGTAGCCTGTAGCAATGTTTAGTTTTGTGCTGGATTTTTCTGCAGGCCAAGGGAAGAAACACTACCATTGGGTATTTAAAGAATGGCAATGAGCTTACAAGATGAAGGGTTTACATGAAACTGTCTAGTTTGGGAATAAGAAGAGAAGAAGTATTTTGAAGTGGTTGCATGGAAAAGGGCGTTTTCTTTTGTATACTAATTCTCAGAGGTGAATGGCCATGATGCTCTTAAAAGGGAAACTAATGTACAGTGAATTCTTAAAGATTTGTTTCTATTCTCTCCAGCTGTGCATACAGGCATGTGTCTGAATATGGGTGCAGCATATGAATTGCAGGTACCTGTGGTGGTCAGAGGTGTAAGCTCCCCCTAAACTGAAGTCACAGGAGATTGTGAGATACCCAGTGAGGGCTAGAAATTGAACTAAGATTCTCTGCAAGAGCAATGCAAGCTCTTAACGTCGAAGCCATCTCCCCAACCCCTTAAAGCATTGTTTTGAGCAAACAACAATTCACAAATTAGGTAGCCACCCACTGGAAACGGTTCTGAAGCCCCACTGAGGAAATGCAAAAGAGGAGATCTCATTGGCCCAGCATAGAAGTAAAGCAAAGAAATTTTTTTTTCAAATCCCGAACACCTACACAGTTATTGTTGACTACTTCTGATGCATTGAGCTTAAGTACTGTTGTCTTTTAATTTAGGCATTTATAAAATATAGCTCAAGTTTTGCTAATGTTTGCAAAGTAAGCAAAATTAAAGTCACTTCTTATTTGGTGAAGCAGCTGGTTGGCTTTGCCTGCTCAGATTCTTTAGGCCGTGACACCATTTTAGACGACATTTAAAAGGCTGATGCTACGGAGTATATGTTGTGAGATGCAAAATTATGAGAAGCCCCAGAGAGCATGTAGTAAGTACAGTTACCAGACTGGAAGGGCGTGGTGAGTGGCAGCGTCTAGACCCCGTGTTAAACTTGTAACTGAACTGAGGATCCTGCGCTGTTACGTTTTTCTCTGAATGAAGTTATTTATCATGTGTATCTGTGGGATTTCTGAGTCGTTTCACTCTGCTCATCTTCAAAACAGAAGTTTGCTGTGGACCAGAGCTCAGGTAGAGTCAGGTTTTCTCACGCTGTTTGCACTTCAAGTGGTACAGAACTTTAGCAGAAAACAAGGCTCCTATGGCAGAACTTCAGGCCTTCGTTAACTTGGAATATTAGTTAGAAAAGATGTTTTCCCTGTGTCCCTAAAACCAAGGTAAGTGTAGCAGCTTAGGAAGGGAGAAAGGATGTTGAGTGTTTGGCACTGAGTAGCAACTAGAACTTGATAGGGAATGAATAACCTAAACAAGGCCCAGGGAAGTGGGATGCTTATAGAGTGACTATAGAGAACAGAGGGAGTTAATGTTTTCCTTTTAGATACTTTATTTTAATGTGCATGAGTGTTTTGTCTGTATGTATGTGTACCACATGTCTTCCTGGTGGACGTCAGACAAGGGCATCAAATCCCCTGGAACTAGAGTTATGGATAGTTGAATATTACCATGTGGGTGCTGGGAACTGAACCTGGGTCCTCTGGAAGAACATCCAGTGCTTTTAATAACTGACCCATCTGTCCAGCTCCTGTTTTCTTATTTTGAGAGAGTCTCACTATATATCCCAGGCTGGTTTTGAACTTGAGATTGTACTGTCTCAGCCTCCTGAGTATAGGAATGTACTGTCTGATTGGAAATAGATCCTTTTAAAGGAGAAATTATACATTTTATTCAATTGAAAATTAATTGAAACTAAATTGTAAATAGGAGAGTAGTTAAAGCTTCCTTTAAATACGTGGAAAGACTATTTAGAAAGAAAATTGGGGCTGGAGAGGTGGCCCAGTGGTTAAGAGCACACTGGCTGTTCTTCCAGAGGACCTGTAACTCTACTTCCAGGGAATCTGATACCCTCACACAGACATGCGTGCAGGGAAAATACCGATGCACATTAAATAAAAATAAATAAATTGGGGAAAAATCAATTTATAGAATCCAGCTACTTTGAAGACTAACCCTGGTTAGAACCAAGAGGTCTTAGTACTCTGCCCCATGACAGGGACACACCCCTGCCAGTTAGCTGTACATATTTACCAACAGTTTTCTAGGTCACCTGTTGGCAGGTGATTTGATATGAGCTCCTTTCCTATTTCCTACCCCCCCCCCCCCCCCCGCACACACACTTTTTTGAAAGTTTTGTGCTATAGGCCTGAGGAAATGGGAGGAAAATGAGGAATGAACCCAAGGAATTCCTATCCTTTTTTTCACTTTACCCCCGCTTAAATGTCTATTTCACATTTCTTTTTCTGGAAAATATTTCTTCAAGTGTGCATTTCTTGGCCTTCATTTGAAATCTAGGCTCCCAACAACGCTTCCTTTTTGTCTGGAGTATCATGTCCTGGATGTCTGTGGAGATAGCAGGCTGACTTGCCTCCTGAAAGCTTTCTTCCTTGACAGACTGGTTTGGCCCACTCTGTAAACACCCCTGCCTGCTGACTAGTAGTCTGTGTTCAGGAGGCCCTCAGAAAACACTGCACAGTGACCCTGAATAGCAAACTTCATTTGGCGTAATGTGTTTTGGCTGGCTTGACCTCACCAGAATAAAAAATGTGCCTACTTAAATTATTGTATTGGTAGTTTAAAAAAAAAAAATCTAGAGATACTTAATTCACTGGAAGAGTCTTGGGACTGCTTTAGCAAAGGTCTAAGTCCCTATTTAATGTTATTTCGTCTTGAGAAATGTTTAGTATAGAGTTTTAATCACAGTTAGGTTACTGTGGATTCTGAATTTTAACTTTGAATTACTATTTTTTTTCCCCTTGTTACTTTTTTTTCTAGACAACTGGCTGGCAACGACCTTTCTTTTATCCACCCAAAAGCCTTGTCTGGGCTGAAGGAGCTCAAAGTCCTGTAAGTATGCAGTTTTCGAACTTTGCAGCTGACTGTGTATTTTCTTTCCTGCATAGCCAACATGCTTGGAGCTAGGTTAAGCACACTTTCTTTTCGTTGAGGATTAAAAGATTTAAGGCCTGGCCAATGGGTAGTGTGGAGCAGGCTGGAGGTTGGTCTGGGCAAACTTGGGTCTAGATAATAAAGGTTAAAATCTAAATAGTGAGTATTCTGATCTGCTAATGTATTCGATGGAAACCATATTTAAGCTTTATTGGTGGGATTTCTTTCTACTTACTTTATGGCTGCTATAGGGGTTTTTGAATTAGCCCTAAAGGGAGAGAGAGAGAAAAGCACTTTGCATGTTAAAAGCATTTTAGAGCTAAAGAAATTGAAGTGCTCATTTTTTATAAAGATAGAGATCAGAAGAGAAATTTCTGGCCATGCATGAGCTTGGAGGGTTGACAGCCACCACTTTCCCTCCCGTGCCACCACTGCTCTAGGCAAAGTCACCAGGCCTCCCTGACTCGGTTTTAGGTGATCCTGTTACTTCTGTTATTCAGTGGTTATGATTCATGTTAAATAGTCATGAGCGTGACAAGAGTAACTTTAGGTAAAAATGGAAAAGATTTGTTTTTCCTTAGAGCTCCCTGCCCCTGTTCCCCAGCTTTACAATGACTGAAGTGTAATTATGTTTTTACCCATCCTGCAGGCCCTGAAGACATGGCTGCTGCTCCCCAAAGGCCCAATGTCTGCTTTCCTTGCAAAAACTGCCTTTCTCTGGCCAATGTCCAGTTTTCTGGGCTCTGCTTCCTTCCGGTGTGAGAAGGTGTTAGAAATCATACGTCAGAGTGAACATTAACTAGGCACCCAGAAATGAAACAAGCCCTGGAAATGGGAACTGCTGAGTAGTTTTAAGAGATGACCTAGGATAGCTGTATAAATTTCATTTTGGAGTTTAGAGCAAATGCTTCTTGACATCTTACAGTTTTCTTGCCTTGGATGCTTTTTACCCCACACATCCTACTTCTGATGCCATTAGAAATTTTTTTTAGGGAAAAAAAAAATGGCTCATATTCTTATATGAAAAGAAAAATGGTAACAATGGCTTATTAATTATAAACCAATAATTTTGTTCCAGAACACTCCAGAATAATCAGCTGAAAACAGTACCCAGTGAAGCCATTCACGGACTGAGTGCTTTGCAGTCTTTGTAAGTAGTGTTTTGTTTTCTGTTTCCTTGGGTCATTGGAAAGCCGTGATAGTTGAAAGAGGAGATTTCTCCTCTTCCCTGGTCTGACAAGGGGGATGGCCAGTTGCTGGTATTAGGACGGGCCATGGTGAGGCATACGGTGATCCTTCAGGTTACTCTCTTTCTTGACTCAGAGGCTTGGGGAACATCTGTAAGTATACTGCTATCAGTGTGTACATGGCTGCCGATGCCTTCAAAACCAGGGCTAAATGAGAGCAGGAGTTCTGGGGTCTTGTATCCTAACAGCCACTATGATTCTGGTTTAGGCAGCAGTAAGTGGTATACATTGAGTTTAGTATCTGACCTGTGGGCTCGAAGTACTTATTGGGTATAACTTGGCAATCTGAACTGCCTCCTTTTCCTATATTTTTTCTTTTTGATGAAATTTTGGTTTTTAGACATATTTAGGATTTGAATACTTGGATTTTTTTTTCTGTGAGCAGTCATTAACTTTGAATGCTTTTTCAAATACCACTTTATTTGCTTTTTTATGTTCTTTACATACAAAGAACTTGGCTTTTATATGGATTCGAAATGCTTTTCTTACATTGGCGTTTTTGATAAGTAATGAGCAGATGACTGTGGCGAGAAGTTCAAGTAACTCCCCTAACAGCACACAGCTAGTAAAGGCACAGAGGGGATTCAGAACCAGACAAACCTGTTTAGAATCCTAATTAATCTGAATTTCTTAGCAGAGATTCTAGTAATCAGTGTGAAGTGAGTG
Source organism: Chionomys nivalis (assembly GCF_950005125.1). Classification (NCBI taxonomy): domain Eukaryota; kingdom Metazoa; phylum Chordata; class Mammalia; order Rodentia; family Cricetidae; genus Chionomys; species Chionomys nivalis. The sequence continues at coordinate 64,712,844 of NC_080094.1, read as the reverse complement.
TTAGGGTAGAAACCTACTAATAAAACATACGTTGTAAAAGTTAAACTTTAAATCATATCTGTCACAGACAAGGAGTAGTATCCTGGGTGTTGGCCATTTAAGTTCTAGTTCAAATAGAAGTTAAGATTATGCGTATTAAGTAGCTCACCTTACAAAAGTGGGAAGTTCGGAGTAGAAGGATTTGTTGCTTACCAGAGCACATTTGACTCAAAATGAGTCAGAATGAGTTGCTTCTATAGAAATATACAAAATTTTACAGAAAAATACAGAGATTGGCTAAGTAAGCTCTTGCAACTAAGGCATACATGGTGTGTGTGTGTGTGTGTGTGTGTGTGTGTGTGTGTGTGTTCTGGTCTGCTTTCATATGTAACAGAAACTATAGGAGGAGCTCTGCATCGGGCGGGCATGCTGTATTTAAGAAGTGTTCTTAGGTTTGTTAGCATAGTGGGTGTTGTGGTCAAGTGAGATATCATTGAAATCCTACCCTGGTATAAAACAGCCTTATCAGTACTTGAGTCAGTTTTCAAATCTGATCTTCAGACCCGAATTACGGTAAGGAATTCCTTGTGGTTTCGCCACAGACCTTAAAAGGAACAAAGTTCATTAGGCGTTGCAATTGACCAGAAGGTGTTTGAGATAAGTGTGTGCTTAGGTGTTAATAAAAAGATAGTGTAGCAGCCTCTCACAGACTCTTTACCAGAGTAGAATATCAAAATAGGGATCAGAATGAGCCCTATGATAGTTTTCCTTCACATCAAATTTATGTTGAATATTAAAGGATCTCAAATAGTAAATGGACTTGAATTTCTTAAATACTTTAAAAGTATGTTATGACTATACTCTTTGCTCTGTTGAAAGGTTAGAAAATAGAGATTTTGATTACATGGAATATTTACTGATCACAAATTTTTCAGCACTAGAACAGTTATAGAACATGGAGTCACAAACTGTGCTCCAAGCCGGATTCAGTCACTTGTCCTTGATAATCCAATTAAGAGTCAAGAGTGGGAAGCAGAAAAAGGAGGTTTATTCAATGTGGCTACACTGGAAACAGGAACATAGAGATCTAGTGAACCCACAAGCCCCGTCTTTGGGATCCTGAAGTGAGATTAAAGTTTGAATGAAAGGCCGCTGACGTGATCATCCAAGCAGTCAGACTCAGGGTGTGCTCCTGCCTTTCACTGACCCACATCATTTGGGCTTTGGTCAGATCCTGGTGTTAGAACTGTGTGAAATCTGCCAGGCTCCTTACAGAACTATATGCAATATTTTAACACTATAATTTTATTTAAGGCAAAAAATTTTTTTAAAAGATGTGAGTTTGAGTTTTAGGGCTAAAATGCATTCCTGAGAATTGATAATATACATTTTCAAGATAAAACACGGTGACTAGATTGCTAACCTTTTAAAAAGGGTTTTTGTTGATGTTTATAAGACTTAAAAGTTAATACACACATACTGTATGGAGTTCTGATGGTAGAACATGTGGCAGAAGCTCCTGCAATCTCTCGCTGTGTGAGATTGGGTGCTGCTTAGCATCCTGTAACAGTCCATGGTACTGCTTCTTGGTCTGGGAGGAGGGTTGTTAATAGTGTAGGTCACTGGGATGCAGCCCCATTTCTCTGTTTTGGTTATAGTGTTAGGGTTTGAACCCAGAGCCTTTCAAACGCTTGCCAAGTGGTCTACCCGCAAGTTACACAAAACCATATTTAAAGTTTTTCCTTAAAGCTTTGATCCCAGTATTAGTCTTCATAGTTATAGGTGTGTTGCTGATGCCCACATGAATTGAGTACAAAGATTAAACTCTTGAGTCCTTTATTTTACAAGAGTCCACCAATTACAAGAATACATCAATGTGGAGGAGCATTGTTGCTCTTGCAAGTGCCTCCAGGCATTATTAAATAGAAATACAAATGAGCATCAGTGATAAAATGAGCTATTTAACTCTTAAACTGCTGTGACACTGAGAAACCGAGGAAGAATTTTAATCTGTAAACAAAATACAATCCAACTTTCTTTCTTGGCCTGTGAGGCCTGTGGAGTCTGGACCTGTTTACAGTCACAGGTCTGTTTCTCTGGACCTTCCACTCCTGTGTTCTCAGCACTTTGACCTTCTGGGAGCAGTGTGGTCTCACCAAGCTTGTTGCTGTTGGCCTTGGTCTTTGCCTGAAAAGCTTCCTTGCTCAACTACTGCTTCTTCTTGCCCTTGCTAATTCTTTAGGCTCCAGTTGAAATATCATCTTTTAAAAGATGATTATCTGGATCATGTACAGTTTTGGTGGCTCCTTCTGCCCCCAGTGTCCATCAGTTTTTATCCTCATCCCTACTGTTTAATTGGCTACACTTTGTAAACACTGTTCACTTTGTAATTTATTACTCTGAGCATCTCCCATAGGGAATGCCCTATGCCATTCTGAAATCTTTTATGTCTAACAAGATGCTCCATTTGAATGTAGAGTGAATTGCAGAGAATCAAATCATCTACAAGTGTAATTCAGTTACACTGTGTGGTGAATCTGTATGATTATGATTAGTGTCTCTTTTCAAGAAATGGATTCCTGGAGGTTGTGACTTGTATCTGTGTGTTTGAACACTTTCTCATCTATTTGTTAAAGCGTAAGTAACAGCTAGCCAACTAAACAGCTCTGTGTCTAGTACATTGCCAGTCTGTTATGTTGAAGATGCTAGTCTCTCTTCATGGGTAAGCTCTAGAAATACCCAAGGAACAAACAAACCTAAAGATTTTTATGGCTAGTGGAGTCATAAGGCAGCTGTGCAATTTCCTAAGATCTCTTTTCAGTGTTGATGCTATCAGAAGAAAATACCCATTAGATATCCACAAAAACCCATGGTCATTAGCCCTTGCTAACATGCCTCAGGAGAGAAAATGCGTTGGGGCTGAGAGCAGGAGGCTGGGAGTGGTAGGTAGACCAGTAAGTTGGAACAGGATAAAAAAACAGAAGGCAGGGAAATCTCTTTAAAATGCAGAAGTTTTGAACTTTAAAGTTGCCAGATGCCATTTCCGGGAAAAAGAAAAAATTGCCATTCTGAGTTCTTATCAGTTTTTTTTCTCTTCCCTAACTTTCACCAAGAGGTCCAAGGCTATGAGGCAGGAATGCGCGTGATAAACATCAGCAAGAGATTATGAGGAAGGCTGGGATTTCCTGGCTTGTACAGTTCCTCATCCTGCTAACGTCAGGCTGCCTTTATATTGAAAAGTGATTATAACAATTATACTTGGTTATGGCAACAGAAAGAAATACTTGGGATTTAGTTTCCAGGGTTTTAGATGGAGACTTAAACACTAAATAATCCTGTTAATAAGGTGCCCCTTAATTCCAGAATTTTCTGAAAAAGATGAAACCTTAAAGCCACAGTAGCGTTGATTGGAGAGACTTATTTTTCCTGTGAACAATCTGACCCTTTGTGAGGAACTTAGCTTTGGCAAGCTTAGATATTTAATGCTAAGAGAGAAGTTTGTCTTAAGAGAGAACTTTCACCAATAGGACATGTTTTAGCTGATCTGGTAAGAGAGTTTGAGAATCTACTGAAATGGGTTAGTTGCTATTTTAAAAATTGTAAATATTTTCTTATTTTTCTTTTTGGTATCAAATTAGAGTAGCAATTAAATCCAGTCTAAAATATTAGCTATACTGTAACATTGGAGGTAAAGTAGATTATTTGCTTAGCCTCATTTTTCGTTTTCCGTATCTTTTTTCATGTGGGGTGTGTGTGTTTACATGTGTGTGGGCACACACATTAACTGCCAGACCATCTCTTTAGCCTTATTTCTGTATCTCAGGTAGGTGTACTCTGAAACATAAATTCCCAGCGTGAGCTTGGTGAGTTTTAAGGACACCCTTCTGTAATGAAGTTAGCCCAGAAAGAACTCTGATGTACTGGCATTGGAAGTTTTCCGTTTGTTGTTGGTTTTCCAGACTTCTATTACTGTTGAATAAAGAGAGGTCACCATGGCTCTGCCTAGTTTTCTGACTCCTTTCTGTTTGGAAGCTCTAGAGCTATGCTCTTTGGATTGACTCCTTCCAGTAGAACTCATTACTCACTGTGGATGTTTCTGTTTCTCAGACGCTTAGATGCCAACCATATTACCTCAGTCCCCGAGGACAGTTTTGAAGGGCTTGTGCAGCTACGGCATCTGTGGCTGGATGACAACAGCTTGACGGAAGTGCCTGTGCGTCCTCTCAGCAATCTGCCCACTCTTCAGGCGCTGACCTTGGCCCTCAACAACATCTCCAGCATTCCTGACTTTGCGTTCACCAACCTTTCCAGCCTGGTGGTTCTGTATGTGGCCAACCCTTTTACTATTGCGTCTTTATGTTAATTTGGGGGAAAGATGGATTTCTTGTGACACATTATAAAAGTGACCCAGTGGACCTGCTTCTGGACAGTTAGTGTTTGGGGGAGAAGCCTTTGATAAGCTCAAACATGCTAACTTCTTGAATAATATCTAGTCAAAGATGTTGAGTCTTTTAAAAATAAGTAGCCACTTGTATTCATCTTGTAAAAATAATTGGATCATTCATCAAGTACTTTTTTATAACTTTGTAAAACCTTTGTTTCTATCTAATAGTACATTTGTTTATTCAGTATTAAAAGAAGGGAAACTGTTTTAAAATGCTCAGAGAAATGAGTTCAAAGGATGTTTTGTATTTTTCCAACTTTTCTATTCAGAAAGTTCTTGAAACACATAAAATCTTTCATCTTCCAAAGCTCAGTAGACATAATACAGTCTCATTTCTTCTTTCTTTTTTCTTTTTTTTATCTTTTTTTCCTTTTTGGTTTTTCAACATAAGGTTTCTCTGTGTAAAAGCCCTGGCTGTCCTGGAACTCGATCTGTAGACCAGGCTGGTCTTGAACTCACAGAGACTCCCCTGCCTGTGCTGAGATTAAAGGCGTGTGCCACCTTTGCCCTTTTTTGTTTTTGACGGTCTCATTTCTTTTAGAATCTATTTCCATCCTCAGTGATGTAAAGTCCATAATACTGCCTTCTTACCTCAGAGAATGCACCAGTGCTCTGTTTCATATGAAGGAGCTAATCTAAAGTTTTAGTTTGATATGAGCCAAAATCAAGTAATCTTCAATGTGTCGCCATTTTCTGCATTAGCTTTCCCCAAATGTTGCTATTCTGTGTTCAGGGCGTCTGTGTAGTAGGCCACTGTCAGCTTTCTGTAATTGAGTGTGGAAGTGTTTAGCTATCCGGCTGCTTTCAGCCATACCAGTTTAGACACATTAAGCTTATAGCAGTTGCATTTGAGAGATGTGAATGTCATTTTGGTGGGTTTTTTTCCCATAGGCATCTTCATAACAATAAAATTAAAAGCCTCAGTCAACACTGTTTTGATGGACTAGATAACCTGGAAACATTGTGAGTACATTTACATTTTATACAATCACACTGTGATTGGGATAGTACAGTCTTAAAAACTTACTGCAGTTAAAGGGAGGACCTTGTTGAGAGTAGCTCATTATTAATTCGCTTCAATTAACAGTTCAGTTTTCACCATCTAATAAACCACTTGTGAAAAATAATTTCAATTTGTGATTCAAAACTGATACTTAAATGTGAACTTCAAACCCTCCCCTAAAGATTTATACCTTTCCAAAACGTTAATTTTGTTAAATTGGTGACAGTTTGGGAACTTTGACATTTCTAAAACCCAATTTTATTTGGGATAGTTTGCTATTGTTGACTTTTCTCCATGATTTTAGTAACCTAGCTAATTCTTTAAACTGGGTTGGAACAGCGTGTCTGCTTTTAAATGCTGACATGTGACAAAATAATATCTTAAAATATTGCATGATCCCGTGTTCCCTCTAGCTGAAGAAGGATTTCTGACTATTTGGGCTGCATGTTGTTCCAGTCTTACAGTAACAGACCTTGGATAATTATGTGTAACTGAGACTAGACTGTTTTTCTTGTTTTAGTTTATATTAGTTGCATTATAACCTATATCCTGAAATTTCTAGTTAACTGTGAGCTATTGAGAAGACTTCAAGTTTTATAGGACCTTAATCAACCTTCCTGTCAAAACACATAATAAACACCAGTGGATATTTGAGTTAAAACTGGAGGAAGAAATCTCTAAACTCAGGTCTCCTCTGCTAGGTGTATTCACCTAGGTAGTAATAAAAGCTAGCCCATGCATGCTGTTCAAATTATATTAAAATTAAATCTCTTTCAGTTAATTCAGCTTTTATTTGCCATTTTCGCTTCTTTTTCTTTTTCTTTTTCTTTTTTTTTTTTTTTTTTGGTTTTTTCGAGACAGGGTTTCTCTGTGGTTTTGGAGCCTGTCCTGGAACTAGCTCTTGTAGACCAGGCTGGTCTCGAACTCACAGAGATCCGCCTGCCTCTGCCTCCCAAGTGCTGGGATTAAAGGGGTGCGCCGCCACGCCCGGCTCACCATTTTCGCTTCTATGTAGAAAAGGAAAACAATAGATTTCAAAAGAGCTGGGCTCTTTAATTTCTTTTTTCTCTCATTTTGAAATCATCCACAGTCACCAAATGCCATCATGTTCTTTATGTTAGGAGAAATTAAAATTTAGTTACTTTCGGAACTAGACCTGCTTTGTTATAAACCACCGTGGCTTAATCTCTCCCTACTGAATATATATATCATTATCAGTAATTCATGACCTGAATGAGAACAATGCTGGTCTTTCCAATGGCTTCTCATTTCAAGTTCTTATACGAGAATTGCAGGGATCTGCTGTCTACTCCAAGGGAAGCCTCAGTTCATACTCTTACATGGATACTCAATAAATTCTACTTGATGGTAAATTTTCCAAGAAAGGACACGAGATTCTTGTGGTTAGTCCTCCGTGGCATATGATCTGACAGTTCCCTGAGCTTGTGAATGTTTTAACTTAAAAACACAAAGATAATTTTTCCTGTTTAATATTTTCTAAATATCTGTAAATTAAATTAAGCTCTTATATGGTTTTAAATGACAATGTAGTTGGGAGAGAAAGATTCCCAACTATGGGTTGTGATCATTTAACATGCATTTATACCAGAATGTCTGATGAATTATAACAGCTAATCACTATACTTAGATATTTTCTCTTATTTTTTCCCTAGGGACTTGAATTATAATAATTTGGATGAATTTCCTCAGGCTATTAAAGCCCTTCCCAGCCTGAAAGAGCTGTAAGTGTTGCTTTTTCCCCTTAAGCTGAGCATCCTGGAACTCACCATTCAATGATCTAGTAATTAGGTCTTGGAGTATATCCTTCTCGTTACCTAGATCTATAACACACACAGACACATACACAGTCAGGCCACAAATCAGACTGGTATTAGCCAGCACAAATGGTTGGCTATAGAAACTAAAAAGCAAGCGTGAGGTACAGGCTGCCTGGATGACCTTGCAGTCTTAGCATCACTAGAAAGGGGGGACCTAAATATCAGCACACAACTGTTTTCCATAGAGAAGTCAGGTGTGAACAAATAAGACAGATCATTCCACAGAAAGATCTCACTGAAGCCTGGGGTCATTGGAAGATAAATCACTGAAAGAAAGGAATTTGACCAGACGCGAAAGGGATGAGAGCGCCTGGAGGCTGGGTTGGTCTTGAACGGAGATGATAATGTATATGGAACAGCAGAGACTGTCACAAGTTGAAAAGTCCTAATGCAGAGGTAAAATACAGGCCTCTGTGATGGAGATTTGGAGCTTATTTCTTCATAGATCTTCATGCTATAAAGTTCTTTGATGGTGAAGCAACAAGAGACCAGTAAGAAACCAGGCTAAAGAGAGGGTTTAAGAATGAAGTAAAAGATGAGCTGGAATTCAAAATTCATGTTTCTCAGTTTGAACGATGTTTATGTTAGCATTACCCGTTCTGTTTTATGTGATGCTGAACAGCAGTGGGCACTCTGGTTTTAACTGGTTTCTAAGTGTTTTTCTCCTGTCCTTCTAGGGGATTTCACAGCAATTCTATTTCTGTTATCCCCGATGGAGCATTTGGTGGTAATCCGCTGTTAAGAACTATGTAAGTATTTTTGAAAGTTTCTTTGAATATATAATCACGTACGGCTATACGTGCGGCTATGTCTAGAAATGCCAGATATCAGCATCAAAATTAAAAAAACCAGGGCTTTCTGATATATGGACACAGGGGACATAGATTTAATCTCTGAGAGCTCACCAGCATATGAAAACGTTGCCTCTTTTGGATGTTTTCACAGCCATTTGTATGATAATCCTCTGTCTTTTGTGGGGAATTCAGCATTTCACAACCTGTCTGAACTGCATTCCTTGTAAGTATTATGCAAGTTTAAAAACACACCTGAATATTTATGCAGCTTGTTAAATAAAAAGCAAGAATTAGCATTGTTGTAGCTTCATAAAGCAAATACCCTTTCCCTGCCCTCTATGTGGCATTTCAGAGGATAACTTTTAACAACATAACAGTATTCTTATTTATGTGAGCACTTCACCAAATTTTTACATGTTTAAGAACCTTCAAGGGATGAAACCAGTTATATATGTTTATGTAATTTATGTAATTTTGAGATTACAAAATGAAAATACTATGAAAGAAAAGTTTGTTTTAAATTAATTTTTTTCTCTCTCTCCAATTTCTTAGAGTCATTCGTGGTGCAAGCCTGGTGCAGTGGTTCCCCAATCTGACCGGAACGGGCCATCTGGAGAGTCTGTATGTGGGGTGCTTTAAAGCCGGGTCATGGAAAGATGTCATTGCAGTCCAGTGTGCTAACAGAGAGCCAGTGCTTTTTACTGATGGCAGTGGATTTATGGCCATTCTTACAAACTTTTGTGACTGTCAAGATGAGTGTATTAGGCTTGAGGTTGTGTAGCTCAGACAGAGTGCAGCCTCCATCCATTGCAGACAGATCTGGAAAGGTTGCTGAGAATAAGAAGTAGCAACTAAATGGCTAATTAGAAGCAGAACTTCAGAAATTCAAAAGCAGGATCCCCCCCCCCCCCAAAAAAAACCCAAAAAAATAAAAAACAAAATAAAACAAAAATCTCAACAAAACCAAAACAAAACCACCATGGAAGAGTTGCAGTATATGAAAATTAATAATGTCAAGTCTTTCAGAATTAAATTTTTATAATTAGACTATGAATACAAAACATATACTAAGGCAGCATACAGATGATTAAATATAGATAAAAATCACATGGAATGGGATGTAGGATGAGACATTTGGAAAATTATTTCGGACAAGATTTTAAAATGACCAAGTCTTGAGCCCCTGAACATCTGACTACAAACAAGATTCCTAGTCAGTGGCCGGTGAATGGCGTAGAGGTACATTTGAGATTTTGCCCTCAGCCTACCAGATAGCCAGCCACCTTGGGCCTTTGTAGCCCAGGGCTATTATCTGTAGAAGCTTTACTCTGGTGCACTATTTTAGTGTTAAGATTTTCATGTAGGGAATAAAAGAAGTTGGGAAGCACCGAGAAAGAGTTCCAATTTGGTCCTTAAGGTAGTTTGTGCTTGCTGAGAATATTGCGCCAAGTAGACTGGAAAGAGTGTACAGTAAAGAGATCAAGGCCTAGAGCAATGATGTCATGCCTAAAGCCCAGGAACTAGATAACACCAGTCAGCTGTGCTCCAGGCATTCAGTCCATATTGGAGTTCTTCTGGACAAAGGGCATGATCAGATTCTTTTACTGCTTGCTTTCTGAAATACTGAAATATTTCACCCTTGATCTGCATAGCAGCAAAAAGAAAGGAGAGGAAAGGTCAGATAGTAGCATACTCTATTAGAAGAAATAGCTGCTGATCGACTACAAGTGGCAAGAGAGGCAGAGGAAAGAGCAAGAATATTTCAGAGTGCAGAGCTGGCTGACAGAAGGAAAGGGTAGAAATGTGATTTGCAGTTGGGTTCAGGGTGCTCTCAAATGTGCTAGGTGTGAGCAGAGATGACAGGTTGGAGGAAATCAAACCCGTTACCTGGACAGTGTTAACACAGTCTTTTTCATTTCTGTGGAGATGTGTTGAGAGTTAGTCCACCTTCCCCGTGCCTACCTTCAGTTGGTAGTTAGGCAGCGGGGTGCACGGGCAGCAGTGCACTGGAGTACGATCATTCACTACGTTTCATTTACTGTCCTGACTTGAACTGTCTCTTAGATGAACAATTGTTTCCCCACAGAACCTTGACTGGGACAAAGATAAGCAGCATACCTGATAATCTGTGCCAGAACCAAAAGATGCTGAGAACTCTGTGAGTTGGGTGATTCTCTCCTTCTCCGTATGCCTCCCTTTTGTGCATCTTACAGACGCTCACTTATTTTGAATGAACTATGTTCATAAGATGGCTTCATGCTTGATTATTTATTGTTGGTTCCTTTCATGTAAGTAAGGAGCTGACTATTTCACAGCGCAGGGAGTATGCACCTGAATTTTGATTTTGGGATTGTTGTATTATGTTATTATGTATGAATTGTTTGGTTACTTTATTTGGAGCAAGGTAAACTAGAAGACTAGTTGTTCTGGTTTCCACTTGGGCGTCACCCCCGGGCACATGCGCATACATTTTCTTTCTCATCCGTAACTAAGCAGATCCCAAAGCATTGAGTCAGGAATGGACCAATTGTAGCTTTCACAGATGTGTAAGCTGACCTAGAAATTAAAAGCGAAGGTGTAAAACTCTCACCCCAACAAACAGTTGGATCCTGATTTGTAAGTACTTAAAGGAGGTAACAAAATAAACGACGGATGGCTGAGTAATTACATGTTACAGTACATTCTCTAACTCACACATGATGCCGCGATGGGCAGAAAACCCAGTGACACCAAACGTTAACGACTCTGACATAATTTCATATAAATGATCTAAAAGATGCAGCAAAGCATTTTAATTAAAGAACAGCCTATGACATAAAAATGTACTGGAAAAAATAGAACTTTTCTAGAAATCTGTTGCTTTACTACTCAACACACCTTTATGCACCTGTTGTGTTGCATGTATGCTGCAGAACTTAATATATCTTAACATATTTTATATTGTCTACATCAGCGCTGCATCCTTTAACTTTATAAATTTCAAGTCTGTGCTAGAGGCCTACAAGCATCTGGGAAAGCCAAGCTGGTTTATCTTGCCCGGCTATCCTCTCTGGAAGACCTTAGTGTTGCTTTCAATGCTTCTAGGCACAGCACTTTTAATGTAGTGTTTTAATGATGGCATTAAGTTGTTCTGTTGTTTTTAGGGACTTGTCTTACAACAATATAAGAGACCTTCCAAGTTTCAATGGTTGTCACGCTTTGGAAGAAATGTAAGTTGACTCTGACTTATTCTATTTTACTGTGGTATACTGTTAGGTCACCAGTCAGTTCAAATAATGAATTGTTACAAGAAATCAGAAGTTTATATAGTCGAGTGTTCTTGTAAATAAAATGTCCTGTGTCTAATGTGTTACTGCAGTGAACATTTCTTTTATGATTTGTAACAATGGGGGCGTTTTCTGTTACCTGGAAGATATCCCCTCTCCTCTTCTTCCCTCTACTCTCCTCCTCTGTCCCCTCCCCTCCCCTCCTCTCCTCTCTTCTCTCCCTTTCTCTCCTCTCCTCCCCTCCCCTCCTTTCCCCTCCTCTTCTTCCCTTCCCTCCCTCTCCCCTCCCCTCCTCTCCTCTCTCCCTTCTCTCCTGTCTTCTCTTCTCCCCTCCCCTCTTCTTCCTTCTCTCTTCTCCTCCCCTCTCCTGCATTCTCTCCTCTTCTCTCCTTCCCTCTCCTTTCTCCCCCTCTCCTTCCCTCTTCTCCCCTCTCTTCTTTCCCTTTCCTCTTCCCTCCCTCCCTTCCTCCCCTTGTTCCCCTTCCTCCCTTCCCCTTTCCCTTTTCACCCCTTCCTCTTCTCATCTCTTTACTCCTCCTCTTTTGCTCTCCTACTTTTTCTTCCTATACTATTTATTATGCAAGTTCTCAAATCTTTTCTCACTAGCCATCTTTCTTCTCTCATATCTGAATAAGATTAGTGGGAATTTAGATAGGGTACCAGTTAACTCCCAGTATAACTTGAGATGTAATATCAGTTAGTCTAACTTTTTCATTTTCTAGATCAAGAAATCGCAAGGTCAGTGTTATACATAAATATTAAAATTTAAAGACAAAAAACTTCACAGAGAACATTATTTTTCAACATAGAATTTTTCCTTCTTGTTTATTAACCCCTACCTTCCCTCTCTTTACCCATTCTTTCTTTCTTTCCTTGTTTTAGTTCATTGCAACGTAATCAAATCTACATGATAAAGGAAAACACTTTTCAAGGCCTATCATCCCTAAGGATTCTGTAAGTTTTTCTGTGATATTTAAAGACAAAAGCTTTGTCAAGTTATAAATTTACATTTCATGGTTATCTTAGGTTTCCTTCTGCTCTGGTAAAATACCCTGACAAAGGGAAGGAAAGGTTTCTTTGGCTCAAAATTCCAGGTTGTGGTTACTGCAGGGAAGTCAAGGTGGCAGGGACTGAAAGAGGCTAGTCGCATGATGTCACAGTCTGGGCCATATGACCTCACATTCCATGTCATATGACATCACAGTCCAGGTCACATGACCTCACAGTCTGGGTCACATGACATCACAGTCCACATCACATGACATCCATAGTCCAAGCCATGTGACATAACAGTCCAGGTCACGTGACATCACAATCCAGGGCAGAGATGTTGATATATGCTTGACCTGCTTGCTAGTCTCTTCCACTCTACAGTCCAGGATCCTCTACCCAGGATATGGTGCCACCCACAGTGAGTGGTTCTTCACACCTCAGTTATTGAATCAAGAGAATGCCCTATGAATACACCCAGAGGCTAATGTGTTGTAGACAATCCCTCATTGACACTCTTGTCTGAGTATTTCATATTGTGTCATGTTGACAATGAAAACTGTCACAATGATTTCCATTTAAGTGTTAATAAAAACACTTAAAATGTGTTTGATATTTTGTAAACAATATTTAGACTTTACCTTGTGATACTTTATAAAGAATGTACTTTTCCTCATAGCTTATTTATGATATTGGTCCTCAGCAGTGAAATGTTTCTAATTTCAAAGTAGGAACTTGTTTGTGTTCAAGTTACAGCGAGGTTTGGTGCATCATTAGGGTGAGGGAAGGCTGACCCCAGCCCATGTGCTATCTGCAGCTTGCCTCCTGTAGTCAGGAATATCGTGGAAACACAGTCAGGCCTCTTGCTGAAATGTTGACTGAAGCTGCTTTTCTCATGCTGAGGCACAATTGAGCAGTAGCAGAAGAAACCATGTCATCCAGAAGATGAAAAGATCCACTCTTTGGCATTCCACAGAGTAGCTTGCTGGTCCTGTTCTGGAGTACCTGTCTTGTTAAAGATAGTACATTCACAGCAGATGTACCCATTTAAAAACCTACCTAAATTTAAGGACATATTTGTGCCTGGCGCTCTACTAAGCCTGGGAATATAGAGGTGGCTAAGGACAGAAAATATAATGTTCTCAGTTAATGCATAATTTTTAAATACAGAAAAGATTTGAAAAATTGGCACTAAGGAGAAATTACACGTATTGAATTTGCTTTTCTAGTGGGTTCCCTTTAAGAAAAAAACAAACTGGAGTTGTGGCTTGGTGGCATTGTATCTGCCTGTTACACACAATACTGAGTTCATTTTTCAGGGTACAGGACCAGCTCCTATCTGCCAGCACTTTTAGAGCGCTGGTAGATGACATCTGAAAGCTGGTCTTTTCATGGGTTTCTGATATACAGGACATGTGTTACACATTTATTCAGTCTTTTAATTAACAATAAGGTCCGATTTAAATGTGGCACTCTTTCCCTGGCTTGTTAGTGCTGTGGTATCAGAAGTTTTCAGGGTGTGTCCTGTAAAGCAGGGCTGGCGCTAACATTGATAGGCGTTTTATTTCCTGCTTTGGGAAAGAATGATATCGGAAGCTCTTTTGAGTGCTCTTGTTTGCTTATTGATTATTAGTCTTCTCTTGTGGCCTCACAACTAGGCCTCGGGAAGGCAAACAATATGAAGCCCATTTATTATTTTTTTTTTTAAAGCTTTGTCAGGACTTGGGCTTTTCCTGCCTGGTTAATAGTATCAAAGGTGATATCATATCACACTGTTTTGGAACGGGTACCAGGATGATAAAGTGAGAAAATTCACAACTGGTTCGAGAGGGGTGCCAGGTACAATTAATGCGACAGGGAACACATTCTAAGAAGACTGTTGTGAAAGAGACTGTAAACATTTACAAAAGGTTGATAGGCAAGATGGAAGATCTGGTTAAGGGATACTCTGTTGCTGCTCCAGGTTAAAGAGTGTAGTCTGAGTAACTGCCTGGAGTTTGGAGCGTTTGTTTGAAATAGTTAACATGTTGCTCTTCGTTGCAGAGATCTGAGCAGAAACCTAATCAGTGAGATTCACAGCAGAGCTTTCGCAAACCTTGGGACAATTACTAACTTGTGAGTAAACGAATGGTCTGTGCAGTACTGTCATGAGGAGTGAACGGCCTACCAAACCTGTGGTCAGGTCAAATATTTAGTTAGTTCTTTCGTTATCTGAATGCTAAGCTGTGATGGTATAGTCACAGCTTCTTAAATGTCAAGACCCATGCTAGATCTATCTTTTTAACACATCTAAGCTTCATTTTAGTTATCTAAAATATAACTAATAGTTTTCGAGTATTATACCTAAGTAAGATAAAATTTTATATCATAAATATCTATTTACGATGTTAATATGTATGCACAGATTTTCCTTTTATTATTTTAACATGTCCTCTGTGCGTGCGTGTGCACATGTGTGCGTGTCACAGTGTGCATGTAGAGGTTAAAAGGCGACTTTGGGAGTGGGTCCTCGCCTACTGTGGATTTGGGAGGTTGAACTCAGGTTGCCAGGCTTCACAGTGCCCCATCAGCTGAGCTGTCTTGGCAACGTGATAGAGAGCTTTGCATGTGACTTGTGTCTTGGAGGGTTAACGTGAAGTATCTTTTGTATTTCAGGGATGTAAGTTTCAATGAATTAACTTCGCTTCCTACGGAAGGCCTGAATGGGCTCAATCAACTAAAACTTGTGGGCAACTTCAAGCTGAAAGGTGCCCTGGCAGCAAGAGACTTTGCTAATCTCAGGTGTGTTTGTTTGTGCCCACTCTTCCTTCTTTTACTTATAGTAGGCCCCAAATTACTGAGCCTCCTATTTTTCTCTCCCCCTGTGGTTTCCAGATTTTTCTGGTAGGTTGTAATTTAGGAGTATTTTCTATCTCTGCTACCTCTAACCTTGCAAACTTGGTGAAAATAGAACATGAGCAGTGTCCCATCATTGTCAAGAGCATGAATTAAGCTCTGAATACTCTCAGATAATGTTTGTCAGGTTTTTTTTTTTAAATGGACTTGTCATCAGCAACAAGATATGTGAAATGTCCTATGTGCGAACTGACAGGAAAACTGTCCTAGAGTCTGCAAATTTTGGGGCTCCTTAGATGGAGCAGACAGAGGGCTTGAGCATATTCTTGCACAAACAGAGAATACGTCCACTTCATTTATATGAGCAAAGTAACAGATGACCTGGGGTATTGATTTTAAATAGACTGTTCATTTCCTATGACACACTGGGCATGGTTCAGACATGTATAAAAGGATCACTGAAATATTTAAATTGCTGCATGGCTGTGAAATTTTAGCTTATGGCTTGATTTGCATCCGGATATTAAGAAACAACTCATAAAAGAGGGACCTCTCAGCTGTGTTCTTGAGGTTTACCAGAACTCTTTTCACAGATGAGGAAACTGGTCTTGGGAGGGTACATAGCCAACTGAAGGCATGTGCCAGGTGTTTCTGGTGCCTTGGCTGGGCTCAGTGTTTTTGCAGGACTAAGTCCTGTCTGCGAATCTGGAATTCAGTGTGTGTTTTATGATTCTTTTCCCAGGTCTCTATCAGTACCCTATGCTTATCAGTGTTGTGCATTTTGGGGGTGTGACTCTTATGCAAATTTAAACACAGAAGATAACAACCTCCAAGACCACAGTGTGACAAAGGAAAAAGGCAAGTGTGTCCACTCTGAGAAACAGAGAACTCCCTAAGGCATTAATCAGCCTGTCTTGTGTTGTAATCAGTTTGAAAAGGATCAAAATGTGAGGAAAGTGGCATTTACTGTGTCACCTTCGTAAGAAAAGAATATTTTATGTATTCTTTTTTTAAAAATATTTATTTATTATGTATACAATGTTCTGTGTGTATGCCTGCAGGCCAGAAGAGGGCACCAGACCCCATTACAGATGGTTGTGAGCCACCATGTCGTTGCTGGGAATTGAACTCAGGACCTTTGGAAGAGCAGGCAATGCTCTTAACCTCTGAGCCATCTCTCCAGCCCCTATTTTATGTATTCTTAGACAATTTTATACATGTATATAATGTATCTTGTAGATATTCAACCCTAGTGCCCTCCCCATTCCCCCTGGCTCCCTCCCCCCAATACTTTTTACCTCCGTCTTTAATGCTATCAAGCCTTATCTATAAGCTGATCTTGCACTAGTGACACCAGAGAAAGTTGTCAGGAAGTTGGTTTCTGCTGAACTGTGTATCATTTGAGTTGGATGTACTTTGTTTTCTATTCAGGTGCCGCTGACGCAGCAAATGTCACCAGCACTGCTGAAAATGAAGAGCATAGCCAGATAATCATCCACTGTACACCTTCAACAGGTAGTGTCCAACCTATGTGGCTGCCATTGCTCACTTTAAGTAACACTGGGTAGATAGACCTAAATGTCTGGGTATGGACGGAGGTAGAGGAGGGGTTAGGTGACCTGATAAAAACCCTCTTTCTAACTCAGCCTAACTAGTTTGGAAAGTCACTTCGGGTTCAACAGGGATGTGCTCAAGGGATGTATGTGTGTGAATTACCCCACCATGTTTTTTTGAGTCAGGGTCTTTTACTGAACCTGGAATACATTGATTTGGCTCAACCAACTGACCACTGAGCTGGAAGGATCCACCTGTCTACAACCACCTCCTTCAGTGCGAGAGTAACAGACAAGGGCCTCTATACCAGGCTTTTTATGAGGATGTTGGGATACAGATCCCACTCCTTGTTCCTGTGCTGCAGGCACTCTACCAGAGGAGCTAGCTCCCTTGCTCCTTCATTTCTTTCTTTGTTTGCTTGTTTTCAGAGACAGGGTTTCTCTGTGTAGCAATTCGGGATGCCCTGGAACTCACTCTGTATACCAGGCTGGCATCACACTCACAGAGATCCACCTACCTCTGCCTACCAAGTGCTGAGATAAAAGGCTTGCGCCATCACCACAGTCTGTCTTAATTTTTTAAATGCAAATTTGCCTTTCTTTCTGACTTACTTCCTCGATCTTATTAGTTCTGCCAAAGTTACCAAAGTGCTGCCATTTATTTGGTCGCGATTATAGTGGCATATTCTGCCTAATATACCAAAGAAGATGGACTTCTCCTTACCTGAGTTATAGAAACACAGAGATTCTGACAGATACCCTAAGACAAAAGCAGTTTGCAATAAACTCCAGATCCTTCTGTGAAATCAGATGCTTTCTGAAGGAAGCAGTAGGCTTCCAAAGACGGAGTCCAATTGTTAGGAAAGTAGCCCCACCCGTCTGAGAAGCAGTTCCCAAAGGATGGTGTTCTTGCCTGACGAGCTCTCTTCTGGCTTGTGTTGGTGGTGGTGGTGGTTGTTGTTTTTTTTTCCTGTTTGTTATTTTGTTTTGTTTGAGACAAGGTTTCACTACATATCTCTGGTTGCCTGGAACTCACTGTGTAGACCAAGCTGGCCACAAACTCGGAAATCACCTTACTCTGCTGATTAAAGGTGCTCCATCTTGCCCAGATCGGCTCTTATTTTTATAGAGGTCTGAATTCTGATATGGAGAAATAAAGGCAAAAAAAGTTCTCTCTTGTAGAACTTTCTAAGGGTAGTACAACACAATTTCAAAAGCTTTTGTTACATGGAAATCAAAAACTGTGTAGAATTGACTTTATCCAATTAAGATGGGGATGATTAAATGGCTCAGGGGTAAGGGGACTTACTGCTAAGTCTGATGACCTGAGTTCAGTCCCCACGATATACATCGTGGAAGGACAGAATCAAGGCTAGCAAGTTGTCCTCTTACCTCCAAGCATGCACCATGTCATATATACACTCTAGATTCAAGATAAATAAATGCACATGTAATTTTTTAAATATATTGTTTAAAATAAGACACTTTATTGGATGTATAAATTCCCATGACAGCTCAGGAAAATTAAATACACCTTTAACCAGCTACAGTATATACTTTTGCTCAGCTTCCTAGTCAGATTTTTTTTTTTTTTTTTTTTTTTTTTGGTTTTTCGAGACAGGGTTTCTCTGGTTTTGGAGCCTGTCCTGGAACTAGCTCTTGTAGACCAGGCTGGTCTCGAACTCACAGAGATCCGCCTGCCTCTGCCTCCCAAGTGCTGGGATTAAAGGCGTGCGCCACCACCGCCCGGCCCTAGTCAGATTTTTTTATTTTGAATTTTTAAACAAAACACTCATTATTTGTGATATAACTAGCATATGAAAATTAACAACTAAGATAAATAATTCATCCAGAATGATGGCTTATCCCTTTAATTCCTGCATTTAGGAGGCAGAAGCAGGCTGCTCTATGAGTTTAAGGTTAGCTTAGTCTATATGGCAAATTCCAGGACATCTAGGGCTAAGGGGAAAAAAAGGACAAACAGCTCAGCTACTAAATGAGTATTCATTGAAACCCAGTCTGTTTTTATACCAAGCTTACTTATAAATAGTTAATATGTGTGATTTAATCTTAGCTCTACTAGCTTAGTGAGTAGCCTTCATCAAGCCAATTAAAGGCTTTCAAATGTCAGTTTCTTTGAAAATCAGGTTAACTGTACCTAACTTAATCTTCCTCTCCGGGTTGCCTTTATTTATTTATTTATTATGTATACAATATTCTTTCTGCGTGTATGCCTGAAGGCCAGAAGAGGGCACCAGACCTCATTACAGATGGTTGTGAGCCACCATGTGGTTGCTGGGAATTGAACTCAGGACCTTTAGAAGAGTAGACAATGCTCTTAACCGCTGAGCCATCTCTCCAGCCCCTCTGGGTTGCCTTTGAAAGCCATGGGAAATAGGTAGAAATGTGTCAGCAAAATATGTGTGCGTACATATGTAGAGACCAGCAAAAGAGGGAGCCAGTATTTACTGAAGTTAACAATACACCTTGCAGCTGATTAAGACTAGTCAGTATGCTTCTGTGTAAGCTGCACATTCTATGAAACAGGTATTATGGTCCACAAGGGATAGGATGGAATCTGTACAGTCTAAGAGGAAGGACAGCAAGATACAAGCCCTCTGATTAAAGATTTCAGTATTTGTACCAAGTACCTTTTATTAGCTGGACATTGCGCTATGTGTATTAATTTTACATAAAGTAAAATTTCTTTTGGTCATGTGACTTTACCAGATATTTAGTTTCAAAAATTAAGGGCAGTTTATTTTTTAAAGGAGCTAGTCTGTGACTATAATATCTTAGAAGTGGTAATCTTTGACTTTGCAGGTGGCAGGCTTATTCCGGATTTAATTGCTAAACCAGACTATGTGATCCACAGTGTTCTCCAACTGTCTTTCATTGTATCCTTTTTTTTTTTTTTTTTTTCTCATTTCTAGGTGCTTTCAAGCCCTGTGAATATCTCCTGGGGAGCTGGATGATCCGCCTTACAGTGTGGTTCATTTTCCTGGTTGCCTTGCTTTTCAACACGCTGGTCATTGTAACCGTGTTTGTGTCCTGCTCGTCACTGCCCGCCTCCACACTCTTCATAGGCTTGATTTCTGTGTCCAACTTACTCATGGGTATCTATACTGGCATCCTTACTTTTCTTGATGCTGTGTCCTGGGGCCGATTTGCGGAATTTGGCATTTGGTGGG
The DNA here is from genome assembly GCF_950005125.1 of Chionomys nivalis. Taxonomy (NCBI): domain Eukaryota; kingdom Metazoa; phylum Chordata; class Mammalia; order Rodentia; family Cricetidae; genus Chionomys; species Chionomys nivalis. The sequence goes on along the minus strand of NC_080094.1, from coordinate 64,692,951 downwards.
AGACCGGCAGTGGCTGCAAGGTGGCTGGGTCTCTGGCGGTCTTCTCCTCAGAGAGCGCCGTGTTCCTGTTAACGCTGGCAGCCGTGGAGAGGAGTTTATCTGCAAAGGAAATAATGAAAAACGGGAAAAGCAGTCACCTTAAACACTTTCGGATTGCCGCCCTCTTAGCTCTGCTCGGTGCTGCTGTAGCAGGCTGCTTCCCCCTTTTCCACAGAGGGGAATATTCTGCATCTCCCTTGTGCTTGCCGTTCCCTACCGGGGAAACATCATCATTAGGATTTACCGTGACCTTAGTGCTGTTAAACTCACTAGCATTTTTATTAATGGCCATCATCTACACGAAACTGTATTGCAACTTGGAGAAGGAAGACCTGTCGGAAAATTCACAGTCAAGCATGATTAAGCACGTGGCTTGGCTGATCTTCACCAACTGCATCTTTTTCTGCCCTGTTGCATTTTTCTCATTTGCACCATTGATCACGGCAATCTCGATCAGCCCCGAAATAATGAAGTCTGTTACACTGATATTCTTCCCGTTGCCTGCTTGCCTGAATCCAGTCCTCTATGTTTTCTTCAACCCAAAGTTTAAGGAAGACTGGAAGCTACTGAAACGGCGCGTGACCAGGAAACACGGATCTGTTTCGGTTTCCATCAGCAGCCAAGGGGGCTGTGGGGAACAGGATTTCTACTATGACTGTGGCGTGTATTCCCACTTGCAGGGCAACCTGACCGTGTGCGACTGCTGTGAGTCATTTCTCTTGACAAAACCAGTATCCTGCAAACACTTAATAAAATCACACAGTTGCCCTGTGTTGACAGTGGCCTCTTGCCAAAGACCGGAGGGCTATTGGTCTGACTGCGGCACACAGTCGGCCCACTCTGACTATGCGGATGAAGAGGATTCCTTTGTCTCCGACAGTTCTGACCAGGTGCAGGCCTGTGGACGAGCCTGCTTCTACCAGAGTCGTGGCTTCCCTCTGGTGCGCTATGCTTATAACCTACCCAGAGTCAGAGACTGAAATACTGTGCCTGACCATTTCCCCCGCCAACCAAATCGCAGCGCTCATGGAGAGAGCTGTCTGTCTTTTGACCTTTCATCTGGGAAGCACTTCTGTAATCACTGCCTGGGGTCACTCAGAAGAGGAGGAAGGACGGTGGCAGTTTATTTCTCAAACCAGACATTTGTGAAGAATGGGTGCCTACATTATGTATTGTTGAAAAAATTGCCATGCCCCGGTGATGTGTGGTCTATTTGAAATAAATACAACTTTAAAACAATTTTATATATGGCATAGCAATATAAAATTAGTTTTTTTTCTGATTCATCAGGTGCAAAGTTCAACCTGTTTCTGAATTAAGCACAAGATAAAGGACAGCTGTTAATATTTTTTAATTGAAAATGTGAATTTATAAAACTGAGAAAAAGTCTTGCTAATTTTACCTAATGTTTCATCATTAATCTCAGGACGACTTACTTCAGGGCCAGAAAAGGGATTGTCTCCCAGTTAGAGGTATGAGAGCTCCAACAGGCATTACCTTCATGTGTTTTCTGTGTCCATAAATCAAAGGTTTTGTTCAAATGATTTATAAATCTAAAACCTGAAGATGTTTTAAAGACAATATTAACAGCTGTTAGATTTTTTTTAAAATAGCAGAACATTTATTTTTGTTTATTATATATTACTTTGGTGAAATCAGTGATTTTTTGTTCCCCCTTCAGTACTAGGACAAGGCAAAAGGCAAATTGCTATGTGGCCCTCGTAGAGATGACAAACTACTAAGTAATACTGAGATTTTAATGTATCCAAGGGGTTTGATGGCTCCATGTAATGTTCCCATTAATAGACACTTCCTAATGCCACTGGCTGCTCTGACATTTCCAATTTTGTTGACATGTTATCTGTAGTTTGGATTATACAGAATGTAAATTTGGGTACTTTTATTTAATTGGAAGAAATTGGTAGTAATCATGACACAAAGCACTTACATTTATTTTGTAGTGAGCTAGTCTGCTATGGTGTTACATGAAAACTTCAATACATTTTTTCTACCCAGTAATCTTTTTTTTAAGCCCACCTTGTAGCTCAGATGCATTGGTTAAACAAGAACACCCATTAAGAGTGGGGAGATCAAAGCTTGTCCTATGTCTTTAAATTCTTTTAATTGATTTGATTCTTACCTGTAGGCTTCTGATGTGTTCCTATAAGGAGACTTAACACTGTGTTAAGTCAGTAGCAAACTCACTGCCATGTTAATTATCCTGGTTACACAAAAACTTAAGCTAGATTGCAGTTTGATGATTAAACTGTATATACTGTGCATATGATGAATTTTTATCTTATGTAAATTATTTTTAGAACACAGGTTGGGAAATGTGGCTTCTGTTCATTTTGTTTAATTAAAGCTACCTCCTAAACTATAGTGGCTGCCAGTAGCAGAATGTTAAATTGTGGTTTATAAACGTGTTTTTGTGTGTATGGTTTTTATTTTCCCTTCTTTTTTTTGACATTGTAAATAGTCTTGGTTGTACATTGTCAGTGGAATAAAAACAGAATCTTTGTATATCAAAATCATGTAGTTTGTATAAAATGTGGGAGGGATTTATTTACTGTGTGTTGTAATTTTGTAAGGTCATCTATTTACAACTTAAATAAAATATATTTACACAGCTGATAAATATTAAATCATAACTTGGTAAGGAAAAGGCTTTCTTCCTAAAATTCAAGTTATTGAAAGCTTTTTTGTTCTTTTAAGAAATAGGTCAGGCATGGTGGCACACGCTTTTAATCCTATCACTCCAGAGGCAGAGGCAGGCAGATCTCTGAGAGTTCAAGGCCAGAGGGCTATGTAGAGAGACCATGTCTCAAAAACAAAAAAAAAACCAAAAAAAGAAAAAACCAAACAAAACAAATAAAACAAAAAGAGGATAGCAGCTACATAAAGTTTTCAAGTAGAGGATACTAAAGAATTATTGGAGATAACCACTGGAAACAAAATTTTCATGCTGTCTATAAAAGTCTAAAACACTGTATTGAAATTTAGAAAAATTAAAAGTTTTATCCCAAATCCAAAGAACAGCTTAAAACAAATTGTGGAAGGGGAGCAGAAAAAAAGTGTATAGCTCAATGAAAACAGTTAAAAACACATTATGGTGTTAACGATAATACTGTTAATTAGATCTTTATTTAAAGGCAAATGATTAACAACCTGCATGATACTAAATGCAATCACTTTTGCCTAGCTGCATAGGACAGCCCTCAGTTTTCAAATGAGAAGATAAATGTCAAATCACAGAGAATTTCAGTAAATCCTTGAGAAGCATAAGATCCAAACCCAATTCTCTCTGTGTTTTTATTTTATCTTATAAGGATGGGTGCATGCAGGTGTACTCTTGCCTGGAGAAAAGTTCGATTAACATCTTTGGGGAGGCTGCTGGAACAGGTTCTCTGATTAGTTTGAAATTCACTGATTAGGCTAGACTGGCTGGTTAGCTAGACTGACAGATTAGGCTAGACTGACTGATTAGGCTAGACTAGCTAGTTAGCTAGACTGACTAGGCTTGACTGGCTGGTTAGGTAGACTGGCTGATTAACGAGACTGGCTGGTTAGGCTAGACTGAGTGGTTAACCAGACTGACTGGCCCAAGCTTCTGCCGCCACACCAGGAGTTTTAAGTGGGTGCTGGGATTTGAATTCAGGTGCTCATGCTTGCAAGGTAGACAGCCCCTTTACTGACCGAATCCTTTCCCTAGTCCCATTCATCCTAATTCTGGATTTAGTAGTGAGTTTGAGTTAAACTCTGAATGTTGGAAAGCTCTATAGCAGAAAGCACAGTATAATTAATTACCCTTCGCCCACACCTTTCACCAAGTACCCACTACAGCTCTGAGTTTTCCACAGCACACAATAAATCTTGCATCTTCACATTCACTAAACCCCTTCAATCCCTCTGCCTCCGGGATTCTTTTGAGACAAGCTAAAACATCATATTGCCTCATCTGTTAGTTAATACTTCAGCGTGTGCAGAAAGACATTTTGAAGCCATAGCATAGAATTGTCATAAGGCTAACTGGCAAAGGTATTAGTTTTGTAACATAGTGACATATTTTTAAGCAAAAGTCACTTTTACAGAAGCTGATTAAAGTGAAAATAAATGAATATGAGGAAGACATTGTTGAGTCTGAACCTTATAACTTCCGGGGAGAGCTAATTTGTGCATTTGTATACTCCTACCCATCTTGACTATTGCCTCTCAGCCCAAGTAACAAATAGCACTGTAAACAGAAACCATAGAGGGGCCTTTATTACAGGCACACAACCATAGCCTTGGGCCATGTAACAGCCTTGGAGCTTTTAAGGCTCATGTATTTCTAAAACATACTGTACTTGGTGGACACAGTGATCCTAGACCATCAAGAATGCTTTAATAAAACATTAAGTGGGTAAGAAGGTGTATAAGATTCTCACACCAAGAGATTTAATGTGGGAAATTGCCAGGGTTTAAAAGGTTTACCGTTATAGATGCCAGGTCCTGAGGTAGCTGAGGATTAATGAGAAAAATAAGGTAGTCGGGTAGTTTATTTTGGAGACAATTGAATTAAGATCCTTGAGGTCAAATAACTTATTTAAGGACACTTATTAAGAGGGAAACTCCTTGTTCAAGGCCAGTTTCCTTCCCTTTCCCCAACACCATTAAGTAATTTCTGTTAGGAGATTGTTTCTCAATCTTTGTGAAGCTGTAAGGCAGTCAGTGTTTAGAGTTACTGATACTAAGGGTGTTTTCTGATGAAAACTATATATGCCAATACTCCAGTACTCCATAACGAGTCAAGCATGAAAATAATTCTACTAAGTCATTTTCCTTAGCTGTACAATTGTCTTCCAATGTCACTGTCTTTTTACTGAAAATTTGCACAAATAGTGCTGTGCCCCAGGGCTACATGACCCTGCTAGTATGTCATATTGTATTCACTGTGGCCTTTGCTTCACCTTTGCGTGCTGGTATTTTTATCATATCTCAATGCCCTGTAAAAAGTCTACACATATAAATTCCATCCGATTTTGTATCTTTGAGCATTAAAGTTGTATGTTGTGTCAGTCTCATTTTTCACTTACATTGTTTCCGACAGTAATGTACATCGGGAGCTAGACAAAGCTGTGTGTGCACTTTTCCGAGCTTGAATAACATGCCCAGTTTCAGTGTCTGCCAGTTTTTCCTTGAGCGCTTCATCTAGATCCCCAATCCCTAAAAGGAGCGTGCCTCAAGGTCCTAGAAAAATACCTTGCATGCAATACTTGAGTATTGTAAACATCATCTTGAAGTTGAATTATCACAACTGTGTGTATCATTTTATTATTTTGTATGAAGATGGTAACTGCCTTAGGCTCTTGATTTCTATGAGTCCTGTCTGCTTTCATTAAATTCAAAAACATTTTGTATGAAAAAAAAAAAGAAAGAAAAATACCTTGCAGCACAGTTTGTGGATTTTTTTGTTATAAAAAGAACGAGGGATTTTAAGGTGTGAACATGTTGGAGTGTGGACACAAACGCTTTTAAAGGCCAGAAAGTTCACACACCCTGACAAACTGCGTTGACAGTCGCTGTCAATACAGTGAAAGACGGTGCTCAAAGACAAGTCTCGGATAAAGTTCTCTTCCCTAAAATGCAGCCTGATGTCAAGACAAAACAAATACAGATAATCACGATTGCTAATTTTTTATGATCTTGACCTTCTGTGAGGGAGGGGGGAAAATCATGGCTTCCCGCTTCTGCCTTTTCCTTTAAAAGGATCTGCCTTAGTGACACCGACACGTGTAGGAACCAAATGGCCTACAGCACCACAGCAAACACAGTAGTCAGGAGGACGCCAGGACCTGGCAGGCGACCCGGGAGGCGCTGAGCTGACGCTATCAGTGAGAACCTTGGCGCTCTAGACTGCGGAAGTCCTGGACCATAGACTGGGACAAAGCTCTTCGCTGTCTCCAAGCGTTGCTATGACAACGCGGGACCAGACCAGCGCTGATTGGCCAGCGGCCGCGCGCGGTGCCTGCTGGGAGAAGTCGCCTCCGGTCCCGCTCGGGCCGTTTGAACTTGGCGGGCCTGATGCGGGCTGCGGGGCCATGGCGGGCGGTTTCTCCCGTCCCGCGCACACGCTTCCTGGGCCGGTGCAGGCCGGAGTCCCGGCCCCCTTCGAGCTCTGTCGCCGACCTCATAGCGGACTCCCAGGGCCCAGGACTGGAGGACGTGGCGTTGACCGTGTGCTTATCGCCGCCTCTGAGCTGCAGCAACTCCACCCTGTCCTTGTTGTCTCCCCTTGGCCACCAGAGCTTTCCTTTTGGCGAGGACGACAGTGAAGGGGAGGATGAAGAGGCAGTGGACGAAGATGCCCCTGAGTCAGAGGACAAGGTGGCGAGCCTGGAAGGAACAACGGAGTTACAGGGGCACTCCAGGTAATCTCAAGGCCCGGCCCTCACAGCCCTTGTCAAGACTCCTTAGAGTTGGTGCTCAGAACCCTTTACCGCCCACCCTTCCCCCACCGCCTCCTGTCTTCTAAGTCTGCATCTCCATCCTGGAGTGCTGGGCAAATTCTTACAAAGGACCAGTGATTTCCCATGATTCTTCGTCCCTCCTCCTGAGACTGATTATTGCAATCTCCATGGAAACTTACTGTACATAGAAACGAGCACACAAAACTTTGCTGCCAGGAGTCTTAAAAATCCTCAAAGCACATATTGTTGACTCCAGAGCGCTTGTTAAAATATGTAGTAGGTACGAGGTTGTAGTAAGTAGGTGCTTTTATATAAAGAGCTGAGTATGATCACCAGCCAGTAATGTGCTTACTCTGCAGGGACAGGTTAACATTGTCTGAACAGGGACATTTAATGGAATAGTGTATGTTCATCAAGTGTAACACCATCTTAATATTTTTATTTACACTGATCAATTCAGCAAACATTTACCATCTTGCCACATACTAGTGTAGGTATAGGGACGATAAACGAGATATACAAGGCTTTCACTATCGAAATGAAAGCCCAAATCGATCCATTTACAAACAACAGAACTGTGTCTGAATACAGATAAAAGGTCTGACTTGTGGTTCATGACTACCCATAACTTTAGTTCCAGGAGATCTGGCACCATCTGGTGCCCTGCTGGCACCTGTGTGCTTGCACTTGATGCGCATAAACTTACACGTATACATATATACACATAAATAAAAGCAAGCCTTTTAAAAGGCAAAGGAAGATAATGTGTTTCTAGGCCTGACTCAAAGGCAAACAGTTACAAGCAGCCCAGGGCTCAGTACTCAGGTTCTCTGGTCGGGTTCACTTTGCCTTATGTCCTCATTCTTGGGTGTGTGGAAACGGGAGCAAAGGCCCTGTCCTTGCAGCAGTATTTTGAAGACAGCTTCATTTTAGGATATATTCCTTGTGTTTTCTTCAGGAAGTACTTACAAGTTTCTGAATGTCAAGGGGTGTCAGGCACAGTAGGGGAGAGCTAAGAAACTCAGGCCAGCGAGCCCAGGCTTTTTGTATAAGCAGCAAGATAGCTCCCTTCAGTATAAGGCACCCATATGAGAGTGGACTAGATATGGGCCCACATGAAGTCACTCAAATGCATGAACAGCCTGGGAAGGGTGAGAGGTGAATGTGTGCATTGGTGAGGATGGTGGTCGCACAGAGTAAGCAAGGAAGCCACTTCTCCAGACTGCTGATGGCAACAGGAACTAGGCCTTCTCTGATTAGCCTGATAGAACTTTGAATTAGAATTTTAGGAGTCTTTTCATGGGAACTTTCAGGACAGAGTGGGTTTCACCTATTTTATAAGTAAATTTGAGGGGCTGGAGAGATGGCTTAGTGGTTAAGAGCCCAGCCTGCTCTTCCAGAGGACCTGGGTTCCATTCCTAGCACTCATGTGGCAACTCGCAACTCTCTGTAACTTCAGTTCTAGGGGATCCAACACCCTCACGCAGACATACATGCAGGCAACAAAAATACCAATGCACATAAAAAAAATCAATTTGAAGGCTTTGATAAATACTTTGTAATAATACTCAAAAGAACCAAGCAGCATGTCATAGTTGAGCAGCAGGAGGAATAAAGGCCATCCGAATACAGCTCAACTAAGATTTGCATTAGCTTCCAAGAGCCAGAAAACTAAAAGGGAGCGTGCACGGGAGGAATTAGGCATATTTGGTTCTCATTTAAAAACCGAATGAGCTGATAGCACCTAAGTTTAGCTTGCTTTCACACGTCAGCCCTGGGCCAAAGGACTAGTTAAGACTGCATCTGGAAAAAGAATGCAGACTTCGTCAGGCCTTGTGGAGACAAAGGAAAGGTGTTGCAGAATATTTGTTTCCACTGTAAAGATAGAATATAGAATTCTGAGAAGAGGAAAGGCAGACATGCAGTCCCAAGCCAGGTACAGAGGAAGCAAGATGAGAATGCCTTACTGAGAAAAGATACCAAGCCACATGGCTAAACATAGATAAGAATTATGGGTTAATCAAATTATAAGAACTAGTTGGGAAAAAAACTAATCTAAGGCCAAGCTTTCATAATTGATAATATGTCTCTGGGTTATTTGCGGGCTGGTGATCCAGAGATAGTATGACAAGAAAGCTTGTTACAGAAAGGAATCTCACTTTGAGGGAAAAGCTATAGAGAACACAATGATATGACACATCATCAGCCTGCAGTTCAGCAAGCCTGAAATCGGAAGCCTGCATCAGTTTGCTACAAGAGAAGGAACCAATTGATGAGTGTCAGGCTTAGTGCTTTGGATTGTATGCTGAAGGTAATACAGTACATAGAAGAACTTTGAGATGATACAAGGGTTTGTTTAAGAGGTGAACCAGAATATAGCTGGTGAGTGGTTTGAAAGAAAGAGGAGAGATCATTTATATTTAGAGCAATTATAGGGTTAGAGAAGAGAATGACTTGAAAATAATGAAGGCTGTAGAGACGACATAACAAGTGGGTGAATTTCTGGCTTTGGTAACTGATCGGGGGTGCTGGTACTCTCGCTAAGGGTTCTAAGAGAAGTGAACTTTTTATTGGGAGACTGAAGGGTGAATGCTCCAATGACTGAGTTTATTTTATACTGATTTTGATAGTCTGGTGATTGGAAAAGTCTGGAACCCAAGGTAAAAGGCAGAGCTATATTGCCAATGTGGGACTAAGAAGATGTGTGATATTGGTGATGTAGGACAAGGTAAGGTCATTCTGCAAAACTGAGAAAGCAGGAGGTGTATAAATAATACATCAGCGATACCTCTTTCCTACCAGAATGCAGATTCTATAAGGGTGTGAATAAATGAATAATATCAGGAAAATGAGTGAACTGGATCTATGAGGTAGAAAAAATTATATTAAGCAGTTGTTAAAGCCATTGTTTGCTAGAATTAACAATATAAAAGACAAGGAACTAGTCTATAATAAACTTGATTTTAGGAGTGAAGGAGATGGGTCTGTCAGAATGCCTATCTAAGCACTATATTTAATCATCAGCATCTCTCTCTCTCTCTCTCTCTCTCTCTCTCTCTCTCTCTCTCTCTCTCTCACACACACACACACACACATACACACACATACACACAGAGTTAAAAAGGAGGCTGGAGAGATTGCTCAGTGGTTAAGAGCTCACATTGCTGTTACAAAGGATCTAAGTGTAGTACCCAGCATTCACAGCTGAATCACAACTGCCCAGCTTCAGGGCATCCAGTGGCCTCTCTTGGCACTCTGCTCATGTGCACTCACGTGTACATACAGACACATACACATAAACAGTACGTTAACAACAACAAAGACAGAATAGCCTAGCCTTTGGAGCTGCTTTGGATCCTGAGCAGTCTCTCACTGGAGTCTGGTTGTTAAGCGTTCCCTAAGATTTGTGAGCTTTGTGCATCTAGCCAAGTTGCTCTGCTCTTAGATATCCTTGCCCAGAAGAGTTACAGAAGATGTATATGGTGGAAATATAAACTGACAGGAGACCACTAGGCTGGGGAGTTATGGATGCTCTAAGATAATTGGCAAAGGGAATCAACTATAATATTAACTTGGGTGTAGTTCTTTGTAGCTCATGCTGCATACTTAGTATGCTCCAGACCCTGGGTTCAATTTGCAGCTAGAGAAAACAGAAAAGTGCGTAGTAATAGAGAATTGTCATTTTCTTTGTAACTTTGTATTTTAAAACACTTTCAAACTTACAAAAAGTTGAAAGAGAATCTTACAATTTTCCATTTACCTTATACACAGAATTCCTGATTGTTAGCACATTTGCCTTATGCTTGCTCAGTGTGTGTGCACATTATTTTTTTCTTTGTACGGTTTAAGGAAGGAAAAGGGAAAGGGTCTGGTTAGGATTACATGTAGTAATTAGCTGTCTAAATAGGACTTGAGACAGATGGATTGGGTTTGGGATACTCCTATGGCTTCTTAAATAGTGTGGTTTAGAAATAAAGGCAGTTTGATGATAAACTAATTCAAAGATTGAGTTTTATAATTTTAATAGAAATTATGTGTAATTCATATGGATTTGTAAAAATCAAGCTGTTAGCCATGTCCCATTTTGCTTCTATTGTACAGCTAAGTGAATTGTACTCTAGAAAAGAAAAGTTCTCTGTGGCGAGTGCTGCACTTTGTTCTCTTGTAGCTGTGAAGCTGGGTCCCAGGATACACAAGAGCAGAAGCAGATACAGTTACGGGAAAGCAGCCTGACACCGTGGGAGATGTGGTTTGTTGGCAAAGAAAAAGAAGAGCGTGGCCGACTACAACAGAAAGTCCTGGAGGTAAAACTACACAGCGATCTTGTCATGGAATCCTGAGCTCATAGACTGACTACTTTTATCAGTGTTAATGCTGTTGTCCTTGAAATTATGTTTGTGCTGTTGCATGGGGAGTACTATGTCAGTTTTAATAAATCTTGTTTAGAAATAGTATTTTCTCACCAGTTGGTAGTAGCAAACATCTTTAATTCCAGCACTTGGTAGGGAGAGGTAGGCAAATCTCTGAGTTTGAGGCTAGCCTGGTCTACAAAGGGAGCTCCAAGACAACCAGGACTGTTACTCAGAGAAACCCTGTCTCAAAAATCCAGAGAAAGAGAGAAAGGGAGAAAGACTATTTTCTCATTAGGAGAGGGTCTGAAAACAAGCTAAGTACCATTAAGAAATGAGGCTTCTTCAGCACCTGTGAATAAATAGTCTGATATTATGGCATGTAGCAGTCCAGATTTTCTTTTTGTAAATTAAAGAGTAACTCATTGGTAGCTGTAAAGGATGTCCAGATCCACAGATATGGAAGCCCATCATACAAAATGGCATAACACTTTTCAGTAACCTATACACATCTCTTTTCATACTTTAAATCATCTCTAGATTGTTTATATTATTGAATATAATGTAAATACTGTGTTAGTAGTTATTATGCTGTAGTATTTAGGGGCTGTTAAAAGAAAAACTGTCTATAATAGATATGAGCACAATTTTCTCTGTATAGTTTTGATCCATTCTTAGTTGAATTCATAAAACCAGTGATATAAAGCTATGTACTAATGTGTATAAACAGGCACATCCAATAGAACCTTAGTGTATGTCCATTTAACTGGTAGAAATCTAGCTGTATAATGAGTACAGAAATGACAGAGAAGCTGAAGCAGAGGCAACCACCCTTCACCTTACAAAGAGCGTTTCCTAAAGTGAGTGTGTTCTGGGCACCTGCTGGTTGTTAGGTGTTCATGTTTCTCTGCTCTCAGCATTGCTCATGGACATTTTTCTGTGTGCGAATCTTTTTTTGAACTCTGTCTAGACTCAAAAAACAAATTAGTTTTAGATTTGTATAGTTTGACATTCTCCAAACTCATTATCCAAACTTTCTATCCTTTTTTTTTTTTGACTATAGAGCTCTGATTGTCCAAGAAATCAGTATGTAGACCAGGCTCCAGGCTGTCCTCAAACTCACAAAGATCTACTTACTTCTGCTTCCTGAGTACTGGAATTAAAAGTATGCACAACTATGCCCACTCAACTTTTCTATTTTACTTAATTCTTCATATCTAAACAGAGGTCAAAGAATATTAAAGGGTACTTCTGATTTTTAAGGAAATAGAATCAAACTTCTTTTTGATTTTTTTTTTTTTTTTTTTTTTGATTGAGACAGTTTCTCTGTGAAACAGCCTTGGCTCTTCTGGAACTCTCTTTGTAGATCAGGCTGGCCTCACAGATATCTGCTTGCCTCTGCCTCCCACATGCTGGGATTAAAGGCATTCACCAACACTACCCAATTTATGCGCCACCACTGCCTGGCTGAATCAAATTATAACCTGCATTTTCTGCCTGTTAGATATCAGTATATTTCCATATCATTGAAAATACATCTTTGTTCTGAGAATTTAAGCAAGGGCATTGAACATGCTATCCAAGTCCTCTTCCCTTTGTGTTACACTCCCAGTCCTTATTTAATAATTTTAGTATCATTTTAAAGTGGTTTCCTGATAATATTATATAGAGAATATGTTATTGTGTCAAAATTTGTTCACTATGTAGCAATTTTAGTTTATTTTCATCTGTTAGTAAACATGTTAACATCAAAATCATAGAAACTAAAGCCTTTATAGTATTAGAATAATTCCTTATCAGTTTTAAAACTAATTATTTCTGTGTTAAATTTCTAACTAGGTAGACGATCACAACTCAGGTGGCTTGGCATAACTCAAATGGTTACAGCTACCGATCCATTTGGCTGATTTCTATTGTAGGCTACTCTGTATTCTAGGATGTAAATCTGTTCCTGGAAAGGTGCTCTGCGAGGGAAGCCCTGCCTTGTTAACAGGACTTAAGGACCTTATGGTTTAGTGTCAGGAAGGATTAATTAGAGCCCAGTTATGGCTTTTTCACTTGCTGGTTGACATTAGCTAAGTTTTTTAACCTTCTGTACTTCAGTTTCGCCATCTGTACAAAAGGGATGAAATTGTACTTGTCACAGGACTTTTGTGAAGATTAAATGAAACCAAATATGAAGGTGACTGGTTTTGTTTTTACTAGTATTATTTGTATCATTGCCATCATGATCTTAATGCTTTTTTATTTATTTTGCATATTAATTTGTATTTTTGAGACCCCAGATGAGAGTCTTATCTTACCTTCTTAGCCTAGCATATTCCCCTCCCCTCACAGTACTGGGACCCTGTACATGCTAGGAAAGATTCTGCTACCGACCCACACCCAGAGTCTCAGTACAGTAACCCTTAAAATATTTGTTCAGGTCTGAAGATGTAGCTTCATTGGTAGACTACTTACCTAGCATTCATGAAGCCCTGGGGTCCTTTCCCAGAATGGCATACACTCTGCAGGTGTGATGATGGCACGTGCCTGTTTCTCAACCTATAATTCCAGTATTTAGGAAGTGGAGTTGGGAGGATCAGAAGTTCAAGGTCATCTGGAGGAGGTTTTTGTTGTTGTTAGTGGTGGTGTTGGGTTTTTGTAGTTTTTATCTATTCTCTTTGTCGCACATAAAATGAATGTGTGTATACATATGTATCTGAAATGTCTCAGTTTTATGCAACAGCTGATAATGTATTTTGGGTTTGCTTGTTTTTAACTTATTGAATTGATATTAGACTCACGGTCTGATTTATGACTTTGTGGTAAAACAGAGGTCAATGAGGTATTTATGACTTTGTCTGGACCCTCCAACAAATTACTTGTTAAGAAAAAAGGAGTTATTTCAAATTATTTTTACTCAGTATACAAAGCAAGAAGTTTCTTAAATTAGAGAAAATTAGTAAGAAAATCTGAACTGTGGAGTCATATAGAACTAGGCTGAACTTTTTTTCTTCTTACATCCCAACTGCACACACCACCACCACCCCCACCTCCCCGTCATAGACTCGTCCTCCTTTTCAGAAAAGGGCAGCACTCCCGTGGATATCAGCCAGCCATGGCATATCAAGTTGCAGTGAGACTATGCTCTTTCTCCTTTTGAGGCTGGATGAGGCAATCCCGTAGGAAGAAAGGTTCTCAAAGCAGGCAACAGAGTCGGAGTTGGCCCCTGTTAGAATTCCCACAAGAGGACCAAGCCTCACAACTGTAATGCATATGCAGAGGGCCTAGGTCAGACCCATGCACTCTCCCTGGTTTGTGGTTCAGTCTCTGTGAGCCCAGGTTAGTTCATTTGGTAGGTTTTCCTTGACCCCTCTGGCTCCTACAATCCTTCTTCCCCGTATTGAGGAGGATTCCCCAAAGAGCACCATCTTACATTTGGCTGTGGGTGTCTGTATCTGTTTCCATCAGTTGCTGTGTGAAGAAGCTCTGATGACAACCGGACAAAGCATCAGTCTATGAGTAGAGCAGAATATCATTGGGAATCAGGACACTGACTTTTTTCCCCTATTCATGTTTAGTTTTCTCATAGGTCTCTGGACTGTCCATGCTCTGGGTCCTGGCCCTCCAGGCAGTATAAGGGACGGGCTTCCTCTCATGGTATGCTCTCAAACTGGACCAGTCATTAGTTGGCTACTCCCACAGTTTCTGTGCCACCTTTACCTTAGCACATCTTATAGACAGGGCAAATTTTAGGTCAGAGGCTTTGTGACTGGTTTAGTTTCCCAGTCCTTTCACTGAAAGTCTTACCTGGTAAGGCTAAGGCTGAAATTTTAACTTGGGAAAGTTGTTTACATTCTCTTGGCCTTGGGCTCTTCATCTGCAAATCAGACATTAGCAATAGAGGACTGGTTAATAGCATACATTTGAGCCTTACATTCAAAACTTAGACTTTGAGCATATTCTTCAGTGCTCTGGTGAAAGGGAAGCACAGGCTGTTGGGATATGGCCAGATATATAGAAAGCGCTCAGTACAGGTTAGCTGTTACTGAGTATGAAAGGCGATAATTAATATAAAGTCCACGCCACAATGATTAAGCATACAGAGGGTATAATTATTTGTAAGGATTAAATCCTTTTCATGGTTTGAATTATTTGGCCTTTCTCATGCTACCTTATTACTTAACTCTCACATGACTAAGGTATTTTTGTCTGAATCTTATGTTCCGGGCATGCCAGGGATATCAACATGTAGGCCGACCCTACTAAAGCTAAAAAAAATCAGGAAGATAGAGAAGTAACTTGGTTGAAGTTTCAGTTAGTATTAAAGTTAGGACTGGAATTGATTACTAATATAAGTGCATTTTCCTACAATATCAAGATGTATTTTAAAAGTAAATGAGTCAGCCTTAATATTTATTTAATATTCAGTGTATTTTTTTATATCCCAGATTGTCCTCAAATTTGCTGATCATCCTGCCTGACCCCAAACTCAATTTTCTTCCTGCCTCACCTCCCAAATGTTGGGATTTCGATTAGTAAGCTCCTACAGTTAGCTTAACTATTTAATTATTTAATTTGTATAAAACAAATCGATTAAAACAGACCCTCTGGAATTAGACCACGAGGGAGGTCAGTGGTAGCATTTTCTAGGTATTACTGGGTCTTCTTTAGCCCTTAAATTAACTGAAAATTGACAGCTATAAAACAGGACATAAGATCTGAGTAACCCCCTCTGCAGTTGTTCATTATTCAAAGAACCTTTAAAAGGGTATAAGTATGATCATTCATACCTAGTTGTACATCCACACTGTGAAACTGCTTTTAACTGTGGGGACATGGCTTTACAGGGCAAGATGGTGGGGTGGAGATGTTAGAAGAGTACAGAGTGGTATCAATTTTTTCTCTTTGAGAAAACTGGCATAAATTGAACACTATGAAGCAAGACTTCATGGCAAAGGGGTGATTTAGAGTTCTCAATGACAAAGGCTGGTGACAGTGATTAATGGCTTGAAAACTATTCTGTGGAAAACTGACTAGGAAATTACTGAAGTACATATTATAAGGGGAAGACCATCTGGAGTTATGTCAGAAAACAGGAGAAAATATACAGTATATACACTCATGCGTATATGCATACGAATACATATGCATATACAAGTCTTTACATATAGATCTGATAGTTATGTAAACATAATTTTCCATAACATGCCTGATTTTATTTTTAAGAGTAATTTATTGGTTGAGGAGACAGCACTGTCCACAAAGTGCACTGTACAAACACCCAGGCCTAAGTGTAATTTCCCAGACCTTTAAAAAGCCATTCGTGCTGGTGCTAGTGGTGCACACCTTTAATCCCAGTACTTGGGAGGCAGAGGCAGGCGGATCTCTGTGAATTTGAGGTCAGCCTGCTTTACAGATTGAGTTTCGGGACAGCCAGAGCTATCTCTAAGAATCAAAAAACCAAAAGAAAAAAAGAAAAGAAAAAAAAAAAAAAAGGAAAAGCCACTCATAGGTGATGTGGGAGGTCCTTCTGTATGTGTTGCTTTTATTGGTTAATGAATAAAGCTGTTTTGTCCATTGACTTAGCGGAATTTGTCCAAAGTCAGGTAGGAAATCTGAACAGAGAGATAGAGAGTAGGCGGAGTCAGGGAGACATCATGTATCTGCTGAAGGAGACAAGTGCCAGAACCTTAAAGTAGGCCACAGCCTAATAGAAATGAGTTAATTTAAGATATAAGAGCTAGGTAGAGCCGGGCGGTGGTGGCGCATGCCTTTAATCCCAGCACTCGGGAGGCAGAGGCAGGCGGATCTCTGTGAGTTCGAGACCAGCCTGGTCTACAAGAGCTAGTTCCAGGACAGGCTCCAAAACCACAGAGAAACCCTGTCTCGAAAAACAAGAGCTAGGTAGAAATATGCCTAAGCAGTTAGCCAAGCAGTGTTGTTAGTAATATAGTTTCTGTGTGGGCATTCGGGTCTGGGCAGCCAGGAAACAAAGCGCAGTCTCCGATTACACGTGGGAGCTGGAGAGATGGCTCTGTAATTCCAGAGGACCAGGGTTCAATTCCTAGCACTATAAGGCAGCTCACAACTGCCTGTGACTCCAATTACAGAGAATCTGACATCCTCAACACAGCTATACATGCCAGCAAAACACCAATCAGTGCTCATAAAATGAAATAAATGATTTTAAAAGTGACCTTATCTCAAACAAACCAACAAAAAGCCACTTGTGGTAGAGTGTGCTTATCAATCCAGTGCTAGGGAAGCAGAGTTGGGACCTAAAAAGGCAAGGTGAGGCTGGTGAGTTCGCTCATTGGGTAAAGGGGCTTGCCTAACAGCCTGATGACCTACATTCGATCCTCAGATCCCACAGTGGAAGGGGTAAACCGACTCTTGAAAACTGTCCTCTGGCCTCCACATGTGTACAGTGGTGTGCTTGTGCCCACACTTCACACACATGCATTACGTGAGCACTTGCATATATGTAGGCGCCCACACATGTGCATGAGCACACAGACACACACGCACACACACACAGCCTACCACCACCACCCAGTTCTTGTTATATTGCAAACATTCTATAAAAATGTATTGCATGAGTAATCAAGGAATAGCTAGTCAGTAAAAAAAAGTCTTAATACCAAGATAAAAATTTGCTTTTAGAGGGGCATTGTTTAAAAGTTGAGAGTTATGGAGTGAAGGAGGCAGCTGTCTTCTATCCAGTGGAATTTAGACAAGCACTCGTGATAGACAGCTTGTGGTTTTGTTCTGAAGTCCAAAACCTTTGTTTCTGTCAACATCTTATCTTCATTTAAGATACTGGAATTAGTCTGGGAGAAAATTGCCCTTCTTATTGGTCTGTATGCTCACAGAGGTAGGTCTCAGGGAAAGGGGAGGCTGGGTAAGAGAGTAGACCAATGGAAGGTGTGTGAATGTATCTGATTATTAATAACTAAGGAGAGAGGACAGATAGCAGTGATTGAGTGGAGAATCCTAGAGAAGTCTAGTTTGAGCAGTTTTCTTAACCAATGCATAGATTTAACTGATGAGTAGCAGGTTATGTGGTATTTTATTGGCCAGAGTTTCTTCATTTTCTTTCTCCTGAGGAAAATGCCCAGACACGTTGATTTTAGTGACAGCAAAGCAGTTGAGTAATCTGGGATCTGAACATGGCTTTGTTTTATATCCTAGCAGCTGGAAAATCAATGAAGAAAACTCCAGATTCCTTTTTTTTCCTCTAAGAAAGTAAATAGCTTCTTTACATTTCTTTAGTGTAGCTATGAATTAAAAATTTAAGGATTATTTCATTCTTATCCTTTATTTTCATCAAGAATCTATTTTTTTTTAAATAACTGTAAAGTGAAAGTTATAATTCTCTTGAGCTACAGCCAGTAGCTCACAGTTGATGCCAAAATTTATGCATGGGAAAGTATTTCAATTCGGGTAATTTTGCTGAAGGTTAGTCTAAGAAACTAGTGTTTTGCCACCAACCAATTGTTTGTGTTCCTGCAGAATGACTTATGTGTGGTACCAGTGTTTTCTTTTATCCTACAATTACTTAAATAAGATCTTGTCACTATGGTATATGTTCTATAAGAGAAATTATGTTCATGTTTAATTTAGTCTCAGCCTTTTTTCCAATTATGTGATTTGGGTATGTCTATTAAGTGCTGCTCCTTGTTTAAATAAAATCCCATAGGAATTAAATCAACAAATAGAAAAAAGAAAAGAAATGGAAGAACGTGAAAAAAGAAAGATAATCGCTGAAGAAAAGCACAAGGAATGGGTTCAGAAGAAAAATGAACAGGTAAAAAGAAATACAAATACATGTACACACTTCACATCTTTACAATGTCTTTCTTCCTCCCCCATTATCTAAGATTGGTCATCTTTTGCTTTTTGTTTTTGATTTGTTGGGTTTCCCCCTATTTTCATAGATAGATATCCAGTGTCTTATCTTCTGCCCTTTGCCTCCTACTTCTTTTCCTGTGACTTCCACTAGTATGTCCCTGCCATGACTAAGGCTATTTCTAGTGGAATTAGTGGAATTTCATGGTCTTGGACTTTCAAACTGGCACTTCTAAGTTGTAACACCTGAAGCAACCAATGACAAGGTGCCATTGTCCCTTCATAGAGCTATAGCTGGACTTTGTGTCACTAGCTCCTGAATAATGACACAGAGACTTCTTGTTAAATATGCAAGCTTGGCCTTAGCTTAGACTTGTTCCCAACTAACTCTTAAAACTTAAATTTAACCCATTTAAATTAATCTATATTCTGCCATGCAGCTCATTACCTCTCCTCTCAATACTGTATGTCCAACTTCCTCTACATCTGGCAAATCTCCTGCACCTCCAGTTCTTTCCCAGAGTTCCTATCTCTCCCTGGAAGTTCACCTATCTTCGTCTCCTGCCTACTTATTGGCTATTCAGCTCTTACTAAGCCAATCAGAAGGTGCCTTGGGCAAGTGAGGTTAAACAGACATCTTCATACAGTGCACAAAAAGATTATCCCAATAAAGAACCTTCCAGCTTCTTTATTTTTCTTACTACTTCTGTCTCAGTCACTGAGGCATAATCATAATTCTTGTTGCTAAACATTTCCTTTTTATGATTGCTTCTGAGTAGTCTCATTGCCTCTTGAACATCATTGTTTCCTCCCTTGCTCTAGAACACAAGTTCAAGGTCTTCTGTCTCATTCTGCAGCATCTTTTACTGTAGTGCAGGTCAGCATTGCAGATGAGTTACCCGGAAATAGTACTGAGTGAATAGAATCATCTGTCCCTGCTGGATTATTTTTGTTGAAGTCTGAATGACATCCCCTAGTTTTCATGTCTCCTCTCTGTCTTCTGAGATTTTTGGAACTCCAGCCTGGCTGGCTAATACACTGCACTGTGCTCTCTGATCCAGATTTCTCCTTAAGCATTTCTCCCATGTGTGCTTCCCTTTTATCTATGATTTGCTTCTGCTGGGCTTCTGTTGGAGAGCACATGAGATAGCCACAGCCCATCTTCTTTTAGGATAGTTTTACTGAAAATTTTGAGGGAAGAGAAAATGGCTTATATGAAAGCAAACACAGATAAGGAAATAAGCATTTTATTTATTTATTTATTTATTTATTTATTTATTCTAGAAACTTAGTCTTATAGACGGAAATTTCTGTCCCACCTGGTCCCGCAGCTGTTCAGTTCCAAATAAACATACAGAGGCTTATATTTATTATAAACTGTTTCACCTATTGCTCAGACTTATTACTAACTACCTCTTACAACTTAAAGTAACCCATTATTCTTATCTATGGTTAGCCACATGGCTTGGTGTCTTTTCTCAGTAAGCCATTTTCATCTTGCTTCCTCTACGTCTGGCCTGCAACTGTTTTTGTCTTTTCACAGAATTCTCCTAGTCTGGTCATTCTGCCTATATTTCCTGCCTAACTACGAACTAATCAGCATTTTATTAGTCCAATATAAGTGATAAATCTTTACAGTGTACAAGAGCATTGCCTTATAGGATTAGTATAGAGCTTTGGCTGTGTTTTCTAGCTTCCAGGAATAAATACATACCCCTGAGAGATTTTGAGAATGCATCATTTCTTACTTTTTTTCATTTCCTTAGGATTTTTTCTTTAAGATTGATTTGTGTGTGTGTGTGTGTGTGTGCACACACATATGCTCATAGCTAAAAGATGATCATCATCGGAACCCTTGAACCAGGTGGCTGTGAGCTGCCTGATAGAGCTGATATAGGTGCTGGGAATTGAATTCTGGCCCTCTGAAATAGTAACAAAATCTATTAACTGCTGAGACATCTTTCTAGGCCCCTTGGTTTTATTGTTGTGTTTGTTTTTAAGCACTTATAGAACAGACTTTATTGAGTTGGCTTTTTTATTTCCAGTTTATTTCCTTTTTGACAGTTTTATAGATGATAACCCATTCTCGTTACACTCATCTCTCTCCCCTCTTTTATCCTTTCCCCACCTCACCAGCTCTCTGTCCCACCAAATTCTCATCCCTCTTTCGTGTCTTTTTGTTTGGTTTTTGCTTTTTTCCCACTGTTTGACAAGGGTCACTCAAATGGGCTTGAATATGACACTGTCCTTTGAAGCATGAGTAACTAGCCAGTTGCTATCATTGAAATAAGGATTTCCTCTCTTCCGCGTCCTTTGACTGCTCTTAGTTCCCTGGGGCAGGGTGGGACAGGCCTCCTGAACCCTGCCCTCATCTATTACTGGTTTAGTCTTGTGTGGACTGTATGTAGGCAACCGCAACTGCTGTGAGTACATGCATGTCACAGCCGTGCTATGCTCATAAGACAGCATTTCATAGCACTCCTAACTATGGTTCACCTTGTACATCCTTTTCAGCCCTGGCTCAGTGTTCCCTGTGCATATAAATGACTGCCTTGTTTAATGCTGAGCACACCGTCATTTGTTCTCAGCAGTTTGACTAGTGAATAGTGCCTTAACTGCTATTAGCTACAAAGAGAAACCTTTTTTTTTGTTTGTTTGTTTTTTTTGTTTTTTTTTTTTTTGTTTTTTTTGGATTTTTGAGACAGGGTTTCTCCGTAGCTTTTAGTTACTGTCCTGGAACTAGCTCTTCTAGACCAGGCTGGCCTCGAACTCACAGAGATCCGCCTGCCTCTGCCTCCTGAGTGCTGGGATTACAGGCGTGCGCCGCTGAGAAACCTTTTTGGATGAAGGCTGAAGACAGCACTAGCACATAACTATGAGCATATATATTTAAGAGTTAGTTTGATAACATGTCCACTTAATATGACAGAAGTCATGGGCTCATCCCCAGTGCCTATGAACTTTCCAGCCATAGGCCTTTGACCAGGTCCACAGCTTTCTCTTTTAGAGCAAGCCTCAGATAAAGTATAAAGTAAGTTGGTTACCCCGATAACAGTTGTACTAGTAAGCACATCTTACCTGACAAGTTAGTAATGTAGCGTGTAAAGACTTGCACTGGGGAGGGCCATTACTGACTTTTCTCCCCCGGTTACTTACAGAGCAGCTTTTAGCACTGTGAGGCTTAGACAGCAGGGAGGACACTTCCACCTCAGTTCTGCTATGGCTGCTTGGTTTCCACAACCAAGATGTATGGTGTCTTCAGCAAAGGGGTCTTAGCATCCTACTCTGGTGGGTATAATCTGTACTGTTTGAAGGCCTCTCCCACCTGGTATTGGGATTTTCTTAGAATAACCAAGGCTTCTGGGATCAGCACATTCTTCCTGTACATAGTACCTCACCAAGGTGGACGCTCCTTTGATATGGTAGAAATTCTTTTTTTCCCTTTCCTTTCCTTTCTTTTCTTTTTTCCTTGATTTTTCTAGACAGGATTTCTCTCTGTATCAGCTCTGGCTGTCCTGGAACTCACTCTGTAGAGCAGGGTGACCTCAAACTCACAGAGATCCACATGCCTCTACCTTCCAAGTGCTGGGATTAAAGGTGTGTGCCATCACTGCCCAGCTCAAAGTTCTTTCTTATGAATTTGATAAATTTGCAGCCCTGTTAGTGACTGCTATATATTCTCCCTGTGTATATCTGTATTTGCCAGAAAAGCTTTTTTATATTATATACATGCCTTCACTTCTCTTTTATTTTCAAGATCCTTTAAAACATGAATAATTTTTATCCATTATTAGATTTAGCATAATGCTTTGGTTATGATATATGAGCTTTTTATTCAATAAACTAATGGTTATATTCTTTCTTTTGTATGTGTATGTGTTATGTTATGTGTGTATAAATCCCTGGGCCTCAAGAATGCTAGGCAAGTGTTCTACTATACAGTTACATTCCCAGCTCTCCTTTCATTTTTTGTTATTATTTTTTAAAATAAAAAATAGGCCCTAAAAATTGAACCCAGGGCTTTGTGTTAAGCTAGCACTGAACCATTGAGCTGTGTACTCTTAGCCCCTATTTCAATTTAATACACACTTGTGTTGAATCATATGTCAGAAAGGTTTAAGCTACTGGGGCTGGGGGTGTATTTCAGTAACAGAATGCTTGCCTGAGTATTCAGGCCCTGAGTTAACTCCTCAGCAAGCAAGCTTACAAGCAGTCAAATGGGGGCGCAGGGAGATAAATGAACAAAATGTTATTGTAAATTTGTCTTGTAGTTCTTTGTTTATAATGGTACTGATTATAATCTACTTTTATGAATATTTAATTTAAAACAAATATTTAATTTGCAGGACATAGATTTAAAATGTTTAATTATAATTCTGTCCTTACTGTTAACTTTCATGCCTAGTTGTGTTACTAAGAAGACCAATAGCTGCAGATGGGTATGAGTATAAGAAGGAATTGGTTAGTTGTGTATACCTGTAAATTTCTGCCTTCCTTCAGAAGTCATTTGTAGATTTTGCTTGCTTGCTTCTTCCATAATATAGCAAAAGATATTCTCTGTGAATACTTAAGATCAACAGAAGTATGTGACTGGAACAAAACTTTGGGTGATACTCTTTAGAAGTTCATAGATATGAGTCAGAATAGTTCTACCTGTGCAGAGTGCTGTGTTCTCACCTAGAAGCCTCTCTTGTATTCAACTCCTTTAAGCTAATTTTGCCATGCCAATCATGCATAGTTGTTATTTGTCTAAGAATAGAGGAAATACTGACAGAGCAATGATATACTTGCTGTTTTAGTTCGTGATAGAAGATCTAATCCAATTATTGGGGAAAAAAAATAATTCCTTTTTTTTTTTTTTTTTTTGGTGAGGAGCAGGGTGATAAAGAAACTTGCCCTGATAAAACTGCTGTTCCAGAAGGTTGAGAACTGGTTAAAAAATAAACCCTGAAAAGTTGTATTTAACCAGTATTCTATAGCAGACTTGTGCCTGTTAAGGAATAATTGATGGCTCTTTTCTTTTTCATTTCTTCTTCTCCTTCTGCTCCCCGACCCCTTTTTCCTTTTAAAACTACTAAGTTTCTTTTTCCAGCCTTCCCTTCACTTACCTCTGTTTGGAAAGACACTCTCCTGCTTCTTTTCCAGTCTGGCATCTAGGATTTGCTCCTCTGTTTACATTTCATGGTGTGTGGTCCTCTGCTGCCTCAGCTTCAGGCTCGCTCAGCCCTAGCCCGCTGCCTGCTCTGTTGTTTCACTGTACTCTATCAGAAAATCAGACAAAAAGAATTTATGAATCCATTAGCAAAGTTGGTTCCTTATAACTGTAAATTGCTAAGTTCTTTTTAAACAAAGGGCATATCTCATCGGAAACTTTTGTATATGTGTTGTGCTAGTTCTTTTTCTTGACTTAGTTTTTAGCATTAATACATATTTTGTGAGAAAGGACTTTATTTTCAGTGCTTTAAGGTACCTTAAAAATAAAACTAGTTTTTAACTCTCCAGCACAAGTGATATTTTGTGTGAATTGCAGCTCAGCGAGACCTGTGACTGATGGTGGTGCTATCAGTGTGTCCTTCAAGCTGTCAGCTTATGTTTGCTCACCCTTTCTTCTGTGTGGGGCAGGCGCTGTTAGAGGAAGCAGAGTTCACAACCACAAAGTTGTAGGTAGTCTCATTGTTTTCTTCTGTAAACTGTCTTGTGTGCCTGGTTATGTAGGATTCAGTGTGCTAGAAAACGCTGAAGTCCCTTAGTGGGCTTCACTCTCTGCTCCTCTGCATTCTGCTCTCTCTTTAGGTCGTGGTGACAGCCTGTCTAATTTTTAAAAACGTATGTATGCTTATATTCCTTACCTCCAATAACATCCAATGTTATTAGCATGTTTATTCAGAGTTGTGGATTCACGGTGTCATTTTTCTGCATGCCTGTCATCTACTTGACCCTGTCCCGTTCGCATTGCTGTCACCTCTCCTGCAGTCTCATATCTTTAGGCTATAATTTCCGTGTAGTATATCAGTTGTAAGTTTGTGAAGCTTTATAAACCTACATACCAGTGCAAGCAAACCAGCAGCACCATAGTCAGTGATAAGAGCATTGCTGTCATTCCGGAAAGTTCCCTATGTCCACTTACACTCAGCACCCTGCTCCTTACCCCAGATAGGCCCCAGCAACAAGGCAGCGAACTAATACTGTTCTGGAAGTCAGATTTGCCTTTTCTAGAATTTCTTTAAATAAAATGATAGGTTATACATTCCTTTGAGTTAATTTTCTTATGTTTTTAATTTTATCATAGTATTTTATATATTCTTGATCCCTGTTATTCTAATATCCTGTAGAATTGCACAAATTACTTATTCATCCACTAGCTAAAGGAAATTGGAGTGTTTTCAGTTTGTACTCACACACAAATGGAAGTTTGTTTCCATTTGTGTTAGGCAAATGCTTTAGAGCTCAGTTACTAGACTACATGGAAGCTGTGTTTAAACTTTATGGAAATCATCAAACTTTTCTGAAATGCTTGTATTCTTTTCTCATTATTTATGTTCTCATTATTAACATATGAATGATGTTTAGCATTTTTTCTTACTGTATTAATCTCACTGGGAGACTTATTTTACTAGTCTAGTTAGGTGTTTTTTAAACATAGAAGTTAAGTTTCTTAAAGCTTGGGAGCCTAAAATCTAGAAGAAAGGATATACAGGTTTGACTATTCATAATGTTTGGTTTGCAGAAAAAAAAAAAAAACAAAAAACAGTTGTGTTTTGTTCCTTGCATGGGATACTCCCATATCGCTTCCTTTTCGTATAAGGACACTAATACTGGAGGATACAGATTCCACCATTATGACTTGAGTTCAGTCCAGCTACCTTAAATGTAGCCATGCTGGGAATTGTGACAGCAGCACAGAAATGCAGAGGAGCAAAATGGGTCAGTAGCGCTGTTTGGCTGTCTCTTTTGTAGTTGGCTTTTGTTTTGTTTTGTGTATCTTTTGCCTGTTTTTGGAATGTATTAAGAAGTTGTTATTCATGCAAAAATTTGGCTCAGTGACCTAGCTTCTACTTAGCATGCATAAATGTCTAGACTTAATCCCAGCCTCATCCTCTTTCTAAAGATATAAAAATAGGATTTCATGTCTGTTTGAGATGGGGTTGTCATACCGTCCACGTATTCTTTGAACTCCTGCACCCAAGCAGTTCTCTTTCTCTTCTGAGCAGCTACTGCTGTTCACATCTGTGCCGCCACAGCTGTCTCTAGATTTTGTTTTTATAGTACTGGTAATTTAACATGGATATGCCAGCCAGTATAGGGCTTTGAGAGAGATCTCTGGCCCTGGAACTTTTTATCCGGGCACAAGTCCCTTGGCGGATATATGTGCTGAAAATACTTTTTACTGTTTAATTGTTCTTTAAAAATTAATATATACACACACACATATATAGGTCTGTACACCACATGCATGCTTGGTGCCCACAGATGCCAGCAGAAAGAATTGAATCTCCTAAAACTTATATAGACAGTTGTGTGCTACCATGTGGGTTCTGAAATTGAATCTGAGTCCTCTTGAGGAATAGCTAGTGCTCTTGACCACTAAGCCATGACTCCAGATCCAAATTTTAATGTTTATGGTTTGTTTTTGTTTTTTAAGATTTATTTATTTATTATGTATACAGTATTCTGCATGCATGTATACCTACATACTGGAAGATGCTAGCAGATCTCATTATAGATCATTTGTGAGCCACCATATGGTTGCTAGGAATTGAACTCAGGATCTTTGGAAGACCAGCCACTGCTCTTAACCTCTGAACCATCTATCTAGCCCCTGGTTTTTGTATTTAATTTTTAAAGCTAGCATACAAAATAATGTGTCTCATGACAGTATTTTCATATGTAGAGTCAATGTATTTTTGTTTTAATGTATTCCCATTGCCTAACTTCTCCCTCTACTTCTAAGCCTCTCCTCTGGTGTTGTAGGAGGCTGCTTATTCGTTTCCTGGCTGCCCAGACCCCCTAAGTAATCACACAGAAACAATATTATTTAAATCACCACTTGGCCAATCACTTAAACATATTGCTAGCTCTTACATCTAGTATTAACCCATTTCTACTATTTTATATTTTCCCATGAGGCTTGTGGCCTACCAGCAAGGTTTCAGCTAACAGCTCATGTCTGTCTCTTGTGGTGGCTCCATGGCTTCTCTCTGACTCGGCCTTCTTTCTCAGAGCATTCAGTTTAGTTTTCCCTGCCTTGCTCTGTTCCCCTATAGCTCTGCTATAGGCCCAAAGCAGTTTCTTTATTTACCGGTGGTATCCACAGTATACAGAGGTGAATCCCACATCAGTCTGTTGTTTTGCTTTCTTTATATTATCCACTTCTGTTTCGTGTCAGATGTAGTCATTGCTCTTTCTCGTCTTCCTCCTGTAGATTATTTCTCCCACCTCATGATCCCTTTTCTAGTTTCACCAAACACACACACACACACACACACACACACACACACCTACCTACTTGATTTTACATCTAGAGTTATAAGAGTTGTCGTGTGATAGATGCCTTTCTAAATCTAGCTTGTAACTTCCAATTCTATCTTCTGGAAATGTTATATTTCATTTTTCTTTTCTTTATGCCAGAATAAAATTTCCACTGTTTCTATGAACCACATTTTACCTATTCATGATTTGAGAAACATCTAAGCTAGTCTCATTTTCCAGCTATTGTGAGTAGTGAAACAATACACATGAATGTACAAGTATCTCTAAGGTATTTTAACTTAGTCTTCTGGGTATATACCCAGCAGCTAGAGGTCTGGGTCATATTAGTTATGTTTTTAGTTTTTTAAGAGCCCTCCAAGCTGATTTCCATAGTGGCTGTACTAATTTACATTACCACCATCAGAATGGGAAGGTTCATCTTTCCCCACATCCTTGCTAGTATTTGTTTTCTTGATGACAGCCATATTGACGAGAATAAAATAATCTCAAATAAGTTTTAATTCATTGACCTAATGGCTAAGGATGCTTAAAACTGTTTTCAGGTCTTTATTGACCACTTTTATTTGTTCTGTTGAGAACTGTCTGTTGAGTTCATCAGCCCCTTTATTGATTGGATTTATTCTTTAATTTTTCACTTTTGCGCTTCTTTAAAGATTCTAGATTTGAAGCTGTTCTGATGTGCAGTTGGCAAAATTTGTTTTTCCTCATTATGCAGGCTGTCTCTTCACTCTGGTGATTGCTTATTTGTTTGTTTTGATTTGTCTGTGTTAGCAACGTTTTCAATAAAACAATTGTAGGGGGCTTGTAGACCAGATTTGACTTTTATGCCTTCATTTGCCAAACTCTCCTCTCTTTCCCTCCCCTACTTTCTCTATCTCACTTTCTAGCCCAGCTTGGCCTAGAACTTAACTTTGTAGCCGAGACTTACAAGTTCATGTTAGTCTTACCCTTGCTTCCTAAATGTTGGGATGATGGGTGTGAACTGACTATTGACTTTGAATCTATGTAGGGATTGTGGAGCCAAACAAGCAATGTGGATTTTTTCTCTGTAACTTGCTAACAGTGATGATTTATACAAGTATTTGCACTGGCAGACTGTTGAGGAAATGTGTGCATGTGTGATTCATATTCAGAGTGCAAGGGATGCCCATGAAAACATGCTAAAATTCAGTAGATTGTCGCTTTTATGTGGTAATGCAGCTAGTCTTTCTTGAGTACCTATCAGTCACTGTTCCAAGCTCTGAGGAGCCTTCCTTCTATAAAAGTAATTATAAATACTTCAATTAAAATTCCTTCATTTTTATTAAGGAAAGGAAAGAAAGGGAACAAAAAATTAATAAAGAAATGGAAGAAAAAGCAGCAAAGAAACTGGAGAAAGAACATTTGCAAGAAAAAGCAAAAGCAAAATACCAAGAATGGTTGAAGAAAAAGAATGCTGAAGAATGTGAGAAAAAGAAAAAAGAGAAGGTATTTTTAATTAAAGTGACCAGTCAGAATGCATACTTTGGTATTTAAATGTGTACTTTAGAAACAAAAGTATAATTAGTTAACACTGTTTCAGTATAAAATACACAAACTAGCCTTCTGTTATTTTATGTTTAAGCTTCAAAAATGAATATGCATTTGTGATATTCTTTGAAAATTATTAATAAGCCTGTGGATATTCATCAGCCAGGCTCAAAATTTTTATTACTGCTTTTTTAACCATTTTTGACAGTTTATAGTAGACGTTTTACTGCCTGTAAGTTCCTCTAAAACAGACTGGCATTGTTTTGTTTTATGGATTTGCTATCTTATTGTTGTTCACTGGGAGACACTTTAATGCCTTCCTTGATCATGTTTACTTTTGCTCTTTGATTATAGAAACATAGTTCAGTTTTATGGCCAGTGTGTCATTGGGGCAGAAAGCAACCGAGGGGAAGACAAACAAACAGTTAAGACTGGGCTAGAATATTTAGTTACAGAATACCCCAGGGAATTCTTTGGTCTTGTCATTTTAAGGAAAAAGAAAAGCAACGGCAAGCAGAATTACAAGAGAAAAAGGAAATAGCAGAAAAGAAGTTTAAGGAATGGCTGAAAAATGCAAAAAATAAACCTCGTCCAGCTGCAAAGAGCTATGGTTATGCCAGTGGGAAGCTTACAGGTTAGTTTTTATGTTGTGTGGATTGCATAAGTATGGTTGCAGAAGGAAATGCTATATAAATGTTTTTTTTCCTTTGATAGAAATAGAAATGTGTAAAAGTATTTTCTAGAATATTGTAACTGTGTGTTGCTAAAGAAGTGCTGTAAATTTATTATTCTCTGCATTTCATATATAAATATATTTCTTAAAGGCAACAGTTGCAAAACCGCATACTTACACTTTATTTTACATTTTGTTTGTTTGTGTTTCTTTGAAACAATCTTCCTTTGCTGCCCAGACTCCAGTCTTCCTGTCTCACCTTCCTGAGTCCTGGGCTCACAGGTACTCACACACATATACCCAGTTCCCGCTGGTCTTCTTCCCGCCTTGCTCCTGGTTCCTTCTTTCTTCTGTGTTACAAGTGTTCTACTGTTTTGTCTTTCTCCCACCCCTGATGTATTCCTTCCCTCTCGTGATCACCTCTCAGGATGTGTACACAGCATGTACATCTACAGAGTTCTAAATCTAGGCTTCACATTTAAGGATTTAAAGATAGCTTGGATAAAACTGGAAGTCATATTAAGTGAAACAAGCTATTTTCCTCAAAGGGTCATGATTTCATTTTTCTTTCTGCTGGAATAAAATTTCCATTATGCATATGAACCACATTTTCTTTATCCATTCATCGTTTGATGGGCATCTAAGCTGATTCCATTTCCCAGCTATTGTGATTCATGCAAAAATAAACATGATGTACAGGTCTCTCTATGGTATTCTGACTTTAAATCCTTTGGGTATATACTCCAGAGCTGGATCATATGGAAGTTCTATTTCTCTCTCTCTCTCTCTGTCTCCTTCTCTTTATCTTTCTCTCCCTGTCTCTCTGTCTCTGTCTCTCTCTCCTTTTTAGAAGCCTCCAATCTGCTTTCTGAAGTGACTGTATCAGTTTACATTGCCTCCCTCAGAGGGCTCCTCTTTCCCCACTCCCTTGCCAGAATTTGTTTTCTTGATGACAGCCATTCTGACTAATGTAAGATAGACCTCAAAGTGATCTTAATTGCTTCAAAACTAAGGATGCTGAGAACTTAAAAACTGTACATTTTTGAGACAAAGTCTCATTGTGAGCCTAGAACTCACAGAGATGACCCACCTCTGCCTCCCAAGTGCTGTAATTAAGATGTATACTAGCAAGCCTGGCTGGCAGCTCTGTCAAATCCCTGTGGCTATTTATACTTAGAGAATGCCCTTTTCATTTCATCAGCCCATTTATTGATGGGATGTTTTGTTTTTTGGGTGTTTCATTTTGTAATTCTTTTTAGACTAAGATTGTGTATTTTATGTAAAACTGTGTTGTTGGCAAAGGCTTCCCCACTCCGCTTGTTGTTTCTTCGCTCTGGTAATTGTTTCCTGTGCTCTGCTGACGTGTCTTAATTTTGTGTCATCCCAATTGTTGATTCTTGGGATTGTTTCCTGTGCTGCTGCATCATTTTCGGAAAGTCCTTGCCTGGGCTTGTACCCTGATGTGTTGTAGACATTTTCTTCTGCAGTTTTGAAAGTTTCAGGTTTGACATTAAAGCCTCCGGCCCAGTTTGGTTTTATTTTTTTTCAAGGTGTGCAAAGGGGTTGTGGTTTTATTCTTTTGCTTGTATAACCCTTTCCCCAGCAGCCATCATTACAGTTTGCAGACTTTTGGAGGTGATGGGATTGAGACAAGATTTTTCTTTGTAGCTCTTTGAACTTACTCTGTAGACTAGACTGGCTGGCCTCAAACACTCAGAGATCCTCCCGAGTGCTGGGATTAAAGTTGTGTGCCACCACTGGCCAGCCACAAACCTACATTTTAAAGCAATCGTTTCTAATGTTAGCAAACAAAATTTCTCATGCTTGGCAATGTAGCTCAGTACTTTAGCATATGCCTGACTCTGCGCTCAGACCCCAGGACTCCAAAATAAATTATCTTATTTATTGGATCATCGAACCTCAACTGAGGTTGTTCACAGGGTCATTTTGCTGTTTCTCTTTCTACCAGTATCTAAAGCAGAGCTTCCAGGGTCCAGTGCATTTATTTTGAAGAGCAGAATACTAGACAGCACATGACCAAATGTACCCAGTTTGCCCTTTGACTTGGTCTGATTATAATGGCAATGCATGTTTTTCTTTGTGCTTCATGTTGGAAATTCATACCTTGCTGACAGCTGCCTTCACTTGTTTAAGTGATTTATTATTAAATACTCCCATTCTGTTTTGTTCACACACTAGAACATACTGCAGACTTTGTTTTGACTGTCTTGGTGAAGTGTGTGTTGACATATCTTTGCAGTCAAAGAGGACTGGGAGCGTCTGAAAGACACATTCCTGCTGTCAGGGCTAGGCCTCTCTAGATGTCACAGGATCATCTAGTATGGATACTGAGCACTGGCATGACATATGCCTTGAAATTAAAAAAAAAATTGTTTGGAAAAAGGGTGATAAGCAATTATTTTAACCTAATGACCAGATAGTAAAGTGAGAATGGAGATATTGACTAGAAGTTAATTACCAAAATAATGGATTATTATCTCAATGCTTTTGAATTTGAATGAGCTTAATTTTCACACGCAGCTTGTTTTTCAGCAAACACTGTGTTTCTCCCATCTCCATTCTTTGTGTCC
Source organism: Chionomys nivalis (assembly GCF_950005125.1). NCBI lineage: Eukaryota > Metazoa > Chordata > Mammalia > Rodentia > Cricetidae > Chionomys > Chionomys nivalis. Next base: position 64,661,018 of record NC_080094.1, on the reverse strand, counting down.
ATATCATTGTTACAAATTACACAGTAGAAAAATTTCTGTCTCCACAGTGAGTGGAGGACTCGGAGGCAATTTCCGATGTGTTCTCCCTGCACCCCATCATGGGCTGTCAGATGTCACCATTCTGTAAACACTTGGCGTGCATTAGCAGAATGAATGCCAACTAGTGGTCAGAATCCTAATTTGACAGTAATGTACAAGCTGAGTGGTTCTAAGTAGGAATCTTGAGCTATTGTGGGCACTTACATGAAATAAAGTCTTTTTTTTTTAATATATAAACTTTAGTATCTGATAAAGGAAGCTATCACACAATTAGCCATTTCCAAGACTGAATTAAAAGCATAAAGGTTTTTGTTTGTTTCTGTCTTTGCCTAAAGGTTTTAAGAGTTATAAAAGAAATTACATAGTAAAACTTTTGTAGACATTTTTATTTAGGTACGTTTTCACAGTATTATTCAAATGCTCACAATTTTTAATGTTTGCTACAGTGGTGATGTGGGATGTCCTTCTGTGTATGTGTTGCTTTTGTTGGTTGATGCATAAAGCTGTTTTGGCCAGTGGCTTAGCAGAGTAAAGCCAGGCGGGAAATCTGAACAGAGATATAGAGAGAGGGTAGGCAGAGTCAAGGAATCGCCATGTAGCTGCCGAAGGAGAAAGATACTAGAACCTTACTGGTAAGCCACAGCCTTGTGGTGATACACAGATTGATAGAAATGGATTAATTTAAGATGTAAGAGCTAGCTAGGAATGCACCTGAGTGAAGCAGTGTAGTAATTAATATAGTTTCTGTGTGATTATTCGGGTCTGGGTGGCCAGGAAATGAAAGCGGAGTCTCTGTTTACACAGTACTATATTAGAACAATATTATTTCTTTTAAAACATTTCAGGCTTCTAGTTTTAAGTTAGAATATCGATGTATCAATGATACTTTGCCCTGTTGCCATTTTAATATTTTTAGCAATTAAAAATAATTGATTTCTTTGATCTAAGAATTTTATTTATTGTTTATTCTCGTTTCTTAATGATTATAGGTTTTTACAGTGGAAATTCCTACCCAGAACCAACTTTTTATAACCCAATTCCATGGAAACCAATTCATATGCCCCCTCCAAAAGAAGCTAAGAGTGGAACGGGAAAGAAGAGTAAACGACCTGTGACGAGCCAGCCACTCACATCATCGTCTCTGGTGGTTCATAAAGCTAAGAACAACCTTTGCCTTGGAACTCTGTGCCAGATACAGAGATAGAGCATGGGGACATAGCATATCTTTCTACCTGGAGCTTCTTAGGAAACTCAGAACAGTTTTGCTTAGCACTTCTCAAACAGTAAGTCAACATTTGATGTGATAATTGACAGGTACCAAATTTTTAATTTGTATATGGAATACTTAGTGCTAAAGATAGTTTTTACTTTTTGGTTTTTATAAGTCGTTATGGTTGTTCTAATGATTGTATTTTACTTTTTATTAAAACTAACTGTAATATCAATAAACCAACAGTTTTTCTTGTGTTCTTTTGTACTCTTTGTTATTTGCTTGTGATTTATACCTATGAACATGAGATTAATTTGTTCAAACAAACACTTTTAAAGCTTACTTCAATGTGGTAGAAACCAAGAGTAATATACTTTAGTGTTTACAATGTCTGTTAATGGTTTTTAGTACAGTTTTCCATGAAGGTATTTTTAAGCTTTTCCTTTCTGTTTACATTTGTTTATTTTTATAGGTGTGTTCATACTGTGGGCATGCGTGTGCTGCGACACGGGTGTGGGGACGAGAGGACGACTGGGGGCTGTGTGGGCCCCGAGGCCTGGGCTCAGGTCGCCAGGCTCGCACGGCAGCGCCTTTACCAGCAGGTCATCTCACTGGTCCCTTGTGCGGATATTTTTTTAAAAACTAACTGAAAGACTTCTCTACAACACAAAAATAAGGGTTGGAGTTGTTGAGAGAAAATTAAAATACTGTTTTGTGCTATAGCTTTGAGACTGATGCTTTCATACTGTCGAGGCACTGATAATATTTTGTCACACTATATAAAACCCTTTTCATATACTAATTATAATTGGATTGCTAGCTTTGAAATTAGTATTAACTTTAGATTATTTGTAATATTAGCCACCTTATATGTTAAGTAAAACTCAGAACTTTCTGATAAGTTCTCAAAATCTCCATTTGTTTTAGATGTCTATTTTCAGGGGATGATCAAGAAATGAAAATTTATTTAAATATGATTTCTATTTGAAATATATCGATTTTTGCTAGATTTGTAGTATCAAGTTTCTGGTGGTTGATAGTAGTACTTGGTAAGGAAATACCAGTAACATCTTTGAAGAGTATTTGTGTCATCATAGATTTGGGACAGATAATTAAGATTCAGTTCTATTAGGTCAAAAGCTTTAGAGTCCTGATCATTCTATTTGAACCAACATTTATAGAGAATATGGAAGATGGATAATTTTCCATGGTGGCAATATTCTTATGGCTACACTGACTTCCTAGACATTTTAGATACATTTATAAACCTATTTCCAGACAAGATTAGCTATTAGCTCTAACTCTTTAGTATCAATCATACTACTTTTCAAGAAGTTACGTAGCGATTAGTCACTGAATCAGAAGCTTAATTATATTCAATTGTAATGGGAAGTCTCTGGAAGATTATGCAAGGTGTTGGCAAGATCTCGTCTATACTTTGTGATTATTTTGGCTGTTGTGGGGAGGTTGGCCTGTAGTAGGACAAAGCACAGACGCAGGAAAACACATTTGAGAGATTTTGGCATTATCTACCAAATATGTCATAATGGTTGGATTAAGGTGGCAACAGCTACATGGTAAGAAGTAGGAATGGATTTGGGAGTTAGGGAGGTCTTTAAGAAATCTGTCGTAGACATGGTAAGAAGTAGGAATTGATTTGGGAGTTAGGGAGGTCTTTAAGAAATCTGTCGTAGATATTGCTAAATTTGCAATACCAACATCAACAAGGAACTTGACCAGGTTCCCAAGGAAGAATTTAGGCAGTAAAAAGGAGCTGACATTAAGTAGCCAGCAAAGATCCTAAAACATGAGCCTCTAATAAAGTAGAAGAAAACCCAGGCATTCACTGTCCCATCCTCTACCCTGGTGTGCGAGACTACTTGGTCATTCTAATTCTTGAGTAATTCTGATGGATCCTTATTTTAAATTCTAGGCATTTTTTTCTGTTTCTTTTTTGTATTCTACTTACTTTGTGGACATACCTTCTCTAAGGACATTAGCTAAAATTACTTTTTTTTAATTAAAATATTTATTTATTTATTTATTTATTTATTTATTTATTTATTATGTGTACAGGATTCTTTCCATGTGTGCCCACAAGTCAGAAGGGGGCACCAGGTCTCATTATAGATGGCTGTGAGCCACCATGTGGTTGCTGGGAATTGAACTCAGGACCTCTGGAAGAGCAGTCAGTGCTCTTAACCACTGAGCCATCTCTCCAGCCCCCTAAAATTACCTTTTTATTTCTCTATTTCTGTTTCCTCTGGAACCACCCTTCTTCTTTCCCCATTCTTATTTTTGTTTTTGGAGATTTTCCTCAAAGATTTGTTAATCCTGCCTCACTTGATGCTCTCAGTGCAAATCTGTACCCAAATGGAATAATGGAAGAGCTGGACAGAAGTGTCTAGGCATGGGAGCTGTTGGTTGATGCTGGACTTCACGTTTTGCTGGCGACGTTCAGACAGCCGAGATCCTTTCCTCCTAAGGGTGTTCATTTGCGGTAGAAGCCTGGCTGTCCTAAGAAGGTGTTTGTGAGTATCATAGCTAATTACACAAACTCACTTTGCCAGTTTTCTTTCTAGGTAGTGTATAAGCTATGGTCTCCTCAGTGCCTAGGATGGGAGTAGGGATATCTATATTCTGAACTATTATTTGTGGTTTCTTTAGGCTTTATTTATTTTATTATTTTTAAATCTTGTATATATGTGTGTATATATGTACATGTGTGTATGTGTGCGTGCTCACACACACATACAGCCACAAATGTGAATGGAGGTCAGAGGACAACCTGTAGAGGTCACTTCTCTCCTTTAATGATGTGGACTCTAGGATAAACCAGAATTGGCTCCAACAGCCTTGACAGCAAATGCCTTTACTCTCAGCCATCTCATTGATCCTCCACCTTATCAAATCATTTTGAAATTGGATCCGGGAGCTCACCAATTGAACTGGCCAGGCCCAGTGAGGCTTGCGGCCCTCTCTTGTCTCTGTTTTCCACCACTGGGATCATGCCATCTTGCCTGACTTTCTATTTGAGTGTTGGGAATCCATACTCAGATGCTCATATTTGTACAGCAAGCACATCAGTCAACCAAGCCAGTGGTTCATCATCCTCATAAAGGGGAGCATGGTGGTACACAAGCAGACATGGTGCTAGAGAAGGAGCTGAGAGTTCTACGTCTTAAACTGAAGGTGTCAGGCAGAGAGGGTGGTGGGAAAGGAAGAAAGGTGAGAGGGAAACTGGACCTGGTTTGGGTCCCTGAAATCTCAGAGCTCACCTCCAATGACACACTTCCTCCAACAAGGACACACCTCCTAATCCTTCTCAAATAGTGCCACTCCCTGATGACTAAACATTCAGATAAATGAGCCTATGGGGGCCATACCCACTCAAACCACCACAGAGGGGAAGGTGCAAAGACTGTCTCTCTTGATCCCTCTTGACTCCATAAGTATAGGCCTCCAAATATGATTAAGAGACACCGAGGTCAGTTTCACTAGCCTGATTGTTTTAGCTACTATATAATATTTAGACAAAGCTTGGCAAAGCTGAACACTTTTAAATAATATTTGATTAAATGTATAATTTTTTGATTTTTCCCCTCATATATTGCATCCAGATGGCAGTTCCCCACCTCTTCCCCCTTCTTCCTTCTCCTCTCCTCATCCCAGACCCCCCCCACACACACACACTTACCCTCAGAAAAGAGCAGGCTTCCAGGGATATCAACCAAATACAGCATAACAAGCTACAATAAGACCAGGTACATACCATGATATCAAATGCAACTCTGGAGAAGGAAAAGGGTCCCACAAGCAGGCAAAAGAGTCAGAGACAGTCACTGCTCCCACTGTGAGGAGTCCCACAAGAACATCAAGCTATTCAGCCGTAACATATGTAGAGGACCCGGGTCAGACCCCTACAGGTTCCCTGATTCATGAGTTCTTTGCAGTTGATTCTGTGGGCTGTGTTCTTGTGGTATCGCTGAGCACTCCGGTTCCTCCAATCCATCCTCCTCTTTTGCAGGACTCCCCAGGCTCTGCCTAATGTTTGGCTATGAGACTCTGCATCCGTTCCCAACAGCTACTGGGTGAAGTCTCTCTGGTTTCTTTGAGGACAAATTCCCAGAACAAACTGTAGGTGAAAGGTTTTGTGACTGGGGTGGTGTACCAGTCCTCCCACTTGAGGCCTTGCCTGGCTACAGAAGATGGCCAGTTTAGGCTCTATGTTCCTCACTACTAGGAGTCTTTGCTACGATTACTCTCGTGGAATCCATGGAGTTTCCATTGCACTAGGTTTCCACCTTACCCCCCAAATGTCCCCAATTCCAGCTGTTTCTCCCAGTATTTTCTCTCTCCCTCAACCCAAAACTGGATCTCTCTTGCTCCCTACACCACTCTCCCCCAGCCCACCTGTGAAATCAATTTACCCTTCCCAGGAAGATTTTTATGGCCCTCCTTGGACCTTTCTTGTTACTTAGCCTCTCTGGGTCAGTGGACTGTAGCATGCCAGAGACTGCTGCCTGTTCTGGCATGAATCTGGGACCTCCAAAAGAGTAAACCTGAGCCAGGACGCTTGTGGGTCTGAAAGTGAGTCTGGGACCTCCAAGGAACTAGGCCTGAGCCGGGTGGGACCTCTGTGGGTCTGGGCGTGGATCTGGGACCTCTGAGGAAGTAGGCAAAAACCAGAAACCTCTGTGGGTCCAGGCCTGAGTCTAGGACCTCAGAGGGAGTAGGCCTGAGCCAGAGACATTTGCAGGACCAACCCCAAGCCAGGGACCTCCGTAGGAGCACATCCAGACCAGGGACATTTACAGAAACAGGTCTGAGCCTGCAACCTAGACAAGAGCAGGTCCAAGACAGCAAATTCCATGAGAGCTGAGCAAAACCCAGGAGTGCTGAGCCACCTCCAGGAACACGAAGTGACCAACAGGGTAACTAGAACCATGGCACTGACTGTACTATGAGAAACAACCACCTGAGCCTTGGATTCACTGGCACCTAGAAGATTAATCACCAGAGTCAAAGACAGCCCCAACCACACCAATTAGAGGGAAAGATGAGTAGACAAGGTAAGAACAGATGCAACACCACCAAGAGCAACACGACACCAGTTTTAGTAGATATTTCTATTGCATCAAACACTATCTTTTTGAGGAAAACATTCAAAATCTATTCAAAATCTTAAAATTACATTATTGTGATCTATAGTCACCACCTACACAATACCAACTACAATTCCTAAGTAGCACAATACCCTTTATCGATTACGTATTTGGTCCAGCATCTGGTAACTGTGATCCTAACGTCAATTCTATGACATCAGCATTGTCTTAGACTAGAAGAGACTTTGACATAATTTTATTTAATCATAAAAGTGGTGTATGCATGTGCGTGTGAGGAGGATGCCATCCAAATGGAAAGATCCCGTCATGCTTTAAATGGCGGTGTAGTACAACACAGCACAGTGCCCTGGTACTGCTGATTTTGAACTTAATAAAATGTATCCAATATAGTTTTCTGCACATCAACATCTTATTGTAGGTGGGAGAGGGACCCACCCATAAGGCCCTTCCTGTCCCGGAGGACTACTGCCAGTTGAGATCTGGGGGTAGGGGAGTGGCAGTGATATTTTCTTCAGTGGTGTAGCCACTGATACGCTGCCCTTGTGCTAGTAAACAACCTTTCACCTGTGTTCCATCGAGAAACTATCTAAACCTACTGCATCACACACATGAGAAGCATAAAAGTAGAGTGGAAACACTGGGAAGAAGGGTTTCAGTAGGGAAGGAAGGAGAGTGGGTAAGAACAGCTCAAATTTGTTATGTAAACATGTAAAACCATAGACCATAAAGACAAAAAGAGAAAAGGAAATGTAGTTCAAGATCCAAGGGAAAGATTATGAAAAAACAAACAAAAGTGAGAAGACCTATCTTTAGACCAGTGTCTAGGAAACAAGAAATGATGAGAAGTGGTTAAGAACACAGAAGAATGAGCAGCACAGTTCAAAAAGAAAAATAAATAAATAAAATAAAAAAAAAAAACCTAGTGAAAGGGGTGTTTTAAGAAGCAGGGAGCAGCTTGTCTTGGTGATACATACCTACAATACCTGACTCAGAGGAAGTAAGAACATTGCAAGTTCATGGCCAGCCTGAGTTACGGAGAACTTGTCTCATAGAACAAGACAAAACAAAACAAAAACTAGGTGAATTCTCCAGAAGAGGCTTAGATAAGGCACCGTGTGATATAGTTCCTCTCTGCTGTGACTCTGCTCCAAGAAGGAGCATCCACTGGAGAGGATTCTAACCCTCTTGGAATCAGGCTAGAGATATTTAGGGAAACATTCAGCCTCTCAGCCATAACCTACACTTGAGTGACTTGAATTTTTGAGAGCACAGCTTTTAGAAAATCACCAAGTCTTGATAGTTAGACAGTATTCTCAGAAAACTGCATGTGAGCATTCAATTTCACACACTCTCCTATCCCCTCACCTTTATATCAGTACATGATTTCACTGTCAGATATTGAAGCTAGCTCGGGTCATGAGGACAGTGACATACTTGACAGATAAGAGCTGTCTCCCTGCTCAGGTCTTAGCAGGCCTAAACTCATGAAGACATTAGGAAAAAAAAAAACCCTTGGTTTTCTTTTCCCCTCCTAAAGAGCAATAAGAAGTATTCCCTTGTGCTTCCAAATGTTTTCGGCCTGAACACATCCTGGATTCCTGCCTATGGACTAACCAAGTTACTAACTTGGGGTTGTTTGCCACTGTGCCCGTCCACAGTGACTTATGAGCTGCCTCCCTCAATAACGGTGGCTGACAATTGATTCACCTCATCCACCTGTCTTACTCTGGCTTCTGTTTCTTATTGTTCTTCATTTATTCCCTTTTCAAATTAAAGAATTTTTGGAAAGTAATGAAAATGTTCTAGCTTCAAAAATAAGAAAATGGTGATTTAAGTTTTTCTGAGAGAAGGATGCAGATTTGTAGATAGCTTTAGTCAATCTTAGCTCTTGAAAAGAGTAGTAATGTATTACAGGAAGTTCAAAACACTGGTTGATAATTTAGAAATTACCACGTTTGTCTGAGATATAGTGTAAACTTATTTTGGATCCATTTATATGATCTTTTTTTCTTGGTTAAGCTTTGAAATGATTTTTCTGTGATGGTAGAGAGAATGGAAATGGACGTGTTCGGAGGTTGACTTTGGTTTGCTCCCAACACTGCCAAAACAAAAATAAACTAAAGTTCATGGTAAGCTTTCTTGTCCATCTATCTCTGGACTGCCAGCTCAAAAATAATGAGCTGGAGACTTATTATTAATTATGAAAGTTTGGACTTGACTTAGGCCTTTGCCCAACTAGCTTTTTGGCTTAATTAACCCATATTTTAAATCTACTTTCTGCCATGTGGCTCAGTTACCTTTTCTTAGTATATCAGGTCCAACTTGTTCTGAGTCTGCTGGCCACATCCCTGAGCCTAGGTTCCTCCTCTCAGTTTTTTTTTCTCTCTCTCTGTCTGGAAGTTCCACCTATACCTCCTGCCTAGCTATTGGTTGGTAAGCTTTTTATTGTACCAATCACCACAAGTACATCTTCACAAAGTGTACAAATATCCCATAATACAAGCCCAGCACATGAGTGTGTTTTCATGTAAAATCAAGTTTAGTTTATTTACTCCATATCTAAAAATATGAGATCATAAACAATGTAAATGAGCTCTAGACCACAAAAACTATTGGTGATTGCCAGAGCTTAGACGTTGGGACCTCTGGGCTGCATTTAACCTTGGAATATGTTCCCACTGACACAACTTGAAATTTTTTGTATTAACTGGTAATATTCAAAATAGTGGATTTTTACACAGAACCCTGGGGTTGCATTTCTATTGTCTTTTAGCTTATGAGATCTGACTCAAGGGTCGAAAAGTTGGTTTAGTGGGTGACACCCTGGCAGTAGATGTATGAGGACCTGAATTTAGATCCCCAGACCCATGTAAAGTGGGACAGGGTAGTTCACAGCTGTCATTCCATCTCTCATCTCTCCTATAGCAAGATGAGAAGCAGAGATAAGAGAGCCCCAGAAACTCACAGGGACAGACAGCCTGGTGTTTACACCCAGCATATAAGAGATTGTCCTTCAACAGAGGGAGAAGGTGAGGACCAGCACCCAAAGTTGTCCTCTGACATCCACATGTACAACACCCCCACCCCGACCAGCACTCAGTGAAGGAGCAGATAAACTATTCCAATGACTTTTCTACTTTGCTATAATTGCTTGTATTATTGTTTATGGATTGAGCTCCTAAAAATAATTAAACAAAACAACCATTTACATGTGAACAAGGCAATGATACTTCATAACTCACCACATTCCTCCCTAGTTCCAAACTTTTCAACACCTAAAAAAGCTCCACACGAAGTCCCCTCCTCTTGCTCCCCAAGTCCAGCCCCACACCACTAACTTTCTTTCTGCTTACAGTTCGGGATGTTTCATGGAATCAGGCAGTAGGCAACCTCTGGCCCCCAGATTTTTCACTTAGCACCCTGTCTTCACGGGTGATCCTTGTCGTAACATGAGAAGGTCAGTCTTCTCTAACTGAATAGTATTTCAGTGTATAGCTAATCATCATAGTAACTCAAAAGTAGCCGACACAGTGAACAAGTATCAGCTTTTGAGGGTTTAGAGAGCTCTTTCCCAACAGTTCTTAGCATGGCCTTTGCTTGCCCCCTTCCCATGCTCAGCCCACTGATGTCTCCTGCCCCACCAGCTCTGCTGTTTTGGTACAGGCTTGGGCATATTCATCTCCCCTCATTTCCTGCACTTTCTCGCAGACAGACTTGAAGTAATTATTAAAAACCTGCATATAACTTTTATTAACACTGTGCTTCAGTGCTAGTTTTTTTTTTTTATTTCTCACCCCAATTTTAGTCATTTTCTGATAAATATTGACTGTGGGTAAAATTTATTTTTCTCCACTTAACATTAAAAGATTAGGTACTTTGAGATCCAAAACTGGGAATGCACTTTTCCCTTTTATGCTAAGTGATAATTTTCTAGATACATTTGATTGAATTATAATTAGCATCTCTGGACTCAGACACACGTGCTTGTGGCAGCTCAGGAATCTGGTCACTCAGATGTAGATACACTTCTCCGGTCTTTTGTACCCCTACCTCAAAGTCTTGCCCCCCTTGCTTTCCCCTTTTCTCCATCCCTCATCAGTCACTCCTTCAATTTCTTTTTCTCATTCATTTACTTCTGTATGGTTATAGCTTGTCTCCCCAGCTAGATTACAAAACCCACTGAACAGAATCTGATTTTGTTCCCATTTTTAAAAATGATTCCGTTTAGAAAAAAAAAAAACAGTAACATGTGTGCAGTAAATATTCACATTAGTGGCTCACCAAATCAGAAAATACCAGTTTACAGTGTACCTAATTTCTTGACATTATAAAGTTTAAAAAGTTTTAAAGTATTTGGTATTATTTTTAATACAGTTGTTATAATCAGGTTTGGTAAGACAATAATTTGAAAATGCAAGTTTTGTGGTAGAACAACTAACATACTTTTTAATTCCTAATCAATCTATTACTGTGCATTTGTGATTCTAAACACATGTTGCAAAACACCTACATCAGAATTGCCTGTGGTGTTGCTTTAAAGTGTGGGGCCCTAAACACCATCCCTGAACTTATATTCTAATACCGTGATAATTAGAACTGAGAAGTCTGCATTTTTAAAAAAGCTATCATGGAGTCCTATATTCTAAATTTTTGAGAATGACAAGTATTGCTTAAGAAAGGGATACTCTTTAAGAAATTATGTGCTTGTATGTGTATGGTGCGTGCACATGAGTGTGTAGTTGTGCTTGTCCATGTATGCACATCAGAGGCCTGAGATTAACATCAGATGTTGTCTTCTGTTGCTCTTTGCTTTATTCCCTTTTACAGACTAATTGTGCTGAAAGTCTGCTGTTTTTAGGCTAATCTAGCTAGCCAATGATCTGCCTGTATCTGTTCCCCAATGCTAGGGTTTCAGGCATATGCAACCATGCTGTCTTAGTTAGTGTTCTCTGCTGTGAAGAGACACTATGACCAAGGCAACTAGTATAAAAAGAAGCATTTAACTGGGGGCTTGTTTACAGTTTCAGAGGGTTAATCCATTATCATCGTGGTGGGAAGCACGGCAGCATGAAGGCATGATGCTGGAGAAGATGCTGAGAGCTTACATCCTGATCTGTAGGCAGCAGGAAGAGAAAGACTCTAGGCCTGGCTTGGGCTTTTAAAGACCTCAAAGCCCACCTCCAGTGGCACACTTCCTCCAACAAGGCCACCCCTACTCAGACAAGGCCCACCTCCTAATCATTCCCAGTTTGTCCAGTGAGGACTAAGCATGCAAATACATGAGCCCCTAGGGTCCATTTTTATTCAAACCACCACACTTGCTTAGCTTTTTTTTTTTTTGGTTTTTTGAGACAGGGTTTCTCTGTGGTTTTGGAGCCTATCCTGGAACTAGCTCTTGTAGACCAGGCTGGTCTCGAACTCACAGAGATCCGCCTGCCTCTGCCTCCCGAGTGCTGGGATTAAAGGCGTGCGCCACCACCGCCCGGCTTTGCTTAGCTTTTTATATGGGTGCTGGGGAGTTGAACTCAGGTTCTTACACTTATACAGCAAGAACTTTTACCCACTATGTCAGCTCAATTTGAAATGATCTGGATACATTAAATTGTCAACATAAGCTGTATGGATGAAAATAGAAAAATTAATTGCATGTTAATAAATAGTAATTTAAATTGATCTTTGGAAAGTTAGATTTTTGCTATTAGTATACAAATAAATGTTACTAATATATAGTTTTGATAATAAAGAGTTAAGATCTTGGTAACTGAAGCCAGAGAGATAGCCAAAGTTAAGCGTGTTTCATGGTTTTCCACACAGCCAGAGTTTAGATCCCAGTGCCCATGTGTCCCTGCCGCTCATAACTTCTGCTTCAAGAGATCCGAGGGCCTTCAGAAACACCCACACACTCTTGAAAATAATCCTTAGGGAATCAGTGAGATAGCTTAATAGAAAAGGCATTGACCGCCAAGTCTGACAACCTGAGTTTGATTCTTGTGACCCAAACAGTAGGAGAATCAACTCCCACAAGTGACCCTCTGACTTATCCAGGCATCCATCTGTGTCCATGTGTACACACACATAGAAACATACACTCTAAAAATCAAAAAAAAAAGTTTTAAAAACAGTGCTTTAGAGATACGGATGCAGGTGAGTTGGTAGAGTGCTTGCCAACAACGCATCAAACCCTGTGTTCAAGCCCAGTGGCAAATAATTATCACCCCAGAACTCTGCAGGTAGAGAGAGAAGGATCATAGGGGTCCAAGGACATCCTCTGTGACAGAGATTCCAGTACACGTGAGACTTTGTCAACAGCGACAACAACATCAGCAAGTAACCTTTTATAGTTTGTCATTGGATCATGAATCATTTGTGTTTTCTCCAGAAAAGACACTTAGAACATTTTCTTATGGGATCCTAGATCCTATCTAACTTGCATTTATGTACTGACAATTGATCTTGTGACATAACAGAGCAGTGTTGCTTTTAACCTCAAGATAAGACAATGGAGTAATCCTTTAATTTAATAAAATTAAATGTGTAACAAGCCATAGGTTGAGTGCCTCACCATCTTGTGGAACCTTCACTAGTGTAGCCCTCACAATCAGTATGCAAAGAAAGAAAAGCAAAGACAGAAGCCCAACAAAGATCACCCCTCTCTGTCTGATTCTCCCTTTATACACTATGCAGCCATATTAGTGGGCCATGAGAAATGACCTTTCCTCTCTTGATTGCAAATTTCCCTCTCCTGTGTGCTACAAAGTTTGAAGGCTAACGAAACCAAACAAACAAACAGAACAAAATAGAACAAAAAACCCAGGCTACTTAAGTTGGTGGTCTGGAATAGGGCAACTCAACTCTGAATGGACATGGAAGCGGGTAGAGGTGAGGTCAAGTTCAAGGTAGAGAGGGAATCAAAACTGTGTTTCCTGGTTCTTTGAGTTAAACAGCGTGAGCTCATTGTTTTGGTTCAGCTCTCAATTCCAAGAACTCTAGATATATCTAGGATCAAATGCAAATACCAGGATACATCCCAGAATCAACTATTTGTGGATTATCTGGGTCACTGGTCACCTCCACTCATGTTTTCAATCTAATGCTGATGATGCTGTGTATAAGTGGGCCCTTTGAGTCATGTCTCGGAGTTTAAATTCCTGTAGAAGCAGAGATTCTGCTAGTTCTGACAAGAGTATTTTTACAGGATTCCTATTTAGTCCTCTGAATTTCAGAAAAGCATTTGAAATTCTCCAATGAGGAGGGGGAAGAAAGAGTTGGCCGGGACTAACAACCTGAGCTGGGCTGCAGATCATCAAGTCCTAACACAACTGCTGAGACAATCAAACACGGAACAGCCGCGTACAAACTTCGGCCCCACTTCACTCTTGTATTTTAGGCAGCTTTATGATGTACTGGTCAGGGCAACCGTTAGTTAACATTAGCATGCTGACCGTGAGGACTGTTTTGGCTTTGAGTTGGTCCAATTGAACTGCTTTGAAGCTATTAATCTGCCGAATTAGCTGACTGCTTTCATGGTATTCCAGAACAAACAGATCTCCCTTTAAAAATCCCCACTTCTGTTATTTCAGGTGGTTTGAGTCTGTTGTTCTTACATAAAGATGGTAAGAGTTTTCCAAGAGAGGTTCAAAGAGAGAGTTAGAAGTAAAATGTTAAAAAGATTAAAAGGACCTTCAATATAACGTTCCTGTCACCGTGTAAAAGATGAGGTTAAAGCTGGTCATGCCTTTACTGTGCGGCCAAAACCTTTGTTTTTCTTGTGTAGAAAGTCTGAAGGTGGTGCTAAGTTCAGAAAGGAATGTCAATAGGACAGACCTCAGAATATTTATTAAGTGACACTCATAGACGCAGGAGTTAGGCACTGGTATTGTGCCAGTACTACAGATGAGAAAACAGAGACATAGACATGCAGGTCATTCTATCCAGAGTAAGAATGAAAATGTATCAGACTGAAGAGGCAGTGTAACAGTAAAGAGCTTCAGAAGCAAAGAGGAACGGATCAGACTCTCACTGACCCATCATTTACTGAGGAACAGCACGTTTCATGGGAGTTTGAAGCTAGATAGCCTCCCATCCATAAAATAGAATCACTATTCCTACATCAAAAGGTGGTTGACTTAAATAGTTATAAGTAATAGTGACACTGGACACTTTTTTACTAATTAAAATTTTTATTTATTTTGCATCCAATTGCCTCCCCTCTACCCTTTCCCCCATCCACTCCTCCTCTGTCTCCTCAGAAAGGGGCAGGCCTTTCATGGGCATCAATAAGCATGGCACATCAAGTTGAGGTAGGATCAAGCTCCCTCTGCCCCCTGCATCAAGGCTGGGTGAGGCAACCCAGCATGGGGAATAGGTTCCCGAAAGCCAGCCCAAGTGCCAGGGACAGATCCTGATCCCACTACTAGGAGTCCTGTAAATAGATCAAGCTACATAACTGTCACCCACATACAGAAGGTCCCATGCAAGCTCCCTAGATGTCTGAACACTGTACACTTGTTATTTAATACATACCTCTTTTACTTAAAGCACTTGGTACTACTTGTTATGATCACCCTATTACATAGGCATTTTCTATTATCAGTATTTTTTGGCAACATGAAAACATTAGCACAGAGAAATTATTTTGCTAGTTAATAGCAGAACTGGGTTTCCATGGGCCTAGCATAACACCCAATGTCTAAAGGCACCTGATAACAGTCACTGTCAGCAGCAGCCAGGGAGGGAAGTGCTTGGACATAGCAGAGTCATGGTCTTTCACAGTTACTCACAAGGATAACCTTTGGACATGGATATAGAAAACACCGGATACCTGGGCGATAGAAATCTATCTATCAAGATGAAATCAGAGAGAAATATAGCACCTTTTAGCAAATCTTATTTTATCTCTGGCAGTCACCACTGTCTCTCATCAATGGGGCAAAGCAAGAGTGCACAGCTCAGTAAAACACAGTGAGTAACAGATAACCATATCTACGCGTATGCCTACACACTTGTGTGTGATCAGCCACTGTCACTTACATGAATTGAGCCAGTAAAGGATCTTGATTCTATTTGGGGACTGTTTTCCTTTGGCAGATTTTTATATCTGTCCTTTTGTTCATGAATAATTGCCACATGAGTGTACATTTAAAACATAACTATTCTCTAAGACCCGTATTCTTTTTTCCTATCTTTTATTTGGGCATTTCTTATAGTTTTAATAACACACACACATACACACACACACAAGAGGGGGAAGAAGGAGGAGAAAACTATGCAAAAATAAGGTTTTAAAAACACATGATTCTAAAAAAGAAATTCAAAAGCCAAGAAATATTTGGAAACAGTATGTAGAAGCCAAAAAGGTTTACTGCCCTGTAAAAAAAAATCTTGGGCATTAACGAAGAACCCAAGATCAATCATTAAGATAATTACTGTGCCAACATGCGGTGTGTGTAAAGCTGCTATCCGTCATTCCTTTGCTCTCATACCAAGGAAAACTCTAGACAATGTGTCTGTTGTTTGAAACTCTATGTGTACTCCTCCCATGTCCGTCATCACCCCACTTAGACATGTACTTATGTAAAGTGCACAAAAGCACCAAAGCTGAAATGAGGGAGTTTTTGGAGTAGACTCAGACTTTTGGATCTTCAGTTGGAAGATGCCATAGCTTTGCGAGCCATGTTTCTCTAGCCCAGTGAACAGCTATCTTCCAGTGCCAGGCAGCGTCTGTGATGCAGGGAAAGTATGCGGTGAACTCATCCTCAGGAAGGAAACTCCCTGGTAGTCACATATGTGTCAAATTTCCTGTCATTGTCATGTCTTAAGTTGTCTTGGCATTTGTTCTTCTCACCACCAGAGGAGTTCTGTAATACATTAATAATATCAATTGCTGTGAGAACTAAAATTAGCAGGAGCTTTACTATATTCCAAGAACCTTGAGAAACTTTGCATAGTTCGTGCCATTCAGTCATCTTCTCTACTGTTTGCCTGTTCATTGGATTAGAAATTTTTTATCTGCCAGAAACTGTTTAAATACATTTTGACTTGTCAGTTGTAAAATAAAATATGCTTTTTTGAAAATTTTTTTAACTATTATGTTTCACTTATTTATTTTCTCAACATGTATTTTCATTTATTTAGCACATGGTTTTGTCTAGAAGTGCAGAGAGGAGGGATGGTTAGACATCAAGGCAAACTGGCTGGGTGAGTTAATACAAGAATTGGGATTTAAAAGACAAGAGTTAAGTATATGAAATGGTCTCTCATAGAGAGCAAGTGATTTGTGAAGTCAGAAAAGCACAAAGTCAGCTCTTGTATTTTATATTTTAGTTTTAGTGTTGTATATTTATTGGTGTGGTCAGACTTTCCTTTGGGCCACCAGCTCACACACACACACACAAAAACCCAATAATACAGAAACACTAATAACAAAAGATTGGCCTTGTCTTAGGCTTGTCCCACTAACTCTTATAACTTAAATTAACACATTTATTTTATTATGTGCTGCCACATGGCTTGTGGCTTTTACCTCTTCTCCTACATGTCATGCTTTCTCTGCATCCATCTGGTGACTCCTTCTTTCTCTT
This sequence comes from Chionomys nivalis, assembly GCF_950005125.1. NCBI lineage: Eukaryota > Metazoa > Chordata > Mammalia > Rodentia > Cricetidae > Chionomys > Chionomys nivalis. Next base: position 64,644,063 of record NC_080094.1, on the reverse strand, counting down.
CCCCAAGACCGCTCTGCCCCAACTAACTGCTTCCTGCCTACCTATTGGATGTTCAGCTCTGCATTAAACCAATCACAGTGACATATCTTCACACAGTGTAAAGAAATATTCCACAACATTTCCCCCTTTTTGTATAAGCAAAAAGGAAAGGTTTTAACTCTAATACAATAAAACTATGAACAGTAAGAACAATTATCAGGTAAGAATTACATTTACAACATCCAATCCATTTGTATTTGACAAATTCAGAGAAAATACCCCATTGTCTATCCTCTCTTGATGAGTCCAAAATTTCACATCTAATTTACTTTCTATCATGACTAAGGGAAACTGTAACTATCTAGTCTTCAACCCCATGAAAGAACTGGGGTTACCTGAGTAAACAGGAACTGCAGAGCACGTGACTTCCAAAACTAAGAAATGACAGAGACATCGGGCTGCTTGGACAGTCATCCCAAGATTCCTCTGTAACATTAGGGAATCCATATTTGGCCTACAGGCCTAGAGTATCTGACAGACTGTGAAACAAGATCCTTGAAGGACTGTGCTACTCTGTATTGGCAAAGTTTGGCAGAAACTTTCTTTGATGTCCTGTTTGTCCAGTTTGGACAGCATACTGTCAGCAGTTGAGGCAAGGGTAGTCTCTTTACCACAGAGAGAGCAAACTTCATATGGAGGTTCTTTGATGTCCATCATCCTTTTTTGAAGTGGATTGGTGCTGCCAGGAACAGATGTGTCTATCTCATTATCATGAAAAGCCTTATGTTATCATAACACTTAAAATGCTCTATTCTGTAGGTCTTAAGTGTTTGAATATCACCTACGTAAAATATATGTCTGTATAATTTTGAAAACTTACCTAGCATGACTATGAACTTCAATGTTATAGATGACTATTAGCTTGTATTTTTTTATCCTAAATAGATGTCAAGAACTTAAATTTTATATTTTAAATGAGCTGCATAGGTACTATAACTTAAACAAGAATGGGGACATATATATAGTATAACAAAAATAAACTTAAATTTATAGCAGTATACAAAAATACATAACAATATAAAATATTTGAGACTACTGGGTTATTCAAAAGTAGGCTCAACAGTGCACCATTTTATCCAATCTATTTTTATACACTATCCCCTTTATCTCTTTAGAAAGAGATCCCCTTTGTTTAGCTTTCTCCCTGACCATGACCAAGCCCCTAAACAATAACAAACATTCATAACCTATTGAATTCCCAAAAACTACTGACCCTACCTCTTGGGAATGTGGGAGCCATGTTGTCTAAACTGGTTTCTGCTGTCTGAGGTGATGGCATCTTTAGGAGACACTGAGAAAATTAGAATAATGGTCAAGTCTTGGGGGAGCTATCCATAACATTTGTTGTTCAGATTCTGTGCAATGGAAAAAGCATAAGGCTTATCTGCAGTCCTAGCTAGAATAGTCTGTAAGACTAGACCATCTCAGCCACCAGGAAGCTTGAAGCTGTTTTAGATGCAGAACTCTGAGAAAATGTCAACAGAGGCACTCTGAGAGGCTGGGTCATCTGGGCTGCCTGTTTTCATTGGTATCTGTTTCTCTTGCTCTGGAAATATACAAACTTTTAAAAGTAACATACATACCTGCATTAACCAAGAATGAACTGTGCAATATACAAAAGCCAGTCAAAATAGATTTTTTTATGTTTGAGCAGTTTTGTAGGATTTTTTAGGTTATAACTGTAGTCAAGATTTTCAAGAGGTCTCCCTTGATCAAACCTGATTCTCTTTAACTTTGAAAAAAATCCCAGCTTTTCATTTCCTATGGGAAAAAAAGCATAACTTATTCCCCAACATTATGCATTTTTAAAATTTCATTTTAAAGTTAAGGTATTCCTAAAGTATCTAGGCTGATTTAATTCAGCAATTCTTATGATTCCATGTCCCTTAGCAACTGTCATAGACACATCAGCAATCAAAAAGCTTAAAGTCAACAAGACACTGTATAGGATCCAGACTTTCTGTATTTTCTAACTTTATGTGGCTTATCCCTTTAATAGTATCTTATTCTCTCTTTAAAGGCTTTATCTTCTTATTTATAAACTATCTTTTTCTATGACTGTCTATATCCATTTTTTAAGCCTACACACTTTTCTTAAGCCTACACACATTTTTTATATATACTGTAACCTTTTTAGAGGTTTCTTTTCTGCTTGGATTTGTCTTTACTGAGCACCTGTAGCATTCCTTGACCACATGAGACAATCTTAAACTGCTGTGTCAGCTGCCACATGGCTCAGCCTAGTACATGGCACCAGTACCTGGTGTTGGTGGGTGGTTCAAGCCAGCAGGCAGCAGTTGGTAGCTGTCTCTCTGTATACCTTTGAGCCTACCTGAAAGACCACAGTTACCAGGATGCTGTGTTTCACTCAATGTCCCAAATAAACTTTCTTAGGCCTTATATGGAAGTATGTGGCCGGACATTTTGCCACCATGTGTAGTTGGACTTTTCTTTGGCTTGACAGCTCATGAAATACAACACAGAGAACTTATTAATTATGAAAGCTTGGACTTAGCTAAGGCTTGTCCCACTAACTCTATAATTTAAATGAACCCATTTATTTTAATCTATGTGCTGCCATGTAGTTCATGGCTTTTACCTCTCCTCCTACACGCTCTGCTTCTTCTACATCTGGTTAACAACTCCTCCCTTCTTCTCCCCCAAAACCTGTCTGTTCCCAGAAGTCTGACCTAACCTTCACCAGTCTAGCTACTGGCCATTCAGCTCTTTATTAAACCAATCACAGTGACACATCTTTACACAGTGTAGAGGAATATTCTGCATCATATCATGCCAATGGAATGAGTTTCATGAAGACAGTTTGTTTGAAGTATATCATGTACCGTAGTGATATTTCATTTGTATTTTAATAAATAAAGCTTGTCTGAAGACCAGAATGTAAAACACCCACAACAGTCAGCCATACAGGCCAGGGAGTGGTGGCACATACCTTTAATCCCAGCGGCCACACCAGTTAACTATAGAGGCAGGTGGTGGTGGTGCATGCCTTGCGTGTTTAGCACTAGAGAGGAATATAAGGCAGGATGAGACAGAAACTCACTCTCTTTTAGTCTGAAGATTTCACAGAGTTAAAAGCTCTCTAGTGGCTTGGCTGCTTTGCTTTAATGATCTTCAGATTGAACCCCATGGTCTGTCTCTGGGTTTTTGTTACTCATGCTACAATGTACTTCAGTGACATTCATCGTCCCCCTAGACCCTCCATTCTCATTCCCCAAGACCTGACATTTCCCTCTCCTTCCATTTTGCCCTTCTGCTGGTTTCTTCTCTCCCCTTCAAGGGGTATCCCTTCTGTTTTCATGTGAATCTGGTTATATATGTCTATACGCAACATGGTTCTACAAAGGAGAGAAAAGATACAGTATTTGTCTTTTTGTGCCTGGTTTATTTCATTCAATAAACTGGCCTCTAGTTATATCCATATTCCAATAAGTGAAATAATTCCATTTTCTTTATATCTTTATATCTGAACAAAACTCCAAGGTGTAGGGACGGGGAAGATTGCTCAGTTTATTAAGTGCTTGCCTTGTAAGCATGAGGCCATGAATCTAATCCCTAAAATCATAAAGAGCCAGCCAGAATGGTGTATGTTCGGAATCCCGGTGCTTGGGAGATTTGTTCTCCTGTTATTTGCTTCTGTTGCATTTTGTTCTAGATAAATATTCTAATACTACATTGAATAAGAGTGGAGAAAGTGGATACTCTTCTCTTACTCCTGATTTCAGGGGAAATTCAAATTACACAATACTGGCTGCAGGTTTGTCCTATATTGCCTCTACTATATTGAGGCATATTTATTCTATTATGGGTTAACTCAGGTGAATATGAAGAGATACTGGATTTTATAAAAAGAAAAACTCAGCATCTATCAAAATGACCACACAAATATGTCCTTGAGCGCATCCGCTCAGGGCTCTAGTTCTCCATTTTGGGGCAGCCCTGGACAAGTCCCAGGCTTTGTCCTTATTTGGATATCATCTTGAGCTTTGGTTATCATTGTTTGGTTATGACTTGGGCAACCTTGCCTCTTTGTCCTTGCTGTTGAGGATGTTAGAGATTGTCCTTTGTTCGTGTCTTTTTCAGAAACTTCTTGCTGTCTCAGGAAACTAAAATTGAGGCCAACAGAAGACTGAGCCTCTTGTTATGGCATCTGCGTGGTCCTCTCAGCCCTTGAGTGCCTGGGAAGTTCTGCTTTCACCTCCCAGCTTTCTATAGAGTGCGGGGAGGGATTAGAGACGTATGCCACCATATTTAACTTTTCATGTAGATACTGGGGATTGAACTCAGGTCCTTAGGATTGCATAACTATCACCTTTATCTGCTGAACCATCTCTCTGGCTTGAGAACAGACCTTTTTATAAACATGACCAAGTATTTGTATCAATGGTTCTCAATCTGTGGGTCGTGGTCCCTTTTGGGGGTCAAATGACCCCCTTCCACAGGGGTTGCCTAAGACCATTGGAAAACACAGCTGTTTACATTAGGATTCACAACAATAGCAAAATTACAGTTATGAGGTGGAAATGAAAATAATTTTATGATTCGAGTGGTGGTGGCGCATTCCTTTAATTCCAGCACTCAGGAGGCAGACAGAGGCAGGCAGATATCTGAGTTTGAGGCCAGTCTGGTCTACAAGAGCTAGTTTCAGGACAGGCACCAAAACTACACAGAGAAACCCTTTCTTGAAAAACCAAAATAATAATAATAATGATAATAATAATAATAATTTTATGGTTGAGGCTCATCTCAGCATGAAGAACTGTATTAAAGGACCACCGCATTAAGAAGGTTGAGAACCACTGATCTGTATCCTGAGGTTAACAACCTATGTGGAGGATTCTAGGGGAATGCCTTAGGTAATCAGGGGCCACTGCCTGACTACAGGAAAGGAAATGAGCAGTCTCCCAGAGAAGCTGACCCCTTAAAGGCCATTTACACATTCAGCCATTAAATATTTGTTGGAGCCAGGTGGTGGTGGCTCACGCCTTTAATCCCAGCACTCGGGAGGCAGAGACAGGTGGATCTCTGTGAGTTCGAGGCCAGCCTGGTCTACAAGAGCTAGTTCCAGGACAGGAACCAAAAGCTACGGAGAAACCCTGTCTCGAAAAATCAAAAAAAAAAAAAAATTTGTTGGATGTGTACGGCTGCCAGAGACATTTTTGGCTGTTAGGAATGCGAATGAGTAGTATAGACACTGCCCCTCCTCTCCTGGACTCTACATGGAAAGACTTAGGAAGAAGGCACACCTATGATCTCAGCACTCAGGAATCAGAGATAATAGGACAACAAATTGGAGGCCAATCTGGGCTACGTGGCAAAAACCTGCCCCCCCCTTATGAAAAACTAAAATGGGGTTTAGGCTTGTGGGGGCAGACATTTAGGTGAACTGGTGAGCCTTGCCTGTTAATTCTGCCTTTTACAGAACTGTGGGAAACAGCAGGTTGAAAAGAGCTAAGAATTTAAAGACAACACTGTTTCCTCACTGAATAAAGCCCTTTTGTGTTTGAGATGTTGCTGTTTCAGTTAGATAGCACCAGCCAGCCAGACTATTGTATGCTCTTGTATTTGAAAAAAATGCTTTCAAATTGCTACTTTTCTTGAAATATTTTAGTCTGCCCCTAATCCTAGACATGCCTGTGGGAATGTTGGTTTCTTTGATGGCAACATCCACTCACTTTTTCTTAACTCTTAACAAATACATACTAATTTGCTTAATCATTTTAAGTGGTCTGAATAATGAGCTTGGAAAACATTCTAATTAAGGGAAAGAGTGAAGAACTTCAAATTTCATCATCCTTAAGTTCTCAGTATCCCAAGATTGCATTGAAATGTTGAAGGAATCTTAACTTGGGGCAGGGGATCCTTGGAGTCCTACATGGTCCTGAAATTCCTGATACTGCATAGAATCATTTGTAAGTAGAGGTCCATAATTCCTTGTCTTGAAAGTCAAGAATCACTCCTGTAACTCTCTTAGAAGGGCTCCCATTAAGGAGAAAGGATCGCAGTGTCTGTGAGAATATCCACGGGTGACCTTACACAATGCATGTGGAAAACGGAGCAGTGCAGCATGGCGGACTCCAGAAGACCTGGCTTCTAGTTCTAACAGAGCGTGCAGCTTGGCGGACTCCAGAAGGCTTGGCTTCTAGTTCTAACAGAGAGCGCAGCATGGCGGACTCCAGAAGGCTTGGCTTCTAGTTCTAACAGAGAGCGCAGCATGGCGGACTCCAGAAGGCCTGGCTTCTAGTTCTAACAGAGCGTGCAGCATGGCGGACTCCAGAAGGCCTGGCTTCTAGTTCTAACAGAGCGTGCAGCATGGCGGACTCCAGAAGGCCTGGCTTCTAGCGCCAGTTTCCTTGCCACTAGCCAAGTACCCGTGCGGAACCAGACCCATTCCAACCTCTGTTTGCTGTACTCCAGGGGAAATGGCAGTTCATAAGACCTGTGTCAAACGAGCTGACATTTGTGGAAATGCCAGAGAAGCGAGGTGTTATTTAAGGCAGGAAGCTGTAGAAGGTGTTTAATGTCCAGACCTATTGTTGGCATATGTTCATGGTCACTAGAGGGAGCTTTAGGATTCAGGGGAGAGATAAACCAACGGTATCAGTTCTCAACAGCTTGAGGCGTTACGAGGAATCACTTCTTTAAAAAGAAAAATACATTTTATTAAAAAGGCACTTAGATTTTTAGAATTCAGTCAAAAATCTGTAAAAGCAAATATGGCTATAATTTTTATTGTGGCACCCCTCCCCCATTAGCCCACAGAATTCTTCTTCCTTTTTAAAATGATAATTTTCATTACTATACTCAGTTAGGTTTCACTTTGGCATCCTTTTTTTTTTTACAATTACTTTTTTTTATTACTTTAAAAATAATACCAATCAAAATTCCCACTTCCTCCCCTCCTCCCACTTCCCTCCCATGCCCCCCCCACCCTCTCCAGTCCTAAGAGAGGTCAAAGCACCCTGCCCTGTGGGAAGTCCAAGGTCCTCCCCACTACATCCAGGCCAAGTAAGGTATGCATCCAAAGAGAATAGGATCCCAAAAGGCAGTACATGCAGTAGAGACAAATCCCAGTGCCCCTCAGTCTGCCCCAACTGTCAACCACATTCAGAGGGACTAGTGTGATCCTATACTTGTTCATTTCCAGTCCATCTGGAGTTGGTGAGCTCCCATTAGCTCAGGCAAACTGTCTCAGTGGGTGAACCCCTCATGGTTCTGACTTCCTTGCTCAGATTCTCCCTCCTTCTGCTCTTCAACTGGACCTTGGGAGCTCAGTCCAGTGCTTCGATGTGAGTCTCTGTCTCCATCCATCACTAGATGAAGGTTCTATGGTGATATTCAAGATAGTCATCATTCTGACTATGGGACAAGGCCAGTTCAGGTACCCTCTCCTCCACTGCCCAGGGTCCTAGCTGGGGTCATCCCCGTGGACTCCTGGGAACCCTTCCAGTGTCAGGCTTCTTACCAATCCCAAGATGGCTCCCTCAATTAAGATATCTCCTTCCCTGCTTCCATATCCATCTTTCCTCCATCTCAACCATCCCACTCCCCCAAGCTGTCCCCAACCCTCCCCTTCTCCCCTCTCCCTCCCCCTCTCCTCCCATCCCCATGCTCCCAACTTTTGCCAGGTAATTTTGTCTGCTTCCAATTTCCAGATGGTTCTATATATGTTTTTCTTTGGATTCAACTTATTACTTAGCTTTTTTAGGATTATGAACTATAGGCTCAATGTCCTTTGCTTATGGCTAGAATCCACTAATGAGTGAATATATACCATATTCATATTTTTGGGTCTGGGTTATCTCACTTAGAATAGTGTTTTCTACTTCCATCCATTTACATGCAAAATTCAAGATGTTATTGATTTTTACCACTGAGTAGTACTCTAATGTGTAGATGTTCCACACTTTATCCATTCTTCAGTTGACAGGCATCTAGGTTGTTTCCAGGTTCTGGTTATTACAATTAATGCTACTATGAACATAGTTGAACAAATGCTTTTGTAGTATGATTGGGCATCTTTTGGGTATATTCCCAAGAGTGGCATTGCTGGATCTTGAGGTAGGTTGACTCCCAATTTTCTGAGAAACTGCCACACTGATTTCCAACCACTTTCTTCAAACAAAATCTGTTTTAGAACTACTGAGGTGTTTCAGCAGACAAAGGCACTTGCCAAGCAAGCCTCACCACCTTAGTTCAGTCCTTGGAACCCACATGAAGACAGAGAGAATGGACTTCACAAAGTCTTCCTCTGCCCTCGATATATGCACGTGTGTGTGTGTGCGTGTGCATGCGTGCGTGCATGTGTGTGGTGAGCAGTGCCAACTGAGATCAAAGGCAATAGATTCCCCAAAGAGCTGGAGTTACAGACAATTATGAGTTTCCCAGTGTGGGTTCTGAGAATAGAACTCAGGTCCTCTGTGAGAGCGGTACACATTCTTAACCAGGGATCCATTTCTCCAGTCACACATTAATACTTTTTTTTTAGTAGAAAAAAAACTTTGCCATTTGGCTTCTTTCTTCCAACTTTTAATGGTCAATTTGAATTTGGTTTGGGGAAAATAAATTTAAATATTTTTATTACTTTTTATTTAGTGTATGTGCCCATGAACTGTGGAACGCATGTGTGGGTTAGAGAACAGTTTGTTGGGGTTGGTTCTCTCCTCCCAGCATGTGAAGTCCAGGGATCAAATTGAGGTGGTCAGGTTTGGCAGCAAGCTCCTTTACCCGCTGAGCCATTTCATCAGCCCGGAGGATCAATTTTAGCATAAGACTAGAAAATGGAACTTTGCAGAAAGTTAGTGGATGAGAAAAAAGTTACTTTCTTTGCTGAAACTATTCATGGTTAATTCGACGGTCTGTGGCAATGTTTCAGGAATTCTGTACCCAGCAAAAAGAGAAAGTACATTTTCAAACTTCCACTTTGCCTTTTTTGGTGGTGCCCCCATGAGGTTCTTAACTGGCATGTTAGACCCAAAGTGACGAGACTTTTAGCTCCTTAACAGAGAGTTACATCGCAGGGTACCAGGATAGTCTGATGGAGGAGTAACTTAAAGAGGGGTTACTGTTACTTTACCAGGTACCAGGATAGTTTGAAGGAAGAGGTGAAAGACACCAGACTTGTTAGGCAATCAGAATCTCACTGACTTTGACGGGCTGGGAGGGTGATACTCACGCCATTTTGAGGTATCACTTTTTTCTCTTTGATTCAGATAGACACACATCTACTCCATTTTTACACACACGAACACAAACACACATACACACACACACACACACACGGGGGGGGAGAGAGAGGGAGGGAGGGAGGGAGACAAGAAAGGAGGGAGAGAAGGAGGGAGGGAGAGGGAAGGAGGGAAGGAGAGAGAGAGAGAATATCTCCTGAGCTTTCTGTGTGTAGACTGGAACCCCAATGACTAGACCGCATCCCCACATCACGGATGGAGACTTGTGGCAGGAGCACTAAGCTCTTACATTTACTCACCTGTTGTAGGGAGCTTCGGGCTGTGTTCCTGCCGCCCCAGCTCCTGGTCGCCTGGCTAGCTTATGCTCCGAAATAACAACACACAAACTGTATTCTTTTAAACACTGCTTGGCCCATTATATCTAGCCTCTTCTCAGCTAACTCTCGCACCTGGACTAGCCCATTTCTAATAATGTGTGTAGTACCCCAAGGTGCACTTACTGGGAAGATTCTAGCCTACCTCCATCCTGGGTCGGAGCTTCATTGCATCTGCCTCTGAGAGGAGCTGCATGATTTCTGAGCTCACTTCTTCTTTCTCCCAGCATTCTGTTCTGTTTACTCTGCCTATCTAAATTCTGCCCTATCAGATGGGCCAAGGCAGTTTCTTTATTAGCCAATGACCTTCCTCCATCATTCACCTTTTCATCTGCATGTATTTGTAAAGCTATTGAACAGTGAAAGTCTGAAGGGAAGCAATAAGATATTGTTGCCAATGTCGGGACTTAACGTATTTTCATATATATGGGGATCCCTGGGATCTTCTTAAAATTCAGGCCCAGATTTTGTAGGTATGGATGTCGTGTTAGAGATGGAGCTGAGATCCTGTATTGCTAAGGCTCTCCCAGATGCCAAGGTAGTTAGTCTTTGGATCAGGACTAGCAGGTTTCAAGTGATTTAATCTTTATTTCCTGTTTCAGACTGATGCATAATTTTAGTATGATGAGGAGTACTTTTTCTAATCTGATCACCTGGGACTTAGAAATTGAGAATAAACATGCCATGATTTTAGGGCTCATGGAAAATCACGAGGTCACAAATTCAAACTTCTGAATTAAGTAATGATTGGCTAGCCATATCTTTGAAGTCTAATTTATTAGAAATGAAAATAGTGAAGGCAGACCTGTAAAACACATATATACAACAAACAGAATTCAGCAGACCACCCCCACACACACCAAAGAAACTGTGAAGCAGTTTGAGGGTTTTATTGTTGGTGAGCATGCTCAGGTACAGCCTTCAAGCAGGACCATGCTAAGGATTGGATGAAATTCTGTCAGCCAGTGTTTTTTGCTTCTTCTTCCCTCTTTCCCCCTCCCTCCCTCCCTGACTCCCTTCCTCCCACCCTTCCTCCCTCCTCCTCCCTTACTCCCTTCTTGTTTTTCTCTTTCTAGGCAATCATCTTGTCATTGACTTGCCCCATTTTGACTCTAAATCATGTATTTTTGTCTTCCCCCTTATCACCGGGAAACCAGTCCCATTTTTGCTTTTGGGTAAAGATGAGCCTTTTTTTCTGGTATGGAGGAATTTCTTGTTTTTCTTGAGTAGTCTATCTTGCATTTTAGAGTTGCTACACCACTTTCAGACCACCAACTTGGCTCTCATGTAACTTTAGATTTGCTAATTATTTACACAATGTCTGTTTTCTTAGTTAAACCATGCAGTTTTGGAGGTCATGACTTCTGGTTTATGGACTTGAAGATCAGATTAGAAATTAACTTTAAACTCATTAAACCCCCTTTCCTCTTCCCTACTTGCATTTTACAAAGTTGTCTCTCCTTGAAACGTACTTGGGAGGAATTTTATATTAAGAGTTTTTGAACAATTTTGTGCATCCTGCCCAAACAAGACTTGAACGAACACAACACTGGTAGACACACTGATATGGACAGGGGGAAATCTCAGGGGCCTCAATCATAGACTAAGAACTTATAGGCAACTAAGAAATGCTGACAATGAGGGGAATAGTCTTGCCTTACCAACGGGTCAGCGCTGAAATCATATGCAGATAAGGAACACTAACTCACTGAGCAGGTTGTGTTTGTGTAGTCAGGGTTTTCAGAGTTTTGCTCACTAGGTCAGTCTTATTCTCTAGAGGCAATTCTACTTTCATGAATGGATTTCAGACACTTGATGCACACCATTAGGGAAATGATGCCTGAGCCCAAGGTACAGGCTTCTCTGTGTTTCTAGCCATCCTCATGCAGGAGAGTACCATTAAACTCTGGATGTGAGGAAGAAAGGTCCAAACTGCATGATCGGCCATTGTTTAAACCAGGTGAAGTCAGTCACTACTGATAAGACTGGCCCTGCATACTCCTTGCCTCCTCTCTTTCTCTTTCTTTCTTTCTTTCTTTCTTTCTTTCTTTCTTTCTTTCTTTCTTTCTTTCTTTCTTTCTTTCTTTCTATCATCAATTAAAGGATAGGATATAGGGCACTTGTGTGTGCTCTGTGAGCATTCCACTGAGTTGTATTTCAGAAACTTTTATTTTTGATCATTTACTTTTGGTTTTGTTTTAAGTTTTTGAAACAGTATTTCCTGAAGTTGCCTAGGCTGGTATTGAAATTCTGCAATGCAGGCAGGCCTTAAACTTGCAATCCTCCTCTGTAACGGTCATCTGTCTTGAACTGCATATTGCTTTTCCTGGGCCTTTTCCATCATCAATACTTTGCTGTTGTTTTCTGTCTGATCCTCTTGGCAGCTGAATTTATCTAGTGTGACCTTGGCTGTTAATAGGGTATGTGCTCTTTAATGAATTCTTCATAAGGTGCAAGATCCATAGAGCTTATCTGCCAGCCTCAGCATCAATATTTTTAAATTCTGCCAAGCACTTATCTCCAGATGGCCATTAGGTAATGGTTTATAGTTTGGAGGAGTGGGTGTCATCATGAGGTCATGGACTGGAAACCCTTTTGATCTGTGGGTCCCATAGTACAACTCTATATCACACCCACCTTTCTCTCATTACATAGTCCAGTACTATTCTCTATAAACACTAATAACAGCGGCTCTTATTACTTGTAATTAGTTACTGCATCTTTTTACCACGCTCCAGGTAATATGTCTAGGGGTAACAGATTCTAATTGAGGCCTCTGCAGCCTTCTTTGTCTAGCCAATCAACGAGAAGAAAACCCAAGATCAGGCAGTCTCATCAGGCTAGCTATGGTGTGTCCACTCTGTACGTTAAGTCCAGATAAGTCCATCTAGACTTACGGAAGCAAGAAAGCCCAAGTGCCCTGCTCGTCTTTTCCTCTCTGCTCTCCGCTCTTCCACTTTTCTGTGCCGAGAGCAGCTTCCCCCAGCTTCTGCATGCAGAAGAATAACAAGTATCTGTTATTTAATTATAAGGATTTATTATGGAACTGGAGGAGGGGTACTAATAAATCCCATCTGGGCTAATTAAAAAGAACTGTATTCCTGAATACTGTGCTGTTTCTTTCTTTCTGGAGGGGAATGGATCCAGCAACATTTTGATGCATGAAGCATGGCGTTGTTTAATGGGAGCCAGGAACGAAGACAACACTGTGTTGTTTCTGAGGACGCAGGCTGCTCTGTCACCTTCACTGAATGAAACATGAAGTTTCTCTACAGTGTTAGTTACTGGCAGGTGGATCTGTACTATGCCTGGATTTTATTGTTGTTGTTGTTGTTAATAAGAACATCCCAATGAATGAAAGGAAATCATTCCCTTTTGGAGAAAAAAGAATAAAAAGACACCAGAAAGCTGCAATCATGATAAACATATTAATTTGCAAAATTTTAGTTTCCCAGAGTGGCCACCCACAGAGGAAGGGACATCTGGTCGATGCACCATCCCAGCAAAGGAGAGCAATGCTTGGGCCTGGGGCAAAATGAAATGGTCCTCATGACTGGAGGAAGACAAGTAGTTAGACTGGACCCGTGAGGCAACAGATCACCTCAGCCAAGACAGTGTTGAGCAGAGAATGTGTTCACACCCATCCTGTGACTCTTCAGCAATCTTGAAGTAGATATACACATTATTCTGAAAAAATCCAAACCCCTACAGAGACTGTTAGGTTTTCTTAGGTCACAGACAGAATAAATTAGTATTTTTCAAGATTAGTAAAACTTGTCATGACAACTTGTAATATCATTACTCAGAGACTGAAGCGGGGGATTACCATGAGTTCCAGATCAACCTGGACCACATGGTGAATTCTAAGCTAGACTAGCCTATAAAGTAAGATGTGGTCAAGCAACAACAGTAAAGAAATATTTTCATTCTTGTTTTGTTCTGTATTTAACCTAACCCTATTCATTGCCGAGGTAATTACCATTCACTCATGCAAACATTCAGTTCATTCAGAAAGGGTTTACTTTATGTTCCTATGAACCGTGATCTACGCAGTATGACTGAGATGTGTGAGAAATGAAACTACTTCTATTCCAAAAAGCTCACAGCTGAGGAGAGAGCCTTGAGTTCAGTAACGTGAGTTCACAGGTGCACATGACGAGGCTGTGGAAGGGTGCTAGTCAGCCTGCAGGCATCCACGAGCCTCCTGTAAGAGGTGTCATCTCAGTGGGGCCAGAGGCATAGTAAAGAGTTTGCCTCCAGAAATGTTTACACAATATCCTGTGCCAAGAAAAGAGGATTCATGACTAAGTAGATATTGGATCAGAAGACTAGGGAGAAAGGAAAAGAAATGAAGGAAAGTGGGAGGGGATATTTGTCCTAGAGGGACAAAGGACTGCCTCCAGATAGAGAGGAGACACCGGGTTCATAGGCAAATGACAGTTTATAAAGGGGAAAAAAAGGAAACCCCATGTTAGGATGTCTAGGTTTGTTTGGATTGGGTATGATAATTAGGGTAGTCAAAAGTGGGTATTTGATTGCTGGATCTTGGTAATCAATCTTAGGAATGAGTCTGGCATAAGAAAGTGTCCAAATCAGGAAACAGACCTTAGTGACTAGCTTTAGGGATGTAATCTGTGGTTTACAAAGGAGAGGGAAGTAGGCGAAGGGCGAGGCCTGTAACATGAGGGGCCTGCTTGTTGGGGTTTCTATCCTGCCTAGTACCCCACAGCCTGCAAGCCCCAAAGAAAATCACACAGAGTCTGCATTAATTATAAACTGATTGGCCCATTAGCTCAGTGTTCTTATTAGCTCTTGTAGCTTATGTTAACCCATTATTCTTATCTATGTTAGCCACGTGGCTCAGTACCTTTCAGCCCAGCAGGTTACATCTTGCTTCTCGATGGTCTGGGCTTGACTGGGAGGAATGGGCTTCCTCCTTTCCGGAATTCTCCTGTTCTCATCTTCCCGCCTCTACTTCACCTGGCCAATCAGCGTTTTATTAAAATACATGATTGACAGGATACAGATAATTCTCCCACACCAAAGGCCTGTCAACCTCATTCTTGCCATGCTCAGGCTTGCTAGTGCCCTTCAGATACACTTGCCTGTCTAAGTGTGCACATGTGGAGGCCAGAGAAACACTTCAATAAAGGTTTCTTCCTTTATTGTTAGTCAAATAATTAATTAACCAATTAATTTTGTGTATGTGTGTGTGTGTGTGTGTGTGAGAGAGAGAGAGAGAGAGAGAGAGAGAGAGAGAGAGAGAGAGAGAGAGAGGAGGGGGAAGGGAGAGAGAGAATTTTTGGGTCAGTTCTCTCCTTCCAGAATGTAAGACCCAGGGACTGAATTCAAGTTAGTGGCAAGTGCCTTTACCTTGAGAGCCATCTCACTGACTCTTTACCTTGTGTTTAAGACAGGGTCTCTCTCTGAACCTACAGCTCACCATAGACTGGGTATGGCTAGTGAGGCC
Source organism: Chionomys nivalis (assembly GCF_950005125.1). Taxonomy (NCBI): domain Eukaryota; kingdom Metazoa; phylum Chordata; class Mammalia; order Rodentia; family Cricetidae; genus Chionomys; species Chionomys nivalis. Next base: position 64,628,977 of record NC_080094.1, on the reverse strand, counting down.
CTGGGATTCATTTGTCTCAGTTCCTGGCTCTGAGGTTACAGATATGTGCTGCTGTGTTATGTTCTCATGTGTGCTGGAGCTCTGAAATCAGACTTCATACATGTATGGATGTGGTGTTCAGAATAGAACAAACAAACAAAAAATAACCCACCTAAATATGTAAAAGTGGCATACAACAAATATTGTATTCCCATTGTGGGGAAGAATGATCTCATTGGGAATAAGGGATGCTAGAAATTCATTTGAAGAAAAATGACTATCACATGTTAACCTAGATAAATTTCAAAATTTGAATGAGAATTAATAATCAAATCTTAATGAAAAGCCAACAAAGGACTTTTTTCTTATTCTTGGGAGTATTTTTTTTAAATATTATTAAGCAAGAGAAGAATAAATGAAATGATGAATAAACAAACTCCATTAAGAAAATAAAATCAGGGCTGGAGAGATGACTCAGTAATTGAGAATATGTATCGCTCTTAAGAGGACCTAAGTTCTCAGCATCCTTGTTTGATGACTCACAACCATGTGTAACTCCAGCTCCAGAAGATCCAACGCCTCCTTTTAGCTTTGTGAGTACCTGCGCTCATACATACTATTCTCACATACATTTAATTTATTTAAAAAGTCTTAATAAAGAAAAATGAACTTCTTATACAAGGATAGCAATCACTATGAGAAATAAGACTCATGGAATGGGGGGTTAGCTTTACCCTTCCTGAACACATAGAAAGCATAGTGATATATATACATAATTACATACATATAGAATTACTATAGATAATATATATTATTACTATGTAAAAGGTATGTCCTTTTATTATTTATTTTACTATTTTATTTATTTTATTGTACTAAATTATAGCTATAATAAAACTATTTACAATGTTTTTTTCTCTTTGAGAGAGAAAGAATATCTTCCAGTATGCAGCAACTAAAGGAAGAGGATATTAGTTCATGACAACACAAAAATAAGTCTTTCGGTTTTTGAAACACTTATCACCTTTAATTATGTGTATGTGTGTGAGTATGTGCATGTGCCTGTTGAGGGCAGAACAAGGCATTAGATCCCTGGAACTAGAGTTGGGATTGGTGTAGTATGAATGGGTGCTACGAACTGAACTTGGGTCCTTTGGAAGATCAAGTACGTGCTCTTAAGAGCTACCCCCGAATATTATATTCTTATGAACAAAATATTAATTTCACAATTAACTTCAGGTGAACATGTCTTCCTCGAGACCTTTACTTGCATGATTTTCATAGCTTGTTGTCTTTTCTTGATGGCGTTAACCTGGAGCAAACTCCGGTGAATTGTTTTGATTTCTCAAAACTGCAGCTATCAACGCCTCATAGGAGTGCCATCAGCAGATCTGATGTTGCCTTAGTGCTGGGGACTAACGTGGTTATCATGAAAACCTGGAACTTTTTCTGTTCTCTCTTTGAGCCCTGGGTCATCATTTGACTCTTCCACCTGGACTTTTCCATGCATCTATCTTGCAGACTGCTAGGTTCTGTGCTAGACTGCCCCCACATATTGGTGTAATCAGATTTTAAAGCTATGAAGGTCTTAGGTATTCAAGGTCTGACATATACAAATCAGCTGACTCTGAGGGTACACTGATCACAGATGTGCAGTCATTACAAAAAACACCATTGCTCGAGATGATATTGTTTCTGGTGCTTTGGTTGAGTCTCCACAGTTTGAAAAGGTGTCTGCTGTCAGTTTCTAGTCTCCCATATTACAACTGAGCTATCACCACATACTCCCAGGCAGCAGCAAAAGGGCTGATTTTTCTCCAGTTCAGAGCAGCGTTCAGAAGGTCAGATGTGACCACTGTATCTCCTGTTATTTCAGGGCTTACATGTATTTGCCTTGGCTTCCTTTCCCTGGCGTTTGGTTTCTGTTATTTTTTTTTTTGTTGGGTTTGCTTTATAGGAATAAAAAAAATAAACTCATTTTAAAAAATAAGTGAAGTTTGTAAAGATGAAATTTCGGAACTGCTGATGAATGGACACACAGGCAATGCTACCCTCCCAGTTTTCATCAAGCGGTTTGGCCTTGACCCGTTTTGAATGTGAGTAACAGATGAGGTCTAAGCCTGACTAGAACCGTGCTCCTGGCTCTCCAGGCAACCTCAGCTCTCGGTTAGTGTTCCATCTTGGCGAACAAACTTATGAAGGCTGATGAAGTGTTTCTCATCCTAAGGCTGTTTTCAAGAACCTTCTGTTATTGACTATTCCACGGAAGTGACTTATTTTGGCTGCTGCTCTGAGCTCTCTGCAGAACGTGTGTCAAGGGAACAAGCCTCTACTCTCTAGAACACTATACAATCACTACATTGGGCTTAACTGGCAGAAGGGACCCGAGGGCTAGGGGCTTCAAGCCTGTTGATGTAAGCGGTGGAAGAGACAGTAGGCTGCGACGGGAAGAGGGACAATGTGTACTATGGTCCCAGGCTTCTCTGCATGTGGAGACAGCTGGGGATTGCCAGAAACTCCCAAAAGCTGTCATTCCCCTTCAAGAAGCCATGACTAATTTGTGCTGGGAAGTCGCCCTGACTTTGGAAGTTCTAAGGGAGTCCCGTGAGATCTGGGACCCACTGATGTAATTGTCAAGGGCACAAAGTGAAGTTTAATAACTTGGTCTTAAATACCAACTTCAAGGCTCAGCAGATGTGTGGTTTTCACTAAGTCGTGACCTTTCTGAGTGCTTTGGTTTGTATATGGTCTGCCCTTTCAGGCTCATGCTTGAACACTTGGTACCTAGTTGGTGCTGCTGGCTTGGATGGTTGCTATAATTTCAGTAGTTAGAACCTCATTGGAGGAACTGTGTTACTGGGGATGGACCCTCAAAGTTTTATAGCTCAGCCCCACTTGATGTTTGCTGACTCCTTCCTGAGTGCAGACCAGTGTAAGCAGCAATCTCATGATCCTGTTGACGTCCCTTCTTTTCTTGTGAGCCAAAAGAAAGTCTTTCTGCTCTTACCTTATTTGGGGATAGGTACTTTGTCTTAACAACAAGAAGAGAAACTACTGTGTGGGTCCTTCATTTCTCATCTTTCCTATGGGGGCGGTTTCTCTCCCTCAAGCAGCTATCAAGAAGAAGGAGCATAGCATGAGTGGATTTTTTTCTGAGAGTGTCACATGAGAGAGCCCGAGAACAGTGCCACTTCCTGGTAACTTGCTATGCATGGTAGAGTCACTGCTGGTATGAATTTGAGAGTCTTATAAACCTTGGTTTGACTTTAAGCACCCCAGTCTGACTTTGGCAAATATCTTTAGTTCTGAGCCTTCATTCTCCTTCTTGAAAAAAAATGTAAATTTATTGAGGATTAAATGACATAATGCATTTAACATTTAGTTTGTACAATATAAACATGCTTTTGTTCCTTTTTTTTTTTTTTTTTTTTTTTTTTTTTGCGGCTTCCTCGGGGCTAGGATTACAGGCTTGTACTACCAACTCTGCCTAAAAATACTTTTTCTTAATAAGTTAAAAATGTTAAAATATCAGCAGTTTCACATGTTTGGCCCAATACTAGATTTTTAAGATGTTGGTACTACTAATAATAACTGTTATTATTAATCAGTATGACCTTAAAGGAATTACTTCAGAGAGTCTAACTTTTCCACCCATAAAATGGATGTGTTAAGATACCACCTTCTTGCTGAGTGCAAGGAAAATTATGACCGTTAAAGAATAGTCCAAGAAAGTGGGCATGTCATTTACATGATTATGAAGATTTATTATGGGAAAGTTAGAAGGGCATGCCTGTACAGAGCCATACAGAGGCCTGAGACTTATCTTCGGGATTCACACAGGGATTCTGTTGTAAAACTTGCTCTTGATGTCAGTACCATTCAATATCACAAGAACAGGAAAATGAGGACTGAGGTTCCAGCCACGGCTAAGTTTGTGTCGTGACAAGACCACGTATTTGCACTGTCTGTATAGAGAATAGGGACTAGCACACACAATGCTCATACATGCTGGCTTCTGCTAAAGTTCTCTCCATCTGTCTATCTCACTAAATTCTTTAGAAGTCTTACCACTACCCTAGTTTTTCACAGATGAGAGGCATAGGGAGATTGCCATATCTAGACATGCTACTAAAAGGCATTCAAGGAAAAACGCACGTGAAAAGTGCTTGTGTTAAGTGAATGTTCAAATTATATAACAAATTATACTAGATAGCAAGCTGCTTTACCTAGAGTTCTTTTATACCTTTTTAACCTTTTGTGTTTAATATGGTTCTTGTACTCGTGCATGAACATTCACTATAAAGTCTTTCCTGGTTTGTGCCAAGGGCAGACATCTCTATGCTTCTCCTTTGTTCTTAACCTGATTTTCATCCCTGACACTTTGGGTGGCCTTATATATGAGCAAAATAATTTCCCCATGTCTCTAATTTCTCCACCTATTACATGGCTCTAATAATGCCTCCCTTGAAAGGATGTTGTGCAAGTTAATTATCATAAAGCTACTTTTTTCTTTTGCTGCTTATGCAAACTAGAAACCCAAAGGGCCACCCAGACTTCATCCCTGTGGTAAAAGCTTGGCTCCTCCTAGACAGTTAAGAGTATCACTTCTTGGTGGACCTCCAAATGTTGCTCATTGCACACAGAACTAACTCTCTCTCTCTCTCTCTCTCTCTCTCTCTCCCTCTCTCTCTCCATATCTCCACATGTGGCAGTGGCAGTACTTGCAGTGAGTTCCCACAAATGCCCTGTGTGGTCAAGGCGTGATCTCATTCCTTTTAAAGTTCCTGGGAAACACTGTCAACTTATTAGGATTTATGGAGCCAGTGACCACATCTCTTGATGTATTTACAGTGCAGCATGGAGAAACTATCACACATAGGGAAAATGTACAGAGGATCAACTTATTTTAAAGGCAGAGACAGAGGCTCTAGTGGAGTCTAGAGCTTCGCTCTCCAGATGTGGTCCACACACAGTCTGACAGCATAGGTAATGCATTGGCTTGGAGTTTAGAAGCCCAGGACCTCAGCTTCCCTCCTACCCTGAACTACTCTGAACTACCGACAGATTCTGCAATCTAGCAATGCCCATGGTGCTGAGTTTCCCCATTCAAACTTGAGAAGCATCCCTCTGTTTAAAACTGAAACCCTGAGAAAACGAGCATCCAGGAGAGGTGCCTCATACTCTCCCCCCTCTCTATTCTCTATCTAAAAAGCCACTCTTAGTAGCTCTGCTACAGTTAGGGTCTGAGTTATTGTTAGATGCAGCCCAACACCCTTGTGAAGAACTGACCATTGCTGCTGCACTGAGTTACATAGTCTGCAAGTCAAAAGATTCTTGCATGAACGTAATTTTTATCACAGTGCTTACAATTCTGTGACACTTGGCTTGCTGCCTGTTATTATTGCCACTGTTGTTGCTATGAAAGCTCAAATTATTTCCATATTCAAGGAGAAAGAGAAATAAAAGATATAAAAAAAGAAGAGAAGAAAGAAACCAGGCATTTGAGCAAACAAAATTTTTACTTTTGTAGTCTGGTTTTGTTATAAATAAATTTTCTGTTAATAACAAAGGGCTAAGGTGTTTTCCTTGTCCTCTTCTTTCTTTCTTTTTTTTTTTTTTGTTGCTGTTTGTTTTTCGAGACAGGGTTTTTCTGTGTAATAGTCCAAGCTGTCTTGGCGTTTGCTTTGTAGACCAGGCTGGCCTTGAACTCACAGAGATCCGCCTGCCTCTGCCTCTGGAGTACTGAAATTAATGGCTTGCACCAGCACTACCTTGCATCACTGTCCTTTTCTTAATAATAGAAATCTTTCTGTACTAATTGAACAGCATTGGTGAAAGAGGATGTATTCCTTTTAAATTTACTTAATTTTCCAGTGGATAATAAGGTGAGACACCTAATAAGAATCTCTACTTTTTACTACGTGGTCTTTCCTATCATCTTCATGGCCTTAGAGTCACTATTGACTGACTCTCCCATTTGCTCCTTCTGAAGGTACTTTTTACTGTTGACAAAGTGATCTCAGAAGAATGTAAATTTGAAGTATTAATGAGTGATTTTTATCTATATACTTGATCATAAATAGCTGTTAAGATCCTAAAAGGATTGACAGGTATTGTGTGCTTCCTCATGAAGATCCACAGGGCAACTTTAGAACTCTCCCTTTCAAAAAAAAAAGATAATTGATTTATTTTTGAGACTAAGTCTCATGTGTCCCAGGCTGACATTACCTTTTATGTGGGAGGATGAACTTGAACTTTTGACTCTGCTGATTCTGCTCATGAAAGCTGGGATTATAGGCACCTGCCGTCAAGCCTAGTTTTCCTGAGAACTAGTTTCATTAGCAATAGAAGCTGAATCTCAACAAGAGGCCAATCTAGAACAGGAAATACAAGGTCAAGGTCATCTACCCCCACTTGGACCTTTGGAATGACTTGGTTTTGTTTTGTTTTTGCCACTTTGCCTAACTGAAGAAGTTATGTGAAATCAACTAGAAGAGCAGTCAAGATTCTGTCCACGCTCATGGTCAACTTTCAGTACTTGAAGCGATCAGACCATTGGGCCATCAGACTGACACATGAGTGCTAATACAGTCATGATTACAACTGAGAACAACCCAGAAAATCTCAGTCTACAGAACTAGACTGATGATAACACACATTTGAGGCTCTAGTTGGGGGTGGGGTAGGGTGGTGATTTATTAAGTAGTGTGTAGGCTGGGTGTTTGTTTCCCCACAGCTGTGTTAGCTAGCTCCTTTGGTCCCTTCTCATTAATTCAACTTTTTCTGAGCCGCTGACTTATGTGTGCAGAAACTAAATTTGAGCCATGGTGATAACTATCTTTTTGTGTGTGTGTGTGTGATGCTGTGCCTGATCCTGTGTAATATTAAACATTGTTAAAGTCCTGGCTTCTTTTCCTGGAACAATCTAGACTTTGTTTGGTCTTCTGTGTACCTTGCCTGCTGCTGAGATTTTTTTGCGCTTCCTCCCTTGATCCCCTGTGTCAGGGTCTGTTGCTTCCTATGAAATACCCCTGTGTAGGTGAGAGAAAGGCTGGAGGTGCACACCTGACAGGTCCATCTTAAATCCTGTTGGCACTTGCTTTGGGGATGTCCCTGACTTATTTGCAGTGGCTTATATAATCCTGCAGGCCACAATGTCAGAATGTCCAGAGATTGTTAGCACCCCTTGAAACAGAATCTGCCTTTTAGCAGGATTTCTAAAGTTCCTATAGACAATCATGAAAGGGGAAAAAAATCTTACTGCTACTTTGATCTTCTTCACTCAAACAACCCTTTGGCAAAATCTGACAGGGTCCTGAAGAGATGCCTCACCATGTACTGGTCTTGAAGACTGGAGTTTAATTCCCAGCACCCATGTTGGGTGGTTCATAACTGTTTAGGACTCCAACTCCATGGAGATTTTAGACCTCTGGCCTCCTCTGGCCTCAGTGCTCATTTGCACAAACCCAATAGACACTACATAATTAAAAAAAATAGTAAAAATGTGAAGAAAGAAAGCTTGTCACAGAACCCAGTTATCTACAGATACTTCCCGTCAGCATAGTTACAGCAGGCTTTGCCCTCCCTTGGAAAACACATGGGAAGTCTGGATGGGCGGTAGTGGCTTTCCCTAATGTACTTAGTCATGGGGCCAATGTCTGCCTGTCCTGGTAAATATCTGGTCTCTTCTTGTTTTTCAAGTAATGGTAGGTGATGTGGTTTGTGGTTTCAGGACCTGATGCATGTTGTCAGACGCCAGTCCAAGGATGTGTTGGTTTCAGTTGCCTGAGGAAAGAGCATCGTTTGGCTTGTTTTCCTTTTCTGGGAAATTCGGAGTGAGTTGGAAGCTCTCCACTGAGAAAGCATTTGTTCACAGAGAAGGGAGCAAGGGCTGGAGATCTTGGGATGGTTCCCCTCAGAAAAAAATGATAATGCTGCCAATTTTACTTTGAAAAATGTCTTACTTTTAACAATAACTTGTACTCATACTGACTGTGACACTTTCCACGGGGGCAAGTTGACATCTCTTAGAGAATGAGTAAAAGCGAATCTAATAAAGGAGATAAATATCCCTGATTCTGTTTGTTGCTAAGGTCATGGGCCAGAAAGAAGGTGCTCATTCAGTCAATACCCCTGAAACTGGATATTTGAGATTATTTTGATCACTTTGGATTTCAAATTATATTTATAGCTTGTTTGAGACAGTGGCTCACTGTGTAGCCCTGATTGGTCTGGCACTCACTATGTAGATTAGACCAGGCTGCCTTTGAACTCATAGAGATCTCCCTGCCTTCGACTCTTGAGTGCTGGGATTAATGGCCTGCACCACTAGCCCCATCTTTGTATTTATAAGTGACACATAGCATTGCTTGTGTTTATGGGGTATAATGTAACGCATCAACAGGTGTATACATGTTATCAGCACATAGTTATTGGCACAGTCACCATCTCAATGCTTATTGTACATTTGTAAGAAATATTCTCCTACTAGCTGTTTTGAAAATTTCAATGGCTTGTCAACTAGTTATCCCATTGCGCTATCCAGTTGCCTCTCACAGCCACTAGCTGGCCCTATTTGGATTCTCACTTCTTTTCTATTTTCCAGGCTCTCGTAACTACTCTTCTGTTGTCTACATCTCTGAAATTGACTTTCTAGCTTTAGCCATTGTAGAAGGGAGAATATGGGGTATTTGTCTTTCTGTGTCTGAATTATTCTATAGAGCACAATGTCTTCCAGTTCTGTGTATGTTGCTGAAAATGGCAGAGTTCCATTCTTTTTATGCCTAATATAGAGATCCATCATGTGTCTATGCCTGTACCTATTCATCTGTTGATGTACATGTTGACTGAATCTATGTCTTAGCTGTTGTGAATTGAGATGCACTAAACATGTAATTGTGATTTCAATGGCCAATATTTGGACTGATGCATTATTAGGTAGTTACGTTTCTAGCTTTTGAGGAGCCCTTACACTGTTTTCCATGATCACTAAAGTGGTATACATTTTCATCAACAATTTACAAATATCCTCCCTCCCAACAGATATTTCCAGGCTACTCATCCAAGTAAGAAAGAATTTCCTGAATGCCTAAGGAACCTGGCATACATTTAACACTAGCAGACTGCTGCCGTTTAAAAGTTCACGCCCCAACATTCTCATCTGATGCCCAACTTCTCCTTAGTTGCTGTTTCCATCACTCTGCCTCCCGCCAGGTCCAGATTACATTTTTTACACCTTTGAACTTATACCAGTATACATTTCTATGAATTTTAATTTTTTTCATTGTGTCTCTTGATTGATTGTGAGAGCAAAGAAGAAAATACTTAAAGTGGTGTGGCACCCAAGGCCAGAAGTAGAACCCCACTTTATAAGTACAATAAAGAGCTAAGCCACTTTTACATGAAATTATTACATCGGCATTCTGAAATTGAAATTAAATTTGACACAGATGGTTAAGAATGGGAAAATCGTGATCCCTGAAAGCACAGTTTTATCAGAATCTCCAGCTTATGTGTTCTCTATCCACCCTGATGTCTTCTAACTGCCTTAGAGCAGATTATACAAGTTCTGGTCTTCTGTGTCTGGTCCTTGTGTGATAAAGTGAAACTCAGGAATACTTTCTGTCCTTTCCCACCTGGAAGTCACAGCATCTTCATTGTGCTGCTTCTAAAGAAATATCAACACCAGGTTTTGTCAGTCCTGGAACAGGCCCTGAATGACCAGGAATATAACTTGTGGTCTCTGGGAGATGGGAATAATTGAATGGAGCCTACTGTGATGTTGCCCCAGGGAAAAGGTGTTTATTTTTCCACCAAGCTTATTTTGCAGAGATATTTTCTCTAAAACCTTTGTAACTCATGAGCTCTATGAGCTCAGATTCAACTTTTCAACCTGTTTAACCCACTTTAGCCTTGCTATCAAAATGAGAAATTAGGTGGTTCCCTTAACTAAGATATGAGTTTCTTGGGCACCTGAGGATAGGGAACCTGAAATGAACCTATCCTATAGCCATACTGATGAATATCTTGCATATCACCATAGAACCTTCATCTAGCAATGGATGGAGATAGAGACAGAGACCCACACTGGAGCACCGGACTGAGCTCCCAAGGTCCTAATGAGGAGCAGAAGAAGGGAGAACATGTACAACGAAGTCAGGACCACGAGGGGTGCACCCACCCACTGAGACAGTCGGACCGATCTATGGGGAGCTCACCAAGGCCAGCTGGACTGTGACTGAAAAAGCATGGGATAAAACCGGACTCTCTGAACATGGCGGACAATGAGAGCTGACAAGAGGCCAAGGACAATGGCACGGGGTGTTGATCCTACTTCAGGTTCTGGCTTTGTGGGAGCCTAGACAGTTTGGATGTTCAACTTCCTAGATCTGGATGGAGGGGGGAGGACCTTGGACTTTCCACAGGGCAGGGAACCCTGACTGCTCCTGGGACTAGAGAGGGAGGAGAAGAGGAGTGGGGGGAGGGGGAGAGGGGCGGGAGGAGGGGGAGGGAAACGGGAGGCGGGGAGGAGGTGGAAAATTTTTTTTTCAATAAAAAAAAGAAAAAAAAAAGAAAAAGAAAGAATAAATGTTCCCATTTTGGAAAATCTTTCACTGATGAGTTTTGAGAAGGCACTTTATAAGATAAAGGGCCACACACTCTAGAGGTGGGGTTGCGTTTGTTTCTAGAGGTTGATTTTTTTATGCATACTTTCACATAACCACAGGCTTTGTACTTCAAAATGGTCACCTTGAAGCTTGCCTCTTGGTGTCAGAAGTCCTTCTGTATGTGTGTTGCTTTTATTGGTTGATGAATTAAAAAAAAAACTATTTTGGACTGTAATAGGGTGGAATAGAGCTAGGTGGGGAAAACTAAACTGAATGCTGGGAGAAAGAAGGTGGAGACAGTGAGATACTGTGTAGCCACCAGAGAGGAATGACGTGAGCTGCCAGCTGGAACTTTGCCGGTAGGCCATGAGCCTCATGGTAAAATATAAAATAATGGAAATGGATTAATTCTAGATGTAAGAGCTAGCTGCAATACACTTAAGCTATTGGTCAAATATTATTGCAAATAATATAGTTTCTGTGTGATCATTTTGGGAGTCTGGGAGTCCAGGAAACGAACAAGCAGCCTTCAACAACAGCCTCTTTCTTCCATTTTTTTCTGCTGGAGCTCAGAGGTATTTGAACCTGCCTTCATGGGCAGTTTCGGAGACACACTGCAAGTCTGGTCTCTATAAATAAAGTTACATCCAATTCTTGACTGTGACATTCTTTTCCAACTTGTATCCAAAATCTTCATCAGATTTCATATTAGATGTTGTTTTTTTCTGGAAGTCTAAGTATCTGTCTAAGAGTTGAGATTTAGTATTTGGTAAGGAAATCTAATTCAATAGACTCTCCTTGGAGTATTCTGAAAGTACAAAATGGATGTTTTAGAAACATGCTGAAGGGCTGGAGAGATGGCTCAGCGGTTAAGAGCATTGCCCGCTCTTCCAAAGGTCTTGAGTTCAATTTCCAGCAACCACATGGTGGCCCACAACCATCTGTAATGAGGTCTGGTACCCTCTTCTGGCTAACTGTATAAATAATAAATAAATAAATATTTATAAAAAAAATAAGAAACATGCTGAAAATATAATCCCAAGGAAAGAAAAAACATTTAATTGGTATTAAAAACATTATTAATTGGTATTATAGGTATACAAGTCTATATTCACTTCAATATATATATTATAAATAAGTGTGTACTAAAGCTCTTACTGATGCTACCTCCTTCTATTTCCTATCAATGTTAATAAAGGCTGTGTGTGTGTGTCTGTGTGTGTGTTTGGCAGAAGTAGCCAGTAATTAGTTATTTATTCTTTTACCATAAATTAATTCATATCTTAAATTGAAACCTGGCAACTGAATCTTTAATGGCAAAGAGGAGATTGTCACTGCCTTCATTCAAATGTTAAAAGCAGTTTAATATTAATCAAACACTCATCTAAATGAATGTAAAGACCAAACCAGACCTAAGGAGAACCTACCCCAGTCAGCACTGTGGAGGAGAGGAACAGCCTCAAAGTTAAGGAACAGCATTTGAAGAGCCCTTTCCATAAGGACCCGAAGGAGGAGGATTGGTGGGGAATCTGCTACAGTGAGAGGCTGCTGAAAAGACAGCTAGAGAGAGGATGGTGGAGACTGGAGGGAAAAAAAGGTCAATGGGACTTAAATGGTAGGAGGTGAAGAGGGAGCCACAGAAAAAACACGAGGACATGTGGGACTTTCTAATTTATTATCGACACTGGAATACTTGTTGAGTAAAACAAGGAACTATGAGGAACTACCAAAATACACATAAACTTCCACTATCCAGAGCAAGCCATGACATATGCAAACTTTACATGAGGTCTCTTCCCTAGAGAGTTTGTTCTTCTTCCTGGAAGCAATGCTAAACCACTGTGGAGTTCAGGGCCTGGAGTGAGAGTGAGGATGTGGCCACATCTGCATCCTGAAAAGACTGTTCTGGTGATTCCTTTGGGACCGGAATGGTAGCCTCTTCCTTACATGCCAAGATGCCGGGTTTGTTACAGATCTTCTTTCTGCTCCCCCTTCCTTTCCTGCTCCTGTCCCAGTGCTCAGCATACATCTGTGCAGCAGCTGCAGAGCTGGGATTCCTGAGACTCTCGCTAATTTGTAGCATTATGGGGATGGTGCCTGGCAGTGAACTGCTCCCATTAGCGCTGCTCATGTTCACGTTGTAAGCTTGATGCCTTCCACATGCTCCTGTTTTATTTCAATCCCCCTGTGGCCAGTCAGTAATTAACTCAGTGGAGGAATTTGGTCCAACCTAGTGTCTTTCGATGCTAAAAATTTTAGAAAAATCCGGCCTGTGCATGTGAACCAATGGAAAACAGGTTTTGAACTCACAAGGGACTTTGTTCACATGCCTGTGTTTTTTTCCAGAATTTCTTCTGTCTTTCACAGAGCCTTGAAGATTGGAATCACTCGTTTCTAGTCACAGTTGTAGTTGCCCTGGCTCTGCCTGAACCTTGCCAGGGCTGAGAACACAGTCTTTCCTTTTTACCATCAGAAATGGCATCTTATTTGATGCATTTCACTATTCTTTCAGCTTATCCCACAGATTTTGTTTTCATAGTCTAACAGTGGTTATGAACCCATCTCCTCTGATAAACATGCAAGGTAAGCTCACATGCAATTCACAAGCAAATATGCTGAATGCTCCTAGGGAGAATCCTTTCTGTGAATCTGTGAAAAAAAATTACAGAGATGCTTGCATTAAAATGAGAGGAAAGAGCTGAATGCATCAGCCAGTAAAGGAAGATTTTTAGAGCTGTCTAGATTACATTTTCAACTGGAAATCCTGACTCTTTCATATAGTCAAGTTATTTTAAAAGTAAACTTGCAAATCATAATACGTGATAGTTGGGGTCACTTTATATGGTGTTCATGAAGACTAGAAGCAGAGACTCATGATTCTACAATGTAATTTGATAAAGGAAGGTCATTGGTTAATTAATAAAGAAACTGCTTGGCCTGATAGGTTAGAACATAGGTGGGTGGAGTAAACAGAACAGAATGCTGAGAAGAAGGGAAGTGAGCCTGACGCCATGCTGCTCCTCTCTGGGGCAGACGCGATGAAGCAAGCCGCCAGGTCAGACATGCTGAATCTTTCCCTGTAAGACTGGTGCTGCACAGATTACTAACTATGGGCTAGGCGAGATGTGAGAATTAGCCATTAAGAGGCTAAAACTAATGGGCCAAGCAGTGTTTGAAAGAATACAGTTTCTGTGTAATTATTTCTGGGCATAAACTAGCCAGGCAGCCAGGAGCCGGGTGGCAGGATCGCAGCCCGAAGCTCATTCTACAGTAATTATATGACAATTGGAAAGTGTACAATGCCATCTTCTTCTCTATTTTAGTATATACCATTTCATATTTACAATAAAAACACATATTCATAAGAATACTTACATTCCTCTGGCAAAAGTAGTTTCTATTCAGGAACCTTGATTTTTCCACAGAAATAGAAGTCAAGACTTGATTGATAAGTGATAAGAAACATGCAATCTTTCATGGATTGAAGCAATCAGATCCCTCTTTTTTTTTTTTTTTGTGGTTCTAGAAATTGAACTCAGTATCTTGTATGTGCAAGACAAGTGATCCATCAATGAGCTAAGCCCTGACTCCCTTCGGTAGTAACCAGTCAGAGGCCTTAGAATTATATTTGAATCTTGTTTTGTTTTTGTGGTTTCTTTCTTTTTAATAATACCACTTTTATTGGAAATAGATTCTTTTCTCATACATTTTGATTACAGTTTTTGACCTCTACTCCCCTTAGTTGGTCCCCATCTCTCCTCCTCTCCAGATCTACCCCTTTTCTGTCTCTCATTAGAAAAGAGATATCTTCTAAGAGATAACAACCAAGCATAGCAAAATAAAATATAATAGATAAAACAAAAGCTAACCTATCAAATTTGGACAAAGCAACAGGAAGCAAAGATTTACAGTACTACTTTTCAACGAAACTTATTCTCAGAAAATGAAAAGAATGAAATTTATGCCTTGGCAATACTGAAACATGCATGGGCAGCCCGTATATGGCAGTTCTGTTGAACTTCTCCATATTGGGTTTTATGGTCTAAGTTGATGACGACAACTGACCAGGTCTCTTCCTCAAGAGGGCTCCAGATCTCATTACAGATAGTTGTCAGCTACTTTGTGGTTGCTGGGAATTGAACTCAGAACCTTTGGAAGAGCAGGCACTGCTTTCAATTGCTGAGTGGAAAAAGTTAGAAATGTGATATATATATATATATATATATATATATATATATATATATATATATAGTGTATTTTTCTAAATTTCCTTTCTGACTTTGCCATTTTTCCTTCCTTAGACATCTTGATGTCACAGTGTCTCCACCACAGCTTCTAACTTTACATTTTTAAATTCTCCTGGCTTATAGGAACATTGCCTTTTCTTGATTTCTGTTTTAACATACTCTTCAGGTAATATTGAGAATAGAAAACTTCATAAAATGTAAAGAAGGAAGACATCAATCTTTATTCAGTCTAAAAAAGTCTCCTCTATTTAATAGGAGACAAAACAGAATTGTCAGAGGCATTTCTGTGGCATGCCTTTGTTCCTCTTCCTGTGTTTGTCACTGGAAGCTAACCCATGGTCTTTAAATTCCAGGAAAAGGGACTTACTGGTGGGCATTTAACTCACTGTCATGGAACTTCAGGAGTTTTTTCTTAGGAAGTCCAGGAAGATGGACGGGACTGATTGTCTATAAGCAGTCACTTACTCCATTTTTAAAAGAAATACACCCCATATAGTCAAGATCCCACGTGGAGAAGAGCTTAACATTCTTCCCCTGTTTCTTTATTCAGTTATTCTTCATGGTCCTCACTTCCCACTCCTAGGCAGTTTTCCAGTTCCCAGTGATATTTATTAGGGACAGGCCACCCAGCTAGTCACTGTGTCTCTTCTGAATTCCTATTGCACTTTATTGTCTTTCCTACTTGATTCTTTCCAGCCTTGCTGTTTCCCTTCCTGCTTCTTGTAAAGATGGCCAGCTTTGTATCTAGACCAAATTTCAGGAAAATTCTACTTAATCAGAATGCTTGAGGACCTCAGGGTTGCGGAATTTGATTGCAAATATGTACTCAAAATTGGTCTGACTTTTTATAGTATGTCTAAGATAACTTACTCTCTTTTTGCATTTCCCCAATAAGCACAGGAGGAAATCATGAAAATTTATATACCTTTGAAGAACTCACAGATTCAGAATCGAACAAAGTTCCTAGTCCTAATACTTGACATCTGGAGCTAGCATATAAGACACAACATTTTATCATTGTTCTCAAACTTTATCCCTAAAACCTGAACTTCAGTCACTGACCCAAACTTAGGTGTTCAGTCAGAAGAAGTGATGGTAAATGATGACATCAGGAAAGCCAAAGGAGTCATGGCAGGACCTCAGGTGATATCAAGGAGACCAAGGTGAGGGAGATACATGAGAATATGCCTGAATGCAGAAGAATAATTCATTTGCAGCCTTTCACAGGGTGAGACTGGTTCTTTGTAATACTAGATCTCAGATAGCAACTCACTGTGCTGTTTCCTTCAGATCTTCAGCATCTACTCGTACATTCTCTTTTTGTTCCTCTGTACATATATCTGAGAAACTGTTGAAAATACAGACAGTGAAGACTGATGATTAGATCTATTAGGACACATATTTGAATACCATCTTTATAATTTATTGAGTAATTTTGAATAGTCATTGTCTCTGTAAGTCTTAGTTTTCTTATCTGTAAAAGTGGATTGATAATATTTTCTGCATAGAAGAGCTATGAGGATTAAATGAAGTTATACATGTAAACATAGGCGATCTGTTTTTTTTTTTTTAACAAAAGTAATTTGCTAAATAATAGTATTTCAGGAATAATTGTTGTTATTACTACTGTGGAATGCCAACAATTTCACGTTACTTCTAGTGTTCGTTCTCCCTCCTATACATTGCTGTAGTCTGTTTGCTTATATAGGTCTGGATACACTACACTACACAGCTGTAGTAAATGTTTGTTGCTATGCTCTTCCAGAGGCAAAATGTAAACCCAGTTGTTTAATTTTATTTATCCCTTCAAACTATATAGCCTTCTTATTAGCCATAAAGTTATTACAGTAAATAATTGTGGCAAGATGTTCATGCAGGAAAAATATTTCATCTATGAAAAATATCAAGTAACTCCTATTGTGCTAGAATTGCTACTTATATCATAGGCATATTTCTGTGTTTTATTGACTCATTTAGTTACATGGTTACATGCCTAGGAGTGGTATAAACTAAACACATGAGTTCTGTTTTTAATATTTTAGAGGAATTCCCATTGTGATTCCAACTATGACTAGAGTAGTTTACAAAGGTATTAATGTTCCTCATTCTCCACATTTGTACCAGGATTTGTTACTTGTTTTCTCAATGATAGCCATTCTAACTTACTTGAGATGGAATCTCAAAGTAGGGCTTTAAATTCAATCTGAAGTGAATGGTTACTCCCATAACATTTGTACCATATTCACACACCAGACGGCCTGTCTTGCCAGAAGTTGTTATTGTAGCTTACAGGGTTCTTATCTGGGTAAAACTGATAACTATTTTTCTTCTTTGGTAGTGGGCATGGTACCTTTTAGTACCTGAAAGCTAACCACAAGGCATTTCTAGAACTACAAAGCTTATAGGTTAGCACCAGATTGATTTCTTTATGTTTCATCATTCAAGTATGTGGTATCTTTAGCAACAGGGTCTTACCATTAAATTCTGGGGGGGGGTAACTAAGAACAATAAGTATAACTTATAATATTTAGGGGTCTATCAAACCCCACTGGTTATTAACTACAAAAGAGGTTATACATCCTACATTTTATTTGGTAGACCATCCTTCTGTTATAAGGTAGCTCCATTCAAATTCATTTCATATGTATATATAGATATATATTATATATTTTAGGAAAAATATGTTTTAGGAAGCTCCTACAATAGTAGGTTTCCATATGACTTTTCAAATGACCATTAGTATTCATTTATCTCTCCTTGTATCCTTTCACCTCTCTTGCCTTTCCATCCCCACTCCATCTACTCTTTTCTGTTACACTATCTCCATTTTCCCCTTTGTATTACTGAATTTTGTCTCTATTCCCTAAAAGGACCCCTTTTCCTATGACTCATAGATTTGATCCTGTATGGAGTTCCAGAATCCCTATGTGGCTCATTTCTGGCTGATTTTATACTTAACTCGTTCTCTGACTAAATGATTAACTCCTCTACCTTGTCTTCAAAGCGTTTAGTTTTTTTTTATTCAATTTTGTCCATTATTTTGGTGAAGCTTTGCACTGAATTTTTTTATTTTGCTGATTGAGTTTTTCTGTTCAAGTATTATTTCAGTTTGGTCTTTCTTATTTTATCACCTTCATTCTGGAACTTGCTCATTTCCTCCTTAAGTTTCTTGAACAAATTTATACTTGTTATTTTGAAACAATTGTCTTGTGTATCAAAAGTGGTTTTTGTTATGGAATGTTATAATGGAGGTACTAATTTCTGGAGGAAAGATAGTATCTTATTTATTCATGCTGCTTGTATTTTTATTGTCAGACTTAGGCATCTGGAACTAGTTTCTCAGCATTGTTTCCTGGTATTGCTATCTGGTCTCACTTTTATTGCATAGGTATTTGGGTTTTTATTGATTGAGAGGCTATAAGCCAGATACATGGTCCTTGTACAACTCTCTGTTGATGTGTGCATGGGTGTTGGAGGTGGTCCCAGCTCAGCTAGGGATGGGTGCAATTTCTGAATTCAGGAACTAAACTTCTGTAGTGTTAGAAGATCTTGCTGCTGATCTTCAGAAGTGTGTAAAGGGTTTACTAGATTCTTCAGTGGTCCTTAAGTGGCAGGGTCTTGGGTACCACCAAGCAAGGACAGTGCTCCCTGAAGGCAGCATAGAGACTGCCACACTGTCTTCAGGTTGAGGTGTTTGGGGTGGAGGCTGGGCTGGTTCAAGGCACAGAATACAATGCAGTCCTAAAATACTTTGTCAGCTGAGGTGGCAGGTAGATTCAGGGGCTCCCTTCCTGTGGTCAAAGTTACAAAAAGCCATGCAATTCCAAGGTAGTAGAAGATAATAGGGTATCTGGCAGTCAGGTAGATGGTTAGGTTCTGGAGATTCTGACTTAGGGTTTGAGTCATAGGATGCCATACTCTTCTTTAGCTTTTTCTATTGTTTCTTTGCTTTGTAGTTTTAGCATCTTGTGCATGAGATGCTGTTAAGAGGTTCTTTTTTTTTTTTTTTTTTTTTTTTTTTTTTTTTTTTGTCTTTTTGGACTTCTAAATATCGCCTGTGTGTTTATACCCATCTCCTTCTCTAGAGTTGTGGATTTTTCTGCTATAATTTCATTAAACAAATTCTCAATGACTTTTATTTTTAATCTCACTTTTTTCTTCTACTTTAGGGATTTGTAAGCTTGGTCTCATCACTGTGGACCATTTCCATTTTGGTAGCTTTCTTCTTCTTTGTTTCTGAATTTCCCCTAAGGTACTGTATTGATTCTTTGATTCATTTGTCTGCTTGTTTGTATCCCCTTTGAGGCCATTGATCATTTTTGCTAGTTAGCTTTTGAGCTCTTCAGCTGTCACTTGTATTGTATTGTTTTAATAAAATGCTGATTGGCCAATAGCCAGGCAGGAAGTATAGGCAGGGCGATCAGGCAGGAAGTATAGGCAGGGTGACGAGAACAGGAGAATTCTTGGAAGAGGAAAGACTCAGTCTTGCAGTCGTAACCCAGAAGCAGAGGAAGAAAGATGAGAATGCCTCACTGATAAAAGAAACCAAGCCATGTGGCTGACACAGATAAGGATTATGGGTTAAGATGTAGAAATTAGTTAAAAAAGAAGCCTGAGCTAGTTAGGCCAACCAGTTTATTACTAATGTATGCCTCTGTGTGTTTTCTTTGCAACTGGATGGTTGCAGGATCGGGCAGGATAGAAACTTCTAACAACACAGTCTGGCATACAGTATGAACTCATATTTAGCTTAGACAATTTACTGAGACTATGCCTCAAAAATAAAAGGAAGGGTTCAACACTACTATATTTTCCTAGCATGAATGAGGATCTGGATTCAAGTGCCAGTACTCATATTCCCATTGATATATAACAATAGTCATATTGGACATGAAAATCACATGATAATTTAGTTATGAAATACAAATAAGATACTAGCCGAGGAAGGAAATACTGCATAATGATTCTTGCTAAAAGTTTTCCTATCCTTTGGAAAGTACAAATCATGGTTCTCTCAGTACTAATTTAGCAGGCATTGACTGGGCACTTTTTTTGTGCCAAACAATGTGGTAGACTTTAAGTAATATATAATGAATGAGACAGTTCTTGGCCCTCAAGAAAATTTAACTTAAATGTTAACTGTCTTACTTTTTGGTTCATATAGCTACCGAGTGACAGATTTGGGATGTACATGAGAGCAGGGTACCTTGATCATTGCCATCTACACACAATTATCTACCTGTGTTGTTAGATACTCTTAATTTTAGTAATTATATCTTCAATGGCAGACTTTTCTCTAAAGTTCTCTTTCTCTGAGGACATTTTGGCATTTGTTCTCTATAGGATTTCACTTGCTAGGTCAAGGGGAATGTTTTTCTCGGCAAGATGCCAATTTGTCTCTCCTTTGTGGGGTTGGTGTGCTCTGTGCTGTAGCGTGGTAGCTGCCTTCCTGAGAAGTTCCTTTATATAGCTCACACCAAAAATAGTTATTTCAAAGAGGGGATAAAAAATTTGGAGCGGTACCATTTAGACTCACACAATGGAGTAATTTTGCCTGCAGGCATTTAAATAACCACTGGTATTTTTGTAGCTTTAAACCCATAGTTATAATGCTAAACATCCCTTGGCAAATTCAGTCTTCATTGTACTTAGTTTTTGACTAAAATGAATGGCCTTTAAAAATATTCTCTAAGATGATCATGTTTTACTCACTTTTATCACATTTTTCTCAATTTTGAGATAAATATATCAAAAAAGTTCTCAAGTGAAGAAGTTGACAAAATTCCTCCATCCTGTCTGATGTAATGTTAGTTTCAATAGTATAGCCATGTGCACAATTAAATTGCAGTGGTCATTGCCTAGTTGAACGATATTTTTGGATATTTGCCTAATACCAAGTCCTGAACTTGGTACTGGAGATATAGTGGCACATACTATGGAAAACCTCTGCTATAGTAGGGTATGCATTCCAATAGGGTAGATGACCTGGAAAAAGAGAAACAAAAGTGTGGGGTAACACCACAAGGTAGTTAGTATGCAGAGAAAATGAAATAGTGGCAGGTAACAGCCAGATCATAGAGAATTCTGGGAACTGTTGAAGGGCTTTTGTTTTTGTCTCTAGATATACTACTCCCCTGAACATGTTCTATTTTGTCTGATCTCAAGAGTAAACTGGGGGTGAGGCCTGCTTAGTACTTCCATCAGAAGACTTGGAGTTTTATTCTAAATGTAATGGAAGCTACTAGGAGATTTTGAGCTAGAAATGCCATACTGTGATCTGTAACTTTGAAGACTTATTCTGGTTTCTGTAGAACAAATTATAGAAGATTAAAGTGATAGCTGGGGAAATTAGGAAGCTCTCAGGCATGATTCCTCTACAAAACTGAGTCTGAGATGAAGGCTTGGGTGTAGGCAACTCATTTTGTATAGGAATTAAGGGAGCATAAGTGGAAAAAAAAGGCACATTAAGGTGGAAGGAATGGAGGCAAAACCTATTGATGTGAAAGACAATGATCAATTCTGTAGTCATCTAAAACTCCATCCCACTGTAGACCAGCTGAGAGTTCATTAGGAATGCACCTAAATTGTTCAACTCCCAGTTCCTATTGGTGTTAGGTTCCCCTTTGGGCGCTTCCTCTCTCTCTCTCTCTCTCTCTCTCTCTCTCTCTCTCTCTCTCTCTCTCTCTCTCTCTCTCTCTCTGCCAAGTTTGTGATTGAGGAAGAGTGACAGAGCACTCCCCTTTAAGAAAGGGACAGCTGAAGGTAGTTCACACCATAGAGGATTTTGGTAGATATGGCAGAACAGGCACATGGTGAGAAGTCATATTTGGATGACAATATGAGGTGGCGAGAGAGAGGCAGGTCCATGAGTCATTTTAAAATAGATTTGTGAAAATTCTTATAGGGATAGGAGTATCTATTTTTTCTACAGTAAACATTGGTCACTGATTTCATGACAATTTGCCTCTAGCTTTAGCATCAGTTCATGGTAATATTGCCATTCCCAAGTACTTTTACCTATTTAGTTTGCATCAAAGTTTACTATCTGAAGCAAAGAAATGGATGGAGATATAATAATATAAGGGGGAAGGTGATGGATATGTTACATATATCAAAACACACACACACACTTAGCACATATTCTATAAAAATAGTTTAACATGGGCTAAGTATACGGCTCAGTTGGTAGACCACTTGCCTAGCATGTACAAATCCCTGGGTCTGAGATCCACTGTTGAACAAACTGGGCATGGTAGCAGATAGCACATGGTTATAATTCAACTCTTGGGAGAAGGAGACACGAAGATCAGAAGTTCAAGAACATCCTCGCCTATACAGTGAATTTAAGGCCAACCTATACCTTGTCTTAAAAAAATATAACAATAATTAATTTTAAATGGTTTAAAACCCTACAACCAAATGTGTACAGCTTCAGGTATATTCTCAGTGCGATGTGTTTGATTGATTATAGAATCATCTGAAAACAAGGCAATGAGAACAAGCTTGGGCTTGTTGTGATTGGGACCTTAAAGTGCATTCTAGTTTAGACAAATCTCTGAAAGAGTGGGAAACTAATGGGCAACATCAGAAATGTCTGTTTAAAGGTTAAGAAACAAAAGATTATTCCTCCATTGGTCACGGTTATTCAAGTTTCTTATATCATGTTAACCGAAAGCCAGGAACATAATTCTCGTAGCATGAAATCCAACATTGTGGAAAAATAATATACATCAGGACATGTCTTGGGAAAAGAGGAACATCTGCAAGCTGTCAAGACAGAAACTGCCTTATGGCTGGAGGTGCCTAAGAGGGTTATTCTAGTGAAGACCACTCCAGATGATGTTGGCAAAAGCCCAGGTGGAGATGTTGAACTGAGAGACATCTTTTGGTGTCAGAGGTAGCCGTGCATCTTCTGCAAAGCCCTGTGGTTTGTTCTCTTGGCAGCATTCTCTCTCTCTCTCTCTCTCTCTCTCTCTCTCTCTCTCTCTCTCTCTCTCTCTCTCTCTCTCTCTCTCTCTCTCTCCTCCCTCCCTCCCTCCCTCCCTCCCTTTCTCTCTCTCTCTCTCTCTCTCTCTCTCTCTCTCTCTCTCTCTCTCTCTCTCTCTCTCTCTCTCTCTCTCCCAAGACAGGATCTTTGTTTTTTCCACCCTGCATAGTCCCTGGAAGCTTTCTGTTTCCCCTGCTTTAAGCAAGTGACAATGCTACTGCTGATAATGACTTCTGTTTGATGAATCTTCTTTTGTGTGAGTGTTCTATCTCGCTATATATGCAGATATACAATGCTAAAGAACACATATTTCCTTAGTAGGTGATGTGAGAGCTTTTTGTGGCAAGAATGCTTTTGCTAAAATGTCACTTAAACAATCCTTATATTTTTGGTTGTGAGTCTAGCCTTTAACAGCCCTACTGGGCCGTGGTGGTGCATGCCTTTAATCCCAACACTCGGGAGGCAGAGGCATGAGGAACTCTGTGAGTTTGAGGCCAGCCTGGTCTATAAGAGCTACTTCCAGGACAGGCAGGGCTGTTACACAAAGAAACCCTGTCTCAAAAAACAAAAACAAAAACAACAAAAAAAACCCGAAACCAATCAACCAAACAAAAACAACAACCACAAAACAAAAAGCAAGCCCACTTAGATATGGAGGGAAACCTCAGGGGCATGGGAGAGCAAACTATGCCCCACTTTAGAAATAAAGAAGGTTCTTTGAATTAGACAATGAAGCAAATGTATGGTGAAGAGTCTCAGGATTGCTGTATGTGGAGGGTGAGGAGAGAGATGGCCTGCTGCCCGCCCCTCCAGAAGGAATTACTTTGGAATATAGTTCTCTGTCCAATGGGAATGCTGAGGTGAACTAGTCCTGTCTCTTGTGCAGTGACAATTCCTGGTGAGGTTTTGAGTTTCAGAGAAAAGTGTATTACTTTAGAGGTAGCTGAAGCATTCTGAGCTGTGCAGACATGAAGGAGAAAAGCTAACGGCTGCTTCAAACCTTCAAGAGGTGCGGTGGCTATTCTTGGTTGCCAACTTGGGGACATCTGTAATTAACTAAAATCCAAAATTTGAAGACATTCCAGTGAGGGACTTTTGCTAATTTCAAGTAGGAAGGTCCACTTCTAATTGGATCTTGAGGAAAGACACACACCTTTAATCTGGGCCGTAACTTCTGGCAGCTTTATAAGGAGATGGAAGAAAGAAGCTTTTGCCCTTTACCTGCTTGTTTTCATCTTGATAGCAAGTTCTTCCTTCTCGGACATTAGAGCCCACTAGTTTGGAATTTCAGAGTATGTTGAAGACCATCTAAGACATCCAGCCTCATGGACTGAACAACTGCCGGATTCTTGAACTTTCCATTCATAGCCAGTCATTGTTGAATTAGTTGGATCGCAGCCTGTAAGTCGTTCTAATACATTTCCTATATTCTATAAGTTCTATCAGTACAGAATCCTGCCTAATATAGGAGGCATTGCAGCTAGTGGTTAAGACTATAGGTTAAACGTTTGTGGTTTTTCTTCCTTCAGCTCTCCTCCATAGCTCTTCCTTGTGTGGTGTCAGATTTATCTGTCTCTCTATGTCTGTGTTTCCCAAACTCTCTTGACTTCCATTCGTGTGTGATCAAAGCAAGTACTGACAGGAAAGTAAGTAAGGGAAGTCAGGACAACAATCTCCTCCTTTCCTGTCTTGTTGTGGTTTGGCCTGTGGCTGACTGTCTCTGTCAGGACCATCTCTCATGCATGCATAGTCCTCATCTGGTTTTAACTATGTCTGTCTTTGTCTTTGTCTTAACTGGTTGGAAGGGGATAATACTTCTTTGGTGGAGTCCCTCAATCTGTTATTCTTATTTTCTTGATTCTATATATACTTTATTTTCAATTTTTAAAAGTCCATATTTTTTTTCCATAGTGCTAGAGATCAAACCCAAATCTTCAAGGAAGCAAGGCAAGTGCCCTGCAACCATATTATTTCCCAGCCTCTAGCCACACTTTTATTGGTATTCTCTGTTCCTACTTTGAATATATCCCTGCCTCCCTATCTAAGGTTCTTCTTATTACTACAACGAACATACTTTAAACTATGTGGCTAATAAATTGCAGAAACTTATTCTCACATGAGTCCAGCAAAGCCGAGATACAGATGTTGGAAAATTCAGCCAAGTAGTGGTGATGCACACCTTTAACCCCAGCACTCAGGAGTCAGAGGCAGGCGGATCTCTGTGATTTTTTGAGGCCAGCCTGGTCTACAAAGTGATTTTCGGGACAGGAAGGACTGTTACACACACACACACACAAACCTGTCTCGAAAAAAAAAATAGATGCTGGTAAATTTAATGACTAAAAGTACCTTCTTGCTGTGTCCTTGAGTGGTAGAAGAGGAAAGGATGTTATTCATTTGTTTATAAGGGCC
Organism: Chionomys nivalis; assembly: GCF_950005125.1. NCBI lineage: Eukaryota > Metazoa > Chordata > Mammalia > Rodentia > Cricetidae > Chionomys > Chionomys nivalis. The sequence continues at coordinate 64,603,745 of NC_080094.1, read as the reverse complement.
CTCATGTCATTTTACAGCCATGCTTTCATGAACTAGTGATCAGCACCCAAAGCATTCATGTTGCATTACTGCTATTTTGGGGTTTAGAGTTTTGACACATAAATTGGGGGTGAGTTGCCTAGGTGTTCAGTCCATTGCAGTACCAGAGTGTTTCAATGTGTGACCATGAAAACTTGACTTGTTTTGTAATTCTGTGTTTTAATTTTTTAAAATAAAACTGACAATGAGATTATTGGGCGATTGATTACTTCAGAATGAAATAAGTTGACAGACCTAATGTGCTCTGCATATAACAAACATTAGATCCCCTTGTGAATACAGTTTCTCATGGAATCATTAAAACAAATGAACAGTGTAGGTATGATGGAGTTTAGGGAACAGATCTATCTGGAAGCTACATCTATTTACATTGTTCTGTAAAGTGAGGGTTCCCACATAGCTTCAAGGGAGAGAACAAAATGGTAAGATTAAGAGCAAACAAAAACATGATGAAGCACTGGAGTGATGATGGAGTGTTGTCTGCTTTCGTGTCTGAAGAGACTAATCTCTCAGAAGGGACGTGAGACACTGAAATGTTGATCCAGTGCCATGCCAATCATGCCGTGGAATATGGTGTTTCAGGTTTTTTCTCAAAGAATGCTTGCCATTCTCATCTATCTGTCTATGTATGCATCTATCCGAAGCCTTCAAGCTTTAGTTCTAGAAATGACGATTTTCATCTTCCTCATTGCTTGGAAAGATGTGAAATCCTGCGATTAGCTAAACAATTCTCATTCTTTTCTAAGGCAGGGCTCTTTCCTGAAGGTTGGATAGAGAAAGGGAAACTGGATTACCTCCGTTTCACATTAACCCCCTTTAAGAACCCAACTGCGGTGTGAGGAGAGACAAGCAGACAATGCCAGTGATTAAGTTGGATTTATCTAATCTATCGGGGCAGACTCGCTGGAAACTTGTTTTGAGAGAAATAAATTCTTCTTGGTTTCTACAGCTTAGTAGAGGTGTTATTTTTCAGACTGAAAATAAGATGATGGATACCAGAGAAAGATAACCTGGGACTGTGTCTTTGTCACTAGTCACTCCAGGCTGTGAGAAGACAGCCGGATCAGAAGGAAGCACAGGCAGCGGTAGCGCTGCAGCAGGAGATCGTTCAGAGGTTCGGAAAATAATGTTGATGTAAAGGAAGCACACCAAAGATAAAAAAATTAGGAACTGATTAGATCCAAATTGCAGAAAATGAGCTTATGTGTATGTGCATGTATCTCTATAATCTTCCACATAGAAAAAGAACTCACTTGGGACCATAGTCAGTTAGGTGGCACGGGAGAGATGCTAAGCCTTCAATGATTTTAGTAAGGATGTGGACAGGTCCAACTCACCAAACTCACTGCTTTTACTAGTCCCACCGCGCTTTGTCAGTGTGTAGGGACTCGCACATCAGCACACGTAGGCTGATTGTGACAGGAAACATTCTCCACAGCTCACTGACAACCTCACTTCTAGGGTAAAGATCAGTAAAGACTTCTAGAATTTTTCTTGAGGAACTGTGTAATCAGTTCCTTTTATCATTTCCTTCAACTTCAGGAGCTAAACAATCAGGCATTTCCATTATCAGAGTGGCCACCACCACCATAAAGGATGATCAAGATCAAGAGCCTGGTGGTGGTGGTGCATGCCTTAAATCCCAGCACTCAGGAGGCAGAGGCAGGCAGTTCTCTGTGTGTTCAAGGCCAGCCTGGTCTGCAGAGCAAGTTCCAGGACAGGCTCTAATGCTACGTAGAGAAACCCTGTCTTGATAAACAGACAAAGAAAAGATGATCAAGAACTAACACTTGTGGGAGTCACCACATTAGACAGTTCAATAAAAAACATCCTATTGATTCTTTTGAGGGAGTTCTAGGGCAAAGTTTTGAGTCTGGGAATCCTCAAGGTCTAGGCTTGGCCGTGTATCCCAGTTCACCAGTTAAAAGATGAGCAACGGCGAAAAGCAGAGAAAGGCGGCTCCATCAGTGTGGCTCATTAAGAGTGCACAACTCCAGTACATCAGTACACATGTCATATAGAAGCACATCATTAAGGACAAAGAAACAAAGAGGAACAGATAAAGGTATCCAGTGACCATGCTGAGACCAGATGATAAAGGTATCTGGCAACTTTGTTAAGATCAGGCAATAATCAACTCAGTGAAACCAAGCCCAAGGTCTTAACAGACATGCCAGACCAAGGAATGGGTAGCACTTGCTTATCTGATATCTGGTTGTGTGTCATGAATCAGTAAACTGTGAATTTTCTGACTGTCCCTGCATCATGGGTGTGGCTCTGCTAGACATATACTGCCTGCCTAGCCACCTGTTTACCCATTTTGACCCGACTTTCATTTCCTGATCTGGAGCCATTTTCCTGCTCTTGGAATATGGTTTTGCCTTTCACCTCTCAGCTGAACTCTGTAGGTTCTCTCTCAATCCCTAACTCTAGCAATGCCATCACTACCACCTTTTCAGCTCTGGTGTGGTTTATTATCTTACTAACATACACCCAACCCACCTCCAAATCCTCTTACATTTTGCTGCAGCCACATTGACTTATATTCCTTTTGTAATGCATATACATACATTTAAATATGTAGATATGGTTAATGTGTGCTCTGTGATATGAATTAATATTGGCAATTAGATTTTGAAAGAAAGAAAAATTAGCATGCATCTATGTCAGGTTACCAAGGTTACTACATTATATGACAAGTTGTTGTCCCTAAAACTGCCAAACAGTACAAATTTATTTTTATGGAATAAATTCTGATACTGTGCAAAGACGCTCAGACATGCAAGTACATCTTCAAGTGAATAATGTAAACTTTAGAGAAAGCATTGGAGCAAATGAACAAGAGTCTTGGTCCAAATATTGTCTGATGGCTCACAGTCTTAGTCCTGGTTCTAAAAGGTAGACCAATAAGTCCCTGTTGATGATGGGGAGTGATCTGATTCCCTTAATCTTGGATGGTACAACCTCACCATCCAAGATAATCCCCCTTATTTGTGTGGTTATCTGTTCTACTTTGTTCTACCTTGAACCCAAGGTGACTATGGCTCCTGGACAACTAGTCTCTGTGCTTTCAACCTTGGAGGGGTGTAAGATAAGATAGCATTGTGAGTTCTGTCCTTGGATCGCTACGGGGCTGCTGGTATCTCAAAATCAGAGCAGCATAACTACTTCCAAGAGATGCTCCCAAGATGAGACCTATTAATATTCCTTCACTGAAGAAAGGAGCATTCTTGAGTAGGTTCACAAGAACAGGAGAGCCCCCACGCCCCCTTAGTGGGTATATATGCCTTCCAGTGTTCTCAGAGGGTGGCTTCACGTCACTGGTCTAGCTGCTCGTAAGATGCGTATGCTCTGGAAAGTAGCCCCAGTTAGTCACTGGCTGTCCAAAGTGGACTTGGATGAAATTGTTCCTTTGGGTTTTGTTGGTGTCCCTCTGGGGTGAATACATAGTTGCTCGTGTCTCCCTGAGGAAAATTTACACAGCAGGTAATGATCACCAGTTGTGAAGATGAACTGAGGGATTAACACATTTGTGTGGAGGAGAGAGCTGTGGAACAAAGCAGAAGAACCAGACTTTCATTCTTGTTTTAGCACCTTGTAAGTTCAAGTAGGAGTCAGTCATTTAGCATGACTGGTATACATTATAATGCTTTATAAAGAAAGACCATTAAAATACCTGGGCGTGCCTGTAATCCCAGCAACGGGGAAATCTGAAGCAGGGGTATCTTGAATTTGAGGACAGTCTGTACTAATTAATGAATCCATGCCTCAAAAAAAAGAGATAATTTATTGATTCTTGTGAAAAGAATGCTTTCATTTTTCATATCAAAGCTAGCTAGTCCTCCAAAGGCCAAAATTCCATGAGTCTTCCCCACCTTGTAAAACTCTTATATAAATCATTTACTGTCTCCAACATGGTAAAACTTTTGTTTGCGTAAAGGCTCCTCTGTATCCCAGGAATGTGATGACCCGAAGTGATTGACCCCACTCCTTTTTCTCCATTTCCTTTGCACATATTCCCTTAAAGCTAGCGAGTCTCAGAAGATTGTGAGGTTCGACCCCACCCAACAGGGAAGGGACACAGTCACCACCCAGGCTGCTTGCTGTCTGGTTTGACTCTTGACACACCTTTACTACAAAATGGTTTGTGTGTTTCTTTGACACCAAAAACATACTTTTTTCCGCCATTTTCATTTTATAGATTAGGCCATGGAAGCTTAAACTCTCATAGCCACTAAAGTAGATCTAGAATTCAGAACCATTTATGTTTAAATCTGAAATGTGAATTCTTTACTACTTTTAAAAAACATTTTAATATTCAGAAATCAAGGAAAAATTGAAGAGAGGAGAGCTGACAGTTCAGTCCCGTTTCCATTTAGAGTAATGTGTGGAAGTCATTGGATGGTCTGGTCAGTTCTTAAGAGTTACCCAGGGTCATCTTGTCCTCAACCCTGCGAATCTTAACACTCAAAACTTTGCCTTTTCCACACTTACCTAGAAACTTGTCTTTTCTGTGTCTGCACAAAAGTCCTACACAGTCAAAGCATTCTTTCTCTTGCCACATACTCCCTACATATACATACATTGTAAAATTTACTGAAAAATTGAGCCATGTGTTATGTAGCTAGTCAGATACTAGACAGTTTGAAGGTAGTCAAGGATGGACTCTTCTGTTATAAAACCAGGTCCAGAAGCAGCAGGACTTTGATTCCTGGTTAAAAGAAAGAGGTCTGAGTCCTTTTTCTGGTCCTGGGTGGAGACCTTGTGAACTGCCCAAAAGATCATAGGATTGCTCTCTAGCCAAAGACTTTCTGGTAAGGAACAAAGATATACTATTGTAACTTCCCTTAAGAATTCATCAAAATGGGCCAGACAGGAAAATGCCCTTAGGAAAACCATTCATTCTGGGGACTTCAAGTAATAGTGTAAAGTTTTTTTAAAAAATGCAAGATTGCACAATGGTCTCTCTGGCCGTTGACTGCTGTCACCCAACTCTACCCAACTCTTTGTCACATTTGCATTCGATCAGTGGAGATCACAAGAACTGGTGGATGGAGAAGAAGCCAAAGCAAGAGCTCAGTAAAAGTTGAGAGACAGAGACACAACAAAGAACAAAGGACTTTCATGGGAGCATCAGGTACCAATTTCCAGATTCCCTAGCCTCACACTTTGTGGGAGAACTTTGTCTTTGCCTCAGGCTGTCTATCCCCTTCCCTGGCCACTTCATTTTCACTTTCCGTCTTTTTTTATTTCTTAAAGATTTCTGCCTCTTCCCCGCCACCGTCTCCCATTTCCCTCCCCCTCCCCCATCAAGTCTCCCTCCCTCTTCAGCCTAAAGAGCAATCAGGGTTCCCTGCCCTGTGGGAAGTCCAAGGACCACCCACCTCCATCCAGGTCTAGTAAGGTGAGCATCCAAACTGCCTAGGCTCCCACAAAGCCATTACGTGCAATAGGATCAAAAACCCATTGCCATTGTTCTTGAGTTCTCGATAGTCCTCATTGTCCGCTATGTTCTGTGAGTCCGGTTTTATCCCACGCTTTTTCAAACCTGGGCCAGTTGGCCTTGGTGAGTTCCCGATAGAACATGCCCATTGTCTCCGTGTGTGGGTGCACCCCTCGCGGTCTTTCTTTTTTTTCTTTCTGCACCTAAATCCACCAAAGAACCCAATAGAACAAGTCTTTCCATTTAACAGACAGTATCTTAGAAGACAAAGGGTAGAGATGTCCCGCCCAATCAAGAGGCACTGCCTTGCAGAGCGGGTCCATTTCTGCAAGGATTTAGTGGAGCCTGGGGTCAACATGAATGGCAATTCCAGCATTCCAAGCCTTTCCTAATGGACGGGATCAAGCTGATTTCCTGGAGACTAATTGCACTGGATCTGGATCTCTGTGTCTTCTGCTGTCTCTGGGTTAGGCTGAGGTTTTTGAAACTTAGGGCATTTCTGTGGGCTTCTGGGCTCCTTTAAGGGCATTTGGCACCCTGTAAAAGCTGCCCATTAAAGGAAACAGTAGGAGCGCTTTTCTTTTAATAGTCTGGCCATGGAAAGTGGACCCACTCAGAGTGTTTGGAGGTGGAAGGCTAGAGACCTGGAGACAGTGGACAAGCCTGCTTGGCAAGGCAGAGCAAGATGGCAGAGGGGGTGGGCCAGACCCTTGGAGTCTCATTCCTGGTGGTCAGGAAAGCCCACTGTGGGCCCTGTAAAGAGATAATGGCAGCAGTTAAACCAGTCAGGGGTCTGGCTTGGGGTTGAAATTCCAGATTCTGCTCCTTCAACTTTTGAAGTTTGGCGTTCTGCTTTCCCTCTTTTTCTGAAGTCCTGTTGACTTGAGTGTTTTTAAAGTTTTGAGGGTGAGAAAAAAATGGCCTTGTCACAGAGGAAGGCCAATTGGCTGGAACTCCCCCATCGCTTTCTCCAGCTGGCCTGGCTCTCTTCGGGTTTTAGGTCTCTCTAAAGAACAAAAGAGAGAGGCCTGTCTCTCTTTTCAAAATATTTAAAACCAAATAAATTCAAATTAGGTCTTTTCTTGCTGTCAATGGCGTTCTTCCCTTGTTTTCAAAAAGGAAAGCAGGATGCCATGGGGACATCTTGGCTTGATATTAAGACACGAGCCCAGTTAACTGTTAACTCTTCCCTGCAGAACATGACCAGGTTGTGACATCCCTTAAGCAAGAATGACAAACTCTGGATATATGTACGGCTCTTCTGATTCCCTAAGGTGGAGCAGATATTACTAATGGCCAAAGACTTTACCCCCCTCTGAGCATGGGATGTCTTATAATTCTTCTTAATATAACCACCCCTTCAACCTGAATCACTGCAACTCCAGGCCTGGAATCTATTTCACCTCTTTGTTCTTGTCCCAAATCACCCCGAAGCTCAAAAGACATTGTCTAAGTGATAGAGGCTCAGCCCTGGGCAAGGTCAATCGGGTAAATCATAGGTTTGTTTCCAGATGCCAAATGTTTTCATCTTAGGCTTTCAAGCTTCTTGTGCCTTCCTTTTCTTCCTCCCCATCTGCCACAACACTTCCTTTCCTTTGAAATGTATTACAGCTTCTTGGGAAGGGCTCCCTGCTTTCCAATGTACTTGTTACCATGGAATCCAATATTAGTGATGAAAAGGTCTGTTTAATCCAACTGAGACTCATCAGCCTGGAATTTATATCACTTACAGAGAACTTTTGGGGAGAGGCTTCCATTAAAATGAAAACAAAAGTTATCTAGAAGGAACTGAGATCATGTTGAACCTGATGTAGTGTTGACTGGATAGAGCAGAATAGTGCAAACAGCATAGGTGGGCGAATGGAACTGTTCAGATTGCAGCTGCCTCATTTCCTTGAGTGTCCTTCAATAATTTAATTAAATTTCTTTAAGGATCTGTTTTCTTGTCAGTAAAACTGAGAGAAATAATAAGCCCTCATTTCAAACTGTGAGGATAAAAATCAGTTCCTACATTTAAGATGGCATTTAGCATTGTTTTGAATATGAGGTGTTCCTTAAAGGCTCATGAATTGTGGACTTGGTTGTCAGCCAACAGATGATTGGATCCTGAGGGCTTTAAGAACTGATCAAGGATCAATCTTTTAATGTATTCATGATGGGATGGCCTTATTGAGGAGTACAAGCAGGAAGCAGGACCAACCCCAGGATCCAGGTCATTGATGCTGCGTCCTTGCAAGTTGTATATTGTTTTGGTCCCTTCTCCTATCCCCTTTTTTGCTTCCTAGCTACCATGATGTAAGTTACCCTGATCTGCCACGCCCTTCTTTCTATGATAAATGAACATTAACAATGACCCCTAAGTAACGTTTCTCTTTAATGTTTACATCAGGTGTATTCTCATAGTAACACAAAATCTCACCAACACATTGAAGATATTTTGGCAAATTTTAGACATATGTGAATCCTTGTTATCTCTAAATTTACGGAAGATACTTCATGGAGCAAGAGACTGGGAGAGTCAAGTGGACTTCATCATTTACTCAACAACCAATTGAAAAAGAGGTAAAATTAGGTGTCCAAGGTTGCATAGCAAATATGAAACAACTAGATATTGACTTTGTCTCCTGAATTTCATGGATCATGTCCTTCTTGACCTTAAGTAAGGCATTATAATTTTCAGCTTCTTGGAGGGAAAATGGGGATGAATGAAAGTTAATCTCAATGAAGTATTCTAAGGATTAAGTCAGTCACTACTTGTAACATAGTGCTTGGCCTGTTAGGGTGCATGCTATTACATAGTCATCATCATAATGATTATTTGTTTCTGAATCATTCCCTGTGCCCCATCCTTCACCCAGGCGGTTGGCACTAGACATGAGTGTGTGCAAGCAGCCTCTTGGAAACAGCATATGATATTGTTATCCCAGTAAAAGGAGAGGAATGGATGGCTTTCAGAACTGAGAACTCTGGCTGACCTTTTGGTTACCTCATAAATAATTCCAAGAAATCTCTGTCTAGTTGTCCTGAGGAAACCTGGAGGAGTAGCTCAGGCCTTAAGTATCAGAACTTGCCCCAGATCATCCAGACTCTCCCATTCATGGCTATTCTGCAGAAGCCGACCTTTTTAACAGCTCTGTATAAAGTCTGTGTATAAAGCCTGTTCTCATGTTCAAGAGGGACTAGCTCCAGGAACTCCTGTTTGTAGACAGGGCAGACAGTGGTGGAGATCTCATCAACTGCTGTGTTCTTCTATTTAACAGTCTGTGCCTGGAAGTGACCACTCTTACTTAAAATTTGTTACTCCCTCAAGAGCATGAAGAGATGAATTCCCAGAGATTTATCATCTAAATTTTTCTACTTCTTTAACCTCATCTAGGAGTGATGAAGACCATTGGTTTTCCTTGGTGGTCATTTTCTTCTTAACATTGCATAAATTCTAGGAATGGCAGCTTCATATTCCATTGGGTAATGGCAATGTCATACATACATACATACATTACATCCCAGCTACAATTTCCCTCCTTTCTCTCCTCCCAGTCCCTCACCCCAACCCCTCTGTTTCTAACTCCAACTCTCAATCCACTCCCCCTCCATTTCTGTTTAGAAAAAGGCAGGTCTCCCATGAATATCAACAAGACATGGCATATTAAGTTGCAGGAAGACTAAACACCTGAGCTACTCCTCCATGTATCAAGGCTGGGAAAGGTGACCCATTATGAGGAATAGGGTCCCAAAAGCCCATAAAAGAGTCGGAGACAGCCCCTGTTCATATTCTTAGGTGTTCCATAAGAGGACTGAGCTACAAAATTGTAACATATATGCAGAGTGCCTAGGTCAGTCAGTTCAGTCTTTGCGAGTCCCTATGAGCTCAGGTTAGTTGATTCTGTGAGTTTTCCTGCAGTGTTCTTGACCCTTCTGGATCCTACAATCCTTCTGCAGGATTCCCTGAGCTCTGTTTATTATTTGGCTATGGAAATTCATCTGTTTCCATCAGTTGCTGGATGAAAGCACTCTGATGACAATTGGGCTAGGCACCAATCTATGAGTATAGCAGAATATCATTAGGCGTCATTACATTAACATTTTCCCCCTCCTCACGTTTGGCTCTATCCTAGATCTCTGGGTCATCCAGCCTGTGGGTTCTGGCACTCCAGGCAGTGTCATGGGTGGCTTACTCTCCTGGTTGGCACGGGTTTTAATCTAGACCAATCATTGGTTGGCCACTCCCTCAGTCTCTAGGTCATCCTTACCCCAGCAAATCCTATAGGCAGGACAGATCGAAGGTTATGTGGCCACATTATAACTTTTGTAAGACCAACTTTAGAAATGATGGCTTCATGTCTTCCTCTTTGAAGGGATAGCTACATGGATTATATGGAATTGCTTTGTATTTGATCACTTGCATTAGCAAATACCCTTTATATTCATTCAATACATTAAGTTATAATGCAGCACCATTCTTTATTATTGCTGACATTGTTCCTAGGAGTGCTATCACATGGTTCCTACATTCCCTGAGCATAGCTTTATCTATTTTTTTTTTTTGGTATTTATTCCATTTAGCTTCTGGAACAACAATATCCATTAGACTCATCTTGTATAATTTTGGTCATATTATATAATCAACCATTTCTAAGGAATCCCCGGCTCTGAGATAGGTGTTAGTAACCATGGTCTAGCGTTCTCATCACTTCTAGCATGTTATTTCTTCTTGGCATCTTCGGTACGTGAGAACAGAAACGTGTACTAAAACACAAAAAAATTATTAATATTTACATTATAAGAATATCCATTAATTCCTCTTCAAATTCTAATCAAGTCTCTCTCTCTTTATTGGTACATCTACTACTCACAGTAAGAATCCTGAATCTGAGTCGGAACCAGGGAACCTGCATGAGACTGACCTAAGTCCCCTACATATATGTGACAGCTTTGTAGTTTGGTCTACCTGCAGGACTCTAACAATGGGAGCAGGCGCTGCCTCTAAGGCTCTGTCTGGATCCTGGGGACTTATTCCTCATACTGGATTACCTTGTTCAGCCTTAATACATGGGGAGGTGCTTAGTCTTATTGCAACTGCAACTTGATATGGTAGGCTTTGTTGACGTTCAGGGGAGGCCTGCCCCTTTCTGAACAGAAACAATAGAGGAGGGGATCGAGTGGGGGAGGGGAGGTAGGGGGAGGGAGTGGGAGGAGAGGAGGGAAGGGAAACTGAATTAGGGATGTAAAATAATAGAAAAAAGAAAAAGAAAAAAGAAACCTGAATCCTACCACCTACTTACTTGACTGTGAATTGCAGTGCCATGGTTGCAGAACTGCTAACATTTAGTCCCATGGGAAACAGCTTGATCGATCCGAGTCCAGTGCTGTGTGCAGCTCCCTTTTCACTTAGTCTCCCGATTTCTGCTCATCTCTTAACTTTTTTAGGGAACTTTGTTCCCTGTGCTCGAGCGTCATTTAGTTCCTTTGTCTCATTCTGCATTCCATCCGGGATTCTCCTGATTTTACTTTGCGCATATTAAGCTTTTGTCTTTGTACTGAAGTACTGTATGGAGTTTTACAAATTATTTTTATTTTCTGTTATGTGTGTGCATGTTTTGTCTACATGTATGTCTGTGCACCATGTGCATGCCTGATGGCCTAGGAGGCCGGAAGAAGATCCCTTGAAACTGGAATTGCAGACGATTTTAGCAGCTGTCTAGGGGGTGGAAGCCCAGGTCCTCTGGAAAAGCAACAGGTGCTCTCAACTGCTGAGCCATCTTTCCAGTTTCAGTCTATAAAATTTTGACAACTCTATAGTGCTACCATTTAGGTTTTTTTCTCTCCCTGCTCCCCTAGTTCTTCCTTCTCTTTCTTCCCTATGCCATCCTTCCCTTAATCTACCCTTTCTCTTCCTTTCTCCCTCTTTCCCTCTCTCCTTTCTTCCTTCCTCACTTTCGTGTGTGTGTGTGTGTGTGTCTGTGGCATGTGTGTGTATACACACACGTTTATGGGAGTGTATTAACCCACGCACTCATGTGTGGAGAATAGAGGTCAATAACGGGTATCTCCGTTATTTCTATCTGCTTTAGTTTTCAGAGCAAGCTTTCTCACTGCACCTGGAGCCTGCTGCTTTGGCTACACTGGTTCCCCAGCCAGGCCCCGGGGTCCTCCATTGCCACTTTCCAAGTGTGCGACTACAGACAAGCGCTGCTGTGTCTGCCTCTTACGTGGATACTACAGATCAGAACGCACGCCCTCCGTGTTTCAGCTAATACTTTATCAACTGGGCTTTTCTTTATTTTCTTTCCTTCTTCCAGTCCTTCTTTTTGTCCTTTTTTATTCTTTCCAGGTCTCACTATATAGCCTATATACAGCCTATATTTGCCCCAAGCTCATTACGTAGTACAGACGGGCCTTGAACTCTCACTTTTCCTGTCTCTGCCTCTTGAATGCTGGGATGACTGATAGACCTTCTGCCTCTCCTTTGCATGTACACCCCTTGACCTTTATTCCACTTTGGGCTGATGAAGCAAGAAGACCTTCACCACATGCCGTTTCCTTGGTCCTGGGATCTGCAACCTTCGGACACCTGAGAAATACAATTCTGTTCATTATTAACTACCCAGTTTCTTACGTCAGCACAACATTAACAGGAAGAAAATGATCAGATATTAGAAGCTTCACTTCTGGCTGGGTGTTTCTTAGAGCAGAACTTTCGAGAAGCATTCTCTGCTCTTATTTTGAAGGAAAACTTCATAACTGGTTTCTCCAAGGGCTGTTTCCCATACTTGGTCTTTTTATAGAGCTGGAGTTGAGATCCTTTCTGCTTGAATTGGGAATCTCTCATTCAAGAAGCAGAACTATAAGATTATAGGATTAACAGAAAATACCCTTTGTCTTGGAAAGGGTGTTGGAAATAAAATCCTTTTACTGCTCTCAAATTCAGGCAGATCATTTCTAAGATAACTATTCTCTACTGAACTGTTTTCATTTTCCCAGTAATGTCAGCGCTCTGCCTCCCTGGGAGGCCTCCCGCACAGGGATCATCACACCATCGTCTCAGCCCTGGAGATGCTATCTGCTTGTCCTGGCACATGGCCCAGGCCTGAGCTGTGGTGAGAGCAGATATGGCTCCTTCTTGTCTCACCCACAAAGATGGGAATCTCCGCACTTTGAGTGATGGTTTGGCGGTTACAAATGGTGAGAAATGTTGGTGGAATGGAAGGAGTGGTGCTTGAGTTGAGGGCACTTCATGAAACTCCAATGTGGAGTCTTCTGGGGCTGTAAAACACTGAGGACTTTCTTGCTTTCAGAAGTAGTTCTTTGTGGTAAATCACCATAATGATTAGCATCTGGAACTTTCTGTAGGCTGAGGGAATCATACCATGAAAAGACCAAGGAAGTGTAACTGTCATGAGAATACAATGCCATCTTGTTTTCTGCAATGTGACCTTTGATAGCTATGGTTTCAGATTTGAATGAGTGAGTTTGTTAAGAATATAGCAAGTGAGAAAAATGAGCAATTAGCAGACAGCAAGATACACATAGGCAGATAGGTTGCAAAACATTATCAAGGTGGGCATTTGCAATATCCAGTAGCAATGATTGGAGTAGCACAGTTGAGAGTACAAGCAAAAGTACCATGAGTTGGGGAGCCCCACCGAAACCATCACGCTGGAGTGACTGATGGTGAGATTCCTGGACACAACATCTCTATGCATCAGCTTCTGGTTTGAGGTTTTCTGCTACGGCTTTTTATACCATGGGAGGGAACAATAGGAATCTTGGCTATGAATGGTTTTACTTTCTGGCAGTTCTCAAATACGACGTTTGATTTTTTGGTTGATGTTGTTTTGTTTTTGTTTTTTGTTTCTGCTTTGTTTTTAAAATACCCTTAGATGTTTGCTGTTCTCCTTTGTCATCATCACTGAGCTAGGTGCCCAGGACAGGAAGTTTTGAAATAAATATGCTGGCCTTCAAAACAAGAGAATCCTCTTCATCCCCAGAGTCTGCTTTTAACAAGTATAAGCAATATATGACAAGTTGCCGATAGAATACATATTAAACATGTGTATAACTAGGTTCAATTTTTATTGTCTATACCACTGTTTCCACCAAGGAAACAAAGCTGCTTCTACCTCCCTAAAAATGCTTCATGTATTTTATGTGATTAGACTCATAAAAGATTTTTCTAAGGACATTATTTTTCTTCTAAAATTGCAAATTTTCTATGTGGAAACATGTTAGATATGTCATTTCTGCATTAGCTTTGTTGGTCATGTACTTACTATTTTCTTAAAAGTCTTCTGGAAAAGGCAGTGAAGTTTTTTTGCAAGGGGGGTAGTTAGTGAGAGTTGGGGTGTGAAAGGCTCAAATTGGAAAACAATGGACCATATCTTGAGGTTCATTCAGCTTTAAAATTTTCTGTTTCTAAAATGGCTCCTTATCTTTAAAATACATTTTATATTTAAGTAAATCTGGAGTATAGCATATGGCTCTATTAGTACACCCCTGAGGACTGTTCCAGACTATAAATACAAATCCAGCTTAACCAGTGACCAGAGAGCAGTTAAAACTGAATGGCTTTTTGTCCTAGGCCTAGCTCTTAGCAGCATTTCAAGCTAATGCAGGCTGTGGCTGTAGGTGTAACTCAGGAATAGGAAAAGAGCATGCTATGTCAATTGCAATCAGTCAGTGCAAGCTGTACCGCCTTCAACACTGTGCTTGAATTAAATTTGACTCACCAAAACATTCCTTTCAAAAGATTAAGTTTATTTTAGTTCTGTATATGAGTGTATGTCTGTGTATGGATATGTGCACATAAGTGCAAGTGAGGTCAGAAGGTGCTGGGTCCTCTGGAGATGGAGTTACAGGTGTAGTGAACCATCTGGCATGGGTGATGGGAAAGGAGCCCAGGTCCTCTGCAAGGGAAGGGTGTGATGATCTTACCCACTGGGCCATTTCTCCAACTATTCTATTAAATCATTCATTAGTTCCAAAACAGGTTCAAATTGAAGTTCTTCAACTGCAAACAACAGAAACTGGCTTAGACTAAATTTAATTTTAATGAAATTATAGGAAAATTAACTGAGAACTTAATAGCAAGGCTACAGTACTTCAAGGACTTGCCTATACTTTTCTACCTGTCTGTGTCCACATTCTTTGCAGCATGCTTTCATAGCTTCTTATCAAGTAAGAAAGACTAGTTTTTATCTTCCGTAAATGTGGAATGATCCTGTGACTTGCTTCTTTCAAAGGAATGCATGTATACCATGAAGGGACAAGTTAGAACCTGGGCTTCAGTGAGCCTTGTGAGTTTCTACTTTCTCGTCTGGAAATTTGCCCAGCTGAACGTGAATACATTCAGCTGAGAAGTATGGAAGAAGAGATGTCGTGAAGAACAGCAAATCCCAGCTCAAGGAACTCTAGCCCAATAAGCCTCCTGTTCACTGAGCCTGTTGTAGATTTACGTGCACACCTCTGATGTCCAGGAAGGTTGCCATGTGTACAGAAGACTAACATGGTCATTATCAGACTCTTGAGATAGGTTAGTGCTACTGAGTTTTAGGATTGTTGGCTGCAAAGCAAAAGCTTACAAAGAAGGGTAAGTGTTTTGGGAAACAGTGCCCTGGTGACTCCTCTATAGATACGCCACTTGAGATGGTTTTCATCATTCTTGAACCCTATTCATCCCTGAGCAAAATATGTTAACTGGTTGATCTTAGGTCAGAGACCTTAACCTAAATAGGATCGACTAAACTGGTTTAGCAGAATTGTCTTGGTTATAAAGGATAGAGGACAAGTATAAAGGAAAAATCCTTGTTGACATACATCAGTAATCTCAGGAGGCTGAGGTAAGACCATCCCAAGTTCGTGGCCAGGATAGACTCAATAATGAAATCTCATCTCAGAAGCAAAACAAATTAACTACAGTAAAATCTTACAGAAAGAAGTTCCTTAAAGGTAGCTGCTATTTCTGATAAAGGAAAAAGAGATCTTGGGTGCACAGAACACAGGTTTACTCTAAGCATTTTTTCCGTGTACTCACTCAACAAGGAAGTTTTAGTCTTAAAAAGGAACCTGGAAAGTCATCATGCTAGGCAGTGATGGCAACTCATTATCCGGAAAAAGAGTTCAGAAGGAAACAGTGTTAAAAGCTGAACTCTGTGAGGTAATGAGCTGTGCAAAGACACAGGAGTGGCCAGGAGCCCAGGAGACTTTTGGGATGTTTAAGTTTGCCTGAGTAAAAGCTATCACAATAAGTCAAATTTATACCTGCTTTGCCCTAATCAGGAGGCGGGGGTGTTGTGTTTGTAGATTCTGTTAGTTCCCATAGTTTACCTCATCCAGATCTGTTTTTCACCTGCTCCCCTTGGTCCTGATGTCTGCTTTCATGGCTAACAGGCCAGAGAACATCACTTGTTCAGGGCAACACAGAGAATGTGAAAAGTTTAGTGTGGACCTTGAGGCTGGGTAGCTGTAGGTGTTTGTTAGCAAACTTATTTGCTTCCTATAAACAATGAGGGATTGTTGGAGGTATGTGACAAAGGTATTTAATCTTGCTTAAGTCTGTATTTCAAAGAGATTACACTAGATTAATAAGAATACTGTACTTTAAAAACATCCAGCCAGAAGTAAGTTGAACAATGACAGCAAGGGACAGCAAAGGAGGGAGATCAATTAAGCCATTGTTTTGTAGGCAAGAAATGATGACTTCAGTTAAAGGGAATGAAATAGAGAAATGGGAGGCTGGTTAAGATCTTTCAAAGGACATCCCCAAAGGAGATCTGAAGACCCCAGCATCATTTATCTTTGAAACCTTTGTTGTCTTCTTGGAGCAAACTCAGGATTTAAAAGACTTTCATGTCTCATAAGCAGGCTTCCCTAATGTCAAATGAGATTCACCTACCCTGGAGAAGTTGGTGATAAGTTTATGTCTACATGATGTCAGAGTATAAAAACACTTTTCTTCATTTGAAGCAAAAATCAGCTCTCCTCGGATTCATTCAGCTTCAGAGAGACCAGAGCAGTCTCCACACCCACACGGAGTCATGGCATCAGACACAGCGCTGTCAAAGGCCAGCACTGAACCAGAAGCAGATGGGAGAGGAGTCTTGCCAGAGACATCATCCAAATCTCTTGCTTTGTTTTTCGTGATCAAAGGTTAAATGTTCAGAGTAAGTGCATATGATGCTGTAGTCACAACTGGACCAACTGAAATAACAAAGAGGAAGTCGTCTGCCCAAGCAGGTATGAAAAAAGCACTTGCTAGGAAATTCATGTTCACTTGTTGAGGAGGGTAAAGTAGGAAAAGGTAGCATACTTACTCAAAGAGGTTCGGAGAGAAAGCAAAGAAAATATGTGTAGTTCTTTATATGTGATAGTGCAGGCTTGGAGTAGATAAAAAGCCTCTAGGATATCTGTCTATCTTCTGTCTGTTTGTCTGTCTGTCTGTCTGTCTGTCTGTCTATCCATCTATCTGTCTGTTTATCGTCTATTCTCTATCATCTACATTTGTATTCATCAAATACCAGAAGTTAGAATAGTATGTTACATGCATGTCACAAGAATAAAAATTGCTCCTAGAAGACTGTGGACTTCCTTTGCTTTGGTTGGAAGCCTGGATATTTGCATGGGAAAATGCAGCTATTCATACAAAGAACAAAGGCTAGATAAATTGGAACCTGTTGGTGGTGTTAGAAGGAAGAGGTGTCTAAAGGAGGATAACTGGGCCTCAGGCCTAGTTATAGACTTTTTTTTTTAAATCTCCAGGTGATCTTATTTTAAGTACAAGTGGACTTGATTCAAAATGACTTCTACACATTATAGAGTCTCATCACTTTGTCACCTTCTCAGTCACATGGCTTCTGTACTGGGCTGAAATTTTATCATCAACTGCATAATTTTACTGCATTGTGTTGCTGCAATGTCTCTGTGTGCATGTGCTTAAAGCATTGATATACTGAATGAAATGTTTCAAATTTATATTCCATATTTAACATTCATGGTTTTTGTTCATTTTCTATTTTTATTATTTGTTAATTTAATAAACTAGGTTGTTCCAGAGAATGAAAGCAAATCTCCCCCCCCCCTTTCTCTCTCTCTCTCTCTGATTTTCTGAGATACGGTTTCTCTATGAAGCCCTGGAATTCATTCTGTAGACCAGACTGACCTTGAACTCACAGAGATCCACCTGTCAATGCTTCCTGAGTGCTAAGATTAAAGTGTGAGCCACCACTGCTCAGCCTGTCTTCTCTTGAAAATCCTAACTTTGATTCAGGAAAAATCAGAGAACTATATAACTAGTGGTCAGCTAAGAAATTGCCATTTATGGACAATTGATTACTGGCTTTACTTATGTTCTTTAAATTGTTAAAAATAAAAAGAATGGAACACCTCCACTCCAAGCCATGTGACTGGGGTATGCAGAACTCAACCAAATGCAGCCCAAGGTTTCTAGCTGGCGAGAAGACTCCAGCAACACCTCTGCACCAACCACGAGCCTACGCATGCCAGGGGCGCCTGGCAGTTGGTCACTATTATAATCTGTTTGTGATGAAGAAGCATGGTCCTGCTCGGCACTATGATAGACTGAGCGGGACAAGGAGAGCCATAGGCAGGTCTAGGAGTGATTCACGCCAGGTTCTGAGGAGAAAACATGGGTCAACCCAGCACATTGAGGCACCAGGCAGTCACTATTATGGTGAGCAAATGTGTGGTGTGGTATGGGAGAGAGATACAGAATGGTTTGTAGAACAGGGGCATCTCTGAAGAGAAGAAAGAGGTGAGGAGCAGACTGAGGTAGGTGGCTTGATTGCTACCCCAAGTCATGGTAATGTCTGAGCCAGGGCTGCTTCTGGGGCTCATATTTGGTTTTATGTCTCTGATGCAGCCCCTGTGCTGTCTCTGTTGCTATTGATAGCTCTTGATGCAGAATGGATAGGGCTATACAGAATTGGCCCCTCCCCTTACTGGCTGTAACACTAGGGAGAACTAACTGGTCCTGGTAGAATCACTCAGGAAAGAGGGCCCTACAACTCACCTGGGCAGCACAATAGAGCTGACCCTGTTCACAGGTGTATGGGTGAGATGGTCCTTAGGGCAAGAGAATGAGAGAGAAGGCCGTGCCCCTCTTATATGCTATGTAGTGGCATGGGTGAAGGAAAGATGCCTTCCTCTCACCACATCACCAGCTGCAGATGGTGGAGGACCTGACCAAACCCTCACTGGCTGCAGAAGGTGGGGGACTTGACTTACCCCTCGCCAGCTACAACACTTGGGAGAACAGACCCTGCACCTCTCCTGGGAAGTACAGTGAGTTGACTCTGTAGACAGGGTGAGCCAGCCCTGAAGGTGTGAGAGGGCATAGCTAGTACTCCCTCCCTAGTCTGTGGTGTTGTGAAGGGAGTGAAGAAATGATACCCTCCTTCCTCACGCATACCACCTCCAGCTGGCAAGGGATCCTCCCCTTTACCAGCTGCAACGCTTGGGAAAGTTGGCCTTGCACCTCATCTGGGCCGCACAGCAGAGCTGACCCTATTGTAGGGTACTGGTGAAGCAGGTGAGAACATGAGTACTGGAGATCTGACTTCACCCCTGTCTGCCATATGGTGGTGTGGGCAGGGGAGAGATGCCCTCTAGTCACCTGTGACTGCTGGGAAGCTGGCCCTGAAGTCATAAGAGCAGAAGAGCTATCCCTGCCCTTCACCAGCTGCACCTAACCTCTCCTGGGTAGCAGGTAGAGCTGACCTTGATGGTCCTGGTATGGGAATGCTGAGCCTGAGGATGTGAAAGCAGGAGAATTGGATCCACCCTTTGCTCATTGCTTAGAGGTGAACTAGCTGGGGTAATGCTGGAGAGTTCACGCTGGTCGTGAGGATGGAGGAGAAAGGACTGACCAACCCTGCAACTACCCAGGCCCAGAACTAGGGGTATGAGTTGGCCCCCCCCAACATCTACCTCATCCGCGACATCTACTTCATCTATGATTTGGGGGAGCACATGAAGTGGCCTGTCCTGCAGGCCCAAAGCTGCAGAATCACCACAACACAGGACAACAACATGTTATCTAAGACGAGTTCCAGTGAGGGCCCAGTATCCATAGTATAGAAGAAACAGAGGCCTCGAACCAAACCAATGACTCTTTGCAATGAACACTTGCAAGCAAAGCTATATGGACAAAAGGATTTGCTGTGTGACTCACTGTGTCACACTACGGCTTACATGGTGAGATTTTTCATTTTTTTCCTTTCCTTTTCCTGTCTTCTATTTTTCTCTTAAATTTTATTTTATTATGGGAGTTGGGGTTGCAAGGGCAGAAAGCAGATATAAAGGGTTGGAGAAAGTTGTGGGATCGAGATGCATGACATGAAATAAAAATAATGTTAAAAAAAAGGAGAAGCTGGGCGGTGGTGGCGCATGCCTTTAATCCCAGCACTTGGGAGGCAGAGGCAGGCGGATCTCTGTGAGTTCGAGACCAGCCTGGTCTACAAGAGCTAGTTCCAGGACAGGCTCCAAAACCACAGAGAAACCCTGTCTCGAAAAACCAAAAAAAAAGGAGAATGCACTTATAGCAGCAACTATAGCAATGTCAGGTGAAGAGGAAAGTAAGCTGTTTCAATATGGTAGAAGATCTCTGCAGAGAGGCAGACGTATTGTCTCCAAGTCTGATACCATAAAGCTAAGTGCGGGCCAGCATTGCTTCTCCTTGGTCACTGGGGCGGGGAAAATTGAAGCCTACACTTTTCAAATGAGGAAGTTGAGAAAGGTTTCTGCAATTCTGGGCACTATTGGTCAGTCAGGGAGCGTGCTCCTGAGGTACGGGAGACACCCATGACCGACAAACAGCGGTGGGACAGGCTGGGTTACTCTGCCTTGACCACTCAGCCTTTGGGAAGCATGCCTTTCCCCTGAGACTTTCTCTGTCCCTGACACAATACAATGCCCCTAGTGAAATAATTTGCCCTGCTTTGCTCTCAGAAGGATGAGAGTTTGGGTGTGAGGCACCCTGGGCCTGACCTGCTGTGTCATTGCTTGTACCTGAACAACAGCGTCTGCTTTCTCTCCCCGCTAGGGCTTTCTGTCTGTACTGAGCACTTTATGGCATTGTCTTTGTGCTTTTCTTTCCTACTCCTGTTCTGTCAAAGGTCAGGGCAGTGTGTTTGGCTTGTTGAAGATGTTTTTTTTTTTTTTCCCATAGTTAAGATGTTTATTTTTATCAAAATGCTTCTTAGGATGAGTACAACTCAAAGGAAAAGTGATGCTGTATTTAAGGTTTGGCCTTCACAGGATTCCGTATCCTGTCATCTGGAGGCCTCTCTCTGCAGCACGTCAAACACATTAACTGTGCCCAGGCACCACACTAAAAACCCTCACCTTTAAACTTTATAAGGATTTTCATATTCTTATTTTATAATTTATTTGGCTTTATGTAAACTTTCATTTAATTTTGTGATTGGTTTATGAGTTCTCTATAACCAATAAGTATTTTAGGAGATCTGTGAAGTGACAAAAATGAACCATTAAATTGCAGTAGACATAGTGAAATCTTTATGAATGCTAACTAAGACAGTTAATAACATCGGCATGCTGGTGACCTTTTGCAGGCATTTAATTAGATATTTATTAATTTTAATTCTTGTAATTTTTTTGCTAGTTCTGAAGTCAGTAACTGTTTTTCTACCCATTTGCCTTACAGATTTTCTAGGACCCCAACAAGCTCTGAGTTCTGGAGTTCCATTGCCCTGCCGAGGCTTCAGTACAATGGCACTTCTCAGAAGATTTTGACTCTAGCACCATTTTGTACTCTTAAAAAACTATTGAGAATCCCTCCCAAAATTTTATTTTTACTTTACATCTTAAAATATGGATTCTATAAATAGCTATTTATTGTACTAGAAGTTATAACTGAGAAAACTTATTTAAAATAATAAATTGATTATATAATTGACATTTTTAATTTATTTTTTGAGAACTTTACGTAAGAGTATACTGTGTTTATATCATTTCCATTTCTCTCCATACTCCAATTCCTCCCATCCCAATACCACCCCTCTCAAATTCATGTTTTCTCTTACAATTATTATTGTTTCACACATATACATACTCATATGCTTACAATTTAGTTTAACTAGTGTTGCCTCTATGTACATGGGTTTAGGGCTGACCACTTAGAATTGGACAACTTATGAGGAGACTCATCATTGAAGAAAACTGATTCTCCCTTCCTCTGCAGTCATTGTCTGCTGGTAGCTTTTCATCTAGAGGTGAGCTTTTAAAAATTTATCCCTATCCATTTTGACATGTCAACAGATGTGATCTTTTTCAGGCAACCATATCGTTGGGAGTTCACGGGAGTAATGTCCTTACTGTGTCTGGGAGACACTGTCTTGGTCCTTTGGCTCTCTGCCCCCTTTCTGAGCTGCTCTTTGAGTCTTTGCCATTGTGATTGTTGCAGATGTCTCAACTGGAGCTTGGTAGTTTGAGAGACAGGATCTTACTTTGTGATCTAGTCTGGTTGTAACAGTTTTGCAGCTGGCCCCAAACTTTTGGCAATTATCCTGTCCAGCCTCTTGAATGCTCAACAATAGCCTTCAGTTGGAATTAATATTTTTTATGATAAACATTTACATTTCTTTAAATAGCATAGCTAGAAAAGTGACATTTTGTGAATCTCTTTGACAGATAACTTAGTGGAAGGCATGTTCTCCTAGTTCATTTAGAACTTAACCCGTTCCTGTATATTGGTTTAGTTGTGGTTAAAATAATTAGTTTCATCTAGATACGTGTTTGTAGAAAAAAGGGGTATATGTTAATAGGTTTTCTTGTGTGTGTGTCTGTGTACATGTGTGTCTATCTGAGTGTGTATGTGTGTGTATACATGTGTGTGTGTCTGTATATGTGTGTGTGTCTCTGTGTGTGTCTGTATATGTGTGTGTGTCTGTGTGTATGTGCCTCTGTGTGTATATGTGTGTGTACATGTGTGTGTGTGTGTTTATGTGTATGTTGTGTCTCTGTGTGTGTCTCTGTGTGTGTGTCTGTGTACGTGTCTGTGTATGTGTGTGTCTCTGTACGTGTGTGTCTGTGTGTATATCTGTATATGTGTGTATGTATCTGTGTGTGCGTCTGTGTACGTGTCTGCGCACATAGATGTATGTGTATTTGGAGGCCAAAAGTCAGCGTTGAGTCTTTCTCAGTTGCTTTCCACCTTATTTTTGCTTTTTGTTTATTTTTTGAGACAACCCAGAATTTTTTGCCTTCACTAAGCTAGCATGGCTACATAGCACTGAGATGACAAGAATATAAAGTCACCATGTCTAACTTTTCTGTAGGTGCTGGAGATCAAATTCAGGTCCTCAGGCTTTTGCAACAAGCAGTTTACAGATTGAACTCCCCAACTTTTTGAATGCAAATTTCTTGAACGTTATCTGTAATATAGAATCAGAAGTCAGCACAGTGGAAAATTCATGCTATATTCAACACTGTGAGGCAGTTTGTGCTTCGAAGCTAATAATCATACAGCCTGCATAGTACCTGGGTCTGAGTGCCGTGGACGCCCATCTGTTCTGGCGAGTACTAATGGTAATCTCTGCCGAGTAAGTCTAATTGCAGCTACAATGCTCAGTCAGGTGCCTTTCCTTAGACAGGCATCAAGACGCATTATGAACTTCTCATTTCCTCACACAGAATGATAGAAAGTCAGGTATTCAAGGGTTGAAAAGCAATATAAAGGATAATTACTCCCTTTCGTAAAATATATGCTTATGAAAGGTGCCACTTTTGTCTGCCGCAGGTTGGTGGCAATGAAGACATAGATACCACTGGTGCGGTTTTTGACATGGCCTTGATCGTGCTCTGGTGCTGGCGGCTTTCCTATCTTTCCTTGTCACTATCAGTCCAAATGTAAATATAACAGAAAGGGAAAACAACTTCTTAATGTTAACATCTGAGTCTTGGGGACCCAGAAGAGTACATGAGAATCTCTGTGGTACCCGACCTTAATGTAAGCACCTAAGATGGCGCCAGATGCTTCCCAAAAGTCCAGTCACCTGGAGTTGAGAAATGTGTTCATTCTCATCACACAGATATGGAGGCGAGATGCAATAAAGCATGCGACAGGTTTGCCGTAGTAGAGTGCACATGGCAAATGTGTTATAAAGATGAAGTGTAATCACGACTAGCGCAATGATAAGTCACTGAAAAACTTTCCCTGGAGATCTCTGGCAGCATTCCTTGGTGTTTCTATTGTTGATGTTTGACGAGACTCTTTCCTCTGAAGAGGAAATTCCCATTTTTGTCTTCAGTCTCCATGCTGAGACTGTTGTGACTTCTGGGGACTTGCTCCTGTGTACGCAGGGAAGAGAGTCCCACTAAGGAATTCTCACTGGTGTGAGGGCTCCAGAAATCTGCAGTCATGTTTTTCTCAGTTCTTGCAATCTAGTCTAGACATTCTGAGGAGGTGGAGGATATAATTACAGCTTGAAGCACTTTGCAGGCACCAGCGGGGCAACTCCTGCAGCACATGTGTGACTCAAGTCCCGGGAGGGCTGTGAAATCGGATGACTCACTCGCCTAGATAAGCTGGAAGTGAAACGTTAGAGGTCCAGGGTCCAGTTGTCTTTTCTGCATTCCCTTTAGTCTGAACTGCTTCCCCCATTTGGCCTGTGCAGTTCAAAGTAGCAAATGTGTCATGAGCTCTGACTAGAAGCATCCCCTCTGGGGCCACATTGCCTCTGCTATTGTGCTGCTTATGCCCTGATGGCGGCTCAAAACTCATTTCTGCTTTGAGGGGGTTGCTGCTCTGAGGCTGCTTTGTACGGATGGCACCCCAGTAGGATTCTATCTGCAGCAGGTGCCTCCATGATGGAGGCTGGAGGGCAGAGCAGAAACTGGCTGGCTTCCCCTCTCATAGCTGGTCTGACGAGATTACAGCTTGTGCTGGGTACTCCTTTCCATGGTTACAGCCGGCTGTCTCTCACTGACTGCAAACGTTATGTTGGTGGCTAACTTTGTGTTTAAAAGGTTAAAAATTACTGTGCTTAAAAGAACTATAAAACACGATTGTATTTCCATCACCTAGTCTTGTACAACTTTAACAAAACTGTTGTTTATGCAAGATAATAGGTCACAAGGCTAACCATTGTTTATACTTCTGTAAACAAAAGCTTGTTTTGCTTGAGATAATCAAGACTTTGCAAAAACATTATGTAACCTTCTGCTTGCATGTAAATATAACTTTATGTTTCATCCTTTATAAACCCCTGACTAATGTGTTTAGGCACTACACTTAGGGAATCCTATCTTGGATGTAAATCTGAGATCAGTTCATGAATAACTTCTTAGTTTAAAATTTAATGATGGTAAGACTGGTGAATCCATGAACTACCCCAGATGCAAAACAGCAGCAGCAGCAACAACAACCACAACACACACACACACACACACACACACACACACACACACACACACACACACCATAGTTCGGGTTTAATAAGAAAATAGAAACACAAAACCCCCTTTTACCACCAGGTAGATAGAAAATGCATGTATTTGCTGTTAAAGTCTGAATAGGCCGTACCTCCCAGTTTCATAGGTGGAAATTTTAACCCCAGGTGATGATAGTAGGAGGAAGAGGCTCTAGAAAGTGATGAAGTGATGATGGTGATATCTCCTGACTGGATAGTGACCCCATAAGAGAGAAGTGTCGAGTCTCCTTGACTGGAATTGGTAACCCTAGAAGAAGTTTGATGATGGAGTCTTCCTGTCTGGATAGTGACCCTAAAGAGAGAAATATGGTGTCGGATTCTTCCTGACTGGAATAGGTGACCTTATAAGAGGGAAGTGTGATGGTGGAGGCTCCCTGACGATAGTGACCCTATAAGAGAGAACTGTCATGATAGAGTCTTCCTGACTGGAATTGGTGACCCTAGAAAAGAGAAGTGTAATGATGGAGTCTTCCTGACTGGATTTATTGACTTTATAAGAGAGACTCCCAACAATTATTGGCTTGTCTCTTCACTATGAGCCAATGTGGCAATGGCAACATAATAAAAATGTCTCTTACATTCAAAAGGCTGAAAATTTTGTTGACCTCATAGCCAGAGTTAATAAAAACAAAATGAAAAAGTCGTTTGAGATTGCTAACTGACTGTGCCCTCAGCTTGCTTGTTTAACCTTCCTTTAGAGAACAATGTAACAACCAACCTTACTTGCCATCGATTTCCCATGTAATGAACGTTTACAACATAAAATGAAGCAAACTGTAATCTTAAATTGTATACGTCTCCATCCGCAGACCCGGGAGTAATTCATGTTTTATGATAATCATTAGCTTGAAACGACAAATGGGCTGAAAGTGGCTTGTATGTGCATATCAGCTCTAGCTATAAATATTGCTTGCTAAACAAAGATGTTTGTAATACTGTTTGATATATGGGTCATCTGGGGTCAGTTGGGGTTGGTGGCTTTATACTTTGTAAAACTGTTAAAAAATCTTCTGTAAAGTATCCTTCATTCCTTCCCCATGTGATGCTCTATGTGCTGTTCAAAGAGAAAGCAAAACCTTTTATTAGAGACAGACACAGCAGTGAGACTCACACAGACAGACAGACAGACAGACAGGGACAGAGACAGACAAAGGGACAACTTCACAGGACAGCTTCAGGCAGGCACAGATTCAGTCATACAACAGACAGTTTGGACTCAGTCTTGGTTGAAGGAGACCAAAGTGAAAAGCTTTGGTTTCTTTTCTAAATGCAACACCAATGGACTATCAGTGACTTAGAGTTTATGATTAATGCATTCAAACTTTTTTTTTTTTTACTTCTCTGCCTCAAAAACTCTGGAGAAATATATTTCTATTGTCTTGGTCGATGTTTGTGTTGTTATTTTCATTGCAGTGCAAGCTAAGATACCAAAATATAAGACAAGAATACACAAATGATGCTGAGACATTTCAGTGCTATCATTGGTGAGAGCATGCACCTGATGGGCACAGTTTGCTATTCCAGCTGCTCAGGAGGCTGAGGTGGGAGGTTCATAGGTTCAAAACTTGCCTAATCTACAGAGCCAGTTGAAAGCCAGCATGGGCAACTAAGAGAGAGCCTGTTACAAAAGGAAAAGCAAAACAGGGGCTCCAGGGAGAACTCAGTGTTCGAAGACCTGAGGTCTTAGGTTCATTGCTACCCCTGTAACAGAAAGTCAGAAGACAGAAAGACAGACAAAACCTGGGGAGAGAGGACACATATCCTGAGACTCTACATAGATGTGAATTCTGGTTCTTCCACTTCACAGTGGTGTGATTATAAGTAACGTTAGCTTTCTGTGCATCCATTTCTTTGTATGTAGCTTAGGAATAATGATTTGTCTCTTCATAGAGTCTTGAACATTAAGTCAACCTATGTCTATAAATACTTTTAAAGATTTAAAACACTGCCAGGCACACAGAATGCCCCATATGGAATGAAGCTGCCATTGCTCTGATGATGATGGTGGTGAAGATGATGAAAATGGCATTATCGACTCAGGCTCTGAGCAAAGGGATGAAAGATACGTCAGCCTGAGAGAGAACCTCTCCTCAGCAGCATGCAGGCAGAATCAAAAAGGGACAACTTCTTTACTATGTGATTTAGTGTTGTTTGCTTCTGTGTGTGTCATTAAACATTTATGTCCCTTGGGTGTCACCAGGAGGCTATTTCCTGTAGTTGTGAAATAGGGTAGCGTTGACAAGTGACTGTTGCACTACAGAGCATAAACAACAAGCAAAATTTCGGAGGGGGCAAACAGAGAAAGGGGCCATAAGCTTAATGTGAGTTGGGAGGAAGCTGTTGGCCCATCTCATCAGTTAGGGCTGGAAAATTGGTACCCAGTGCTGCCCCAGGAGGCTAGACGTATTATCATACTCAGAGCCAGGGGAGTAAGTTAACAGGAAAGAATAACATTTAAGCACACAGATCCTTCCTTCCCAGAGAGATAGCAGGGGGTTGAGGGAGTTGCCTGGAGAAGCAGTTCTTGAAGTTTGGCTCCCAGGGCCTTGGCTACAGGACCTGCAAAAACTGGAGTCCCACAGGCCTGCCCCAAGCTCTACTGAATCAGAATCCCTGGGGTTTCATGAGCCCTCCAGACTTACTCACGCTCTTAGGACTTGAGAACCTCTAGTCTAGAGGAAGATGGGTATATGCTAGCAAAGGTCACATATAAGATTTTGTGCACATTTATTGAGATATTTCTAATCATCTATTTTTGTGCCGAGTATTTGCCTTCGCAGGCGCCTGTGATCCATATGTTAATTCGGTGAGATACAGTGATACACTCACTTTACAGGTGAGAAAATTGAGGTTTACACTGAAGTTTGATACCTATTTGTTCACAAGCCTTTGGGACCTGGAATAATGAAGTCGTTGGGTGGTACAAAGAAAGGAAGAGGATGGGTTATAATGACTTATTGGAAGCTTGTCTAGACTTCTGGTAGAAACATTTATACATTCTGTGTAGTCTGACATGATGAGTATCTGTGGTGTGATGGAAGAATGGAATTAATAGTTTAATTAATTTAAAGATAAATAGATGCCCTTTTTGACAATGCAAGCCTAACATCCTAGAGCAAGCAAGTGATGGGCAAGGCTTAGTCCCAGGTCTGTCCAACTCACAAAACTATGATTTTTGTCTATTTTTTTTTCTGACCAGAGATTTTTCTTGCCTATGCTCTCCAAAGGACTGTGATATCTTCCTGATCAAGTGGCTGGGAAATTACCCTGGGAGCTAGGATGGCACTAAGAACCCAAATGAATGAATGGAAACGGGGCACAGCAGGCGTTGAAAACACTCCCCGTGGTGGATGTGAGACCCAACTGGTTGCTTTCAGGGCAAAGAGAATGGGGGAAGACCTTGTCATTCCAGAACAGTTACAGCATCCTGCTGGCCTTTATGTTAGTATCAGACTGTGGGTGAGCTAGGCAGAGTCTGCTGGAGAACTATTGTTTTAAGCTAAATTTCAGGGCTGGAGCATATTTTGGTATATTTTCTCGACCATGGAGCTGATGGAACTTTAAAAACTCCTGCTCCCGGGAATTCTTGGTCTCATCAGCCCCGTCACTTGCTCAGATATCCCCCCTCCCACTTTTCTTTCTGTCATTCAGTGATCTTGTCATTCCAGGTAAGGGGCTGCAAATGCCTCCTGTAAAGATCCTAATAACGACTATTTTAAGATTATGTAAGTACGGCCTCTCTGTTTCATATTCTTCTTTATGTGAGGTTTGACTTCTGTGGAGTTTTGCTTTTGCTTTTTTCAGCAATCCTTTTTAAATGTAAGACTCACTAACTAGGATTTCCTTGCTTCTGGGTTTAAACATCAATAAGTACTAAGTTAATTTCCACTACTGGCCAGGAAGGGCATTTCCGATGCAAATTGCTCTGGTCCACCTTTTGAGAAACACTGTCCAAGGTGGAAGGATTCAAAGAGGTTTGTTTAGTAACTAGGCCTTTTCTTTGTCAGGTCAGGGAGATGAAGCCCAGGGATAGGGAGCTTTGACTTGCTCCGAGAGTTTGAGTTTGGGCTACATAGGGACCTATGTGTGTGTAAAGGGGATGACAGCATCAACCCAGGGAGAGATACAAGACAGGAAGAAACAGAATCACTGGTGATTTAATTTATAAAGTGTCCCCAAAGGTGGCCACTTCAATGCACTTTCAACAAAATCTTCTTTGTGACTTCAGTGGCTCTGAGTCAGCTTTTCTGGATGCCAGGTGAAGATGCTGTAATGGGCGCAGCCTCCTCTGGCCACCAACCTTCTTTGATCCTCCTCTTCTGAGGGAAATATCTTTGAAGGAATATTCTCAAGTAGTTATCCAAATCTTTAATCCTTTAAACGTGCAGGCCTTTGTGAGGAACTGGGCAGGGCACACAAAACTCTTTGTACACAAAGACAAAAGAGATAGAGCTGTCAGTAGGCCAGGCTCAGAATCGGGAAACGTGACTATCAGTCTTGTTTCTATCACCAAATGCCCTAAAAGGGCAAATTTCTGAACAAACTTTCTGGGACTTGCTGTCTCACGTGGAAATGGGGAGAAGTAGAAAGAGCCATTTCGAATTTCTTTTTGTTAGGTATTGTCAGAAGATTAATTGTCAGCACTATTTTTAAAACTCATCCTCTCAGCCCTCTCTTTTTGCTCAGTCTGTCTGTCTGTCTGTCTGTCTGTCTGTCTGTCTGTCTGTCTCTCCCTTTCTATATGGAGGGAAGCAAGCAAGCAAGCAAACAAACATAAAAATGAAAACGTTGACTTTGGCCAAGTCTAGTCTTTCCTGGCAGCAGTTTTACCACTGGGAAGCTCGTTCACATTCACATGTAAGTCAACAGCCCTCTAAGGTTTCTCGAAAGAGCCTGAACTAGCTGACAGCATGAATTTGGGTTGGGGGAAGCACATCCAAACCCTCACCATTTACTAATCAATTATAAGGTGAACCAGTTGAACACATCAGTAACTTTTAGACAGTGTTCTGGTTCATTTAGGGGTGCAGTTGATTTGAATTACCTGGGTCTGATGCCCCTGGAAGGACAGCCACACCCCCACCCTGGGAGGACAGCCACCCCTCCTGGCAGGATTTACTTAACACATTGTGATAGGTGACACACAGGCTGAGGGGGTTAAAACTCAGTCGCACGGAGTTAGTGTTTGGTTTTTCATAATGCTTGTGTTTCTTTGCTTTTAAACCCTAATGCATTATGTGTTCAAAGTGGGGGCTGGGATAGTGTAGTAAAATTTAAAACACACAAACGCAAGAGGAAGCCACTCAAATCACGTATAATCCCCCAACTCAGAAATGACCACATTAGTTTAAAAACAAACAGGCAAACAAACAAAAGCCACATTTGCCTTCTTCTCTAGTCACTGAAGCAATGTGTGCTTAGTGCTCTAGCAAACCCGAAAGAGAAGTTAGTTATAGCTAATTCCTCAGCTGATGAGGCTTCAATGAAGCCCTTTGTTGTCCAGCCCGCTGCTTAGAGGCTTAGCTCACTTCAGTGTTGCTCCCAGGCTCCATGCTTGGGAGGCCTGTGAGAGGCTCAGGCATGTTTACTTTAGTGCTTTGGAATGATGCCTCCCTGAGGGCTGGACCCAGGAGAAGCAGCATCTCAAACACACAGGGGATACCACCGTCCCTCCCTGTACTCAGCAGAATTTAAACAAGATGTCTGGCACCCTTCCAAAGGGGGTTTCAGGCTAGTGTGAATGCCAGCTGGACTCACAGGCAGCAATAGGACCCAAAACGCTGCTGTGTTTGCTGAGTGAGCTGCTGATGCCATTATACTGATGACTGCCTTCCCTCCCAAACCGGTTCCTTTGCTGTTGCTTTATTAGTTCTGCCAGGGACACTACTGCTTTTCTAATGCCCAACATCCTCTCAGTTATTTACATGAGACGAGGTCCAAGAGCCAGCACTTACTATGTAGTTAAGAATGACCCTGGCTCTCGATCCTCCTGCCTCTGCCTCCTAGATCCTGGGATCACAGGCATGAACGCCTAACTCAGCCTCCACTTTCTTTGCCCACTCTGCTGAGAATTATTTTCTTACTAGGTATATGAGAAGCCGCAATATAACAAACACTTGGTTGGCTTTGAAAGTCTGATTGATTTGGAGTAAGTTCTGGTCAGTGGGCAGCATTAACACTCAGCTGGTCTGTTCCACTTCAGGGAAGCAAACATTTAACCCAAAGGGTGTGATGAAGACTGAAGAAAAATTTAACAAAATCTAACCAATTCATGTGTTTTACTTTTTTTCTTAAAAAAAAAAATCTTAGAAAGTTTCCTTTCTAAATTTTATAGGTTTTTTAATCCTCTTTTTTTTTCTTTCTTGATGACAAGCTTGCAAAAACAGTCTGCTGCTTCTTAGGAATGCAAATGATCTATAAACCTATAGTGACCATGACATTAAAAAAAAACAATAGAGTATTGTCATTTTACTATGTCCCAGGTACTGGGGTACATATTTTAAATGAATGATTTTAATGAGTCCTCATAAAGCCACAGTTTAAAATGAGGTTGTGTGATCAGAGCCTGAATCCTAGTCACTTTTGCTAGAAGATGTCATTCTAACAGATTTCTTAGTGTGGGAGGTGAGAGTGGGCAGAAGGAGAAAGGATATATTGTGGTCATCCAGAGAAGGACACTTTGAAACCTGAGCCATCTAAAGTTTCTAAGTTTCTTTTCTCCCAAATCTCATTAATTCTTAATTTTTAAATGTTAGTAATTGAATTATATTGGTATTTCTTCCTCCAATCTTTCTGTTTTTTTTTTTTTTTTCTATCTGGCTGATAGATAATTTGCAGGTTTTTTTTTTTTTTTTTTTTTTTTTTTCACTGGTACAATAGATATTTCTTACCAGGTCCCTTTAAAACACTATAGCACATATGTGTTTGACTATGCAATTAAGAACTTAAAACTATGGTACTTATAAATCTTTGAATTTTTATAATAGAATAAAAGTTAAAGTCTGTACTTGAGGGGCTGGAGAGATGGTTCAGTGGTTAAGAGCACTGGCTGCTCTTCCAGAGGGCCCAAGTTCAATTCTCAGCACCCACATGGCAGCTCACAACTATCTGTAACTCTCGTTACAGAGTATCTGAACCCTCCCTCCCATTGCATATATACAGTCAAAACACCAGTGCCCATTAAATAAGTAAACAGCTAAATAAATAAATAAATCTTTCTATGGCATCCAGCTACGAGGGCACCACTATTGAGTTCAGTGGCACTGAGTCACATGGTGATTTGGTGTGTGGGCTCAGGCACTTGACAAGGTGACCACACAACTTTGTCCTTGATGATGTTCAGACACCTTGGGTAGGTTTCGGGAAGGAAAAGCCTTCAGTACAGGGAACCTCAGTGTGAGAATCTGGGGCATATGTGGGTAAGTGGTGGGGTTAGGAAAGAGCTGCAATTATTTTAAGCAGAAGGAGGTTTGGGCAACCAACTTTTTCAGGTTTGCATTGTTCTTCATTACAATATTTCCATTGCTTTGTGTGAGAAGGGAGGGGAAGACCCCCCTCCCTTGTCCCAGGTATCTTGTATAAATATCTCCTCTGGATCACATAGCAATACTTTGAGGTAGGTAGGTGGTGCTAGCACTTGTCCCATTTTAGGGGGGAACACCAAGGCCCTGGAAGCATCTTGATGGCACAGAATGGCTAATCTGAAGTTTCCAGTTAGTGCCTTTGGACTGAAGATTCCCACTGCGCCCAGAAACACAGCTCCATGAGTGTGAGTGAAGGCCAGCAAGCATTTACCAAGTGACAGACAGATATACTGCAATGCAACCAGCAATAATTTAGTGTCCCGTTCCACCAAATACACAGAGGAAGGAGTCAAGACTAGTTTCTGGGGGGTGGGGGGTCGGGGAGCGGAATTCTTAACATACTTCCATTGTTTTCTAACTGAGGACACTTGTGGTTTTATTCCAGAAATTACTCCCTCCCCCCCCTTCAGTTTCACTTGATAGAATGAAGAGGCCGCGAATGAATGGCAGAAATTGTTTTCGGGGAGTGACCGGGCAATGTGGTGACTTGCGGTGAGTGAGCTCATGGAAAGGCATTTTTATTGGAAGTTTCTTGCACTTCAAGCCGCCTGCCCCGGATGACTGCTCTGAGAGCCCCGCTTCAGCAGCTTGCCCTGAAAGTCTTGCTGGACCCCTTCCCTCTGGCTGAGCGAATCTCCCTCGTTGACCCATTTGTAGTCAGCCCGTGGGATTAGTGGGATTTGTGTCTGAGCCAGGGGGACCTGCCCTGGCAAGCTTAGTCAGCCATTACAAGGTTCCCTTCGGAGACAAACAGTCCTGGAGCCTTCAGGCCTTCCCTAGTCCTCCACCACGGGAAGCCTTAGGGTACCTCCTAAGGCCTCTTGGTTTCCTTGGATTGGAGTCGGGAAGGAGGGGAGTGTGAAGCAGATCCTAAGTATTTGCTGAGTGCAATCTGCGACATATTGTCCTTTCCTTGCAGGCAACCACTCATGGAATTTCCCCTGATGTCCTTATGGTTCTCAAGTTTCCCAACCTGTTGACTCCGAATACATGAAATTGGCTTTCCACCCCCAGAGAAAATACTCATAGCTGGTCGGCCACCGCTTAACCCTATGGGCCTTGCTCCCAATGAGGAAGCTTATTCGCATACATAGGACATTGATTATGTTGCCATGAAGCCAACAGGAAGGACTGTAGGTAGAGCATGACTGTAACCCCATCCAGCAGCTGGGGGACCACCTCCTGCCTGACCTATTTAAGTCACGCTCTGTGACAGATGATCGGAATGAAGAAGGAAAAAGGCCACTGCAGATGGACAGCTAGTGGGGATTCAAAACCCAACGTTGCTTGCTCCTGGCAAACGTCCTTGCCTGACATGGAGGACACACTGTGAGTGGCACGGTAACCAAAAGCAGGTGTTGCTGGAGTCAGACAAAACCGAATTCAAGGCCTGAGCATGTCTCACTAATACGGTGACTCTGAGCGTATTCCGACCCCCCAATCTGTGCCGTAGAGCCCCGGGAGCAGAAGAGAATAATATGACTTTTCCCTTAGTGCTGTTCCGTGGGTAGACTGAGATGAACAGGGGGAACATGGCCCTTAGAGCAGGGCCTGGCAAACAGCCAGGGCTCAGCCAATGCTGGCTGTGATTATAGAAAAATGTAGCACACCAGCCAGTGCCAAGGACACGCTCTGTGAATGTAGCCGTTCCCTGGGATCCTGGAATGCCAGGGCTGGAAGGGACCTCCTCTAAAGTCAAATCAATTTTCTCGTCTTCTTTTGCAAATGAGCCCTCTGAGGGCCCAAGAGGGCCACAGAACATTCCAGAATGATTTGAATTCAGCTGAGAGAAGACTGGCTGCATACATGCTTTCTGCTTTCTTTCCCTTCAGAGAACACTCTGAGTCCAGTGTGGCTCTTCAAACTCAGAGTGGTTTTTGAAGGTGAATTTGCTGTGGGAAATTCTTTGGCGGTGTCTCTCTGAGAGAATCCAGGCTGCAAGTGTCCTTTGATTTGAGAGCTAGTTGTACTACAGAGAAAATTGAAGATGCTAGAACGGAAGTCAGTTTCGATTTGACCCACAGCTCGTTAATTTTGTGGTCTCTATCCAGTGACTAAACGTGGAGACTCAGTTTTATCCTTTGTAAAATGGAGATGTGAACAACACTCTCCTCAAAATGTGCTTGGGACACTTAGTTTAGCTAATTTTATAACGACGCCTGGCAAGGGCTGGAAGGAAAGTTCTTTGCTTAACAGCACTTGCCGTACAATCGTGAAGACGGGAATTTGGATGCTGGGGCCTGCATAGTAAGTAAGCTATGTGTTCTGAGCATGCTTGTAATCTGAGCTCTGAAGGTGAGCAGAAACAGGAGGATTGCTGGGACTTACTGTCTTCCCGCCTATCCAGGTTCAAGGAGAGCCCTATCCCAGAGAGACGGAAAGTGACAAAGGAGGACATTCAGTGCTCTCTTCTGGCCTC
This sequence comes from Chionomys nivalis, assembly GCF_950005125.1. Lineage (NCBI taxonomy): Eukaryota > Metazoa > Chordata > Mammalia > Rodentia > Cricetidae > Chionomys > Chionomys nivalis. The sequence continues at coordinate 64,568,795 of NC_080094.1, read as the reverse complement.
CATACGTGTACATCCCTACATACATGAAGATATGCACCCTCCCCACTCCACCCCCACATACAAACGAACACACAATAATGTTTTAAAAATGAAAATAAAGTGGTACTTTGTTCTGTACAAATACCCGCTACTCCTAAAAGTCATTTTGTTAGAGGCCAGTACTTAAGAACTCACTCCTTGCCTCTGGCCGGTTTTGCACCTCAGTATCAGAACTAGTGATCTAAGTCACATGACAGGGAGGAGACAGAGCTGCAGTCAGGTGGAGAGGCTGCTCTAAAGTTGCTTGGATTCATGGGGTAGAAGAGAATTGGCTTGCATTCTTGGCACGGGTTTAGGATGCCAGCCTGGCCTGCCTCTGTGGCCTGTGGCATTAGGAGACATATATTGCATCATCCTTCATATTTATTTCTCCCCAGAGCAAAGCGGAGGCTTTCTTTGTTCCATTAGGAGTCGTGGGCAAGGCCAGGCAGTGAAGCGGGGCAGCTGTCAGGAGAATTCAGGCTGGAGCAGGCTCAGCAGGGAGGAACCCAGGGAAATGTGATATGGACTGCCCAAGTGCCTCCCCACACCTGCCCCTCCCTGGTCCAGCTGCTTAGGAGAAGGGAGGAAGCTAGTATTTTCCCACTGCCATTGTCTTCTGGACAGGGCCATCAATCTTAGCTTATCTCTCCCTCATGGTCGCTGGTTATTGGCCTTCTTTATGGAAAAGGAAGAGGAAGCTCAAGGGAACACATCAAGGCGAGGGCAGCATTCATGCCCAGGATCTGGGACTCACAAGCCCTTGCTCCTAGTGGCATTGGATAAATCCTGCTGGCCCAGCCAGGCGACCGCCAGAAGCATCTGGCTTCTCTTCAATCAGTGCAGCCCAAAGCAGGAAGAAACAGAACTAAACCTAGAGGCAGTACTTCCTAGAATTAAAGATGAAGACAAGAGATCAAGCCGGAAACTCTATCCTGGTTCTTATATCCTTCCCTTTCTTCCCACTGGTTGCCTCTCAGTCTTATTGCCCCTAATACCTCCAAACACTCCTGGCAGAACTTTGGCCTGGAGAGGGCACCTGTCCTGGTGCCAGCCCAGCATGCTTGGCCTTCACAACAATAGCTGGAAGAGCCTCTTAAAGCAAATACTTCCTGAAGTGCCCAGAGCAGCCACTGTCCCCGCTGCTCAGGAACAATCACATTCCGTACCAGCTTCCGTGTGGGACTCCATTTTCCAGTCTCCTGGGCCTGCAGCTGCGGGCCTTCTGCTTTCTCCAAGAGTCAGGCAAATGACATGTACAGGAGTCCAGGGCTCTGATACTAAAGGCCCTAAATTTCCTAGGACAATTTTAGATTCTTTCTCCCAAAACTATATTTGAAAGAAAGAATCAGAATTTCCACTTTCCTCTATTCTTCCTGAACATCTACTGCCAATCCGTTGTCTTTGTCTGTCGTATTTCTTTCATGCTTGAAAACAAAATGGGAAGGGTTTGGAATGTACCTCAGTGGCAGAGCACTTGTCAAGTATGTGTCACACACACTCACGTGCACACATACACACACACACACACGCAGAGCAGGGGGACAGGGACAGAGAAATAGAGAGACAGAGAAAGATACAGGGGTATGAATATACATGCATATGTGTGTATATAGATAAATAGATATAGATATATCAGCATTTCATCTTAGTAGCACCTCTAACAAGTTCCACGTTTCACTATGCGGCAATACCCTGGGAATCTTTATTTTTATTTTTTTTTTAATTTTTTTAAAACATTTATTTATGTATTTATTTATTTATTATGTATACAACATTCTGCCTGCATGTATGCCCACACGCCCGAAGAGGGTGCCAGATCTCATTACAGATGGTTGTGAGCCACCATATGGTTGCTGGGAATTGAACTCAGGACCTCTGGAAGAGCAGCCCGTGCTCTTAACCACTGAGCCATCTCTCCAGCCCCTACCCTGGGAATCTTGAACACCACCCCTGTCAACTTCTGGAGATGGCCTGAACCTAACAGGTGAAACTGAGGATTTATGTGCAGAACGCTGGGAAATGGAGCACAGGGTGATGGAAACATGGCAACAGAGGCAACTGATTCTAATCAAAGGCCTGGGGAATGAGAACAGATGGTTAGAGGATATAATGGGGAGGACATTAAACTGGTGATTGTGTAAACGAAGGTATAATGTTTAAAAGAAATGCAAAGGAGGCCCATGAAACAGTAAGATTACATGAGTGACGTAATGATTAGCGTCTCTGGACCTTAGCCTGTCTGGTCTAGTTGCATCTCTGGGCCAGTTAGTACTGTGTCTCCTGGGCCAAGTGCTTAATCAACTTTATAACTCAGTATTCATGTCATTAAATGAAGAGAAAGACAATAAAACAGTGACCTCATGCTTTTTGGTAAAGACTTTAGAAGTGTAAAGTGCTGGAACCAAACCTGGAGTACAGTAGGAGATACGTAAGTGTGTCAGCTATGATTTGGAACAGGAAGGAGCGGAGCATGGGACATTGAGATTTCAGGAGTCAGTCCTAATTCTACACATCTCTAATGCTCTTGAGTCAGATGATAGTGAGAGCAACAGCGCACAGAGTCCGGCTTCTGCAGGGAACTTGCAATGCTGAGTTGCTGAAAAACTTGCATCTTGAAATCAAAGCTCATGGCATCTGTGTGGCGATGGACACATCATCTGTATTCTCTGAGCCTCATCCTTCTCAATGTAAAGTGGGCATGATCATGGACATCCTTGATAGGGTTGGGGTGAAGATTGACAGAGATAATGTATGTCAGCAACCTGAATGATAAAATGCTAGAAGAAGTGGGAGAGTTGGGAAGAAACTAAAGAGATGTAAACACAAGAGAGACCCCCAGTCTAAGATGAGGTTGCTATCCCCCACTACACTCATTTTGCATCCTTTATTTTTATTGCTGTGTGTCGATCATCCATTTCACTCATAAACGTATCTCCAGCACTTACCTCCATCATAACAAGCCAACACAAATTTACCAAAATGAACAAATAAACACAAATACTGTCCAGGATCAAACTCTTAAGAAGGGAGAATTTGGAACCAGTTCCCACAGCTCAAGTAAACAGCCAGAGATCATGATTTTTCCAAGGCCCCCTTGCATTTCTGAGGCAACGTAGCATAGTTTGAGGCCCTGGTCCTTTGCCAGGACATCAGTGTAACTGATGCGTCCACTGTGGTGACCCTGAGGGCTGATTAAGAGTTTATGTAAAAGTTGAAGCTTTTGGCAGCACTCCTTCCTCTGATTTTGACATGACTCAGGGCAGGAGACGGTTTCAAAGAGTGAGCTTTGGGAGAATCCCCACACCCAATGATGGAAACCCTAGAAGAAAGGACCACAGATGAACACACCTCATTAGGGATTAGGGGATGCTGAGCAGGTTTTCAGAGGCATATGGAGGCAAGATGTCAAGAACTTGCATCTCTGACAGAGTCTGAAACACCTTTTAACCAGTGAATTCTTTAGTAGCTTTTAAGTGGAGAGGATAGCATTGCGGGTTTACAAATAAATGGAGCTTTGGGATGCCATCTTCGTGGTTCTTTTGACAGTGCCACAGAACAGGGGACATCAGGCCTTGGATCAGCAACTTATATGTTTCTCCTGCCATGTAGATCAGTAAGCAGGAGACACCAGGGCACTGGATGAAGAGGCTGGAGACATCCCCACCTCTAGCTAATCCTGGCCTTCTGACCTTGTCACTGAAGAGGCTGTGACCCTAGCAAAATATCAGCCATTTTCAGTCACAGTTTCCTTATCTGCCCAATGAGACAAAAGAAATCCTTGCCCATTCTTTTATAAATCCAACTTTCAACTATGGTAGCCAAAGCTTATCTAGCCCTTGCTGTGCCAGCCCGTCTATGACCTGCCAGTTTTCACTGGAGCCACAAAATCTAAACATTTAGCCTGAGAACATCTAGCTAACAATGGCAGACCTGGGATTTGAACATAGGCTGCTTGGCTTGGGAGCCAGATCTAATGGGTATGTTGTATTCTCCTGCCTTGAAGTGGTTTTCAACCTTCCTAATGCTGTGATCCTTTAATACAGTTTGTGGTGACCCCAAAGCATAAAATTATTTTTGTTGCTGCTGTTATGAATCGTGATGTAAATATCTGTGTTTTCCAATGGTCTTAGGTGATCCTGTGAAAGGGTCGCTTGACTCCCAGGGATCTCAACCCACAGGTTTAGAAGAACTGTCCTATGGAGGGCCCTAAGAAAAAGAAAGCTGTTTGCCAGCTGACCAGGATCTTAACAAGTCTTCAGAGGATAGGAGAAGGGTACGGTACCTACCAAAGGGTGATAGTATGTGTCTATGGTAATGGTTTCCCCAGAAGGTGGACTTTGCATTTTTTATGACTAGCATTGGAAAATGAAAGCACACAAACTCTGAACTTGGAGACAGATCGGATTGAGTCCAAGCTTGAGCACTTAGTTCCTGGTTGGACTATCTCAATCCCCTTTAAAGAAAAACAGGCATCTTAAGGATGTGAGCTTTGTGTTTGGGTTACACAAGATGCGTAGTGTATGGCGCTAAGCAAGTTTCTTCCTCTCTCTTTTTATCACAGATCTAAGAAATTAAATGTTTGGTGCCCATTAAATGAGACTGGTTTGAGATAGGTTTATTCTTTGGGACATGGAGCATGGGGCCAGTGGGTACCACTCACTTTTCCCAGGCACCACTTTTGTCTGACTCAGCACCTGAACTTTAGAAGTTTGACAGACTCAGCTGGGAAGTTAAGGACCTTATGAGAGCATCTATCCAAGAAGCACAATTTCTGGGGAGCCAGTAGACAAATATGGGGAGTCTACAGGGCCCCCTGCAATCATATGTCAGAGAATCATAACATGAAGTCCAGTAAGAGCCAAGAAGAATTGAATGACAAAATATTAAAGAGGCACAAATTGCCAAGGTAGAGTCATGTGACCTGAACTGATGGAGAAGATGGTACTGCGTATATGAGTCTCAGATGATTTACAATCAGGTAATGTTTACGGCATTTGGAAGACATCCAGATAAAACTTGTGGTGCTCTTGCCACACCAGACTGGCAGGAATTCAGGTAGGAATTCTACATTGTACAGGAAGGAGAATTAACTGGTTCTTGGTTAAATGATTAAATGATAGTGTTTTATATTAGACAAGTAATGTGGGCTAGAAGCTGTGGGTATTCAATCTCTTCATCTCTGTAACAGTCCTAGAATACAGGGAACTGCTTTTCCTACCTCACTGATGGAGAAATTGGGGCTCATGAATATGGAATAACTAAGTCTCAGTTAAGTAGCCAAAAGAAGAAACCCTGGGGCACTTAGGCCTTACAGGGATCTAGAGATCCAATTTTTTCTGCCTCCTTTAGGATTAAGCTTATAGGTTTACACAACTATGCCTGGCCTTTATGTGGGTTTTCAGGATCTGAACTCAGGTCCTCATGTTTTTTTCTTCCTCACTGAATATCTTGTGAGTTCATTTTCTGGTCCCTTTAGAGGGGCTTCTCCAATCAGTATTAGAATGTCAAGGGTGAGCTTGTGGGTACGTCTCAAACATGACCCAACTGTAGACAACCAGTAGTATTTCAGAATAGAACATTGAGACTTTACTTTCACGGAATAGTGTGCTTGTCCACCAAGAAGTCTTCTGCTTTGACACTTACCCATGTTCTTCTATATTTATCTTGGTGTTCTGAAGATAGGCTGTGTGTCCCAAGGCTTTTCTAGATGCCTTCTCAAGGTTTTATGAGTTCTTCCAGGAGGCCACATGAGGTAGGAAGTCAGGATTCCTTTTTATTGGATAGCAAACATAAGAGTCCATAGTCTCAAAGTCTTGGGCTAGAGATGGAGAAAACATCAGAAACATACCCTCTTCTGTCCTGTCCTTTCCTCTCCAGTGGCCCTGCTCTGCCTTGTCCTTGCTTCTCCAGGGGTCCTGCTCTGTCCTGTCCTCCCCTCTCCATGGCTCTGGGGGCCTGTTTGGAGATCAACTCAGTCATGGAGGGCTGTAGATGACAACTCCTTAATTAACCCCACTCACTCCATATATTACTTTTGGTGTCTAGCACATGACAGAGAACATTCTAGACATAGATGGCCTGAGATAGCCCCTGCATCAGTAGACACTACTGTCTCACAGAGTAGGTAGAACTAGCAGTATGATAAACTGTCTCATCCAGGAAGTTGCTGGTGGTATAAATGAGGCACTCTTTAATGCAAACATGGAAGACTTCCTGGAAGGAGTAAAATTTGAACTATGATCACATGCACAAAGGTCAGCAGGAAGGGACACTTTCCATGAATTGTGCTAACCAAGGCTTGGGATTTTCTTATGTGAAACAGGATAGTCACAGTTAGTGTGTATATCAGGCCTATGAAAAGGTGTAAGAGGAAGAGGGAAAGTCAGATTTAAAGCTCATGATTAAAATTAAAAAACAATCTGAGCTTTCTTTCTCACCTTCAATCCCCGGAAGATCCAGCTGAATGTGGTACACTTCTCTGGGCTCTGACTATACCAGCAAACAAGAGTGTATTAAAAGATGGGTCACCAAGAGGTGGAAAGCCACGAAGCCTCATTATTTGAGGCATGGGTTCCTATTCAAAGGTATATAGTGAGGAAGAGCCACAGCCAGGAAAGACTTACTTCTTGCCTAGTATTCAGCAGGTACCACCCTCCTTCTCCTCTCTGCATACACATTCTACATGGACAGCCCTCAACGATGACTCAGAATCATTAATATTATGGCCACTTGTGCAGTTCAAAGATGAGAGAGCCACACGGAGAGTCTGTTGTGTTGAAGCTGCTCTGGGTGGGAAGCACTCTCCTAGGAGACTGGGGCAGGGTCTGACTTGCCAGAGGAGGTTTGTGGAGTGTTCAGACCGTGACTCACGGAGGTTTGTGGCGAATAAACAGCTCTTTCTGCTGTGACTGTTGACAGCCCTGGTGACAGCTTACCTTTGCAGTTGCCAAGGAGAATCTGACTGATTTTTGACAAGTTCAACTTTCCCAAGCAGCCCAGCCCTGCAGCGGGACCACCCTGAGCAAAAGCCCGGCCAGACCCAAAGGGTTATTAAGGAAGGAACAGTATGGGGGTCAGCAAGTCAGAAGACCAAATCTCTCCTGCCAGTCAAGGAAAAGCATAGCTACATGGGGAAGGGGGGCTTCATAGAATGGAGGTTTGTGTTTCAAGGGTTGGGGGTGGCGAGATCTCCACATGCATCCCCTTCTTTCCTCCCTCCCTCCCTCCTTCCCTCCCTCCCTCCCTCCTTCCCTCCCTCCCTCCCTCCCTCCCTCCCTCCCTCCCTTCCTTCCAAACTGCTAAGATTCAAAATTTTGGCAAGAAGGTAAATTATCCTCTTTTCAGTTGTACCCACATAATTGAGGACTTAGTTGGTGACTAGTAACAACTAGGAACTTTGACCACTAAGTTAAGCCCCATGACTGAAAGTCCAGGGACAAATAATCTAAGAACAACACTCCAGCAGTATTGTTGAACGGCGGGCACTTTTCTGTCTTCCGTAGTCGTTAGGACATCAAGTCTTCTGCCATCCGACTTAGGGCTGCAAGATGACTGCCACATCTCGAGGCATCACAACAGCACTCATAGTTACGATGGTGGTGTGGAGAGGGATGGGGAGTTTGAAGTAGCTCACTCTTGACGAATCTGAATATTCTTGATTAGAAGTAGCATCGTGTGGCCGTTCTTAGAATTTAGGGACTCTTGGAAAGTGAATGTCTGACCAATGATAATGAAAGAACTGTGACCTACCAAGACCAACCTGGATTCACCTCTTCTGGGACGTGGTACTTTGGAGTCTTGAATAGGCTAATAGTTCTTGGCAAGGAAGAAAGTTGTTGGAGGCAGGGAAGGATTGCTGTCACATAATCTTGGAAAAGTAGCCCAGCATTGTATTATGAGAACATACCATTGATGAAAAATAAAATAAGCCAGGTGTGGGAGCAAAGGTCTTTAATTACAGCAGGAGGATTTCTGTGAGTTCAAGACTAGCCTATTCTACATAATAAGCTCTAAGACAGCTAGAACTACATAGTGAGACTGTATCTAAACAAATAAACAAATGAAAAAGCCCAATTAATTCATTAATAAGAAAACAGAGAACTCGTCTACTTTACCCTTTCTTGATTTTCATCGTGTCTGCAAAGTCCTTGCCAATCCCAGGTCCAGACGAGGTAGCCTTTCTCTGTCACTTTTCCCACCTGCATGCTATACCTCCAAACATGCTGAGGTATCTGCTGAGTGCCCAGCAGACGGACAAGGATGGCTTCATCTGTGGGATGGTTGAGTATAAAAGTTTTCCGTCAGATATATAGTAATGGATCAAATGCCCAGGCCAACAGTCGTGACTCTGCTCCTCAAGTGATTGCTGTATTCTCAGTAAGACTTCAGTGCAGCAAGCCGTGGGTGATCTATCATTGTGTGACCATGGTTCAAGGATATTCTTTCTCTGGGCATAGACATTTGTGATGCAATTTATTATGTGACAACATAATTCAAATAAAAAACTAAGAAATGCTTGCCTATAGCTCAATAAATCAATGTTCAACTTGATTCAAAGAGAAATGGAAACAAAACATCATTATTTATTACACTAGCAAAAACTGCCAGGAAACAATCCACGTGGAGTCCTTAGCCTAGTGTATGACACACAGTGTCTAGAAAATGTCAGCTATCTTCATAATCTGCTACCTTAAAATTCCTTTCCATTCTCACGGCTGGGTTTGTCACTTGACTTTAATACATATCAGTAGACGAAGGAAAAGAACCGGTTGTCCTGGGTCATTCAACATTGTAATGGATTCTTCTTAGTTATTATTATGGCTTCAACCAATAGCATATTTTTGTGCTTATGGTGTTGGCAACTTTTGAACATCTTGAAAAAATGGGAAATATGGTTTCTACTAATGAGACGGACCAACATGGGCAGAAGCTAGGGGCTGCTCCCAGTGGACAGCACTCTGCAGGTCCCTGTGTTTATTTACGAACCTGTGAAAAGGGCTGAGACCATGGCTGTGAGACAGTTGGAAAGCAAACACTACAGGGCTTACCGACAATTAACCCTGAATTTTACAGCTTCTGCAAGAAGGACTCTGTTCCAGGTGGCAATAAAAACCCAGCTCTCGAAAGGAATCACCCTTGTGCCATTCATGAAGAAACTAACCTATAGAAATACTCGGGAGATAAACATCTTCCTCTTGTTTTCAGAGTCTCCTAGGGATAACTCTGTGCTAGAGCCAAGCAGGGCACAGGGCATGGCTTTTTGGATTCCAGCTTTTGGAGGATTCAGTCTTAATACAGAGATTCAAAAATATTCTTATGGTGTGATATGATATGATATGGTGTGTGTGTATGTGTGGTGTTTAGGTGCATTTATGCTAAGGTATATGTTTGGAGGCCAGAGGACAACTTTTGGAAGTTGGGTTCTTTTTGTGGGTCCTGGGGATTGAGTTTGTATCGTCAGGCTTGGTAAGCCTTACCCACTGAGCCATTTCACTGGTTCTAACATATAAACTTATAATATGGACAAAACTTGATGTGCAGAGAAGCTGAGTACATTCTTATTCATAATAACTGCAAATATAAAGCATCTAAAATTACTTGCTATCTTGGCAACAACTTGGTAAATTATGGTATGTCTAAGTACCTGAACATACAGTTGATGCTTGCAGAAACTTTGGAACACACACATGCACACAGACACACACTGCTTATATAGCTTATCCACTGAAAGAAATAGATAATACATATTTGTCTATTCTACTATTGTGTTAGGAAATACATCAAAAAGTTATTTGTGGTTTTTCCTCCAGGCACTTGAAATATAGGAAAGGGCTTCTTTCCCTTCCTTGTTTTAAAAGATTTCTTTACCAAGAATACAGTGCTCTGCCTGCATGTCTGCTTGCATGCCAGAAGAGGGCACCAGATCTCATAACGGATGCTTGTGCACCAACATATGGTTGCTGGAAGTGAACTCAGGAGCTCTGCAAGATCTGGTGATCTTAACCACAGAGGCATCTCTCCAATCCCCAATTTTTAAAAATCCTTTACAGCCAAATGACGCGCACAGCATTTAAATACCGAGGCTGGCTTGCTTTTGAGTCCTGCCTTCTACTGACTGGCCACTTAGCCTCTTTTTCTTCTCAGCTTTCTCATGTATCCCATGGGAGTGATGATTATTCCTACTTTGTAGGACAAATGCGGGTAAAGATAATTTAAGAGACAAGCTTGATGCAGGCAGCCCCCCACATGATGAGCACTCAGAGAAGCCAGCTAATACCACTACTTTCAGGTTACAAAACTTCCCAGCAAGTCTGAAAACTTTAAAAGGAGAGAGCTTTTTCTATTCTCCTGCCTTAGATCAGTCAAAGATGGAGTTTACAGGTTTTCTTTTCTTTTCTAATTCTTAATCACCTGGTAGCTAAAAGCATTTTATTTTTTGGAGGGTCGTTTTTAGCCCAGGCTGACTTCATGTCACCATTTAGATGAGGTTGGCCTTGTACTTCCAACTTTGCTGCCTTCACCTCCACCTCTACCTCCTGAGTGGTGGGATTGCAGACAGGTGCCACTGAGTTTGATTTATTCTGTTCTGGGGTTGAAATTCAAGGCCTTGTACATGCTAGACAGGCAGGCTATGAGTGGAGTCATATCACCTAAAAGCCTTTTCACAACCAAAAATAATGCCTTATGTGTATGAGTGTTTGCGTACATGTGTGTCTATGCATCATGTATGTACCGAGTGCCCTTGGAAGCCAGAAAGGATGTTGGTCCTTAACGGTTGTGAGCTGCCATGTGGGTACTGGGGATTGAGCATGTATCCTCTGAAAGAGCAGCCAGTTCTCTTAACCACTGAGCCATCTGTCTAGCTGCCATCTAAAGCCTGTTGAGTAAGACTGTTCAGTTCTATTTTGAGAAAACAAATAATTGCCCCGCTTTCTCTTTAACCCGGACACTTGATACCCTACCTTCTCTTAGCATCACCTCCCAACCCTCAACACTTTGTGGAGGTCACCAAAATTCATCGTCTATGTGGGTAGCCATGAACATATTTTATTTCTCAGCATATCTGGGAAGACAGCCGCAGGAGTCTAAAAGAGTGGATTTAGTGTAATATTGCTGCATAACAAATTGCCACCGACTTAGTGACGTTAAACAGCGCACACTGACTAAGTATCTGTGGGTCTTGAGTCTGGGCATGGCTACATTGGACCCTTCCCTTAGGACCTCACATAGCTCTCGCTGGGGTGTTAGTTGGACTGCATTCGTCCCTGGAGGCATCCCTAGTTGAGAGTCCTCAGTGGCAGGATTGAGGGCAGCTTCTGACTCTGTCAGATTCAGTGCTGGGAGGTTGCTCTAGGTTCCTTGAAGTGTCCCACAGTACCTTGTCACATGAGCTTCTCTCATAAGGAAGTTGTCTGGTCCGTAGGCTGCTTGCTCCATCGTTACCCGGGAAGCTCTCTAGACTATATCGGCTGTTGGGTGAAGTCTTCTAACACATGCCTAGTTGAAGCTCAGATATTCTGCCACCTTTGTCATTCCTATTGTTAGAAAAAAAAGTCATCAGTCTCTCCCTGTGCAAGGGGAGTTCAGCACACAACCATGATCACTAGGACACTGGTAGGTGAAGACTGTAGAGCGAGTTTCTCTTTTAGTCTTTCTACCTCTGTAAGGAATGGTGCTCTCTTTCTCCCTCCCTTCCCCGTGTGTGTGTGTGTGTGTGTATGTTAATAGTACTTGGAGCTGAGAGAGCATCTCCCAGAGACTCCGATGCCTTGTCTTTGCCCTCCTTGTTGCTTACCACCTTCTCCCTTTGATCATAGAGAAGGCTCCTCCTCTAAGTCCTATGTTCTTCAAAGAGGGAAGAAGGGGAAAGGGCAAAAGACACCTGCTGTCTAGGCCAGATTCTCTTCAGGGAAACAACAGGTTCTCAGAAGTCCTGCTCTGACTCATTACCCTCATTGCCTTTTCTTCCACCTCCCCTCTATCACCAGGTGATCTAGATTATGTAGGCCAAAGGGAAGTTCACAAACGCGCGCGCGCGCACACACACACACACGCACACACACACACATTTACACTCAAAAAAAGCCAGATTCAGCCCTTCCATGCACAGAGGGGAAAAAAAAGCCATGTGAATTAGTTACAAAGTTTGGATAAGAAAACTGTGTAGTTTCTGGGCCACAGTGGAGTGTGCAAGCGGCCTCTGTTCTTTCTCTCCCTGTTTTTCTTCTTTGTTGCTCCTCCATCAGGGTTTAAAATGTGCCAAATGCAGCAGCACTTCCAGAGTTAAGCGCCCAGACAGGCAGGCAAGTCTGTATTCGGAGCTCAGAGGAAAGTTTATGAGGGAGGAACGTAATAGCCCCAGCTGGAGAGCTGCCAGGGGACTAGCAACTGCAACACCCTTATTTGCTCTGGGGAGGAGCAGCTTGAAAACTTTTTATGAGATTCCAGAAGCAGCAAGGTCATCGGTTTTATGGCCATCCTGCTCCATTTGTAAATACAGCCTTTGAATGATAATGTTTGGACTCCCTGACAAGAGCAAGGCTGGCAGTTAGCTCCTCTGAAGCAGGGCACAATAGAGTAAGAGATGGTCTGCTCTGCGCAGTTGCAAGGTACGCAGGGTAATTTTAGATCCCAGCAAACAATGGCGATAAACCATCCCTCTTTCAGGGAATTTAATTTGCAAATCGCCTCACCGTGAAGTCCCTGGGTGTCTCTAAGGCAGGTAATCTCATTAGTCAGGTCCTGAGAGAAACAACGTGTGTTTACTGTCCTGCTCCTTTTTCAGCCTGCCCAAATGTCTGGAGAAGAGCTCTTGGTTAGGCCTGTTTGTTGTGATACTGTCAAGACCAAGGGGGGAGGGGGCCGCATCCTTGCCAGGCCCCACATACTCTTTCAAGTAAGATGACTTTCTCCAGCAACACCTGGGCCTCTCTCTTTAGCTGCTCACCAGACCAAGCTTCTCATTACAGATGAGTGTTTATGAGTCTAGGCCCAGAAAATATTTGGCACCATTTGGCCAAGTTCCAGGTCGTATGTGGGTTGCAGTTAACCATGGGAACAGCATAAGTCTACCATTGGGTCGTACTAGAAGGAAGAAAAGGAGATTGGGCATGTGCACTCAGGCTCCCACTATGCAACTTGGTTAAGTGCTGGCGTTTGTGGGATCTGAATTATTCTCAAATTTTAGTAGTCACATGGAGCAGGATGGATCTTACTTTCTTCTCCTCCCCCCCTTCCTCTCTGTGTGTGTGTGGGCACGCACTTCTATATACATGACATGATAAGGGATAAGAGATGATATTGAAAACAAAGGGTTTAGTGGAAAGTTTGTTCAAAGCAGATGGCAACCACCTTGGAATGGAACTCTTCAAGGGTAGGAACCTCTTTCTAAAGGAGGCCAGTTAAGGGCTGTTCTCTAAAGACCTTGGTCAATTCTAGATAAACATCTTCCCTGTGGGAGAAATTAGAGGCTCCCCTTGTGATGCTGCCTCCCTGCCTGAAGACCTTAGGGGAAGCCTAAATTTTCTATTGTGTGCTTTCTCCCACTTCCCATGAGCATTGCATCAGACCATTTTTTATATACAAGTAATAATTGAGGGCTGGAGATATGGCTCAGAGGTTAAGAGCATTGCCTGCTCTTCCAAAGGTCCTGAGTTCAATTCCCAGCAACCACATGGTGGCTCACAACCATCTGTAATGAGGTCTGGTGCCCTCTTCTGGCCAGCAGGCATACACACAGACAGAATATTGTATACATAATAAATAAATATTTAAAAAAAATAAAAAAAAACAAGTAATAATTGAAAATCTGATTTATTAAAATGGTTTCATGTTATTCTAATATAAAATTTACAAATGACATATTATTGAAATACAACTTTTAGTAGAAATTCATGCCAATCATACTGATCAGTCTAATTATTAGATTAATTTTCTATAACTTTGTAGATCAGATGTTTAAGAGTTTTGTCTTGATTTTCCGAGATAGGGTATCTCCGTATAACAGCTCTGGCTATCCTGGAACTTTCTTCTTAGACCAGGCTGGCCTCAAAATCACAGATACCTTTTTGCCGCTGCCTTCTGAGTGCTGGGATTAAAGGGTTGCATCACCTGGCCTCGATTGAAACTTTTAAAATTAAATTTAACTTATAAATACAGTTAAACTATCTGAGGACTCTAACTCCTGAAGTCTGTAAATACAACCAACTGCTGACAAAACTCTTTAAAAGTGCCTTATTGGCCGGGCGGTGGTGGCGCACGCCTTTAATCCCAGCACTTGGGAGGCAGAGGCAGGCGGATCTCTGTGAGTTCGAGACCAGCCTGGTCTACAAGAGCTAGTTCCAGGACAGGCTCCAAAACCACAGAGAAACCCTGTCTCGAAAAACCAAAAAAAAAAAAAAAAAGTGCCTTATTGGTAGATAAGATAGAGTTTGTAGGCTGAATAGAAAAACAGCAAATACACGCTAAGATTTATAAGTGAATGGTTAGATTAAAACTCCAGAGTAGAAGTTGGGAGATAACTCAGTAGATAAAGTGTTTCTCTGTCAACTGTGAGGATCAGAGTTTGGAGCCCACATAAAGTCAGGTGACCCACCTGTAATCACAGCCCTGAGGAGGCAGAGTCAGGCAAACTGGCTAGCTAGACTAGAACAACCTTGGTGAGCTCTGGGGCTCGGTGACAGATCCTGCATCAATATATACATACCGTAGTGTGATTGAGGAAGACACGTAACACCAACCTCTGGCTTCCACACATGTCTTTTTTCACACAAAATGCCTGTATACATGAACATGAGCACATGCACATGTACTCCCCACACACGCACGCGCACGTGTGTGCACACACATGCAAAACCCAAAACCCTTCAAGATAAGCATCTCAATTGTGTTTTCAGTGTTCCAAACCCACTCTCATGTATCAAAAGGGCTTGGGTTGAGAGCAATGTCCTCCCAAGGTCACATGGCCAATAGGTGTCACACTCACAGTGCAATCCAGGGATAAACCCTGCCGACCTTTCGCTTCTCTGCAGCGCTTGTTTGACTTTGAACAGGACTCGGTCGTTTATCTGTGTTTTATTTGACTGCTTGCCTCTACTCAGCCGCGTACCTCGTCGTCTAGCATGGGGTAACACATAGAGGAACTCAATCCATGTATGTTCGCAGCGCTAGCTTCTGGGGAAGGATGGCTGGCTGACTTTGAGATGAAGAGAATGTTGTTGTGCCCTGTTAGGTTGTGAGGGAGGCTGAGCTGCAGCCTTGCACTTCCGAGGTTCATATTCTCGTGGCGTGGCTGCCTGTAGGGCCCGGGTCTGCCCTTGTTCCTGGGGTGCATTTGCGGGGACAGTTTCTGGTCAGCTAACTAAACATCCTGTTTGTTTCTGTGCTCTCCCTGCCCAGCCTGGTATTAGCTGTAGGGCATTGATTCCATTGTTAATATGGTAATTTCCCACCTGCCTGGGCAGGGGTCCTTGTGCAGCAGCAAGATACTTAAGGACTTCCCCAAGTCTGAATAAACTGGCATTCGGCTGATCTCCTTTCGAATGACCCTGGTCTCTTTGTGTGTTCTTTCAGTCTCCAGGCCCTTGCCCGACTCGCGTACGGTACAGTGGCGCACGAACTGTACCGAGGGTGTAACACAAAATCGGGTGTTACAGCTGCCCACAAGGCCTAGCTGTTAATCTTAGTTTGCTGTTGGACTCCGTGGATATCCAATCCCTGCTCTTAGGAGAAGGAGCAACCTCCTCTTCTGCTCAGTGAAGCCTATGTGGCTAACCCTACCTACCTCTGCTCTACCCGCTCTGAGGACACTGGCGTCATTTAATTCTTTGACCATACAAGGTCTTCCTTACATATGGTCTGGTTCCATCTTGGTCACTCATGGGGTCCTTGAGTTTCTCCTTCAGACACTTCCTTGTAAAGAATACTTGTTTACTTGTAAGTGCACAATGTCTTCCTCAAGTGAAAACCTTTAGTTATATGTTTCTATCCGGCTTTGTTCATGGGCAGGAGTTTATTAAATGCACGTTTTTGTTTTTGTTAAAGCACTTTATACATTTCTGTTGTCGAGATGGATGAAAGAATGGCTATATGATTCTCAGCTTTCTCGTGAGCATTTGCACTGGCTGGATCTCCATTCAACCAAGAAGGAGTTTAGATGAAATGTTATCAGACAGATAGGGGACATGATGTCTGTGATTCCTTCCAGGCCAGTGAACCTTTTCCTTCAAAAGGGCTTTCTGTCACTTTGCTTTAGCCATTGCTTTTATCTTTACTATGGAGAACTGGAGCTCTCTCCCTTCCCGCCCGCCTCACACACACACACACACACACACACACACACACACACACACACACACAGAGTGCTGATCTTTAAAGTGATGCAAAAAGACCAAGAAGGAACCTAGAAATGACCTTGGTTTCCCCGCTGCCCTGCTTAAGAAAGTGAGGCCTCATTTGGAAGGGAGGGGCAGCAAATGTCAGACTCCTGGACATCAGTGAGTTTTGAATTTCCCAATGAAGGTTTATGATTAAACTTCAATAACTCAAATGCACCATCCGTGAAGAATGCCAGCTCCAACTGGTAATTCTTGTTTTTATTAATCTCCTCTTCCTTTATTTAAAAAAAAAAACAAAAAAAACCAAAACGCTCTGCCTTTGAATTCCTGAAGCCCCGTCAGCGAGTTGGGGTCTGGTCACATTCTGATGACACAGAAACACTTGCCCATGATGGTAAGCCTATGCTGACAATTGCAAGCAAAGACAAAGCTAAGGCTAGAGAGGCAGATGGTCTCTACAAAGAGAGAATGCCATGCTCTCTTCCTCAGAAAGGCTGGGGCAACAGTAACTTCTACCTGGTGATGATGTGAGTTCCCTTGATACCTTCACTGTGGCTGCCGGACGCCGGCTGTCATTCTGGAATTAAAAGATAACATATTGAAATCTGCAAACCTTTTTTGTACCTAACCCACTTGATTTCCTTTCCCTTCTGTAGATGATGTCAGCAGGCTTTATGTGTTACATCAGCATTTATGTGGTACGCTCATGGGCTCCTATATGAACCTAATTACTCTCAATAATGTTGCCAGGTAGGCTTGACGGCACCCACTTTTCTGGTGGGAAAACTGAGCTCAAAGAGTTTTGTAACTTGCCTAGCACACACAGTATGAAGTGCCTGAACCTCTATTCTAAAGTCAGCTTTGTCTGCCCCTAACCTGGTCCTCCGACTGACACTGAGTCTGATAGAAATCACAGCGAGGAGTAGGGGCCTGGCCTTTTCTCCTTCCCAGGGGCCTGCTCTCTAGGAAAGGTCTCTCAGTCACTGTACTTCTTTGTTCTACTCCTGCGTTACTAATTCCTGTTTATAGTCAGAAACCAGGCCGATTTTTCTTCCAGAAAGGCCAGTCCCTTGTAAAAGCAACCAGCTGTCTCCAAGCCCCTTGCTCTCACCCCACCCTCGGAGTCCAAGAGCTCTGCTTTAAGCCCCAGGGTGACTAGTTAGCATGCATCGGCGAAGTGGCCCAATAAGGATCTAATGAAGAGTCTGAAAGTCCACTTGGCGCTTGAAACCATTAAGGAACTGTAGTCCAGTTCTCAGTTAACTGTTTTCTGCGTAAAATGCTTTAGTTGAGATGGCTCTAATAGGTCAAAGGTTGGTGGCAAGTAGTTTTCTCCGAGGAAATGACTGCCCTGGGCCCGTGGGTGGTGGTGCGGTGCCTGCACCGCGGGGAGGGGCTCTGAAGACCAGGCAGCAAAGTTTCAGTCCTTCGTGCCGTTTGTTAGCTGACGAAAGGACAATTACTGCTTAGGGAATGGCTGTTTCAGCTTGCCGTACTGGAAAGTGTCCTAGCAGGCGTCGTCATCCCACCAACAGACACAGCTAAGAAGGTGCTGCGGCTTGCAAACTGGGAGACACTAAGCCTCTGGCCTTTTCCATCATCGCTTTGCTCTGAGGAAAGGCCAAGGCAGCTATTAATGTGTGCCTATTAATACCCAGTTTATCTCACCCATTATCTTAATTTGTAGTGTCTTATTATTTTTTTTAAAAAAATCTTTATTGTCACTTAGATAATTAAATAATAACTTGTGATTTTTTTTGACATCTTTTATGAATAAAACGTTTTTGTTTCAAAGTTTGGATTATAATACACAGGCTATAGTTTTCAACTTCTTAATTCAGCAAGATCATCTTTCCATGGCTGCAAACACCTCTCTTTTATTGGAATACATTTATTTGTTTACGTGTGTGGGAGGGCGCACATGTGTGTATGTATGTGTGTGTACATGTGTGGAGGCCAGAGGTCATCATGAGGTGTTTTCTTCAATAATTTTCCATCCTATTTTTTGAGGCAGAATCTGTGGCTGAATCTGGAGCTCATCTATTTGGCTAGTCTGACTGGTCAGAAGCCTCAAGAATTCTCCTATCTTTGCACACGTACCTTAGGTCTAGCCTGGCTTTTTTTTTTTTTGTTGTTGTTGTTTTGTTTTGTTTTCTTAAACATAGATTCTTGAGGATCAAGCTTAGGTCCTGGTGTGTGTATGATAATCACTTTATCAACTGAGCTGTCTTTTTATGGATTAAGCCCACATTCCCACATGGGTTTCATTAGCGAATCACTCACTGCCGAGAATTTGGGTTGTTTATCACAACCTGCTATTGTAAGCCCCGCCAGAGTAAAGCTCTTAGTGTGTGCCAGATGCGGCCTCAGGATAAATGCTCAGACACAGCATCTCTACCCTACTTCTGAAAACGTGTGCTTAAATCCCTCTTTAGGCAAATTGTACTGCTTTATTATTACCCATGACTGTTCATTTCCTCAAACTTCAGCATTTACACAGACTTCTTAACTCACTCATCAGTAATACTTTAGGAAAATGGACTGATTTAACAACTTGAAGTATTGTTCTGGAATTTCAATTTGGTAGAAACTCACAGACAATGTATAATCCAGGTATTTTGCAATCTGGGAGAATACAAATGTAGCCAACCATTCTCTAGTATCCATGTGAGATTAGTTCCACATGGATATGAAAATCTGTGTGTCCTCAAATCCCTTATTAAAGTCCAGTATTTCAGCATGACAAGGTACAAGCTACCGAGCTCTTAGATTACAGTAACTCTCATAATACTATCGCTAGCTGTTATATATAGCTTTAGGGAATGATGACAAGAAAGTCTATGCGTATTTAGTGTAGAAACAGGTTTAAGTACTTTCACTAGGAAGTTTGAATGTACATATCTGTCTAGATGGAGGACAGGCTGGCCATAGTACCAAGATCAGCCACACACTCATGGCAGATGGATGAATTGGATGCAGATGAGCAGAAAGTGCCCAGAAACACTGGCAGCCTGGTATAGCTGGCCTGAAGCTGAGGATGGATAGTGAAGGAAAGGGAAGGCAAGTTTCTAAGTCCTCTCAGGGCTGTGCTGCTTTCTTGTCAGTGGGTAACTATCAAGGCATCCAAAGGGACTGGCTGCTGTGAGTGGATTTGAGGTTCTGGGAAATCCTTCTGTCTGCACCTCCTCTTGGCTCATGTCCTCTTGATCATATGTTTGTTTTTCTTTACTCCAGGAAGGAAGGAAAAAAGGGGGAAGAGAGAGAGAGAAGAGAGAGAGAGAGAGAGAGAGAGAGAGAGAGAGAGAGAGAGAGAGAGAGAGAGGGAAAGAAAAAAAAGAAAAAGTGAAAAGCAGGAAAAAGGAAAATGGAAGGTTTGAACACATTTCCACCAAGTTCTTTTCTGGTGTAAAAACTCCTTGGTTTTGATTTTTTTTGTGTATTTAAATTTATTTTAGAGACATTTGAGAAAAATAACAAGTTCTGTAACAGTTTGACCCACTCTATGGTCTGTAACTGCCTTCCCTTCTTTCACTCACACAGGTAATAACTCCGACCATGACTCATGGCATATAGTCCCACGCAAAAGCAGGAGCCTTGCTCAATTCTGACCTTCAGTCTATATATAAGCAGATCTACTTTGGGGCCCTGGAGAGGTAACAGAAGATAACAGACATGCAATTAATCTGGAAGGCAAAAAATAATCTCACAGATTTGAGTGTTTAAAACTAATTGTTCCTTTCTTAAGTTAAATTTGATATGACAGAGTAAGATAGACACGGGACTCCATGAACCCGATGTCAGAGCAGATCTTGTCTCTTCTGCCTTGTTACCAGCACAAAGCCAATCCCAAGTTTATGGTTGGTCCTGGGGCTAAAGACAGCTAAGCAATCAAGTGTGCCTTCTCCTCTTACAGGTGACCTGAGTTCACTTCCCAGCACCTAAGTCAGAAAACTCGCTGGGCTCTCTACACCCTCTTCTGGCCTTTTTGGACGGACACACACACACACACACACACACACACACACACACGACATACATCCACGTATTTACACAGGCATGCATATTTGTGCATCAACTGCCTCTAAAACCGGAAGCTAGGTTTACCCAGAATTCTTCTGTTGTAGATAATTTTTACTGATTGCTCTTACAGTATCTTATATATTGATCATGAGTGTTATCAACTCTTTTATTTAAATGTAAATAACAATGAAAATTGGAGTAACCTAGCTGGGTGGTGGTGGCCCATGCCTTTAATCCCAGCACTCCAGAGGCAGAGGTAGGGGGATCTCTGTGAGTTCTAGGCCAGCCTGTTCTACAGAGCGAGTTCCACGACAGCCAGAACAACACAGATACACTTTGCCATGAAAAACCAACCAAATCAAAAAGAACAATTAGAGTAATCTAATTCTTATCTTCAAGAATTTCTAATAGGCATAATTTCTGCTGGTGTAATTCTCATTTTGTTAAAATGGGTCATTCTTCACATTCTACTTTTACTAGTGATTAACCTGTAGATTTCTGCAGCATAAGTTAGTTAGAGATAGTAAAGAAATATCCAGAATTATCATAGCCAGAACCTGGAAACAACCTAAATGCCCCTTGACTGAAGAATGGGTGAGGAATATGTGGTACATTTACACAATGGAGTACTACACAGCAGAAGAAAATAACAACATCTTGAATTTTGCAGATTCAAATGAAAATGGATGGAGCTAGAAAACATTATTTTGAGCGAGGTAACCCAGACACAGAAAGACAGTTATCACATGTACTCACTCATAAGTGGTTTTTAAACCTAAAACAAAGAAAGCCAGTCTACAAACCACAATGAGGTTAGACAGCAATGAGGACACTAAGAGGGACTCACATAGATCTAATCTAGATGGGAAGTAGAAAGTAGAAAAAGACAAGATCTCCTGAGTAAATTGGGAGCATGGGGACCTTGGGAGAGGACTGAAAGGGGGAGGGGAGAGGCAGGGAAAGGAGCAGAGAAAAATGTAGAACTCAATAAATATCAATTTAAAAAAAGAAAAGAAAAAAAAAGAAATATGCAAGAGAGTTTTGTTTCTTGGCTTCTGCTCCTAACTTTCACTCCTTAAAAATGCTGATGAACTCTTGAGACCCACCTCTCCCTCTATTTTATCTCTCACACTATAAATGTATGTATGTATGTATGTATGTGTATATGTATGTATGTATGTATGTATGTATGTGTGTATGTATACACATATTCCTTATTTGCATCTGGAGATTCCCCAACTTCTCTCCAATCTTGCTGGCTCAGAACATGCCCATGATATCTCATTTAAGGCTGAACTGTTGAGAAATGTCAGCTCATCCAAAGCCACTGGCTCAGCCTCAGAACGGTGATTGCAGGTCTTAGTTCAGAAGAAATGAATTGATGGTCCTGTCCCAGATCATATTATTGATGGAGGACTTAAATTGCCCGAGTTGACACTTGTTTCAAATTCAGTGAAATGTAGGGACTCCAACCACTCAGCCCCCATCTCAGACATTCTTCTTTTTTTTTTTTTTTTTTTTTGGTTTTTCGAGACAGGGTTTCTCTGTGGTTTTGGAGCTTGTCCTGGAACTAGCTCTTGTAGACCAGGCTGGTCTCGAACTCACAGAGATCCGCCTGCCTCTGCCTCCCGAGTGCTGGGATTAAAGGCGTGCGCCACCACCGCCCGGCTAGACATTCTTCTTGATGGAAGTGTCAAGGACCTTCTGTTTGAAAATCTGACTTGTGTGGATCCTTACAAGAGAGGCAGAACAGACTGATGACCATCTTGAATATCACCACAAAACCTTCATCTGGCGATGGATGGAGACAGAGACAGAGACTCACATCGAAGCACTGGACCGAGCTTCCAAGGTCCAGTTGAGGAGCAGAAGGAGGGAGAATATGAGCAAGGACGTCAGGACCATGAAGGCTTCACTCACTGAGGCAGTGTGCCTGAACTAATGGGAACTCACCAACTCCAGCTGGACTGGGAATGAACGAGCATGGGATCAAACTGGAAGTTACTGGAAAGTCCCTGCTTATTTAAAGTCCAAGGGCCAGACACCAACATAAAAACAATCTTAAAAAACAAAACAAACAAACACCCCCAAACAAAACAAAAACCTTTCTGTCCACGAAAAAGCATTTAGTGAGGATCCAGAGCATGCATACTGTGGTACGAGTGTAATCTTTGAAATCACTGCTTAAATTCAAATGTCAGTCTTGGAGAGGATAAGGAATTGGTTAGGACAAGGAAATTTATGTACGTGTTTAGGAACTTAAACCTTAACAGTTGGTAACAGCAAAGTGAATCACCTTTGGGTGTAGAAAAAGTAGGCAAATACAAAGAGGGAAATTTACTTAAGAAACTTCCTTTCTAATTAGCATCATCAACATAAGGATCTAAAATTATAAAACGTGTCCCAAAGACGCATCTGTGTGAGCACACCCAGTGGGTAGATTGTTGCAAAAAGCTGCTTGTTCGTTCTGGCCACCCAGAACCGAAATAATCACACAGAAAATGTATTAACTAAATCACTTGGCTAACTTTTACATTAATTTAACCCATTTCTATTAATCTGTGTATTGCCACATGGCAGTGGCTTACTGGGTAAAATTCCCAGCATCTTTCTCCAGTGGACGCCCAGCATCCATGGCGTCTCTCTGCCTCTGCTTTCTTCCTCCCATAATTCAGTTCTGTCTTTTCAGCCTACCTAAGTTCTACCCTATCAGGCCAAGGCAGTTTCCTTATTCATTAACCAATAAAAGCCACACACAGAGGGGACTCCCACATCAGTAGATAATTTAGATAACTTGTCCATGACACAAAACTGCACATCCAAACACACACATGCACTTAGATGAAGAGAGACTGTCTCCACTAACCAGATCAATATACTGTGTACACAAGCCAGGGAGACTGTCCATTTTCCACAGTTGGGGCAAGAGGCAGTTAATAGATACTTTAGTAAGTTGTACATTTTTCCTTAAAAAGGCAGCTACGATGATCTCCAAAAGTTGGTTATACTGAATTTTGTGAAAATAGGAAAGATTCAATCGAGGTTATTTTTCTTTTTCATTTTCATTCATTACCTTGTTAGGCTTTTAGTTTGCAGAGAATATCACTAACTCACTTTTGACTCTGACCTTCAAAGAATCAGACCTACAAACCCTGGAAAGAGTTCCTCTCAAAGTAGTGGAAATAAAAATTTGTTTGCTCCTCAGTTAGCAAGAGCCTTCCAGTTCATCGCAGTCTGCCTCTCTGGATTTGGAGTGTTTCAAATGAAAGCAAGAGCATTGTGGTGGAGCACAGTGAAAGCCAGGAAGGCGAAAGGCACAAGGCACTGGCAAGGTGGCAGGACCAATCTGTAGTTTGCTTCTGGGATTTTTTTTTTTTTTGACAAGGCAAAGGAAAGCCATTAAAGAGGTTATGTCATAGCTACACCTTGGGACAACATCTGTAAGGGTCCAGCCTCGACAGGGTTCACAAGTTCCAAGGCAGGGGCATGGGGGATTAGAAATATTAGTTAGCAGGAACAGAAATACGAAAGAATTACAGAGACAGGATAGAACTGAGAGGGCTATCCAGTAAATACTGAATACATCCATGCTTATCTCCCATATGCTTATATATCCCAATCCAAAAGGGGGAGGGTGGCGGAGAAGGCAACAGACTGCTTTAACATGACACAAAGAAGAAACAGAGCGATTACTTGCTTCAGTACTTGAAACATCAAGCCACTCTCTCCTGAGTTAGTCTATTGTTTATGCAAGACACGCAGCAACTACACCTTAGACAAAGTATCCTCCTCTAGGAAGTCACTCCCTGGTTCAAATCTCCTGTCATCACCTTGAATGAGAAGGAATAGGTTTGAATTCTCTGACCTTTGGTCAAGTGGGAAGGATCCACCTCTGTGGGCCATCTCAATACCCCCAACCCCAAGTAACCATACCCTAGGCTGACCTTAAGTCAAACCTCTTGTCAATAACTTTGAAAGAGCAAGATAGGCTTAAAGTCTCTGACCGTCAGTCAAGGTGGAGTCGACCTACTGGTGTGGGCCCTGACAAGTTTAGGGCCAGAGAGCAACAGGATTTGATGTATGGGGTCCAAGATCATCCACACTGACTGCTTCATGTAGTAAACACATTGGAAGGACCAATGACATCAGTGAAGCCTCTCTGGTGAGGTCTCAGAGTCTTCCTGATTCCTAGACATTAGATGGTAATACACATGGGAGGGAAGAGTTAAGGGACATAGAGAATACCACTTAATGTACAAGGTGATTGAGTTTCTTTGCACCTAGTCTGTTTTAGTAACTATAAATAGCATAGAAAACCCTCTCGATGGAAGATAAGGTTAATAAAATAATCACAGTTTGTAAGAGCATCCAGGCTAGTGCTGACTGGGCTCTGTCACTGCTAGCAAACATCAAGGCACTGCATCAACAACATTAAGTTTATTAATGTGTAAAACAGCGAAACAGTGGTTTTCCAGTGTGTGATGAGCGCTGCACCAAATACTGGAAACTCGGAGTAGAGCAGATGAGGCAGAAGCCGGAGTTCCTGACAATGAGATCTTAGAGTAGAAATCAGTGACCAAGTGAACAACAACAAAGCCCAATTTCGGTGCATGATAAGGAGTGGGAGGGGAATGAAAGAGCATTTGTTAGAAGGGCCTCCGTCGGGGCGTGGGGTTTGTGGACTGTTACTGGTAATTCAGGAAGCATTTCTGGGAAGATGACTTTTGTACTGAGATAAGAAGGAAACGACCAGACGCACAGATCTAGGGGAGGGAATGCACCTGCCTCACAAGGCTGCCACCCCAAGATGCAACAAGCTTGGGCAAGGTCAGGAAAGTTCTTATGGTTGAAGGGGCAGAGGACAGTAGATAACAAGGAGAAACGGGTAAGAGGAGGGCCATTATGGGCTTGGCAGCCATTTTTATAAGGGTCTCGGATTTTGTTCTAAGCGTAGCTTGGAGGCCCTTGTAGAGCGTGAGCAAAGGACAGTTGAGCATGCGGAGGAGAACCCGCAGGACACAAAGCACAGAAACTGACGCAGCAGTGGTCCAGGCAAGAGAGAAACCTGGGTGGCTTAGGCGAGTGAGGAACTCCAATAGAGTCCTAGCTGGGAAGAAGGTGATGTTTCAGTGTGAGTCTTGAAGTGTGAAGGTTTGGGGCAGCAAATGGTTGCAAGTCATAACATTAGAATCCGAACTTCGCTGTTTTTCTTGTCTGATAGGGCTGGATGTATCCCGGGCAGGCTCATAAAGTTACATCTTTTGAAAGAAAAAGCCTTTACTTGTTGACCACCAAGAAGTGAGAGCGTTACAGATTTAGGAAAGGGAGTCGAGGACACGAAGCTGGGTCTCTCTCTTCTCCATCGTCATAAACAGTCCAGCTCTGGCTTCAACTTGCTCCTGACCTTAGCTGAAGAAACCATCTCAGGCCATAGTCAGCTTACAAGGTAGCCGAGCAACTGTCAATTCCCTCAAGAAGTGGCAGGGAGTTCTCGCCTCCAGACCATTACCATCGTGTTCCTCCCATCATGAACTTGGGTTTTGGAAACCTGTAAAGTAAGGTTTCAGTGACGAATCAAATTGCAGAGGAATGTAACCTGCATGCTTCAGTGTTTTATAATATTCCCAAACAAGTGGAAATGCAGTGTCTGAGGGTATGAACAGACACAGGGAAGCACAAAGGGGAAAAGGAGGTGGGGAAAGTCACACTGTAAATACTGGGTATCTTTTAGTAGGTAGAGGAATCAGCGCAGGAAACTAAATATTCTATTCATCTTTATTTTGCTCCTATACCTTATTTTTTATGTGTACACATTTTGAAACATGCAATGATCTCCTAAGGAAAAATAGAAAAGGGAAAGAAACCATGAAATATTTTTAAAAGAAGAAAATTGTTGGATTTAAGAGATGAGTGAACAGCCACAGGGCAAGATGCTCGACTCTCTAGGACCTCCCCAGTGGGACAAAATCCAAGACCACTCCCCCAGCTCCCTCAGCTTTTCTAGCCAGCCAGCAGGGAGTTTCCTGCTGCTAGGATCCCCCACAAACCCAAACCTATTCAGCTGCCATCCAGACTACTAGCCACATCCTACCCCCAAACCCGCCTAAACTCTTGCAACCTCAGTGGAACTCTGAAACACAGTTCGCTCCAATACTGAGGGGACTTAAGAAGGACCAAGAGCTTGCTACAACACTGAGGAGATCAAGAGAGAGCACCAAAAGAGCAAACCAGGAGACAAGACCAAGAGAGCAGGCTTATAGAGACCTCAGAAGCTTTCTGAGACAGATATTGACAGTACAGAGTGGACCAAGAAAAACTCCCAAACACTCAGACAGCTACAGCAAAGATTGGGACAAGACACAAAGACACTGCCAGCCTCATTTGAAGGAAGAGATGGGTAGGTACCAATGCAAGAATTCCTCCAACAACCAAAAAAAGCAACATGGTAACATCAGATCCCAGTGGTCATACAACAGAAAGACTTGATCATTGCTGTTCCAAAGGACAACAGGTCCAACCCCCTCTACTCCAGCCTAAGGAAAACAATGGTCTCATTTTTCATCTAATCCTCCTGTGCTAATACACCCTCCCTTCTCTAAATTCCTAAATAACCATCCAGTTGCCTCTACAGAAATCATCATCAAACATGAAGTCAAGAGGTCCAGGTGATAAGCAAATGCTTAACCAAGTTCCTGACATAACAGGTTCGTCACTGACTGCAGCAGTGACTCCTAAAATGTTAAGGAATATATGATTAAAATCTATTTCTTTTAAGACATTTTCTTTAAGCTCCAAGACACCAGCCTGACCCACCTGGACAAAGCAGACACAAGCGAAACGGAATAAGTATCATTCAATTAACGGAATAAGTATCATTTACTTTTTTCTATTCTTATTCTTAACCCCTGGCCTCCTAAAGCCCCCCCCTCCACCCCAAACCCCTCCACCCCAAATTTCCCCTCTAACTTTTTTCTCTCTACTAATGCGACTTTGTTTTCCAGCATCCTAACGGGGACCCAGCTACTCAAGAGCCAGACAGATGCGATCTCCAGACAGATGCAATCTCCAGGCAGATGCGATCTCCAGACAGATGCGATTTCTCCAATCAGCCACTTGATGCCAGCAGACAAAACATCGATAGGACATCATCAGGACAATCGGACGCTCCTCGGATCCCTCGACGCCCAAAGTCAGCAGGAAGCAGTCATGAGAGACCGGGCTACGCCCCTATTCCCTACCCGTTAAGACCCTCAACCCCCCTCAATTTTTTTTTAATAAAACCAAAAGGGTGAAATGCTGTTCTTTTGGAGACAAGGCCACGCATGCGCAGAAAATACAGCCTCAGTGGACTACGAACCCCAGTGGTACAATGGAAAACCACGCATGCGCAGGACATTTCCTCCCAGAATGCCCAGAGCCCTTTAAGAACGGGCGTTCCAACCCGCCCTCCCCTTCTTTTCCCCTTTCGTCTCTTCACTCCCGCTCCTTGTATGTTACCCTCTCCCATTAAAGTTTACCCACGTGGGACCCCGCGTGTCTCGTCTCTCCTTCCCCAACTCCGCATGTCTCATCTCCCCTTCCCGATCCCCGCATAAAAAATAATAACAATCATCCTAACCCAGAAAAAGTAGAAGAAAAACAACTTTAAAGAAAACTTTATGAAAATGATGGAGACCTTTAAAGAGGAAATGAAAAACTCCTTTAAAGAAATGGAGGAGAAGAGAAACAAAAAATTGGAAGAAATTGATAAATCCTTCAAAGAAACCCAAGAAAAAAACAATCAAACAGGGAAAGCAAATAGTTCAAGACTTGAAGACTGAAACAGAGGTAATAAAGAAAACACACATCGAGGGAATTCTGGAAATGTAAAATCTGGGTAAATGAACAGGAACTACAGAGACAAGTATAACCAACAGAATACAAGAGATAGCAAAAAGAATCTCAATTACTGAAGATACCACAGAGGAAATAGACTCATTGATCAAATTAAATTCAACAAATTCTGAACACAAAACATCCAGAAAATCTGGGACACCATGAAAAGACCAAACCTAAGAATAATAGGGGTAGAAGAAGAAGAACTCCAGCTCAAAGGCACAGAAAATATACCCAACAAAATCATAGAAGAAAAATTTCCCAAACTAAAGAAGGATATCCCTATGAAGGTACAAAAAGCTCACAGAACACTAAATAGACTGGATCAAACAAACAAACAAACAAACAAACAAAAACAAAAAAACTAAACCATCCCTTCGTTATATAATAATCAAAACATAAAACATACAGAATATAAAGAAAGAATATTAAGAGCTGCAAAGGAAAAAGGTCAAGTAATATATAAAGATAAACCTATCAGAATTACACCCGACTTCTCAATGAAAGCCGTGAAAACAAGAAGGTCCTGGATAGATGTGCTCTAGACACTAAGAGACCACAGATACAAGCCCAGACTACTATGCCTAGCAAAGCTTTCATTTACTATTGATGGAGAAAACAAGATATTCCAGGACAAAAACAGATTTAAACAATACGTATTCACAAACCCAGCCTTACAGAAAGTACTAGAAGGAAAACCCCAGCCCAAGGAAGCTAACTGTACCCACCAAAACACAGGCATCTGATATCACCCTCCCCCAGCATAACCCAAAGAAGAGAAACACACAAACCAAGATTAACAACCACTGATCATTAATATTGCTTAATATCAATGGACTCGATTCACCTATAAAAAGACACAGGCTAAGAGAATGGATATGAAAACAGGATCCAGCCTTCTGCTGTATACAAGAAACACACCTCTGTGGGGGCCAGCCATGATAAGCTAAGTCTGGGCAGGTCACCCAAAGGAAGTTCTTTACTTCCAACCATTATCACCTGCCAGAGTAGAACTTGGCCCTCAATAAATTTAATAAGAGGCCTGAGTCTCAGTTTACCCTGAAGCAATACCTGGTAGCAGGAAAGAACCACAAGCTGAGATAACCCAACCCCCACCCAAGAGCAGACCATTCAAAGGAAATGCCTTGCTTTCCACGTGCTGTAGATGTAAACACCTGCCAGCGCACATTTACCAGGACACCCTGGACAAATGTCAGCCAAACAGGGGTCCTGAACCTCAGAAACCCCTCCCCCCCGACCTTTACTACCATAAAAACACAATTCTAATTGAGCTGGGACTCTCTGGTTATTCCAATATGTTGGACATGTGGAGAGACCGAGTTTGCAAACTTGATTAAAATAAAGGCTGTTTACTTTTACATACAGGACTCAGTTTCCTTGTTGGCTTGTGTGGGGACCTCACAGATTTGGACATATCAACCTCAATCTCAAAGACAGACACTACCTCAAAGTAAAGGGTTGGGAAAAGGTTTTCCAATCAAATGGACCTAAGAAACAAGTGGGTGTAGCTATCCTAATATCTAACAAAATTGATTTCAAACTAAAATCAGTCAGAAGAGATGGAGAAGGACACTTTATACTCATAACAGGAATAATTCACCAAGATGCAGTCTCAGTCCTGAACATCTATGCCCCTGAAACAAGAGCACCTACATATGTAAAAGAAACATTACTAAAACTTAAATTGCACGTCAAACCCCACACACTAATAGTAGGAGACTTCAACACTCCACTCTCGTCAATGACAGGTCAACCAGACAGAAACTTAACAGAGAAATAAGAGAACTAACAGATATCATGAATCAAATGGACTTAGCAGACATCTATAGAACATTCCATCCAAACACAAAAGAATATACCTTCTTCTCAGCATCTCATGGAACCTTCTCTAAAATTGATTACATACTTGGTAACAAAGCAAACCTCCACAGATACAAAAAAATTGGAGTAACCCCCCCTGTGTCTTACTGGATCACATGGATTAAAGTTAGAATTTAACAACAATATTATTCTCAGAAAGCCTACAAACTCATGGAAATTGAACAGTGAGCTACTGAACCACCCCTGGGTCAAGGAAGAAATAAAAAAGAAGTTAAAGATTTCCTCAAATTCAACAAAAATGAAGGCACAACATATCCAAATCTATGGAACACCATAAAAACAGTGCTAAGAGGAAAGTTCATAGCACTAAGTGCTCACATAAAGTAAACAGAGAAAGCTCACATTAGTGACTACCTGAAAGCTCTAGAACAAAGAGAATCAGATTTACCCAGGAGGAGCAGAAGACAGGAAATAATCAAATTGAGGGCTGAAATCAACAAAATAGAAACAAAGAAAACACTACAAAGAATCAATGAAACAAAGAGCTGGTTCTTTGAGAAAAATCAACAAGATAGACAAACCCTTATCCAAACTAATCAGGGAGAGAATATCCAGATTAACAAAATCAGAAATGGAAAGGGGGACATAATAACAAACACTGAGGATACCAGAGAATCATTAGGTCATACTACAAAAACCTGTACTCCACAAAATTGGAAAATGCAAAAGAAATGGACATTTTTTTCTAGGTAGTTACCATATCCTAAAATTAAATAAAGACCAGGTGAGCAATTTAAATAGCCCTATAAACTGCAAAGAAATAGAAGCTGTCATCAAAAACCTCCCAACCAAAAAAAGCCCAGGGCAGGATGGCTTTAATGCAAAATTCTACCAGAACTTCCAAGAAGAGCTAATACCTATACTCTGCAAAGTGTTCCACATAATAGAAACAGAAGGGACATTGCCAAACTCTTTTTTATGTGGCTACAGTTACCCTGATACCAAAACCACACAAAGACTCAACCAAGAAAGAATTACAGACCAATCTCACTCATGAACATCGATACAAAAATACTCAATAAAATACTGGCAAACCAAATCCAAGAACACATAAAACAAATCATCAACCATGATCAAGTTGGCTTCATCATAGAGATGCAGGTCTGGTTCAACATATGAAAATCTATCAATGTAATCCATCATATAAATAAACTGAAATAAAAAAACCCCATATGATAATTTCATTAAATGCTGAAAAAAACATTTGACAAATTCCAACACCCCTTCATGATTAATGCCTTGGAGAGATCAGGGATACAAGGAACATATCTAAATATAATAAAAGCAATATGCAGCAAGCTGACAGCCAACATCAAATTAAATGGAGAGAAACTCAAAGCAATTCCAGTAAAATCAGGAACAAGACAAGGCTGTCCACTCTCTCCATATATCTTCAACATAGTTCTTGAAGTTTTAGCAATAACAATAAGACAACATAAGGAGATCAAGGGAATTCAAATTGGAAAGGAAGAAGTCAAACTTTCGTTATTTGCAGATGATATGATAGTGTATATAAGTGACCCCAAAAACTCTACCAGGGAACTCTTACAGCTGATAAATACCTTCAGTGATATGGCAGGATACAAGATCAACTCAAAAAATATCAGTAGCCCTTCTATACACAAAGGATAAAGAAGAAAAGAGGGAAATCAGAGAAACATCACCTTTCACAATAGCCACAAATAACATAAAATATCTTGGGGTAACACTAACCAAAGAAGTGTAAGACCTACTAACCAAAGAAGTGTAAGACCTATTTGACAAGAACTTTAAGTTTTTGGAAAAGGAAATTGAAGAAGATACCAGAAAATGGAAAGATCTCCCATGCTCTTGGATAGGTAGGATCCACATAGTAAAAATGGTAATCCTACCAAAAGCAATCTATAGATTCAATCCAATCCCCATCAAAATCCCAACACAATTCTTCACAAACCTTGAAAGAACAATAATCAACTTTATATGGAAAAACAAAAACCAAGGAATCCAAAAGGATGACCCCACCTAGGACCCTGGGCAATAGATGAGAGGGGCCCCATCTTGACTAGTCCTATAGTCAGATTGATGATTATCTTAAATATCACTATAGAGCCTTCATTCAGCAACTGATGAAGACAGAGGCAGAGACCCACATGGAAGCACTGGGCTGAGCTCTCAAAGTCCAGTTGAAGAGTGGAAGGAATGAGAATATTAGCAAGGAGGTCAAGACCATGATGGGTTCACTCACTGAAACAGTTTTCCTGAACTAATAGGAGCTCACCAACTCCAGCTGGACTGGGAAGGAATAAGCATAGGAGCAAACTAGTTCTTCTGAATGTGGTTGACAGCTGCATTGCTGGGGCAGACTGAGGGGCCACTGGCAGTGGCACTAGGATTTATCCCTATTGCATGTACTGGCTTTTTGGGATCCTATTATATTTGGATGTATACCTTGCTCAGCCTAGATATAGTAGGTAGGACCTTGGACCTTCCCACAAGGCAATGTGCCATACCCTCTCTTAGTATTAGATGGGAGTGGGGTGGTGGGAGGGTATGAGGAGAGAATGGGAGAGGAGGGAGTGGGAACTTGGATTGGTATATTTTAAAAAGTCTAATGAAAGAAAGAAAGAAAGAAAGAAGGAAAGAAAGAAAGAAAGAAAGAAAGAAAGAAAGAAAGAAAAAAAGAAAGAAAATTGTCCAAGGCATGCATTCCAGTGGCCCTGGATTGCTGTCTCTTCCAGTTGTCTGATGTGGGAGTCACTGTGACCTTCAGAACAGGAAACATATGGTTCTTTGTTTTACAGGGCAGTGATCTGCCTCGGGGTTATAATGCCCTAAAAGCTCTTCCCCTGTTCCCTACGCTAAGTGACCTTGACCAGGTTATTTCCCTGTGTGGGCTTCAGCTTTGCCAGAGCAAAAGGAAAAAGACAAGGGTGTCTGAACTGCGTTCTGCACTCACGGGAGATGTAAGAGATCAATCAATCACACACGTATTCTCTGTGAATTAGGAGAGCTGAGTGTTTCGAGCGTAGACTTTGGGAATGGGTTAGAGATAAGGGACAACAAATCTTTGTTTTTAATGCTTCACCTTTAAAGTTCCTTCAAAATCGTTTGGTCTTTAGGTTCTTTCCTGTCCATTTTACATTCAAAGTTACTTCAATTATTTTGGGAGCTCTATAAGACGAAAGAACGTCTCATTTTTATTGACCACACATCTCGATGTTTCAAAGCCCATGGACACTAGACTTTCAGTAAAAGCTGTCTGAAAGGAACCGTTTCTTTTACCCTTTCTTCCACCGTTTCTCAGATCTAAAATCCAGTAAATCAAAGAACTTCTGTGTACTATGCCATTCAGGATGCGAGGTCTACATACGCAAGCGCTGTGCCCTACTTCTGCTGGAAGCTTGTGGAAAAACAAGAGAACTCAGAAAAGTCTCTTGCTGAAGTGAGGGGGAGGGAGGTGGGTGAGGAGGAATTGGAAGGGGATGCTGTACCACAATCTGCATAGGGACAATATTAGGAGGGATTAAAGGCCGCAGAAACGGCACGAGGCAGAATTTAGGGAGAATTCCCACTCAAGCTTTCTCATTCCTGCAGCTTCTAAGCGATTAACTTTGTCGAATAAATTAGTAGTCTTGCTTATGATTCCAAGACATTTGAAATTTGTGAGCTAGGACGCGCCCCCCCACCCGTTACTTTTTACAAGCGAGCACCATGCGCCCTCTTGTGGCGGCACCCTGGTAACTCGGGCGATCCCTGAGTTAACTGTGCTTTTTCTTTTGCTTCCTGTGGTAGTCAGGATTCCAGGCACACTGTTTTTCAAATGTTGAAATGCTACCCAGGAGTTTTATATAATATTACCAGTCCACAAGGATCTCCAAGCTGAAGTTGAGTGTAAAATAATTTATCATATTCAAAAATTATAATTAGGAGGATATGAGAGTTCAGTGGCTGATGCTGTGACCTTAAACTTAATTCCCCATTCCGTTCCTTTCTGTAGCCTGTCTTCTTTGTAACAGTACGCTTTGATCATCTGAGTTGTTACAGGAGGTAAGTAGCCTTCGGGAACTGTAGGGTCACTCCCTCAGCACAATGCCTTTCACAACTAGCTTTTAATATTTTTTGTTTCCCAGTTATGAAGAAACATCACATGGTGACTCAGTTGAAAGTTGGCGATTTTACTCTTAAAGATTGAATTAAAGCTATTCCAGTAAAAGGCCCACACATTGGTTCAGGTGTCTGTGCTCCGTTGTGTGAACTGGAACCCGTACTGACTTCCCAGGGATTCAACCTAGTGCCCCGGAAAATTTTCCTTTGGTGTTTTTCTCTACTTCATAACACATTGATTCATATACACTTCGAAGCTGCTTTTTTTCTTATTTTAAGTAACCATTTTAAGAATAAATATCCCTGTAACTAGTTTTGTAAATCACAGTTGGGATGGAACTTTAAGGATTTGCTCCAATATTCCAAACACTCAGTGGAAAAAATTAGTTATATATACTTTTGAAACTGTATGTTGAAACAAAGAGTTCTGCCCCTCTGATGCAGGGGGTGGCTAGAAGCTAGGGTCGCACACAGGTTAGGTAACGGCTCTACCACTAAACTGTAATCCAAGTCCCCATCCTCTTTCTCTTTGAGACTTGGAACTTGTTATGTAGACTAGGATAGCCTACAATTTACAGTGACCATCTGCTTCTCTACTTTTTAGCAGGGATTATTGGTGTGAGCTACTATGCCCGGCACTTTGGAATTTGGTGGAGGGTGTTCTTGGAGGCAGGGTCCCATGAAGCCTAGGGTAGCTTGGAACTCACTATAATGATGTGGGATTCCCCTCTGTATGCTGTGATTACCATTAATGAATAAAGAAACTGTTTTGGACCTATACCAGGGCAGAACTTAGGTAGGCGGGGAAAACTAAACCAAATGCTATGAGAAAGGAAGGTGGAGTCAGAGAGCAGCCATGCAGCTTCTGGAGACAGATGCTGGGAACTTTACTCAGTAAGTCACAGCTATGTGGCAATAGACATATTAACAGAAATGGGGTTAAATTAATATAAGAGTTAGCCAATAAGAAGCTAGAGCTAATGAGCCAAACAGTGATTTAATTAATACAGTTTCTGTGTGATTATTTTGGATCTAAGCTAGCAGGGAAGCTGGGAACCAACAAGCGGCCTTCCTCCAACACTCTACAGCTGAGGATGATGTTGAACTCCAGGTCCTCTGCTTCCACTGCCCAAGTGCAGGGGTTGTAGGCATGGGACACCACACCCATATCCCCTTTTGACTTATTATTTTTGTATATGCTTGTGTGTGCCGCATGCATATGTGTATGGGCACACAAGTATGCACACACTTACAGAGAACAGAGGACAACATCAGGCATTGTTCCTTAGAGAAGGGCCATTCCTTAGCTGCTGTTCACTTTTTATTTTGAGACAAGGTCTCTCACTGGCCTGTAACTCAAGTTGGAGAGGGTGACTGGTCTGCAAGTCTCAGGACACAGCCTGTTTCTGCCACCCCAGTCCCAAGGTTATAAGTGTGTACAACCATGGCTGACTTTTTTCTCCATACATGGATTCTGGAGCTCAAACTCAGGTTCTTATGTGTGCAAAACAAATAGTTTAGCATCTGGCCTACCCCCCAGCCCACACATTTTACTTTGAGATGCCATTTCACTAAGTTGTTCAGTCTGGCTTTGAGCTTTTTCTATAACCTACAAAGGCCTTGAATGTATAATTTCTTGCTTCAGCCCCTCTGAGTAGCTGGGAGTACAAGTCTATGACACCAACTCAGGTGTGTGTCCTCATATGAAGGGAAATAACAAAATCTTGAAAGCATTATATGTCTTCACAATCATATCCAATTTTTACTTTTGTAAACCAATGGCCTATCAACAGTGCCGAGAAGCATGAGAGACAAGCCATTCATTGAAGCATGATTAATAAAAACTCAGGGTCAGAAATTGGGGTTCAATCTGAAGATCTGAAAAGCAAAATAGCCAGCTATTGACTCTTACCTCAACCTCAGTCTGAAATGCCGACCCTGCCTCTAGGAATCCTCAGAAGGATATTGTGTCTGAGAGCTGTCTTCTCCCATCTTATATTCCTCTCTAGGGCTGAGATTAAAGGCATGCACCACCCGATTTCTATGGTAACTAGGATGGCTACTGGGATTAAAGGTTCATGTTACTGCAGTCTGATCTATAAGGCTGACCAGTGGGACTGTTTTACTCTCATATCGTCAGGCAGTCTTGATTTATTAAAATACGATTGAAATGCCACTACAATTCATTCTTGTAATCACTCTGTAGAAGAGAAAAGTGAGGATTAGAGAGGAAGCAACAGTCTATAATGTACAGTAGTCGGTGATGTCATCAAACATTGAGTACTATTGTAGTTATTAAACATCTAATATTGCAAAATTATTTCAATATTTAATAACTGGAAAGACCTTTTTAGAACCAATGACTAATCTCTTATAGAAGCAAAGACTTTTAAGGTCAAGATAAAATTTAAAGTCTCACGAACATTTTGATAATGACTTTTTTTTTCTGTTTTTACTCCTGATTTGATGACACATACAGTTCATCTGCCATTCGATGAGGAGATAGTTTTGTTGCTAGAGAGTAAAACTCGAAGGGCCAAAGGCCATTTTCCCCTTTTCCATACTGAGGCTTTCCAAGGGCACAATCTGTTATGAAGCAGGATTTGTTAGTACATGACACAGCTTTTGCTTTCTTGGAATGTCCATGGCATTTGGTAGCTGCTTCTGTATCCTTTGATCATGATTTTTTGGGGCATTTTACAAATCAGCGAATAGGAAACCACGCAGGGGAGGTAGTCATGGTTTCGGTTCACCTTCTCAGGGATGCTATGTGATGTGTATTTGAAATGTGGTTTACTGGCAATTTGGAACCAATGTATTCAAAGTCATGGCACTGGCAATGAGAGAGGTTTGAAACTTTGTAAAGCCCTACAGAGTTAGCAAAGACAATGGTCAGCCCTGTGTATGATGAATGTCTTATAGTTGATCGGTCAACCTTTTCTATATTTCTAGGCGACTGTGCTACCTCTAGTCAAGATCATAACTTGGTGCTGTGTAGCTCTCTTGAAGGCATCAGTTATAGCCATCCTGTGCCTTAGAGGTTGATTTAAGGTGAGTGACATGCCTGGAATGAGTTCCATAACAAAGAATGATCGGTTATTATAAGCTAAGATGGCCTGTTTGTAGAGGTAAGGGAAGAAATGCTGGTACCTTGTCTGGCCTTCCTTAAATGAATTAGGCAAACACCCTTGATAGGAGGAACCAATAATGACAGTCTCCTCAGTGGTATGAAAGGCAGGACCTATTTTTCTGGAGTCTCTATTCTTAAAGCCAACTTGATTTGAAGAGTCTTGGAGACGAACGGGAAGAAAGTAGCAGCCAGTTCACAAGAGAACATAACCGCTGCTAATCACTGTGCCCGTTTGTTTGTGCTGAGCCCTTGAAGAGATAATGACAGGCCATTTCTCCCCCAGGTGGCATTTGATAGTATTAACTTATCACCCAAACGGAGTCATTCCATCTGTATTTCTGGGACAGATAGGATCACCCCTTCAGTGAACAAACCTCTCTGAAACATGACCTAGCAGTTTACTGGACCTATATTCAGAGTATCTAGAAAACCACTCATGTTTATCTTTTTACTTAAACCTTAATTGTCTCATTTCACAGATGAAGAAACCAAGTCATAGAAGGCAGGTGGCAGTGGCAGGGCTAACGCTTCAGTGGAATCTCCAGTCTCCAGGCTGGGATTTCTCTTTCCAGCCAGCCCAGGCTTTCTGGGAGAAGCAGGGACTCTAATGAAATCTGACTGTTGGCCATGGGTGTTGGACTCCTTCAGTGTGTCCGGAAACAAGGGGGGCAACTTACTGACTGGAACTTCCTGCATCAATACTGAATCGACCCAGACAGCTAACCGATAGCGTGTTCCAGTAGCAGAGAAAGGAAAAGCATGAGGCAGCTAGACTGTAATTAAGAATGAGTGGAAAACAGGAAAACAAATGTTCTCACAGGCAGGCCAAATATGGTGGTGCTTGGATGAGTTCCTTCCTGCTTTTGGCAAAGCAGCTGCCATTCATGCTGCAGAAGGCTCTCAAGATGTCCAGTGCCCCCGGACGCTCTAACAGTGGGTCCTTTGAACAACTCGACAGACTGTGGACTGTAGTAGGCGAAGCACTGGGGTCGAGGGGGGCTAGGAGGAGCAGAACCAGAAATGAATATAGTAAGGCTCCTTGCTTTTGAGTTGCTGCTAGTCTCGTGGGAAGGACTGATCGGTTGTAAACAACCTCTTGGAACATGAGGCAGAATGAAGTACGTGCCATAACTGAGTGAAAAAGTCAGCTGTGGGAGCCAGCAGCTAGAGAACTCTTTCCAGCAGGGATAATGGAAGCTTCAGGTGGGGAAGAGATTTATTGCAGGCCTCGAAGGACAGTGGAATTCAGCTGGAAGAAAGCAGGGGGAGAATTTTGGGCTTAAGGCCTAGAGATCACAGGCTGATTTCCTAGGTTCTAGTTTATTAGTGGACCATGGTAGGGGGAGCAAGTGGTGATCAGCAGGGAACCAGGAGAGGGTTAGGCACAACAAATAACAGGGGAGAGATGACTTTCATGGGCGTAGGTTCAGGAACGTGGGAGGGTTTGGCTCTAGTCTATTACTCAGTTGTCCTCATTGAATTCTTGATGCCAATAGAGTTGGATAGAAGCAAATTAGGAAATTAATTAGCTCTCTGAACACCTAGCAGCCCTCAGCGGAGTTCTAGGGTAACTGCTGACAAGATTAAAGAGTAAGTTGGGTTTTAATTTATACAACAGTCCTTGAATCTTAATCTAACTAGCTCAGTTCTGTACATAGGCAAAGAACAGCTTGCTCAGGCATGAATATGGAAATATGATATAGGTATTCCGCCTAGATTTACATGCATAGTTGAGTGGAGAAGTTAAAGGGACAGGAACATATTGTACGTTTAACAGAGTCATCTGATGTCGAAGAAAATGTGACATGAAAAAGACTCCAGAGATTTGAGCAATTACATTAGTAGCTTCTTCTTGAAAGACGGGGAAGGGGCTTTGAGGAAGGGACATCAGAGGTCTTCATGGCATCCGGGGAGGTTGGAAGCTTTCCTGCCTCTTTAGGTAACAATGCACAGGAAACTCAAAGCAGGTTTAAGAACTATTTCTTCTAACAGTCAGGAGCTAATAAGGTTAAGAAGATTGTGAGCCAGAGATGGTTAAAGGTAGATCTGGTAGTAACCAGAGGAGGAGTCTGGGGGAGGGAGATTTGCAGCTCTGGGAAGAGAGTGGGAGTATGGCCTTCAGGTTTCCCTTGTCCTAACTGTCATTAGTAACAACAGGGTCTTGCCATATTGTGTGCTATTGTTTACTTGACAGGCATGGTAGTACAAGACTGTAATCTAGACAGGACTGCCACAAATAAATAAATGAACAAATCAAGCTCTCTATTGAAGGGTTTTAATTTTTGGAACTGTTGGAAAACTATTGTCTTTGTTATTTATTTTCATGTATATGTATGTATGCTCCAGTGAGTACATGTGTATAACATGTACATATATGTATGTATGCATGTATATATGTATGCTCCAGTGAGTACATGTGTATAACATGTACATAATAACTGAAGAGGCCAGAAGAGGGGGTTGGATTCCCTGGAACTGGAGTTACAGGTGGTTCTGAGCTGCCATCTGGGTGCTAAGAAGTGAACCTGGGTCTCTTCAAGAGCAGTAAATGCTCTTAACCAGAGTCAACTTTCCAGCTCTTTGAAAACACTTTGTATGCCTAGGCAGTTTGGATGCTCACCTTACTAGACCTGGATGGAGGTGGGTGGTCCTTGGACTTCCCACAGGGCAGGGAACCCTGATTGTTCTTAGGGCTGACGAGGGAGGGGGACTTGATTGGGGGAGGGGGAGGGAGGAGGCGGTGGCAGGGAGGAGGCAGAAATCTTTAATAAATAAATAAATTAAAAAAAAAGAAAAAGAAGATACTGTGTTGAAATCAGCAAACAGGAAGTTCAATTCTAAGTCTAGCTATATGGACTTCCTTGGTAGTAAATATTTGAATAAATGTAATGATTACTAGCTACAATTTGTTAAATTGAATGTTGAATATGTATGTATATACATATAACTTATAAGACACTGTCTAGTTAATCTCTCACAATAGTTGTATATACCTGGCTGGTCTCACTCAGAATCACTGTACACCTGAAGATGACCTCTGATTCTCTTGTCTCCCATTCTCAAGTAATGACATTACAGGCTTGTGCCCGGTGTCCAGCATATATCATGTAGGGTATCAAATGCAGGGCTTCCTAAATGCTAGGAAAGTTCCATTCCCATTGAGGTGCAGCTCCACCCCACAAAAGCATGTGGAGAATTGGTCTAAGGCATTAAAAAAAAATCTTCTAGAAAACACTTAAAGAACTTTCTCTAAACATTTGATTGGTTTTAGAAGACCTAAACCGAATGGCCCTAGGTGACCTTCATGAATGGAATAATAAACTTTCCCTTTTATTATGTGCTGTGTGCCAGGTGTTATCTTGTTGACTGCTTAAGTGGGGCCATAATTACTCTAATTTCACAGTTGAGGGAACCTAACCTTTAACTGGTTAAGCCATTTATGCAAATGTATCCAGTTCTAAATGCAACCATGAACCCCGGCAACATCTGATGGTTGGAATAGGCTAAGAGCTTGGAGGCACAACATAGGATTACCTTGAAACTTCCCCTTCCTGTGACACCAAGAAAAGAAATTCTGGGCAGAGACAGGCAGATCTTTGTGAGTTCGAGGCCAGCCTGGTCTGTAAGAGCTAGTTCCAGGACAAGCTCTGTAGCTACAGAGAAACCCTGTCTAGAAAAACCAAAAAAAAAAAAAAAAAAAAAAAAAAAAGAAATTCTGTACCATTACTTCCTAGAAAAGCCAAAGCTTTGGGTGGGTAAGAGTAGTTTCAGCATTCCCGTCACCCCGAGGAGGAGAGGGCAGTTTTGGGCAGGTGCTGGAGGCTGATCACTCCATGGAGCCCCGGTGTGAGCCTCCAGCTCTGCTAACACCTTTGGCTCCAACATCTGTCTGGCAAGAATCTTGTTTTCCTCCCAGCCAAGCTGGGCTGGAGTTTTGTGATAGTATTTGACTTTAGCAAGTTTCCACACGAGCCTCTGATCTAATGTTGGAACAAAGCAACAGTCGGGGAGGCATAGCTTGGGAGGAGCCAGGCAGGGGCTGAGGCCTTGGGTCTTGTTAAACACCATTCCCCTCCAGGTATGTACTTTTCTCCAACAGTCAAACTCCTGACACATGTCTGGGCTTCCCTCTCCCCGCTAATGCAAACATTGTCAATAGAAAGAAAAGAGAAAGAGTCCATAGCTGGGATTTGAAAAACCTCTGCTTTTAGGTGGAGGATCAAGAGCCCTTCACGTTGCCAAACATTATTTGAATTTTGTAGAACAAACACTGGAGTCTAAGTTACATCCTCACATTCAATATTTGGCCAAGGTGAAGTCTCCCACTTGAGGTACCTGTTAATTGCTTTCAGATAAAGGGGGAGACACAATCAAAGTATTGTAAGAGCTTGTTTGTATTACCTCACCTGCTTCTGAACCAGCAAAGAAGCAGGTCTAGGGAAGGGGAGTGGTTGCCTAGGATTCATGTCATCCCTTGTAGCGATTCAGCCATAGAGATCACAACGCTGTTTTTGTTCACATCAGTGTCCAACAAACTGAGTCGTTTGTTTTGGAGCAACGTGCACATACATATTTATTTATTTATTTTTTTTAAAAAAAAACCTTATTTTTTTTCTCATTTTATATGCCAAATCCAATTCCTACTCCCTTCTCTCCTCCGTCTCCCTCCACCTTCCGCCCTTCATCCCAGCCCCCATCCGCTCCTGAGAGAGGGCAAGGCTTCCCATGGGGACTCAACAAAGTCTAGCATACTGCCCTGAGGCAGGACCAGGCCCTCCCTACTATATCTAGGTTGAGCAATGTTTACCTCCAAAGAGAATGGGTTCCAAAAAGCCAGAACAAGCAGCAAGGATAGATCTTGGTCTCACTGCCAGTGACCCCACAGTCTGCCCCAGTATACAACTGTCACCTACCTTCAGAAGGCCTAGTTTGGTCCTATGCTGGTTCCCTTGCTGTCAAGCTGGACTTGGTGGGCTGTTGTTAGCTCAGGTAGACTGTTTCAGTGGGTATCCCCAACATGGTCTAGACCTCTTTGGTACATATATAAGTGATCCACTAAGAACAAACAGTGTTTACTACCAGTAATTATTTGGACTTAACGTACCAATATCTGTCACAGTGTGACTGAAGGTGTAAACTCTGCAATTTCCTGGGTTTCCATCTCAGCTGTGCTATCTTCATAAAATGGATATCCTAGTGAGACTATCCACAGACCAAGATCAGTAAATCCTGGATGTATATCAGGGATCATTCCTGTCATATGGAGACCCTGAAAATTTTGTTTGACTCTACAACTAACTAACCTCCTGCCGTTTTGTGCCTCAGTTTACTCATCTGCGAGAAAATAGTCTTACTGTTTTGCCAGTCAAGATTCCATGGGGTTATTTATGTGCTGTTCACAGAAGAGACTCGTTTAATATATTAATAGATGAGTATTCATTGAGTACCAACCGTGGCAAGTTTACTCTGTTCAAGGAGTTTCTAACACACGAGGAAGACAAAATTAAACAAGCCATGACAGTAAATGATAATTGTTAAGCTAGTTGAGTGCAGGGTACTGGGTAAGCACAAAGCAGGAGTAGATCACATGGTTTGAAAGTGTGAAGGTTAAAAAACACTTCTTACCAGTGATAATTAAACTAAAGCCCAGAGGATGGCTAAGCATTAACCAGGCAAAGAAGAGAGAGAAGAGTGTTCCATGGAGGGAAGACAGCATATGGAAGTTCGGGTGTCAAAAAGAGCCTGGGAATAAAGGATTTTTGCTCTACTTATTTACTTTGAGGCAACTTCTCCCCAAAGGCATTTATTTTTGGTTCAGTGGCATTGACACCATGCCTTTTCACACAGCACGGTGTGTCAGCTTTGAAGAAGCCTTATCTTCTAAAATAACTGACGGTAGAATAGGAAAGCAGTGGGATTGGATTATAGAGACCGGCTTACAAGCATGTGGAAGCAGCTTACTCTCGAAACTCACTTGGGTGATGCTAAATGCCTTCCCCTGTAATCTGCATCAAGCCTAATGCTACTCAGATTTTATTCCCAAATGCACTTATTCTTGTAGTTTCGAAGCTGTTCTCTTGTTATTTTTATACATCCAAAGTCAAAACAACGAGGAGGAACCGTTGCCTGTTCTACAGTGATTGTCAGATGAGGAGCAATCTTGGAGGTGTCCCGATGAAAAACTAATGCATATCAGCTACTCATGCTGGCACAGACCTGTAATGCCAGCAGTTGACTGAGGCTGAGGCAGGAAGATTGTTGTGAGTCTGAAGTGAGCCTCAGCTACATAACAAGATCCTGTTTCAGAAAACAAAACAAAACAAGCAAAATGAAATGTGCATCTCATGAGTGTGTGTATGCACGTGTGCGTGTGTGTTGCAGAGAATAGTTTTGGGTGAACAAGTGTCTGTCCATTGTCAGTTCAAACATCTTAAGATCCTTTTTCTTTGCCTTCAGCATGTTCATTAAGCTAGTAAGGATGGCAGTCAGAGTAAGGTTAGCTTTGCTGGTGGGATAATCTTCCAAAATAAGTAAGGAAGAGGTTGGATGGGAGCTAGATGAGGCTTAGGGAAGAGATAGGCTGTAGAGGACTCTTACTTTGTGGATTGATTTTCCAGAAAGACTGCAATCTTGGATGCTACCTCTGCCCTGGT
The DNA here is from genome assembly GCF_950005125.1 of Chionomys nivalis. NCBI lineage: Eukaryota > Metazoa > Chordata > Mammalia > Rodentia > Cricetidae > Chionomys > Chionomys nivalis. Next base: position 64,524,777 of record NC_080094.1, on the reverse strand, counting down.
TTCTAGGAAAGCATGACACCCCACGGAGACTCCATATTTTTCACCTTGAATAAGTATCCTATATAACTAAGACTTGCTCGTTGAATAACTGCATTCTCTTTCTGATGATGGTATTTTTCAACTTTATAAAAATGTGTGAACTTTCTTACATTGAGAATTGTTAAATATAATGTTTCTTTAAATTGAGATATGCAGTTATCATTATCAGAATTAACCAAAGAGCTAATGCACTGAATTTCATAAGATTATTATGTATTAGTTAAAATTTGCACTTGTAGTTTTAAAAGATAAAACTTAACATGTATTTCTCATCATCTGATTTTCAAAAGGATGTTTATCTTTACAGTTCTATTGTATTCTCACAGCATCCTTGTGTATCCTGTGGGCCCTCCCCCTGAAGAAAATGCTGAGATAAAATTAAAAGTACAAGAAATTTATTGAGGGAAATGCCTACTAAAGATAAAGAGGAATATATACCTGTGTGTGTGTGTGTGTACAGGTATACATATATATAATTTATTTCTTTGAGAATTTTATACAATGTGTTTTGATTATATTCATCCCCAACTCCTCTTCCTGACTCCTCTCACATCCAATCCTAACACCTAACTTCCTGTACTGTTTTTTTTTTCTTTTTGAAATTTTAAAACAACCCATCAACCTCAGTTTGTGACGGGGTCATGTATGGAAGAGGGGAAGACTGCCCTTCATACACCCTTAATCATAACTGATCTTCCCTGTCTAGACGCCATGAGCTGTCGTCACTAAGGGGAAGATGTGATGCAAAACCATTAATATTTCTCATCATCAGAGAAAGGCAATTGTGATGGTTTGAAAGAAAATGGCCTCCATAGGGAGTGGCACTATTAGGAGATGCGGTCTTGTTGGAGGCAGTGTGTCACTGTGGAGGCAGGCTTTGAGGTCTCTTTTGCTCAAGCTTCCCTCAGTGAGTCAGTAGACTTCCTGTTGCCTGCAAGATGTAGTACTTTCAGCTACCAGCACCGTGTCTGCCTGCATGCTGCCCTGATTTCTGTCATGATGGTAATGGAATAAACTTATGAAACTATAAGCGAGCCACCCCAGTTAAATGTTTTCTTTATAAGAGTTGCCGTGGTCATGGTTTCTTTTCAGAGAAATAGTAACCCTAAGACAACAATTAAAATCACAATAAATTATTACCTCACACCTGTTTGGTTGGCCCCTATTGAAAAGATGAGATTCAGGTCAGAGTGACAGCTCAGCCAGCAAGCATGAGGACCCAGCTTCCATCCACAAAACCTGCATTAGAGGCCAGGTGTGGTGGCTCGCATTTGTAATTGTATAATCCTAGCACCTGGGAAATAGTGAGAGGAAGCTCTCCGGGGCCCTCCAGACAGTCAGCATGGTCTCATCAGTAAGCACCAGTTCCTGTAAGAGACACTGTCTCAAAAAAACCAGGTGGAGAGTCTCTGAGAAATGACACCTAAGGTTGACCTTTAACCTCTAGTGCATGTGCACAGTGTTGACAAATGAACACACACACACACACACGCACACACGCACGCACACGCGCACATGCACACACACACGCATGTGCACACACACATGTACACACGCACACGCATATGCTGAGGATCTTGAGAAAAGGAAAACCATGTGATACTTTGCTGAATTACATAATGGTTCAGTCATTTTTAGAAGACAGTGTGAAGATTCCTCAGAACCCTTGGAATGACTCTATGATCCAGTATTTCACAAGAAGAATTGAAGCTCTTGAAGGGATCTCTGCACTATACACAATAGTCAAGATTGGAAAACAATCTAAACGTCCATGGAGAGATGAATAATGTGTTGTTAGTTTATTTGTTTGTTTGTTTATTTATTTATTTATTCTGTCAGTCTGGTACAAATTAGAGTCACCTGGGAAGAAAAACTCTTGAGGGTTTGTCTCCACTGAATTGACCTGTGGGCAAGTCCACAGAACATTTTCTTGATTAACGACTGTTGTGGAAAGCCCCAGATCACCATGGGTGGTCCTGGTGGCCTAAGAAAGCAGGCTGAATAAGGCAGTAAGCGGCATTCATTCATTTCCTCTACTTTAGTTTCTGTCTCTTGTTTCTTTCATTGGCTTCCACTGATAATGGACTATGTGCTATAATCAGAAGTAAACCCGTTCCCTCCCAAGGCTGCATTTGGTCAGTCTTTTACCACCACAACAGAAAATAAACTTCGAAAAATGGATTTAAACTCTACACACACATGTGAGTATGCACGCGTGTGCACACACGCACTAATACTATTCAGACAGAGCATGAAACACTGTCACTCTGTGCAGCATGAATGAATCCAGAGGCTACTCTGTAAGAAAGACCTGACACAGAAAGAGAAGAACTGTATCAGGTCACTCATATACTGAATCTAAAACAGTCAAACCATAGAAACAGAGAGCAGAATCGTGGGTACCAGAGGCTGGGGACAGTCTTTAGCAAAGATGGAAGGCAGAAGTAATGAGTTCTAAATATTATCTAGGGGTGATTCCTTGTGTTGCTCTGTACATTAGGATGACTACAATTAGTAATAATGAATTGTATGTTTAAAATAGTGAATAGGATGTCTCATAACAAAAACATGATTTCTCATGGTGGGTGCAGTGTGGCTCTGAGTTAGTTCCTAATAGACCGATGGGGAGATCCTGAATGAAAAGCGGTGGCCAGAAGAAGTTTGTGACAAGCAGAAGTACTCTGGGTCTCATTTCATTGTCATGCTTATGTATCATTGGAAATGACATGGGGAGGGTATGGACCTAGCCTCCAGATCATCAGAATGTGGCAACTCTAGGCTGGAGAGATAGCTCAGCAGTTAAGAGTGTTTGTTGTGCAGTCCTGAGGACTGGAGTTTAAACTCAATGGGCATCTCACCACATGCTCACACCCCAAGGCTTGTGGTAACTGGAGAATTACTGGGTTTGCTGGCAAGCAAAAAAAAGAAAGAAAGGGGGGGGGCAAGGGAGGGAGGGAGGGAGGGAGGGAGAGAGAGAGAGAAGAGAGAGAGAGAAGAGAGAGAAAGAGAGAGAGAGAGAGAGAGAGAGAGAGAGAGAGAGAGAGAGAACCAAACCAGAAGCAAATAAACAAAAGAAGCTAGTGCCAGGTATGGGAGGGACCTTGCCACCAAGGGAATAGGTGATGAGTGTTAAAGGAAGACATCTAAGGTCCTCTCCTGGTCTCATCATGTAAACATGTGTGCACACATACAGCAAACAAACAAATAAATCTGTAAAAGGTATAGAGCGTGGACAATACCTCAACTTCTTTTTGGAGGTATTTTCTTTTTCAGGGAGATTTCTGCTCACAGTTGTCCTCACCTGTCCTGCACTGGGACACAGAGCAGGTTCTAGTATATGATATAATGACATATTTTAGTTTTCTTAGTTGTCCTTTTCTGAGGCAAGTCTCTGTGTAACTTTGACTGGCCTCGAAGTCACTATGTAGAACTGGCTGGTCTTGAACTCACAAAGGTTAATCTACCTCTTTTTCTGGGAGGAAAGGTGTTCACCTCTACCCTTGGCTTTAGTTGTCTTTTAATGTAGTTTTTGAAGTATTTTGGAAGTGTTTTTGAAAAAAAAAAAAACCAGTGGTGATGGTGATTCTAATAGTGTGAATACCCCTATAGCCTCCTTTCTTTGGATCAATCTGGGTCTCTGAACTAGAGGTGGAATCTGTTGATCCTCTCCTAGAATCCAGCTAAGCTCTATGCTTTACTTAGACCAATATGAACCAGCTGAAATATCATCCTATTGGCTTTATGAGTTTAGGCAACCCTTCTCTTTGATATTTCAATGATGACACATCATCAGACAGAATCAAGTTTAGAACCTGTGATAGTTTGCATGAGAATGGTCCCTACAGGTTCCACAGGTCCTTCCATATATTTGAATACTTAGTCCTGAGCTGGTCGAAATGTTTGAGAAGAATTAGAAAGTGTGTCCTGGGGGTGATCTTTGAGCTTTCAAAATCCCAAGCCATTCCTGGTGTGTTCTCTCGGCCTCATGCCTATGCATCAACTACTGCAGCACCACGCTTCCATGCATGCAGCAATGTTCCCTGCCATGATGATCTTGGACTCTAATTGAACCTAAGAAACCAAATAAACTTTTTTCTTTAAGTTGACTTGGTCATTGTAGTTTGCCACAACAACAGAGAAGTTGCAAAGACAGAAGCATTCTTCAAAATAACTTTCTAGTGTTTGGCAGTTTTAAAACCACAAAAGACAAATTTGATGAGCTGTTGGAGACTGGAGGAGATAACAGAGGGAAAAAAAACCTATTAAATGCAATGTGGGACCTTGAATGGGATATTGGGGTAGAAAATGATCACTAGTAGATTACCAGGGAAATTTAAAAACATCTGCAGTTTAGTTAATAGTACTATAGTATCCTACTGTCCTTACTGTGATGAGGTGATGAAGTGTCAAGATATTAATATTAGTGAAATCTGAATGGTGTGTGTCCAGAACTTCTATACTACTTTTGTAATTCTTTTGTTTTTTAAAGATTTATTTTTAAAAAAATATGCATATGTTTGTAGAAAAAATGTCCATGTGTGAGTATAGTTAACCAAAGAATCCAGAAGATGGAGTCAGATCATCCAGGGCTGGAGTTACAGATTGTTGTGAGCCACCTGACTTGGTTACTGGGAACTGAACTCAGGCTCTCTGCAGAAATAGTCTACTTTTAACTGATGAACTGTCTCCCAGGGCTCTATTTTTACAATTTTTATGTACATCTAAAATTACTTCAAAATAAAAAAGTTAAAAAAAATTCTATTGTGATACTACAATGCTGAGAAGACTAAGTTAGGCTTAGAGAGAGAATCTTAGAGAAATGAGCCATGGTAGGTGCCACATGGATGAGTGAGGCCTATATGGATCATCTAGCCCAATATAGCCAACAAATGACTCCACCTTATACAATGTGTGTCCCTCCATTGAGCCTCACCTGAGTTCTAGGCTGCAGAACCATGACAAATTATGTTACATTTGCCAAGATGCTGGTTTAGGGTGTTTTGTGGCTTCACGGTAGCTAGCTGGGACAGCAAGGGAACAGCAGTGGCAGATGATCCCATAGAGTTCCTTCTCCATAGACCGGGGCTGTTGGAAAACATGGATCATCTCAACATTTGAAAACTGATGGCTTTTACTGTGATATTATTTGATGTGGTCCAAGGACTTTTGGTCTCTTTTCAAAGAGCGACTTCACTGACTTATCTCAAGTGAGAGTGCCCATCCTCCAGGTAATTCATTAAGGCAGCACCAACCACAGGAAGTATCTCTAGTGGTAGTAGCAATGGTTTTTAGAGGTCTTCTACAAATGAAAAAGTCTGGTTAAACCTATTAATCAGTGAACAGATTCATATCATTTAAGATCCTCAGTTATAAATAGCAGAATCTATTGTAGGAAAAGGATGTATTAAAGACATCCCCATTTAAGAGAACAGGTTGCATCCGTCCTCTGGTCCTGGAAAACAGCCAGAGAACTTGTTCTGATGCAGTGATGGAGAAGCGTAGTTCAGAGAACTTCCAGCAGCTGGATAGATCAGTGACAGGAAATCCCAGTGCTAATAATGTCCACCGTGTACCTCCTGTGTTGTTTGAGCCTTAATCATAGAAACAAGAGCTTGGTTTTTGTCTCAGGAACATGGATTCCACACTATGCCTATTTTGTATCTTTTCTGCTTCCTAAAATTTGAGAGACTTTATCTCTTCAGATTATAGAAACCAAGATGTTATCTGTGAGGAGTTCTGGAAAATGTAGTTCCCTCTCTTTTGTAGCCATTGCAGAAAGTTTACTTATTTGTTTGTTCGTTTATTGTTTCAATATTGGGGCCAGAATCCAGGCCTCAAACATTCTAGTCAAGTCCTTTACAACTAAACGGCACCCCTAACCCGAGATGGATATTAGAATGATTGTGGGTAATTCAGTACATGGCAGTGGTTGCTACATTGCTTTGTCTTCATTTGACACATGGGGTTTATTTCACAAAATGGTGATAATTTTTCTTTCCCATTTCTTCACAAGGCTTTAACAACAATTGCTCATATACTAACAAAATAGAGATAAAACGTCTAAAACTATAATAGTAAAAATACATCAGGACACCACTTCCTGAATATAACACCAGTAGCACAGACACTGAGATCAACAATTACAAAATGGGGCCTTCTGAAACTGAAAAGCTTCTGAAAGGCAAAGGACACTGTCGATAAAATAAAACAGTAGCCTACAGAATGGGAAAAGATTTTCACCAACCCCACATCTGACAGAGGGCTCCAAAATATATAAAGAACTCAAGAAACTAGACATCAAAATACCAAATAATCCAATTTAAAAATGAGTACAGATTTAAACAGAGAATTTTTAACAGAAGAATCTCAAATGGCCAAGATACACTTAAAGAAGTGTTTGACATCCTTAGCTATCAGGGAAATGCAAATCAAAATGACTCTGAGATACCATGTTAGACCTGTCAGAACAGGTATGATCAAAAATGCTAATGACAGCCTATGCTGGAGAGGATGTAGAGTAAGGGGAACACTCCTCCATTGCTGGTGGGAGTGCAAACCTGTACAGTCACTTTGGAAATCAATATGGCTGTTTTTCAGAAAATTGGGGATCAATCTACCTCAAGACTCAGTGATACCACTCTTGGGCATATACTCAAAGGATGCTCATTCATACCACAAGGATACTTGCTCAACAGTGTAAATAGCAGCATTTTTTTTTTTGTAACAGCCAGAACTTGGAAACAAACTAGATACCCCTCAACTGAAGAATGGATAAAGAAAATGTTGTGCATTTATACAATGGAGTATTACTCAGCTGTAAAAAACAATGACATCATGGAATTAAATCATCCGAGAGAGATAACTCAGAACCAGAAAGACAAACATGGTGTGTACTCACTTAAACCTGGATACTATATGTAAAGCAAAGGATAACCAGGTTACAATCTACAGCCCCAGAGAAGGTTGGTAACAAGGAGGACACTAATAGGGATGCATGGATCTTACCAGGAAGGAGAAATAGATGAGATGATGAGATTTCTTGGGTAAACTGAGGATGGGGGTGGTCAAGGGGAGAGGATGGGAGATGGAAACGTGAGATATCAGGATGGTCAAGTTTGGGGAGGGACAAAGAGGGAGTGCAATGAAAAAAATATCATGATAGAGGGAGCCATTATGGGGTTAGGGAGAAAGCTGGTACCAGGGAAATTCCCAGGAACCCACAAGGAAGATTCCAGCTAGGATTCCTAGCAATAGTGGAGAGGGTGCCTGAACTGGCCTTCTCCTGTAATCAGATTAGTGATTACTCTAATTGCCACCATAGAACCTTCATCCAGTAACTGATGGAGGCAGATGCAGAAATCCACAGCCAAGTACTGGGTTGAGACCCAGGAGTCCAGATGAAGAAAGGGTGGAGGGACTATGTGAGCAAGGGGAGGGTGCTCAAGATCGTGACAGGGAAACCCACAGAGACAGCTGATCCGAGCTTGTGGGAGCTCATGGACTCTGGACGGACAGCTTGGGAGCTGGCATGGAACTGACCTAGGCCCTCTGTATCTGGGTGACAGTTGTGTAGCCGGGTCTTTTTGTGGGGCCCCTAGCAGTGGGACCAGGACCTGTCCCTGGTGAATGAGCTGGCTTTTGGGTACCTATTCCCTATGGTGGGATGCCTTGCTTAGCCTCGATGCAGGGGGGGAGGGTGCATAGCTTCAATTTGTTATGCCATGCTTTGTTGACTCTTATGGGAGGCCTTGCCTTTACCAAATGGAGATGGATGAGGGAGTAGATGGGAGGAATGGAAGGAGAAGAGGGAGGGGAAACTGTGGTTGCTATGTAAAATAAATAAAAAAAATTAATGACAAAATAGTGATAAATAGCACCATAAACCCCAACACTAAATGATGTGCAAGCTATGTTATTCATAAGACAAATACTGCATGATAAAATTGAATGGCATGGCAATAAAAAACAAAGCAAAAAAATCTATTACTTAATATTTGATTTTTGTTGCATGATATAAAACAGTATTTGGGTCTTACAAGGAGAGCAGGGCCCCTTGTTCTGGCTGCCCAGCTAGCTTACACCCGAAATAACCACACAGAAATTGTATTAATTAAATTACTGCCTGGCCCATTATCTCTTGTTTCCTGTTGGCTAACTCTCACATTTGATTTAACCCATTTCTATTCATCTGTGTTCACCATGATGTCGTGGCTTACAGGGAAGATTTAGCATGTCTGACCTTGCATCTCCATGGCGGATTTCTTTCTCTGCTTTCTTCCTCCCAGGATTCAGTTCTGTCTCCCTGCCTACCTAAGTTCTGCCCTGTCACCAGGCCCAAAGCAGTTTTTTTTTTTAAATTGATTCACCAATGAAAGCAACACATAAACAGAAGAACATCCTATAACAATTAGGTTTAGTTCATTTCCTCTTAGTAGCTAAGAATTTACTCAGGAGTTAGACTCTCTGACTCTATTTTGACTTTCTAAGTGATATCAGGCTAGTTTAGCAATGTAGTTCCATTTCTCTAAATCAAAGATGATAGTGCTAGCCGGGCGATGGTGGCGCACGCCTTTAATCCCAGCACTCGGGAGGCAGAGGCAGGCGGATCTCTGTGAGTTCGAGACCAGCCTGGTCTACAGAGCTAGTTCCAGGACAGGCTCCAAAGCCACAGAGAAACCCTGTCTCGAAAAAAAAAAACCAAAAAAAAAAAAAAAAAAAAAAAAAAAAAGATGATAGTGCTCTCTACCTTGTGGGACTGTTCTGAAGATTTTATGAGAAAATCTAGGAGAGTGAAGTGCATAACATGTATATGCTTACCTTAGTTCATTTAGTGTTGCTATAACAGAGACTGGACAACACTGGTTTGTTTATAAGAATAGAATTTGTTTCTCACCATTATGGAGCCTTGAAAAGTTAAAAGCCAAAGAACAGCTTGGTTGCTGTGTCTTTCACACTGCAAAGGAAGGAGCCCATTCCCACAACTCCTTGTTGTTGTTATGCCCAAATCCGTGAAGTTCCCCAAAAGCCAGCAAGGAGACCGAGTCCAGTATGTGAAAGCAAAGAGCCTTTGTTTTATGCAAGTTTGCAAACTCCGTCTCTCTGCATGTCCACTGTATTGGAATAAACAGAGAGCCCCAAGCTCAGTTAGAGTTGGGTTTTTATAGTAGTAAAGGTGGGGGTGAGGGGTTTCTGAGGTTCAGGACCCCTGATTGCCTGACATTTGTCTAGGGGTGTCCTGGTGAGTGTGTGCTGGCAGGTGATCCTATCTACAGCAGTTGGAACGTTAGGCATTTCCTTCAGATGGTTTGTTCTTGGGTGGTGCTCAGGTAATCTCAGTTTGTGTGGTCCTTCCTGCAACCAGGTATTGCTTCAGGGTAAACTACAGAGACTCAGGCCTCTATTAAACTTATCAATGACTGAGTCCTACTCTGGCAGGTGATAATGGTTGAAAGTAAAGAACTTCCTTTGGGTGATCTGTTCATAGTTAGCTTATCATGGCTGGCTCCTACAGTTGTAGTGGAGTTAGCCAGAGTCCTCACGACTTAACTTCTTCAAAAAGCCCTAGCTCTCAGCACCATTGCATTCAGAGATTAAGTTTTAAACCCATTAGTATGGGGACACACATTTGGAGCACAGCAGCAATGACTCCAGAAATGACAGTTTCCAGTTGGTGAGGAATGAGAGACTCTGTCAGTGAAGCTCCCTGTCTTCCTGAGGCAGGAGGCCTGCCTTTGTAACTCTAGGCATGATGCTTTGATCTCTCTACTTATTTCCTGTTGTTTAGGCATCTCTAATTGGAAGGATGTATGATAAATTTCCACTTTAGGATTGATGTCTACTTACAAACACAGAGTTTAGGATTTGTGTTTTTGTAGGATCAAGATGTTCTTTCTACACTCTTGGTTTTAGGACCTGAACTTCACTTGAGCTCAGGGGTGGGCCTTAATGACAACTTCTTGGCTGTGGCTTACAAAGGACAGACATGGTCTTTAGTGCCAGGCATAGGTGGGTTCACATATTGTCTTCATTATTTACCGGGTTTGACTCTGAGTAAATAATGTTGCCTCTGCAAATCTTGCCTTCAGCTATGAAAGGGGGTTGTTAATACTCTGTTCAAAAGTCTTGAAAACCAAGTGAGGCTGGGTGATGCCTGGCACCATCCTCAGGTCACAGCAGTGTATTGTGAATTCCACCCCATGCACTGTCTTCTTTGCCAAGGTCAATGTTGCCTATTTCTTTGTTCTAATAACAAGCGTGGTGGTAGGGGGTGGAGCCTGGACTTTGAGTTTGTTCTGGCAGCAGAAACCCCCTGGATGTTGCTGTGTCAGTCTTTGTTTTAGGTCGAGGAAAACAAATTCACCTTGTTCTCGCATGTGTTTATTTTCTCAGAAGCTGGCCTCGCTCAAATTCTTGGAACAGACTGTTCAGCTTAGCGGTGTTCTGCTTGAGAGGGTTAACTGTATCTCTCCATTGAGCAGGTTCCTCCCAGGGCTCTTGCATGGGTAGATACTTAACTTATTCTTAATAGGTTAACAAATACATTTCCCCCAGGGTGCTGGAAGACTTTGTATAATTTCCAAGGCTTCAAATGGAACCCTAGTACAGTTGTATAATTATAGCATAATAATTCGTGCTGTTTGGTTTTAGTGCAGAGAACCCAGGAGGTTGAGTTTTGGTGCCCAACTAGTTTACATTTAAATTTTAAACTGTGGAAATCTGAGAAAATTACAGATGGTTGTGACCCACCATGTGGTTGCTGGGATTTGAACTCAGGACCTTTGGAAGAGCAGGCAATGCTCTTAACCACTGAGCCATCTCTCCAGCCCACCTGAGAAAATTATATCTCAACTTTTAAATGTGTCTTGAAGCAGTTGACCACTTCCTTCAGCTTTTGTGTGGCCGGACAGTGCTTGAAACGGCCAGCAACCCCTTCTTACATGCTGTCCTATGCTTGGAATGGCAGTATGTATGTAACGACATCCTTTTATACTTGTACCTTGACCTAAAACGTGCACTCAGCATCTGCAGAATGATAATAATGGTCGTATTTCCCTCACAGTGGGCTATGAAAGCAGACATAATTGGTGTATATGAAGTGTTCATAACAGAACCTATCACACAGTAATCAATGACAGCAACTGTTGTTAGTAGCAATAATTTGGACATAACTATTATCTACAGAGAAGGATTAAAGGATATTCATGCTATGGATAATAATAGAATAGCTGTTATTTTTTGTTCACCTCATCTCAGCCTTGGCTGGTCAGTGCTCTTGTGGGGTGACTGCTGCTTATTTTGAACGTAGCTTTTTGTGCTTTCCCTTCCTTTTTTTTTTTCTTCAAGCTTAGCTTCAGGCTCACCTTGTATTTCCCCCACCCTGGCTCTCGAGGCAGCCAGTTTTCAGAGATCACTTATTTCCTTCTGTGGTGAATGCTGTTAGAGATCAAGGAGTACGTTCTGGATGAACCACTGTACCAGATGTATCACTGGTTAGAGACTTCTGCTATGATGTCGGCGTTTGCTAAAAGAATCACTGAGCTAGTTAGCCTGGGAGGCACCACTGGACAAGAATAATGACGTCAAGACAGAGTCAAACAACATGTATGTACCGACTGGAGCTTGATCATACCCCAAAGGATGCCCAGGAGAAGACATCAGTGGAAGAGATGGAGGGTATTTGTATAGATAGTGCGAGGCAAAGATTTTATAGTGAGTAACAGCCAAATGATTCCTGGCTTGTTTGGAACTGTTTAGTCTCTCCTTGTGTTTTTAGATACTTACTGCTATGAAAAAAAATGTTCCAGAACTGACTAGTTTATGGAATGATAATTGTTTATCACTTTTCTATTTTGAATGGCTTAATGATGTGGGGAAAGGCTTGACTAGATGGCTCTAGCATCTTTCATGGAGTTTTAGGCATGGGTAGATACAGCAGGATCTTAATTTGTTGGGTCCACACCTTTTCCCTTATTTCCTTCCTTCCTCCAGTCTTAGGACTTCTCCATGCGTTCCCTTTGAGTGGCTAATTTGGCCTCCCCATAACATGGCAGTCGCAGAATGGTTGGTTTGTTTACCAGCAACTAAAAGCCCCAGTGCCGGCCTCCCATTGGGCAAAGCAGTGGGGACTTCCTCTTTTCTGACCTAGTTTTGAAATGCATTTGTCCAGAAATCTGATGGTTATAAGTAAGTCACGGATGCCCACAATTCAAGGAAGAGGGCAGTTTCATCTATCAGTGGAATGCCATCTTGGGTTTCAACAAGTGTGTGGAGAAATCTTGTTTTAGTCACCTTTGGGGGAAAGAGGTCTGTCCCAAGTTCACCCACACTTCCAAAACTTATAACATTTGAAAATGTTTTCTGGACCCATAATGTCTGGAAGCCGATGCCCTAAAAATAAACAATTGCTGTCTACTGTCATTTTCCAGTCCCCGTTCTCTACTTTCATTCTCAATTCCTTTCCTATCCAGAATTCTTCTTCTGTTTCCCTGTTGCATTTTTGTTTTCTTTGGATTTGCATATGGATCTTGGCACAGGCCTTGAATCTTGGCACAGGCCTTGGGAGGCGAGGCAAGTGGATCTCTGTGAGTTCTAGGGCAGCCTGGTGTACATATCAAGCTTTAGGCTAGCTATGGTTACATAGGGAGCGCCTGTCTCAAAATAAAACACCCAAAATGAAAAGAAAAAATAATTAAAACTACTGTTTGTACTTAGTATGGTTAAAACATTCCAAGTAAAGGACAAATGGACAACCGGGGAGGGGGACGCAACCAGGGACGTGAGTGTGTGAGAGCTCACAAGGGTGCCGGGCGGTGGTGGCGCACGCTTTTCATCCCAGCACTCGGGAGGCAGAGGCAGGCGGATCTCTGGGAGTTCGAGGCCAGCCTGGTCTACAAGAGCTAGTTCCAGGACAGGCTCCAAAGCTACAGAGAAACCCTGTCTCGAAAAACTAAAAAAAAAAAAAAAAAAAAAAAAAAAAAAAAAAAAAAAAAAGAGTGACTAAGGGAAGAGAGAAGAATGCGGACCTGCAGTGGCGTGAGAGCCATCACAGAACAGGGAGTGATAGTTGGGTATGGCCTTAGGGGTGTCCTTAAACCACTCAAACTACATCTAACGCGGCTCCATAGCACTGGTCAGACCTGTAGTGAGTCATGTGACCAAAAAGACCCCTCCCAGACACACGCTGATGAGCCTCTTGGTTCTGGAAAACTTAAAGCCCAATTCTGGTGTGAGCAAGCAGGACTCTGGCAACTTGGCGCCACCATTCATTACGTGTGCTAGATTGGATAATTGTGGCCTTTCTTGTTCCTGGTCCTGCGAACTACTATGGGGCTCCTTTCTCATATGGTTGTCCCACGAGCATTCATTCTTTCCTCTTTCATTTCCCTTTTTGTTTTGTCCTCATCCTTAGCGTTATCCAGACACACACACACACACACACACACACACACACACACACACACACACACACACACACACACACACACACCTCATCAAAGAAAAAGAGAGGACACCAGAAGGCTTTGTTCTTTCGGTCCTTAGGTATTTCAGTTTGTGAAAAGAAACAGAACAATGCTTAATAAAGGTTGTGTGCTAATTTCCTATGCTCACCGCCAGATGGCGCCCCTGCCTCAAGAACACACTGAAAGGCTAGCGCCCTCCAGCCAGTCCTTGCTCTGCCAAATGCAAACATCCCTTTCACTCCAGGCAAAACCTACCACAGCCTACAAAAAGAGTTTTGTCTGGGGACACGCAGCTTCAATAACTTCCATTTTCTTACCTAGGGACTGCGGTCAGGCTACATAGCTTCAGTAACTTCCATTTTCTTAAGCAGGGACTGCCTCCGCAATGGATCTTTTTATGTCCTTCCATCCTTTACTTTAAATACCTAGAGGATCACCCTCCTTATTTCTCCCCCTAAACCCCTTTTCTCCTGAATATTAGAATAGTTTCCTCATTATTCTCTATTTATCCAGCTTTTGGCGCTGTCTGTCCTTTGAAGAGCTGTTTGCTCCTTGATAGGACTTTTTTTTTTTTTTTTGTTCCAGCAATTTATTACAAATTATGAACAAGTACTTTTGCAATGCCTTAAATTAATGCTATGGTTGGTAATTTAGAATATGTCTCTGTCCCAATAATTTATCATAGGCTACTACAAATAAAACATACAAGGGAATCTTGCAAATGCACGTAATGGTAGTGATATGGGCATTTGAACATAAACAGGCAGTAAACACACTCAGAGTGGTCTGAAACTAACTAGCCTCTCTCTGGAGGTCGAGCTGTTTTTTCTGGATGTTATTTCCAGAGTGGGTCAGGTTCTGCATCTATTCTGAGGATCACTGGACACCAGCGTCCATTTACTCTGCAAGTGAAAGACCATTTATGAAGCCTAACGTAGACCAACTTAATGAACTATAAAACTCACACGTGTATTTGCAAATACAGCCTCAAACTTGAGATATATAGAGTGACTAATCATTCACAGGTTTTGCTTGGCTCGTTTTTTTTGTCTGTGAAGGAGCAACAGCTTTGCCTTTGACAAAGAATGACTTGTTTTCTAGCTCAGCTAGACAGAACACCGAGTAAGCTTATGTTAGCCTTGGGAAAGCTAGACACTGAACAGCCTTGGGTGTTCACCTTTCTGGACTGGTGAAGGTCAAAGCAGCTGAAGAAAGGGGGCTACGTTTTCTCCACCTTGTCCTCAACACTGGCTTAGGAGTTCTTTCACTGTTAAGTTTCTTGTTGTCTCTGTACCTCTGCCTTCTGGAACAGATGATGTTTGTCAGTCTGCCTTCTTGACCACATGCTGTTGTCTACTGCCAAACACACTTACACTCAAAGGGGAAGAGAAGGTTTAATTTAGAGCCAAATATGAGTGACACAGATTTAATTTGCCTTAAGATAATAGCTTAGTGAAGTTTCGTAGTAAACAACACATCTTAAATGCATTGACAGAAACACCAGGTAGCTGAATTACAGTAAAATGGGGAAATCTGTATGCGTTGCCAGCGTCATCTGATCATATTTTTGTTGGATGGAAGTCAGTGATCTGTGAAGTTAATACATCTCAAAGGGTTTCACCTAATAGTCACAAGGATGCTGGGTCAGTCACAGAGCTGGGCAAACAATGGGTACTCAGGTGGCAAAGGTAGCCCAAGACAAATTGTAATTAGTGTGGATTTGTAACATTCCATCCTCCGCAGTCATAGAATTCTAATAGTCAATTAGATCAATATAAGGTTCGTTTTGTTTCTGAGATTTTTTTTTTTTATTTTTTGAAACAGGGTTTCTCTGACATCAAACTCCACTACTGAGCTATAGTACTGAAAACAGTCTGGTACTGGCATAAAAACAGACAAGAGGACCAATGAAATCAAATAAAAGACCTGGATATCAATCCACACACCTACAAAAACCTGATTTTTGACAAAGAAACAAAAAATATAAGATGGACAAAAGAAAGTACATTCAACCAATGGTGCTGGCAAAACTGGGTATCAACATGCAGAAGAATGAAAACAGATCCCTATCTATCATCATGCACAAAAACTCAAGTCCAAATGGATCAAAGACCTCAACATAAAACCAGCCACACCAAACCTCATAGAAGAGAAAGTGGGAAATACACTTGAATGCATTGGCACAGGAGACCACTTCCTAAATATAACCCCAGTAGCACAGACACTGAGAGAAATAATTAATAAATGGAACCTCCTGAAACTGAAAAGCTTCTGTAAAGCGAAGGACATGGTCAAAAAGACAAAACAGCAGCCAACAGAATGGGAAAAGATCTTCACTAACCCCACATCAGACAGAGATCTGATCTTCAAAATATACAAAGAACTCGAGAAATTGGTCATCAAAAGAACAGCGACTGCAGATAGGCGCTTGCAGATATTGATGCAATGCTAGCCTCAGGCTCAGCACTTTCAAAGTCTTGAGTGGTTATTAGGCTGCTCTTCTCTGTGTTCTTCACAGCCCTAGAGACTGCTGCCTCCTGTGGCTTTTAGGTTCCGAGCTTCCTGCCCTTCCAACTTTCCACTAGTGACTCTCAGGGCTACAGCAAGTCAAATTCAGCCCCTAAGGCTCGTGGTTTTTCCTTAGGGTAGCTCAGTTTTAAACAACAGATCTCTCCCTAAAATGGCTCCCAAACACTGTGCTTCTTGTCACATAGATTGATAAAGTAGATTCTTGTCTACAGTTGTCCCGTTGTGGGAGAAATCACGGCTTCACCCAGAACCACAAATGGATTTGAGGCTTGTGAAGCTGTGGCTCATGTGAGGGATAGACAACAGTGTGTGCTTTTGCTGGGACTACAATGTTTACATTTTCAATGAGGCTCTGTTTTCCCTTCTCCTGCTTGGAATCTTTTGGCTGGAGCTATGTTTGGCTTGATTTACTTGTTTTTTGTATCTGTCTTTTTCTCTGTTGTTTTCAGGTAGCCTGTAACAACCTTCCCGAATTTATAAAGTTCCTTCTCTTTCTTTTTGATAAGATCTGCTTTTTTTCCTTATTTGAATGTCCTTTATTGAATGCCATGAAAACAGTTTACTGTCCCTCGTCTTTACCAATTCAGCACAAATTGCTACCAGTCCTGCACAACTCTTCCTCCTGCTTTAAGATGGCATGGAAGTATTTTATTTTTAATTTTTCACTTTAATTTCATAGCACACTTATGTCCCTGTGAGTCTGGACCCACACTACCTGTATTCTATGTCGGGGTGACCCATGATTGCTTAAACTGTAGAAAGGAATGAGATGATTTCTTCCTCTCCTAAAATGTTTCTGGAGTGAAAACAGGTCAGTTTGATAGGCACATGGGCTATCTTTAATGAATTCTCATTCATTAGCTCAAAATATTTTGTTGTTGGAGTGAGACTAGATAATATGATCTAAAGTCCAGGTAATTTCTAAACAAAAGTGATGTATTTTTATTTATTTTGGCACATATTTATCATCGATCTAGTAGAATTGAGGCATTCTGCTAGAGTGAGTTTCACAGGGACTGGGAAAGCGTGCCTACTGATAGACTCTTAGGGGAGCAGAGAAGAATGTGCATATTGGTGTGCCAGACTAACGGTTGCTTACAGGAAGGCAACCAAGCTACACAGAAGGGGGCTAAGGAATTTTGAGTCTGAGTTAAGAGACTCAGAGTAGTTTTTGAAGGAAATACGGAAAAATAACTCTCCAAGTGAAAGAATAGAAGAGGAACGGAGACCAAGGCAGGTGCTGCAGACTTCTCAGTGAGCAGAGCCCACTCTCACTGTGGTAGGAGTTGGATGCTTGGCTTTAAATCACTATAGTGACATCATCATTGTTTTTGGGCAAATAACTGACCTACCCTTTTACATTAACCTCCATAAGTGAGACTCACAACAGCTCTTGTTTCATTAAACTGTATGATGATTAAGGGAAAGTGTAAATAAGCAGCTTCATTTCCCCAAATTTCTCAGATGATAAGTTGTCCATGGAACTTAGAAAGAGCGCAGCTTTCTAGACTACTCCCTGAAGATTATGATTCAATGAGTCTGGGATGAGGACCAGACTTTGTACTTTTACCAAGAACCCCAGGTGATGTGCATCATTAGTAAAGTTTGGAAAATGCTGACTGATACATAACATTAGCATAGTTCCAAGTGCAGGGTAAGGAGTCAATGTACTTATAATGACAGATGTTATATAGGAAGGGAATATGTGGCGAACTCCCTGACCAGCAGGAAAAGACGATCACCAGACGAGGATTCTTCCCAAATCACGCTTTATTGGAGCCTCTTGGTTGAAGGGAGAGCGGAAGCGAGGGGCCCCCGAGCGCCAAGCAGCGGCTGCTTATATAGGGGGTAAGGGAACGAGTCGTGCCTGGATTGGCCGATGCGCACCTGCCGATGCTTCTGGCCACGGGATTGGCCCTAAGCACATCATCGTCAGTGCACATACGAGAGGCACGGTTCCACTGCATTGCCTAATATGGAGCTGTCCAGCAAGCGAGGCTGGGGCCAAGCGCCATCTTGTAATGGCGTCCACTCAATCGGCTCCCAGCAGGAATACATGAGGGTCAGAAGGGTATATGAGACTAGAGATGAGACAGGGCCATATCACTAAAAGACTAAATGCATTCCACATTCTGGGGCTGATATTTTATCTTAGAAGAGATGAGAAGTCTCTTAAAGGTCTAAAGTAGTTAAGTTGTTGGCCTGACACTCAATTTTATTTTTTTTATTTTTTTTTTATTAATTAATTTATTTAATTATTAAAGATTTCTGCCTCTTCCCCGCCACCACCTCCCATTCCCTCCCCCTCCCCCAATCATGTCTTCCTTCCTCCTCAGCCCAAAGAGCAAGCAGGTTTCTCTGCCCTGTGGGAGGTCCAAGGACCACCCACCTCCATCCAGGTCTATTAAGGTGAGCATCCAAACTACCTGGGCTCCCACAAAGCCATTACGTGCAATAGGATCAAGAACCCATTGCCATTGTTCTTCAGTTCTCAGTAGTCCTCATTGTCCATTATGTTCAGCGAGACCGGTTTTGTCCCATGCTTTTTCAGTCCCCGGCCAGCTGGCCTTGGTGAGTTCCCTATAGAACATCCCCATTGCCTCAGTGTGTGGCTGCACCCCTCGCAGTCCTGAGTTCCTTGCTCGTGCTCACTCTCCTTCTGTTCCTCCTTTGGATCGTGAGACTTCAGTCCAGTGCTCCAATGTTGGTCTCTGTCTCTGTCTTCTTTCATCGTCTGATGAAGGTTAATATTCAGGGGGATGCTTATATGTTTTTCTTTGGGTTCACCTTCTTATTTAGCTTCTCTAGAATCACGAATTATAGTCTCAATGTCCTTTATTTATGGCTAGAAACCAAATATGAGTGAGTACATCCCATGTTCCTCTTTTTGGGTCTGGCTTACCTCACTCAGGATAGTGTTTTCAATTTCTGTCCATTTGTATGCAAAATTCAAGAAGTCATTGTTTTTTACTGCTGAGTAGTACTCTAATATGTATATATTCCATACTTTCTTCATCTATTCTTCCATTGAAGGACATCTAGGTTGTTTCCAGGTTCTGGCTATTACAAACAATGCTGCTATGAACATAGTTGAGCATATACTTTTGTTGTATGTTTGGGCATCTCTTGGGTATATTCCCAATAGTGGTATTGCTGGGTCGAGAGGTAGGTTGAACCCGACTTTCCAGAGAAACCGCCACACTGCTTTCCAAAGTGGTTGCACAAGTTTGCATTCCCACCAGCAATGGATGAGAGTGCCCCTTTCTCCACAACCTCTCCAGCAGAGACTATCATTGGTGTTTTTGATTTTAGCCATTCTGACCGGTGTAAGATGGTATCTTAATGTTGTCTTGATTTGCATTTCCCTGATCGCTAAGGAAGTTGAGCACGATCTTAAGTGTCTTTTGGCCATTTGAACTTCTTCTGTTGAAAAGTCTCTGTTCAGCTCAGTGCCCCATTTTATAATTGGATTGATTAACCTTTTACAGTCTAATTTCTTGAGTTCTTTGTATATTTTGGATATCAGACCTTTGTCAGTTGCGGGGTTGGTGAAGATCTTCTCCCAGTCAGTGGGTTGCCTTTCTGTCTTAGTGACAGTGTCCTTTGCTTTACAGAAGCTTCTCAGTCTCAGGAGGTCCCATTTATTCAATGATGTCCTTAGTGTTTGTGCTGCTGGGGTTATACGTAGGAAGTGTTCTCCTGTGCCCATGTGTTGTAGAGTACTTCCCACTTTCTCTTCTATCAGGTTCAGTGTGTTTGGACTGATATTGAGGTCTTTAATCCATTTGGACTTGAGTTTTGTGCATGGTGATAGATATGGATCTATTTTCATTCTTCTGCAGATTGACTTCCAGTTTTGCCAGCACAATTTGTTGAAGATGCTCTCTTTTTTCCATTGTATACTTTTAGCTCCTTTATCGAAAATCAGGTGTTCATAGGTTTGTGGGCTAAAGTCAGGGTCTTCTATTCTATTCCATTGGTCGACTTCTCTGTTTTTATGCCAGTACCAAGCCGTTTTCAGTACTGTAGCTCTGTAATAGAGTTTGAAGTCAGGGATGGTAATGCCTCCAGACGATCCTTTATTGTATAAGATTGTTTTGGCTATCCTGGGTTTTTTGTTTTTCCATATAAAGTTGATTATTGTCTTCTCCAGATCTGTGAAGAATTTTGATGGGATTTTGATGGGGATTGCGTTGAATCTATAGATTGCTTTTGGTAGAATTGCCATTTTTATTATGTTGATCCTCCCAATCCAAGAGCAAGGGAGGTCCTTCCATTTTCTGGTGTCCTCTTCAATTTCTTTCTTCAAAGACTTAAAGTTCTTGTCAAATAGATCTTTCACTTCCTTGGTCAGAGTTACCCCAAGGTATTTTATGCTATTTGTGGCTATCGTGAAAGGTGATGCTTCTCTGATTTCCCTCTCTGCTTCCTTATCCTTAGTGTATAGGAAGGCAACTGACTTTTTGGAGTTGATTTTGTATCCTGCCACATTACCAAAGGTGTTTATCAGCTGTAGGAGTTCTTTGGTAGAGTTTTTGGGGTCGCTTATGTATACTATCATATCATCTGCAAATAATGAAAGCTTAACTTCTTCCTTTCCAATATGGATCCCCTTGATCCCCTTATGTTGTCTTATTGCTATTGCTAGAACTTCAAGCACTATATTGAAGAGGTATGGAGAGAGTGGACATCCTTGTCGTGTTCCTGATTTTAGTGGGATGGCTTTGAGTTTTTCTCCATTTAATTTAATGTTAGCTGTCGGCTTGCTGTAAATAGCTTTTATTATATTTAGGTATGACCCTTGTATCCCTAATCTCTCCAAGACCTATATCATAAAGGAGTGTTGAATTTTGTCGAATGCTTTTTCAGCATCTAATGAAATGATCATATGGTTTTTTTCTTTCAGTTTATTTATATGGTTGATTACATTGATAGATTTGCGTATGTTGAACCAGCCCTGCATCTCTGGAATGAAGCCTACTTGATCATAATGGATAACTTTTCTAATGTGTTCTTGGATTCGGTTTGCCAGTATTTTATTGAGAATTTTTGCGTCGATGTTCATGAGTGAGATAGGCCTGTAATTCTCTTTCTTGGTTGGGTCTTTGTGTGGTTTTGGTATCAGGGTAACTGTAGCTTCATAAAAGGAATTTGGCAATGACTCTTCTGTTTCTATATTGTGAAATACATTAAGAAGTATAGGTATTAGCTCTTCTTGGAAGTTCTGGTAGAATTCTGCATTGAAACCATCTGGCCCTGGGCTTTTTTTGGAAGGGAGATTTTTGATAACTGTTTCTAATTCTTCGCGACTAACAGGTCTATTTAGATCGTTCACCTGGTCTTGGTTTAGGTTTGGTATATGGTACTTATCTAAAAAAGTGTCCATTTCTTTTGCATTTTCCAGTTTTGTGGCATACAGGCTTTTGTAGTAAGATCTAATGATTCTCTGAATTTCCTCTGTGTCTGTGGTTATGTCCCCCTTTTCATTTCTGATCTTATTTATTTGAGTGTTCTCTCTCTGTCGTTTAATTAGTTTGGATAGGGGTTTGTCAATCTTGTTGATTTTCTCCAAGAACCAACTTTTTGTTTCATTGATTCTTTGGACTGTTTTCTGTGTTTCTATTTTGTTGATTTCTGCCCTCAGTTTGATTATTTCCAGTCTTCTACTCCTCCTGGGCGCGTCTGCTTCTTTTTTTTCTAGAGCTTTCAGGTGTGCTGTTAAGTCCCCAATGTATGCTTTCTCCGTTTTCTTTAAGTGGGCACTTAGTGCTATGAACTTTCCTCTTAGCACTGCTTTCATCGTGTCCCAAAGGTTTGAGTATGTTGTCTCTTTGTTTTCATTAAATTCAAGGAAGACTTTAATTTCTTTCTTAATTTCTTCCTTGACCCAGGTGTGGTTCAGTAGTTGACTGTTCAGTTTCCATGAGTTTGTCAGCTTTCTGGGGGTAGCATTGTTGGTGACTTCTAACTTTAATCCGTGGTGATCTGATAAGACACAGGTGGACACTGATATTTTTTTGTATCTGTGGAGGTTTCCTTTGTTTCCAAGTATGTGGTCAATTTTCGAGAAGGTTCCATGAGCTGCAGAGAAGAAGGTGTATTCTTTCCTATTTGGGTGGAGTGTTCTATAGATGTCTGTTAAGTCCATTTGATTCATTACCTCCAACAATTCTCTTAATTCTCTATTAGTTTTCTGTCTGATTGACCTGTCCATTGGTGAGAGAGGTGTGTTGAAGTCTCCTACTACTAGTGTGTGTGATTTGATGTCTGCCTTGAGTTTTAGCAATATTTCTTTTACATAAGTGGGTGCTTTTATATTAGGGGCATAGATATTCAGGATTGAGACTTCATCCTGCTGAATCGTTCCTGATATGAGTATAAAGTGTCCCTGTCGATCTCTTCTGATTGATTTTAGTTTGAAGTCAGTTTTGTTAGAAATTAGTATGGCCACACCTGCTTTTTTCTTAGGACCATTTGCTTGAAAAACCTTTTCCCAACCCTTTACTCTGAGTAGATGCCTGTCTTTGTGGTTGAGATGAGTTTCTTGCAAACAGCAGACTGTTGGATCCTGTTTTCGTATCCAATGTCTTAGCCTGTGCCTTTTTATTGGTGAATTGAGACCATTAATATTAAGTGATATTAATGACCAGTGGTTGTTAACTCCGGTTATTCTTACTGCTTTTGGTAGAAGAGTTTGTGTGTCTCCCTTCTTTGAGTTGTGCTGTTGAAGGGTCGCTAGATGCCTGGGTTATTGTAAGCAGTGTTGGCAATGTTGGATTCCTTGGGTTGTGATTTTCCTTCTATTACTTTCTGTAGGGCTGGATTTGTGGCAACGTATTGTTTAAATTTGTTCTTATCCTGGAATGTCTTGTTTTCTCCATTGATAGTGAACGATAGCTTGGCTGGGTATAGTAGTTTGGGTTTGCATCCATGGTCTCTTAGTTTCTGCAGTACCTCTATCCAGGACCTTCTGGCTTTCATGGTTTCCATAGAGAAGTCAGGTGTAAGTCTGATCGGTTTACCTTTATAAGTTACTTGGCCTTTTTCCTTTGCAGCTCTTAATATTCTTTCTTTAATCTGTATATTTTGTGTTTTGATTATTATATGGCGAGGGGACGTTTTTTTTTGATCCAGTCTGTTTGGTGTTCTGTATGCTTCTTGAATATTCAAAGGAATATCTTTCTTTATGTTGGGGAAGTTTTCTTCCATAATTTTGTTAAAAATGTTTTCTGGACCTTTGAGCTGTGCCTCTTCTCCTTCTTCTATCCCTATTATTCTTAGGTTTGGTCTTTTTATTGTGTCCCATATTTCCTGAATGTTTTGTGATGAGAATTTGTTGGTTTTGGTGTTTTCTTTGATCAATCCGTTTATTTTCTCTATGTTGTCTTCAGAATCTGAGATTCTTTCTTCTATCTCTTGTATTCTATTGATTATGCTTGTTTCTGTAGTCTCTGCTCGTTGACCTATATTTGCCATATCCAGCTGGTCCTCAGTTTGTGTTTTCTTCCTTGCTTCCATTTCAGTTTTCAATTCTTGGACTGTTTCCATTACCTGTTTGATCGTTTTTTCTTGGCTTCCCAGGGTATCATTTACGTATTTACTCATTTCTTCAAACTTTTTGTTATACTTCTCATCCATTTCTATGAGGGCGTTTTTTACATGTTGCTTAAGGGACTCTATTGCTTTCAAAAAGTCAGTTTTTTCCTCTTCTCCTGTGTTAGGGTGTTCAAGTCCTTGTGTTGTAAGATCATTGGGTTCTGGTGTTTTCATGTTGTTTTTCAGATTGTTGGGTGGATTCTTGCCTTGGCGTCTGCCCATCTCCTCTTACCAATGCTATCTATTGGGTTTGATTTAATTGTAGCGGGGCAATCTGCTCTCAGTGCAGGCTTCACTGTTTCTTGCCCGCACTATCCTGCATCCAGTGCCTCTGCCGCCCGGGCCTGCCTGCCGGTGCCTCCACCGCCCGGAACTGTCTGTGCGCCGGTGCTTCCGCCGCCTAGGCCTGCCTGCCGGTGCCTCCGCCACCTGGGCCTGCCTCCGCGCCGGTGCTTCCGCCGCCTAGGCCTGCCTGCCGGGCCTGACTGCCGGTGCCTCTGCCACCCGGGCCTGCCTGCACGCTGGTGCCACTGCCGCCCGGACTTGCCTGCCTGCTGGTGCCTCCGCCTCCCGGGCCTGCCTGCGCGCCGGTGCTTCCGCCGCCTAGGCCTGCCTGCTGGTGCCTCCGCCGCCCGGGCCTGCCTGCCGGTGCCTCCGCCGCCCGGAACTGTCTGTGCGCCGGTGCTTCCGCCGCCTAGGCCTGCCTGCCGGTGCCTCCGCCACCCGGGCCTGCCTGCGCGCCGGTGCTTCCGCCGCCTAGGCCTGCCTGCCGGTGCCTCCACCACCCGGAATTGTCTGTGCACCGGTGCTTCCGCCGCCTAGGCCTGCCTGCCGGTGCCTCCGCCGCCCGGAACTGTCTGTGCGCCGGTGCTTCCGCCGCCTAGGCCTGCCTGCCGGTGCCTCCGCCACCCGGGCCTGCCTGCACGCTGGTGCCTCTGCCGCCCGGACTTGCCTGCGTGCTGGTGCCTCCGCCGCCCGGGCCTGCCTGCCCTGACACTCAATTTTAAAAGATCCATGTATCTCCTTTGAAGAGAGAGTTGCAAATTAATGGGACCGGAAACCACAAATCTACTTACAAGGTTTCCTTAGAAAGCCGGATTAAAAAAAATCAAGAATTGAATTCAAATGCTGGGAAACGGAATGGAGAGACACTGGAGGTCGGAATGGAGGCCTGGTCCACTGTGTATCAGCATGAGGGAGATATCTAGGCTCTCCCTCAGGTAAGGCTAGGAGAAACGTCTTGTGCAGAAGGAAAGAATCCACACTGGCAGAGTGATGGTTGTCCAGTGAGAAATAGTTATATTCGGAACGAACTGAGCTCAAGTCATTCTTGTCTGAGTCCATTTGGCAGGTGGAGATTAAACAAATGGAACTTGGAACAGAGGTTTGATTGGAGATGTATGTGGAGGATGTAGGAAACATATAGATGAGATGAGAGTTGAAACCCTCACTTTTTCTCATGACGTTTAGTGGTGTGTCCAAAGTCACAATCCTAATGATTTGATAAATAAACTGATGCTATTGGTTTAGCTTATGGAATTAGTGAAAGGAAGAGCATATTCAGTGTTAAAATAAGAGATAAACATTTTATGTATTGCATTGTGTCTCCAGAAGACAGTTTTCTAAGCTACCACTCCATAGCCTTGTGCTTTCCTCCTGGCTAAATATTCCTGCTCTGGAAAGGAGAGATACAGAGATTGGAGGCAGTTGCAGATATTTTCAGAGTGTTATATATGACATGACATATTGTGGGCTATAGCAGTTGGTTCTGAGTAAAGATGATTAGATTTCCTTGGACATAATCATCTAAAGAATTGACTTCCCTCCAAACTCTTAATAGACTTGATGTAACTTGGATTAGACTTCATCTCAATTGGCAATAGAAAAGCTCACTGTATTCCATTTCTCTGCTTTGACTTTGAGAATGTTAACTGCTTGGCTAGTTAACTGGAATGAATCCAAGGGTCACCACAGTAACATATCACATGGTCTTCTCATCCATCTCTATTTCTTCTCCCAGC
Organism: Chionomys nivalis; assembly: GCF_950005125.1. NCBI lineage: Eukaryota > Metazoa > Chordata > Mammalia > Rodentia > Cricetidae > Chionomys > Chionomys nivalis. The sequence continues at coordinate 64,499,132 of NC_080094.1, read as the reverse complement.
CAAGTACTAAAAGGTGAATAAATGAATAGTGGTAGGAGAAGTTTAAGAGAGAGAAATTATATACAAAGCTAATTATCATTGACAGGAGTTTTTCTTCGAGAGACTATAAAACAGAAGATATTTTATATTTATAAACTCCATGTGTTAAACATCATTTGGGAGATAGGTCTGAACAAAATGTTCTTACAATTACAATATTATGTGGTTGGACTTTCCAGCTTAGTATATACTTCTGAGCCTCTGCACATTTTTCCAGCTATCTGAAATACCATTTTCTATTAATTTTTATGTCTAAAAATTCCATTATTTCTTCAAAATTCAGTTCAAGATTGGCCAACAAGATGTAGGATAAGGTCTTCCTTTCATTTCCATCAAAGCACAATACTTTTATGTCATCATAGACCAAAGAGCTTTCTAAGAAGTTTAGAAACCAGGTAGAAGAAAGTAAAGTCCCAGAAGAGCATGAGAATAAACGAAGCTATTTAGAAGGCAGATTTAAAAGCAGACAACACAATTACCAACTATGATTCTAGCAACAAACCCAGAAACAAACCCATCACCTTGTTGACTCAAGTATGAACCTGTATGACCTTGTTCATTTGCAAATGGACTCAGAGTGTTTCATTCTCCTCTTTACCATGCATTAAATAATAGACCGGTCAAAACTGATCCCACACAAGGATTCTGAAATGGCTTCAGATGTAGTTTTAGCTACTCTCAGATGCAGTCCAAAGACTTTGCCTATCCCTGCAGTGACCCAAAAGGAGACACATTTGCCCTGATTCTGGGTATAGACTTGCTCATCTCAGAGTTCCATAGTCAGTCTTGAAATGGTTGTCTTACTTAGCTTCCCAATGCAGAAATGATAACCAACTTTTAGTAAAGAGGCAGGATAGAAATTCAATGAAAATTTAGTAGTCTTTCTATACACCAGCAATGAAGACATGGAGAGAGATATTATGGATATACTCCCATCTACAATAGCCTCAAAGATAATAAAATATCTTGGAATAAACCTACCCAATGAGGTAAAAGGCCTCTATAATGAAAACTTCCAATCTATGAAAAAAGAGATAGAGGAAGACATTAGAAAATAGAAGGAAACCACCAAGTTCATGGATAAGTAGAATTGCTAATTATGAAAATCTTACCAGAATAAATTTGTATATTCAATGCAATCTCAACACCCTAATAAAAATACAACAAAATTTGGTGTAGGAGGTCCTTCTGTATTTGTGTTGCTTTAATTGGTTGAATAAAGAAACTGCCTTGGACTTTTGATAGGGCAAACTTAGGTAGGTGGAGTAGAGAGAACAGAATGCTGGGAAGAAGAGCAGTGTGGGAGACGCCTCTTGCTCGAGACGGATGCTGGTTAGACTCATGCGGGTAAGCCTCAGTCAACTGGCGATACACATTAATGGAAATGGCTTAGATCATGATGTGAGAGTTGGCCAAGAAGAGGCTAGATATAATGGGCCAGGGAGTAATTTAATTAATACAATTTTTGTGTGGTTATTTTGGGGGTTAAGCATGCTGGGTGGTGGGACGTGGCCCACACTCCTCCTACAACAAAAATTTTTCACATAAATAGAAAAAAAAAGTCCTAAAATTCATATAGAACCAGAAAAGACCTTGCATAGCCAAAACAATTAATAAAATGGATTGCCCTGGAGGGATTGCCACTCCAGATTTTAAAATATATTATGGAGTTCTAGTAATAAAACCAGTATGGTACTGCCACAAAATCAGAAATGTAGATGAATAAAACAAAATAGAAAATCCAAACTGCATTTTACTCTGGCAAAAGATTTAAATGTTGCAAACATTGAATGTAATAGATATAGCCATCTGATACTCTATAAATTGCTGAGAACATACATGGGAGAAAAGAAAGCTTCTTCAACCAATAACACTGGAGAACTTAATGTCTACACACAGAAGAATGAAAGTGTATCTGCATCTATCACCCTTCACAAAAATTAACGTCAAGTGAAATAAAACCCCTCAATTTAAAACCTCAGACACTAAAACTGCAAGAAAAAAACATAGGCACTACCCTACAAGATAGAGATGTTACAATGGACTTTCAAAATAGGACTTCATTACCCAGGAATTCAGGCCAACAATTGACAAGTGGGATCTTATGAAACCAAAAGCTTCTGTATAATTGAGGAGAAATCAGTTAAGTAAAGAAGAAATTTTGGAACAATTAAAACAGAAAACCGTTGACTCTGTGATCACTATATGGAAGAACAAACATATCATGCAAGTCCAAATGGAGGATGTGCCCGCTGGTTTTATGTCAACCTGACACAAGCTAGAATCATTTTGAAGAGGGAACTTAAATTGAGAAAATTTATGCCCAAAATTGGCCTGTGATCAAACCTTTGATTCATTTTAAAATTAGTGATTGATGTGGGAGAGCCCAGCCCATTGTGGGTGGTCCCAGCCTATGGGAGGTGGTCTTGGGGTATATAGGAAAACAGACTGAGCTAGCTATGGTGAGCAAGCCAGTAAGCAGCACTCCTCCATAGCCTCTTCATCAGTTCCTGTCGCCAGGTTCCAGCCCTGACTTCCCTCGGTGATGGAATATGACCTAAGAGTTATAAATTAAACCCCTTTCTCCTTCTACGTTTCTTTTGATCCTGGTGCTTTATTATAGCAAGAAAAAACCCTAATTAAGACAGATGACATAATCAGAAAGATGGAAGCTCACAGAAGGGGGTCAAAGAAATGCTGGAGGTAAAAACCACTACAGAACAGAAAACAAAAGTCTTATGGGAAACACCAGCCATGACCGGAGAAAGAATCTCTGATGTGCAGATATGACAACAGAAATTCCCCAAATGAAAAATCAAAGAGAGGAAAAAAATGAAAAACAACACACAGGAACTGTGGAACAATCAAAGCAATGCTTGAAGGATCAATGACCAATAACTCTATAATGATTATCCGACATTAGGCCATAAATGCAAGTAGCTCAGAGAACACAAAGTAGAGTAGATATCAAAACCATAACCAAATGAAAATTTAGACATAGCATATCTAAGCTTCAGAAAAATTTAGACATCAAAATCATAGTGAGTGAGTGTACCCTCAGTGAAGAGAACTAATCATAAGATTCCTATCAGATTTAAGAAATCATACAAGCAAATACAGAGAGTAAAATATTCAAAACATTAAAACAAAATTCTACCAATCCAGTATTCCACATTCTAAAAAATGATTTATCAAATGTGAGAGACTTTTTTTTTCAGACAAATGGACACTGGGGGCATGGTATGTAGAAATGTGTGTCATTGTATCTGTGTACCGTGCAGTCTTCTTAGTTGATGATGATACACCAGGTTCTCAGGCAACAGATGACCCTAAAAAAGGGTTGACAACTCTATTTTGCTGAATAATAGGATAGCTACACTAGCTTGCTTCTGGGTTGAGCTTGGGGAATCCAGCTGAAGAGAGAGAGGAAGGATTGTAGGAGCCAGAGGGGTCAGGATATCTCAAGAAAACTCACAGAAACAATTAATCTGCTTCATAGAACTCACAGAATCTGAACCGACAGCAGGTAGCCCGCATGGGACTAACCTAGGCCCTCTACATATAAGACAGTTGTGTAGCTTGATTTGTTTGTGGGACTCATAACAATGGAAGCAAGAACTGTCCCTAATGCTTTGGCTGCCTCTTGGGAACCTATTCCTTATATTCCTTATACTGGGTTGCCTCACACAGACTAAATACAAGTGGAGGTGTTTAACGTTGAAAATGCCTGTTTCAAAACCTCCAAAACTAACATGCAGTGGCATTTCATTTGTATTTTAATAAGTAAAGCTTGCTGGAATATCAGAAAAGTAAAACAGCCACACTGGCCAGCCTTGCAGACCAGGCAGCAATGACACACACCTTTAATTCCAGTGGCCACACTAGTTACCATAGAAACCAGGTGTTAGTGGTGCGTGCCCTTAGTCCCAGAACTAGAGAGGTTTATAAAATGGGAGGAGACAGTTCTCAGAAACAGTCTCATTCTGAGATTTGTGGAGGCAGAATTGCCATTTTGGACTGAGGTAGAAGTAAGAGCCAGTGACTGACTGTTTTGATTTTCTGATCTTCAGGTTAAACTCCAGTTCCTGTCTCTGAGTTTTTATTACACGTGCTTCACTAAAAATTCTAAAATCCATTACTGAGATTTTGCTTATTTTTACAATGGGTGTCTGATAGGAGTAAGGTTTGCTCAACCAACCATGTTCCCTGTAGAAGAGCTAACATTTTCATCCTGGTTGCGGAGCACTGTATCTCAATGAAAGAAGACTTTTATGCATTTGCAATATTTCTGGTAGACAAGAAAATCAGTCTTTTACACAGCAGGAGTTATTCTTTATGGTAGCCAGTTTTTACACTCTCACCATGAATGAACCAATTATTTTGTTTTTCTATACCCAGAACCACAGCGTGATTCCATGGTTGATAATCACTGTGGTTAGTCTTGGTGGGAACAGTTCTCATTTTTTTTCAAAGGTAAGTTGTGCGCCTAGAACAGCCTGAGACCCAGGCAGCGGCCCCAAATTAGAGAGCCCTTCTAGAAGGTTCGGCTGTGAAATCACTCACCGCAAACACCCACTTCCCCACCTTTTTCCAACACCGACAGCCAGTAGCCGACGCACAATGTGGGTAATGTGAGCTGACAGGGAATTGCACTTGTGCTAAAATTATAATTTTTGCCTAATTCCAATTTAGTTTTAAAGGTTTGAGAAAGGAACAGATGGGGCTGGCAGATGTAATTAAGGGAAAAAGATATCTATTGCTTTAGACTGTGTACATAATAGAAGCATTTAAGCTAAACTGTTGAGTACCACTGAAGGCCAATTTTTGGGGGGAAAGCACCGTTATTATTATTTTTTATAACTGTTATGCTGGGAGTCTTGCCTGATAATTACCAAAGGCAGAGTTTTCAGAAACTGCTTCAAAGTCTGGACTCCATTTGCTCCTTCCAAAAACAACTAAACGGCACTGCAAGAAGCACTCCAGTTTATTTTTACAAATTTGTCTTAAACAGCATTCACTTCACCGTTTCCTAAAGTACAAATAACAGTGTCACCAACAGTAGATGAGATTATTTCAGAGCTTCTGAGATAGCCTTTAAGAATGTTACAATATTTGTAACTTATGGTTTGTGGAGTTGATTTTCCACTTACAGAAATCTAGAGTTTGATTATAGGTAGTCTATGGACCACACTGTGCTCTGATCTCCTGACCCAAAGGAAGCATTCCTTCCTGCCTGAAGCACCTCAGAGATGGTCCACATACATGTAGTATCCACTCTTGCTTCATTCAACGATGGTTTCCCTTATTTTCATATGGTCCTTCAGTAGCGAAGAGAAGACCCAGAAAGGGCTCTTTGCTTTCTTCAGTCTAATCAGGGCTTGGCAAACAGAGCCTTCTGTCAGCCCCAGCAAAACATTTTATTTTCCTGGTGCCTTGCCTTCCTTATGTTTTACTTATAAACCAAGTCTTTCCTGTAAGCACTGGGCACAGCTGTGTTCAACATTTTCTGCGTTATTAATTCTCTGTCTTTTCATCTTCATGGGTAAATTTGGATATTTGCAGTGCTATAGTTACAGCATTGTGTACATGGTGCCCAGCTGACATTCATGGAGAGTTGCTAAATAAAAAAGCAAAGCACCATTGTGGGGCACAGATCTTTGTTTTTTTTTCATTTGGAGATTATTCAAACATTGTAATTGCTAAATAGAAGAGAATGAATTTCTCCATCATTTTATTATTGGAGAAAGTGATATTTCCAGTGTTTATCCTGTTATGAGGCCAGATATATACTGGTTAGATGTTTTCAAATAACCGAAATTAGTATAATGGGAAGACATTAGTAGTGAGTAAAAAAATGTATTGAGGGCCTATTTTATTCTATTCTTCTTTCATACATTACATCCTGACCACAGTTTATCCCTCCCTTCACTCCTCCCAGCCCATCCCCGCAGCCCAGATAAACTCCTTCCTAAATTCCCTTAAAAAAAAAAAGAGCATGTCTTCCAGTGATATTTACTGAACAATGCCATAACAAGTTACAATAAGATTAGGCACAAACTCTTATATCAAGGCTGGATGAGGCAACTTAGTAGGAGGAAAAGGATCTCAAGAGCAGACAAAAGAGTCAGAGACACCTCCTGACTCCCACTGTTGGGAGTCCCAAAAGAACACCCAATTATACAATCATAACATATATGAAGAGGACCTATCTTTGACCTATACAGGGTATGTGATTGTTGCGTCAGTTTCTGTGATCTATGAGCCCTTCTTAGCTGATTCTGTGGTCCATGTTCTTGAGGTGTCTCCACTCCTCTGGCTCCCTCAACACTTCCACCCCTCAGGGTTTGTTTATATAAATAGGGTAAGTGAAAGTGTGAGTTAAAGCTTACATTCTCAAAAAAACCACACTGAAAATAACCAATGTTACTGATGTTTTGTGAACCCAGTTATCACTGTGGTTTCCCCAAGAAATGTCAATGTACTGACTCAGCTGCAGAAGATTTGTATGTATCTACAGATGTAATCACAAGATTTCTCTATCAATAGGTTGATGTAGATTTGCCGGTTTTACTTCAAGGGTTGCTCTTGGTTAGTCATACAGAGATATACATCTGTTTGACTGATGGTGGGGCCACAGGTACAGGAGATTCAAAAACCATGCACATGTCATTTTATTTTAGAACAAATAAGTCTTATTTCTTATTTAATATACCTGTCTGAAACTGCCATTTTTACCACCAAAGTTGATTTGACACACCGTACATGGAAAGATCTCATACTCAGTCCACTGCTACTTTGAGGACCTGAATTCAATTTCTTGTATCCATGTCATAGGGCTCACAACTGTTTATAACTCCAGCTCCAGAGTATCTTTATCACTCTTCTGGATTCCAAGGGTACATCCATGTGCTTATATGTGTACAGATTCACAAACAGATACATACCATAGTTAGCAAAATAATGATCAGGGTAGAAATAAATGAATTGGGGATTACTCAAGTTAATAACACTAGGGATGAAGATATAATAGATTCAAATGAAATCCAATATCTCAATACCTTCAGAATTATCCACTCAAGTTGCCTGCATATTTTAAGAATTCATGAGTTGAAGATAAGAAATGAGGAGGAATGATTCACCCTTAGGTGACAGTAATGCTGAAAGTTTATGGGGCCATTTCTGTAGCCAAGACAAATTTAGGGAGACTAGATTTTTTTTTTTTAATTTGACAGACTTGGATTTATTTTCATAACTTAAGTATTACAAACCCTGTTAGGACTATCAAGTGGGTGAGATCTCTGTAAGCATGGACAACAAAATCCTGGAAAATGAGTGAATTAAATAGATCTTTGAAAGTCTGAAGACTTTTGAAGCATGCTAGAGATCATGATATGCAGTCATAAAAAATGAGACCGTGCAGGTAACTCAGCAGGAACCTGTTTTAAGACCTTTTATTTCAAACACAAGCTTTATTTACATATATTTATTTGTCAGAAAGATTTGCTTGATACAAAACTATCTGCAGATGTTCTGCTGACACTTGCAAAAGCAAAGGAAATTAGAACACACATGCCACAGAAGGAATGCCTTAAGAAATCTCCCTATCATGACATCTAACAAGCTGACATTGAATAGGATTACAAGGAAGAATACTATGAAGAGAGAAGTTACAGGTTCAGATTTAAAGAAACTAATATGTAAATGAGGCTGATCATGATATGAGAATAACCAGGCTATAGCAAGTAACATTCAGTTATTGAACTTGCACTAAAATTTAAGGGCAGGAAATTCATTTCCCATTTTTTTTTGTTTTGTTTTTCAAGACAGGGTTTCTATATACCTTTGGAGCCTGTCCTGGAACTAGCTCTTGTAGATCAGGCTGGCCTGGAATTCACAGAGATTCATCTCTGCCTCTGCCTCCTAAGTCTAGGATTAAAGGCATGTGCTACCACTGCCCAGCTCTGTTTCCATTTTTGACCTTCTGTCTTAGAATACGAAGCCTTGACATCACTACATCCCAGTCAGCATAAGCTCCTTCCAGATGACGGGATATCTCAGTTCCTGCCTCATAGCTATGACGTCCATGGAGCAAGCGCCAGTTGTCAAAGATAATCACATCACCTAATTAGGAGAAAATTTCAACATGAATAATTTGCTTTTCAATGAGTTACAAACATAGGAGTTATTACGTACAAGATAGAAATTATGCCTTTTGTTGCAAATTTCAAAGTCTCTATATTCAGATCTGTTGCTTATCATAGTGACTATAAGTAATAAGAATGTATTGTATTCATTAAGAAAGCAAATAGGAAGCAATATATGAGATGCCACTACTACTCAGCTCATACCAAGAAAGAGAATGTTTCTTTGGTAAACAAAACTTATATTCTTATTCCTAATTAACTTTGTTATTGGGCAAATTTGTACATGTAGATAATTAATCTCCCTCCACTTTCTCATATCTCCTTCAGATGACCACTGCTGACCCCCATCACATCCAGTTCCTTTCCTAGATTCTTGTCTTTTGATTTTTTTGTGACCCCTTTAGTTTTTCCAAGGCAATCTGTATGATTATTGGGTTAAAACTATCCATTGGAGCTTGCTAGGATCAACTGTGGTTACACAACCATAGGCAGTGGTTCCCCATATACACTACGACATTTATACTTCATAGCTTGACAGGTTATCATGGATATGGTTACATAAAAGATTTTTCTCTGTATAAAGCTTTTGCATTGTTTTACTTATGAAAACATCAATAACAGGCATTTCCCCCAGTTTAAGAGCTCCAAGTAACCATAAGGACAGTGCTGTGGGGTGGTCATTCTGTATGGTGTGAATATGAGCCCCCATCATTGGTTGATAAATAAAATTGTTTTGGCCTATGGTAAGGCAAGATAGAGCCAAGTAGGAAATCTAAGAAGAGATACAGGAGAAGGGCGAAGTCTAGGAGACACCAGCTACTGAGGAAGCAAGACATGTAGGAAATAAGGTAATGAGTCACAAACTATGTGGCAAAGCATATATAAGAAATGTAGGTTAATTTAAATATAGGAGCTAGCTAATAATAAGCCTGAGTCATTGGCCAAGCATTTATAAGAGATATTAAATCTCTGAGTGGCTATTTGGGAACTGGCTGGCAGGAGAGAAACCTCCAATTATAAATGATAACCAAAGTGGGGGTTGAACCCACAATCCTGAGATTGAGAGCATGTTCTACCAACTGAGCTAACTAGTAGAGCTACCCACCTACAAAGGGCGTCTCATTGTGATGCTTTCGAATTTCCATAGGATCTGAGAAAACTTTAAAAAATAAGAAGAGACGACTCCTTTAAGAGTTTCTGTAAGATAACGAGTCCTTGAGCAGTTAGTATGTTAAACTAAGTAAAAAATGTCTGTCACAGTGAAAGTATCAACATTTGAGAGCTCTAGGAAAGGTTTAATGCAGTTCTTGGTCATGAACCTCCGACTGGGTTGTAAGCTTTAAGCTAGACTTTTATGATCCGAGAAGTGGGCTGAGCTACCCACCAAAGCTGTGGGCAGAGGTACACGCAGCTTAGCAGTTTAAAGGTTTGCTCATGTGGTCAAAAAAAGTATAAAAGTTACACAGTAAAAGAGGTCCAGACAAAGAAACCTATGAATAGGTTCCAATGTGTTTTATAATGTGTGTAGGCTTAAGAAAGAAATAAAAGGGTATCAAGAGTTACAGAAATAAAGAAATAGTTAAAAAATAATAGAATAAAGTCTTGAAAGTGATAAATAAAAATAAAAAAGCCACATAGAGATAGAAAGTACATAGGGAGTCTGGATACTGTGTATTATTGTGTTGATTTTAAATTTTTTATGGCCTATGGGCAAGAGACAGCTGCTGGGAGACATGGGATTGAAAGAGAGGCTGATAAAATACACCAACCTTAATATTTTAAAAATGCCTTAACATTAGAAGAGAAGTCAGAAAATGTATTTGTGAAATTGAACTTAAAAGATGTGTTGCTTAGGAGAAGTGGTTTTGTTTTTGTTTCCACAGGAAACAAGAGGCTATGGATTTGTTCCAGGTTAACATGGGCCAGATTTAATCAACAGAAACCTCCTGAATATTGACAGGTGATATCTATCAACAAAGGTTATAATTGGTCTTCTCAGGACTTGGCCATTATCTCAAATTTTCTCAGGCTCTACATAAGATTACCAGTGCCCACAGTTGGCAGGAAGTAGTTTAGAGAACTATGTCCAAATTTCCCAAATATTGTTTCTAAATGTTTGTTTTCACTTAAGGGGGTTTAGTTATAAAGGTTAGTGGTCATAGTCAATCTCTTTCTAAAGAAAAAGGGGATATAATATAGAAATGATGGGGAAAGGGCTGATTATTAAGACAAAAATGGGATAGTTTATTGAGTTTACTTTAATTCAAAAAACAACTGTTAATCTCAAAATACTTTACATTGGTATGGATTTTGGTTTATTGATACAAATTTAAGGTAAATTTGGTTATACTGTATGTATATTTCTATTCTTGTTTAAGGCATTATGTTTATATAGTTCATTTAAAATGTAATACTTAATTAAAAATACATATCAATGGTCATCTATAATAGTCAAACTTATAGCCATATTAGTTAGGTTTTTTTTTAAGGTATACAAAGGTCTGTTTCAATTAGGTAACTAATCTTCAAGCACTTCAAAGACGTACAAAAATGACATTTAAAATGTTTTAAGAACTTAGACTTTTCTCAACAGTGTGACACGCCCATTCCTGGCAATACCAAATACTTCAAAGAGGATGATGGGCATCAAAGAAACTTGTTATGGAATTTGCTATTTGGGCAAGAAACTGTGCTTGTCTGGACTACTTGACAGTATGTTGTACAAATTGGACGTACAGGAACCAAAAGAAAATGACCACTAAGTTTTATTAAAACAAGGCAGGATGGTCTTTCAAGTTTCTACTTTACAGAAGAAATGGCCAGACATTCAGCAGGACACAGAGGAAAGCAACTGACAAACTTTGCCAATGTAGGTGGGACAGTTTTTCAAATTTCCTGCTTCACTGAAAAGTCTACTGGATGCTCTAGGCTTTTAGGTTGAAGATGGATGCCCCAGTGTTAGAGAAGAACTTTGAATGACTGTTCAAGCATCCAGATATCTCTGTCATTTTTAGAGGCTTGGAAGTTGCTTACAATGCACTCCATAATATATACATATCTCAAAATATATGCATGTAAACATTTAAAATTTTATTGTCAATTGAAAAAAATAACAAGAAAAAATGGCTCAAGTTTTGTGACATTTAATCAGTAGAGATTGTCTAGAAAAATTATCCATGTTTCCTTATTTGTTTCATGTCACTGGAACAGGCTGAGTCCTGGTTGATTTTAGTATTACTATCTTTGCGAGTAAGTTTTTATCAATAAAAATTACTCATGAATTTTGGAGTGGGAATTACAAAGATAATTTTGTTTAGCAAGGCAGAGGAATTTAAAATAAACTTCATTTGTACTCTACATTTTTCACTGTCTTGAGAGGAAGTGATGCCTTTTCAGGACTGTGTGTGATCTTCATGTTGCAACTTCTATACCATTTTCTAGAATCTAACTTGTGTTCATGATATATATATATATATATATATATATATATATATATATTAGAGCATTTGGTGTTATGGAAGAAAGCATCTTTTCTTGGATTTGAGTCACAGTGGCTTTACTAAAATATGGAAAATAACACAGATGGCAAGAGTTTTCAAAAAGCTTATTTGGAAGGTGACTATCAGGACAGCAAATGCAAAACAGTCTTAATATTAGACATAGCCTTCATCTGGCTTCTCTTTGAAGTGTCTTTAGTTTGGAGGTTCTTAAATTTCATGTTCTAGGGTTTCCATGAGATCTTGCAAAAAAGAACTATTTTTTAAGTCTGGGGAGGGGAGGGGAAGGGAAGGAAGGAGAGGAGGTAAAGTCAACAGTCTAGAAATGGAAATGGCAGGATTCTTCTATTTAGGCAAATCAGCTTCTCATTAATAGTCTGCTGTAATACCAGTCTGGATGCCACTTTTCTCCACTCACCTGGATTCATCTTGAAGGTGTACTTGTATTCCTTGCTGTTCATGAGGTCCACAAACTCTTTCAGAGCAGAGTAGAAAGGCTGAACTCTTTCGATGGGGACATCGAAGACTGTATCTCTGACTGCATTGTTGAAATTGATGCGAATCACTTGGCCTTTATCATCCAACCTGTTTTGTTTATTAGGCAAAATAAACATCTAATAAGGGTCAATTTTTCTTAGGAGATATGTCTAAAATACGGCACGCATAAAAATATACAAATTAAACATAATGGGGTGATGCAATGTTTACATATATGTATATTATATGTTTAGATATGTGTGTAATAATTTAGATATATGTACAATGTTTAGATTATTGTAGCGGTTTTTATCATGTTAAAATCCCAAGTAGCATTTTTAAAAGTAGTGTTTGAATTTAATAGTCACATTATAACTAGGACTCTTGAGTTGCTGGAGGCAGCAGCACATGCTTGTCCAAAGTCTGAAGCTGGGTATCTCAGAATGAACACAACATAAGCTGTATAGAGACACCGTATCTTCAAAGGTGAAAATTTCTCATCTCACAGTCATCAAAGAACACCTTAGATTCATTTTTATCTAAAATTTGTTCCTGTAACTTATCTTTTCTCCATATTTTCTATCCGACATCTCTAGAAAATTATCTATTTCTCCCCATAAAATGTATGTTCAGCAGTTTGTGGAAATTGTCAAGAAAGTTTGACAATGTAAGTTTCATTCCTAGAAAGTCTGTAGAGATACAGACGCCTTTTATCATGAACTCGGCTTTCCTTTGCTTTTGGAGCATTCTGCTTTGTTTTTGAACTTTGATTAAAATTTGGCTGAAAAATTTCACCCCACTCCTTAATCTAAGTTCTAGGGTCGTGGATCTTTGTTTTCTTTTTTCCACTGGTGCATTCCAAATACTAAGTATTTCCTTGGCTCCAGTAAACTCTTTATTACTAAATGATTGAATTGTGTGTGAGTGTCTGTGTGTGTGTGTGTGTTTGTGTGTGTATGAACTGAGGAATTTGATATTTACTAGATGACCTTATTTCTATACTATTTTTGCTATTTCTTCTGAAATAATACAGGTCAATTCTAAAGTGTACCCCTTTTCAGTTTTGACTGAGATATAATTAAATACATGACATCCTAAAAACACAACACACAATGCAATTCTCAATGAACAGTTAAAACAGTGTCCTATTTATATTCAAAAAAATCATGATTAAATAATGTTAAAAGAAATAGGGTGGGGGAGATAGCTCAGATGGTAAAGTCCGAGAGACCCCGTCTCAAAATACAAGGTGAAGAACTATTGAGAGAGATCTTCTAGCCTTCACATGAACATTCACATATATGTATCTATACATACAGATACATAATACACACACACACATATATATACATATACAAACATGTATAGAGAGAATTTATTGAGTATATAAAAAAGAAAAAATCAAATAGAAATAAAAGTATCATAATTAAGAATGAAGAACCAACACTGTTGAGGAAAATAAAATGTTTCTCAGCATGTATTCACACTGAAGTTAAAAAGGAATAGTATAAAATCGTCTATGTAGGACATAACTATCATCTCTGATGACTTAGCACTTTCTGAGGGATTTTTCATTCTTAGTCCATGTGCCTAAAATGAGAGAGATTATTCTCCAGAGATGCGCATGGGATCCATGGCCAAACAGCACTTGCAAGGCCTTGGTAGGTCATCCTGGTGATTGTCTCATGGACAGACTTAGGCAAGCCTGGGCAGGGAATCATCCAGATGTGCCACAATTGTTGAACAACAAATGTTACCCTTGTGCTGTGGTTGCTAGCACGAAGGATGATGAAAATCTTGGAGCTTGTGAGGATTATCTTTGAAAATGAAGCCAAAACAAGATGACAAAGCTAAGAAAAAAAATGACAGTTTCTGGTCGACAGGACTTAACTCCTGGATCTATGTATTCTCTGTTTTATTCTTTGACTTCCAGCTGTAAGCTTTCCAACAGCTATAATCACATGGACAAGGCAGAACTTATATTTAAAATGAAGTATATATGAATTATGAGTTATCAAAAAATGTAATATTGATTGAGAACAAACTTCATGCCATTTGGTAACTTTTTTTTAATGGCACGTTTTTTCGTTTCTTTTCTTCTAGCAGCATGTTAAACCAAAGCTGCTGAGTCAAACAAAGCTTTCTGGGGTTCAACTACAGGAGATTTCTAAGACTACTCACTCTATAATCTTGTGTTTAGATTGCACAGAGAAGTCACAGTAATCCACTCCAATGTCTGTAAAATCCACAAAGGTGGAGGACAGAATGTGGAATGCCTGAGGATTCTTCTCCTTGAGCTTTCGGCACACATTAAACCCATCTACAACTTCAGAATCGCCACCTGTGACTGTTTGCTTTATACAGTGCAGAAGCTGAACCTGTAAGGAGAAATGGAAATATAGTTAAAAATAATGGCATCCACTTTTAAAACTACTATGTTAAATATTCAAAAAGATACAAATAGAAAAAACCAACAAGCTTAAAAACGTCGATTCTCTGATGTCAGTATTGAGGGGAAGTAGGGATGAAAAAGCTGCTTACAATATTGTGGTATAATTCAAGCCTGTTGCCATTGAAGACATGGGCATAGAAATAAAGTTCCCAGATCACACACATACCAGTTGCAGGCGGGGAGCATAGCATGCTGTTGCAGGTGGAGAAGGCAACAGCAGAGGCAGATTTGAGTTGGGCAGAGGACTATGGGTAAGGCTTGAGTTATATAAAAGAATGGGGATGGAAATAGGTGACTGTGCTGGTAGAGCTGAAAAAATACAGTTTACTGAATGACGAAAAGGTTGACGGCAGCAGAGCGTTGTCACGGGTGGAGTAGGACAGACTGAAAAGGTATCAGGTTTTGTCACTCACAGTCTTAAATGTGAGAGGAAGGATTGCTGTACTTTCTGCTGTGCATAAGGGACATTGACTCTGGAGCTAGCGTGGACTGAACTGAAAAATAACACAACAATCTGCTGGTGTCACCCAGGCACACTGATTTTAAGATGGGAATGGACTAGGCCATAGCATAGCTGCTTGTGACTCAAATGAGACAGGTCAGACTTGAAGTTATAACGGCAGTGAAGGAGGATGTGACTTTGGGAGGGTGTATAAAAACAAAAAAATGTTGGAAGTAGTAACCCAAATGGAGGGAAGTTCTAATTTGACTATGTTTTGATAGAACTTGGTGAACATATTACAATTTCAAAATCAAATCAGAAAAGCTAAAAGGATTGTTTTGTGAGCAGAGGTTTCATGGATTTTGTGATTTTTTTTTGGTAGGTGGTTAGATTGTTGGTTCTGAGTCCCTAAATTTAGAGCCTGCTTTTCTGCTTGAAAGAAATACCAGCATTCTGTTGGGCAAACTTCATTTTTACTCATTTTAATCATTTTAAATTATTGTCTCACTGGTTTCTTAGAGAATGAGAGAATAAAACATGACCAGATATCCATACATGGGTGGATATTAGAGTTAGAGAAAAATATTCATTTCGCTTGGTTTTCTCCACAGATGGTTAAGAACAGTGGTCATCAAGGCTTTCTGCAGTGACGGACATATTCTTTGTTGTGTAATAAGAATCAGCACCAGTTCCACATGGCCACATAAACTCTAAATATAATTATTATGGTTAAAGGTTTTAATTTAAAATCGTATTTGATATTTATTTCTTGCACGTGTCTGTATGTAGTGTGTGTGTGCATGTTTGAGTGCATGTGGGTACATATGTGTGTGATATATGTGTGGACATGTGCAAATGTGTGCAGAAGCCTGAGCTAGCATTAGGGGTTTCCACATTTTCTTCCACTTTATTCACTGAGGCATTGTTTTTCAGTTGAATGAAGGGCTTGCCAATAAGGTGAACTAGCAGAGTAAGTTGAGCAGGGGTCCCTTGTGTATGTTATATAAGTGCTGAAATTCCAGGAGGGCTGCAATGTGGGGATCTAAACTCCGGTCCTCACTCACGCCTGGCAGGCATTTTATCCACTGAGTCACTGGGGTCCTTGTAATTTTTATGATTTGCACACAAGTTGCTTTTAAATGGTAATTGTGGCATGTAAATTACTTTTATAATAGTACTTAGAATTTTATAAATTTATCTTAATTTTGCAGATGGAGTGATTGAAATATAGGTGTCAAAATTTCTTAATTAAAAATTCAGTTAATATGTGATAAAGATGGTATTCAAATTTTGGCCATTTGCCACAAATCCAAAACACAGAAATTCCCTCTCTTTTCAGGGATCCATTTATAGAGCTCTCAGATATCCAGACTTGCTGGGTGGCGGCGGCACATGCCTTTAATCCCAGCACTTGGAGGCAGAGGCAGGAGGATCTTGTGTGTTTGAGGCCAGCCTGACTACACAGAGAAACCCTGTCTCAAAAAATCAATAAAAAAATCCAGTCTTAGGTGCAAAAAAGTCAATAATCCTAATGTTGGAAGATGACTTAAACATTTTAACACCTACTCAATCTTTAAATAGAGGCAAATTTTAATCTTGAAAAATATGTGCCCTAACTGATCAAACCATTTTAGAAAGGTCATCTAAGAAGGCCAAGGAGAGATCAGGCAACACGTTGAAATAAAAAAGAAATAACCATGTCAGCTGCAGGTCTACAGAGTTCCAAAAGACACAACAAGAACACAGCTTTGTCCTCAGGAGAATCACAGCAGTTAAACTTTTTTCAATTTTGCCATAATGAGCCCACTGACTCAAATGTTAGTTTAAAAAAGGTCAGTTGATATCTTTCACATATGACTAGGCCAAATAATATCTCATTTTGTGTATTATATTTTAATACAATCTTATACAAGAAAATAGATTATGAAGCCTGACAATATTTTAACCACTAATCCAAAAACTAAATATACTCCTGTCATGTATAAAACCCAATTTTATATCACATAAATCATTCAGAATAAAAAATTCCTTTCTAAATATTTCCTTATGGAAGCATGTGACTTTTGGCACAGAGAAAAGAGTGAGCACAGCCACATCTGTGTATCATTTAAGATATGTTTCCTCAGCCTGATCAAGCTGAACCCTCGCTAGGAAACTCATTTTCCAGATCATTTAAGATACACTGAAAAGGACATTTACCTTTTCTATTTGTTAAAGAAAAGATCAAACTTTGTTATTAAGATTTCTGCATAATTCAAAGTGGAAGTTGCACAATAAGACAGCCCATGTGTATTTATCTGTTAGAATAAAAACATGTCAGGGTTCATTATTTAAAGACCATGGGAAGTCATTGGCTTTGGATACCTTCTTTGCCCTGCCACACTTGGTGGCTTCTCTAGACATTTCTCATGCCTCTACTTGTGCGCAAGTTGCTTTAAGTTTTGAGATACAAAGAAGTTCAAGGTCCATTTACTGTCCTTGCAGAGTTTTGTAAAATATGACAGTGTATATAAATAACCTATCACATCACATCCTATGGAAATCAGTAACTCCAGTTTGGCATCATACTGGTGTGTAAAAAAATCTAGACAGAGATGTATGCTCAAGTCCAGGTTCCTTATTCATTAGTGGTCATCCTAGAAAAGCCTTCTGCTTTATATCCTCATCCAATACCGCAGGGCTTGAGCAAGCTTGTCTACCCTAAAGGACTTCTAAGAGAGATCATGCAAAGAAACTGAAGCTCTGAGCAAGCTTAAAATACTGTATTATGTTTCAGGTATATTTAGGAAGCCATTTAATCATTTTTCTCAAGATTGCAGTTTTAACCTAGATTCAGACTTAAATTCAGAAAGGGCAAAAAGCAATTTAGAAGTCCTACTTCTAAAAAGTAGGACTTTTAGCTATTCAGCTCCATTTTTTAAGACGTTCTACATTTGATGTCTCCAAGCAATAGTTAGCAGGCAGAATGTGTTGAGTGGTTTGGTGTCGCTGGGCCACGTTCAGTATAAACCTCACTGTTTCTCTCCTTCTCCAACTCCCATCCATAAAGGTGATCAGAGGAGTCATCTCTCTGTCATCATTTGGTTCACAGAAACCATGTGGTGTTTTACAATCAATAGAATAATTTAAAACATATGAAGCCAAGTACGAGACTAGCTTAGCTAACTAATTCTGGCAAGAACAATGTGTAAGAAGCGGGGCACAGAGAAAACACGTTCAGTTAAGATGATGACCAAAAGAAACTCATTTTGACTTTTTTTTCTACCCATTTGATCTTAATTGACTTGAGAGTTGCCCAACTTCTTATCTACCTCTGGAGATATAGATTTATAGGCAGTTGTTTCAGTTCAGATCAATTTAGCTAAAAACTGAGTGCAACACTCTCTTTAGTCTCCCGACCATCTGCTTTTTGGTTTGAGAAAATAATGATTTTTGTAAAAATGTATTTGGTTTGAAAGATGATGGTTTGTAAAGATAAAGAGAGAACGTGTGCAATCAGGAGTCTCCCGGGAAAACTGCTTTGCACGATGCATCTTCTTTGGCAGGGAAACTTGGGGTGGGATAGGAGAGGCCTTCCAATGCTAGCATAGTTCTTCTGCTCCTTATGCCGATATTCCTTTACAATTCATTTGTGCAGCTTTTCATGTGTGCATCCCATTTTCTTATCCCCTTGGGCTGGGCTAGTCTCATTAATTGCTTAGAACAACAGACCATCACCAAAGAGACCTTATGCTGATTCCTGGCCAAGGTCCCAAGAACTCACACATTTTTTGACTTCCCCAAGGAAAATGTTGCCAGCTGCCATGAGAGACAGCCTAGGCTAGCCTGTTGGAAGATGCTAGACTAGGGGGAACAGAGACAAACCATCTCAGCATCATCTGAAGTGAGCTAGTTCCTAGCCAATGTAGCAGCTGACAAGAGCCAGATGACTGAAAACAATAACCTCTTAGCTGTACACAGCCCAAATAGTAAAAACGCATGTGCTTAGTATCTAGCTGTTTATTTTAATAATAACAAGCATTCATTATTATTCTTTGTTACTATCAGGGATTGAATACAGAGCCTCACGGATGCTGGTCCAGCACATTTACTGCTGAGCTACATCCTCCCTCCCCCAGTAATGTTTTGTTAAATTTCTCATTTCACATGTACTGTCCATTAGTTCAACCTTGTGTTTGTATGATGCATGCCTGTGGTGTGAAGGTGTATACATGCCCATGTGTGTTCAGGATGCCAAGTGGTCTTCCTCTATTGGCTGTTCTTTTAAGCTGTTGAATTGGGTAAAGTCTCTCTCTCTGTCTCTCTGTCTCTCTCTGTCTCTGTCTCTCTCTGTCTCTGTCTCTGTCTCTCTCCCTTTCTTTCTCTCTGTCTGTCTCTATAACAAAGGTCAACATTGGTACCTTCCTCAATTACTCTCCACCTTATTTTAGGGATAGGGCCTCTCACAGAATCTGGAGCTCACCAGTCAGTTACACTATCTGTCCAACATGTCTGAAAGCTGGGATTACAGACACGTATACATAATGACACCTTTTTACCTGGGTGACAGGCATCTGAATGCAGATCCTTATGTTTGTGCAGCAAATACTTTTATCAATTGAACCAGCTCACAAAACCCTAAGTTGGCAAGTGTTTAATTCATTAGCTGATATAAATGACAGGCATGTGACTTCACACTATGTTTCCACATTTCTTTCTCATTGAACTCTCATGGGAGTGATATATGCACAGACAAATCTTGAGATATATTGCTGTCTTCAAATCGGTCTTGGCAAAGCAAAATGCTCCAATAATTATTTCCAAGTAGAAATAACTGATTTTTAAAGAAGATGAGTGAAAATGTCTCTTTCCCTTTCCATAGTGAGGCTGTTCAGGACTTAGGCATCTGTTTGTGAGTTCAGACTGGGTTTCAGAAAAGGTGATGCACATAAGACAAATGCAGTGGTGAGGTACATAATCTCGACAGTGCAGAAGTATCTTTTGCCTTGGCCTGGCTAGTGGAAAATGTGGTGAAGTTCACCTTACCCCAGGTGGATGGTGGAGGGCTGGGTAGTCAGTGTGGAAGCTGAGCTTTCCAGTTGTATAAGCCACATTGTTGGCATCAATCTTGTCCTGTACTTGCCAAGTGTGTCTGCAAAATACAAGAAACATGTGTTTTAAACGGTTGACACCAAGCCAGAGGAAATGTGTTACAATGCATTTGCTCTGTGAGGGGAAATGGAAACTTTCCATTTTATGAAATAATTAACATAATGAGCAAGAGCCAGAAAAAGGAGTTTAACTTTTCTTTTTTTTTTTTGGTTTTTCGAGACAGGGTTTCTCTGTAGCTTTGGAGCCTGTCCTGGAACTCCCTTTGTAGACCAGGCTGGCCTTGAACTCACAGAGATCTGCCTTCTTAAGTGGCCCTTTCAGAACCACCATTTGTGTATTTCTCCTGCCGAGACACAAAAGAACAATGCACGTACTCGTCATTTTTAAAACGCTTACCCTGTATGATTTGCTACAGAAAATTCATACAATATAAAGTGAACAATTTTAAACTGAACAAATTCGTGGCACTTAATACATTTAAATGGCAGCAACATTATTGAGCATAGCTAGTCTAAGACCGTGTAGTGGTTTGAATGAGAATGTCCCCTATAGGCACAGATATCAGAACACCTGGTCCCCTGTTGGTGGTGCTCTTTTCGAGGTTTATGAGATGTGATCTCACGGAAGGAATTATGTTACTGGGGTGGACTCTGAGAGCTTAAGACCTCACTCTATACTTGCAGTTTTCTCTTAACTCTCAGCTTTCTGTTCCTGCCACCATGCCTGCTAATGCTGCCTCAGTGGATTATTACCCATCCAGAACTGTAAGTCCAGAGAAATCCTCTCTCTATGAGTTGCTTTGGTTGTGGTGTTTTGTTACAGCAGTAGGAAAGTAAGAGTTTAAAGCTCTTATCTAGTGTACAGTCTCTTCTTATTCTGCTCTCCTCTATATCCTGGAGAAATACCGATCTTCTCTCTGTCTTTATGTGTGACCTATTTTGAATATTTAATACATGTGGGATTGTACAGTGATTGTCCTTCTGTGCCCGACTCTTTTCACTCTGTAGAACGTTATCAATGTTCATTCATTGTGTTAAAGCACATCTTATCACGTCACTTCCATTTATAGCTGATAACATTATACTGTGCTCTGCGGGTGGCTGAATCATCTTTTGTTGGTGTGGAGAGAACACAATGTGCTTATCTGTTTTTCCCTGGTGTGTCCATTTGGACTGCTTTTACTTTTTGATGTTGCAAGATTGCTGGTCTGGACATATGCATACATGTACTTATTTGAGCACCTGTTTCTAGATCTTAAAATATATCTCTAAGAGTACAATGGAAGGTTCTGTATTGTATTGTTTGAGGAATGGCCAAACTATTTTCTATAACAACTGACTAGCAAGGTTTGGGGTTTTCAAGTCACTCTCACCCACACTTAGACTTTCTACTGCTTGGGTTTATAAACATTGTTATCATAGTTTATCCAGTTAATGTTGTGTTATTATGGTTTTGATTTGTATCTTCCTAATGACTAATTATACTGAGTATCTCAGGATGTGCTCACTGGGCATTTATGCGTCTTTGTAGAATTATATATCCAAATTACTTATTTTTAGATTGAGTTACATTTTTTGTTGAATAATGCTAGTTTATTATATAACTAGGATACCAGACTATTGTCGTGAATCTGCTTTGTGAAAATGTTCATGTATTCTATGTTTTTCCCATTTTCTTTTAACTTTCTTTTAAGAAGGTTTATTTATATTATGTAAATATATGAATTCCTGAGTATGAGCACCCTATGCATGTTGTGCCTTCAGGGTTAGAAGTGGACATCAGGTCCCCTGGAACTTGAGTTACAGGTAGTTGAGAACCTCTTGATGCGAGTTCTGGGAACTGAGTCGGGCTCCTTGGCAAGAGCTTCCAGTATACTTAACTACTGTGCTGTCTCTCCAGTTCCATGTGAATGACTGTCTTTTGATGCTCATAGGTTTTTAATTTTTGTGAAATCCAATTTATCCATCTTTTCTGTGTTGTGCAGCATGCTTTTGGTATAGTAGCTACAAACCCATTATTCAAGCCACAATTATTAAAATTTATCTGATTGTTCTTCTAAGAATTTTATTGATTTAAAGCTTATTTTGTTAGCTCATTGATTCATCTCAGCCATTTTTTTTTAACAGGGTCTGAGGTAGAGGATGGAATTTAATTTCCTTGCCAGTAGATATCAGTTGTCTAAGCACAATTTACTGAAGACACATTTATTTTCTATACTGAATGTTCTTGATATCTCTGTTGAGAGTCAGTTGGCCATAAGGAATAGGCTTATTTTTGAATTCAATAACTCATCTGCTGTATTTGTCTACCCTTATGCCAGTAGTACCCCATCCATAGTGACTAACACAAATAAGTTTAGTCTACTTGTAGCCCTTTGAAATTTATGTGAACTGGTTTTTCAATTTATAAAATAGAAATGTAATATTGGTGGAGATTTTATTGACTTTGTAGACTGGTTTGGGTAGAATTAACATCTTAATGATATTGCTTTTTCTATAAGAACACAAGCTGCTCTTTTATTTATTTAAAACAATTTATTTCAAGGGTGCTTTATATTTTAATTGTATGAGTTTTTTACCCCTTGGTTGCATTTATTATTTGATATTTTATTTATATGAATTCTATCCTAAGTTTCAATAGTCTTAATGTAGTTACTTGTTCATCTTGTACTCTGCAATTTTGCTTCTTTGAATTGTTAGTTGTAGTAGCAGTTTTTGTAAATTTTGTTCTCTCTCTCTCTCTTTCTAACAATCTACTTATCACTATCTCTCTGTCTTCTACCTATCACCATCTATCGTTGATTTATCTATTTATTTATAATCTACTTACCTATCTTCTATCATCTATTTATTACTATGTATGTATGTATATGTATGAATTATCTATCTGTATTAATCAATATCTTATTTATCTGGAACTACCAGAACTATATTTAATAGTGGTAGCAAGAGCTAGCTTCCTCGATTTATTATTTTTCCAAATAGAAAGTGATCAACTTTTATTACACTATTGGAATTATTACTTAAGTGATGAAATAAAAATTGAAACTCTTGCAAATAGCCTGTCCCAGACATAATCATTTTTATTTTTTCCAGAATAACTATAACCATAACTTCAATAGTTACCACTTTTTGCATTTCATTATAGTTTTATAATCCAAAAATACACCCTTCAACACTGTGCTTAACCTTGCTTAGGAAAATACTTACTATAATTATTATATCTTTTAAGATCTTTCATTTCTGCACATGTGTCATTTGTGTATACATGTTCAAATGTATGTGGGTACACATACTGTACAAGTGCATGTACATATTTGTAGAAGCAAAAGGTTGACACCAGGAATTTTCCTCAATCTCTTTCTTCCTTATTCACTGTGGAAGGGTATCTTAGCTGAACCCATACGTTTGTCACATCTGGTTGCCATCTTGCTCCTGTCCCCATGTTCTGAGTACTAGAATTTCTGACAAGCCACTATGTCCATCCAACATTCATGTAGATGTTGGCATTTGAGCTCTGGTTTTTATGTTGACACAGCAAGTGCTTTAGCTACTGAATCATCAGCCTTGCCCCTCTTTAAAGTCTCTTGAGCTGCAGGTTTTTTTCTTCAAACTGTTCTCTCAATTTAGTGTTAGAAGAACCATGTGATTTTGCCTTATAGCGCATCCCAGTTTGGACTTTAGCTGCATACTTGAGGTGAATTCATGTTGCCACTCAATACATTCCCCTGTGTTCTGTACCACTAGAAAATTAGTGACTGAAGGTAGAGGCTTGGGATTTAAGACAAAAGCATAGGCTGACCCAAGAAATATATGGCAAGAAACATAGTATCTGGCTTTCTTTTAGGGTACAGTCTTGTCTTCATAGATTAATGACAGATATTCACTGTTAGCACAGTAAGTCAGTGGGGGGATGCCAGTGAAATGGGAGTTCTTCATTCCATAATACTTGAGTTTAAGAGATCTGCAGTATTGTGTGGGATCAAATAATTGTGAATTTTAGACATTAACTTAACAAGTATCCATTTCATGACATAGCTTGTTTCTGAACATCAGTATCCACACCGAGCAATGCATCACCCACAACAACAATGTGAAGACAGTTGTGCAGGTAATATTTCAGAAGAACAGGTGACTTTAGAAAGCATTGAGTTATAGTGTTGAAATTGAGCTTTAAAACTACATGTTCAGGTTTCTAGAGCATCTGATCTTCTCTTTTAAAAATATGTTTAATTACATACGAAACTAGCACCAGAACATTCTGAGATTTTTAAGGAAGAAAACAGCACCAGCAGTAAGGTACTGGACAGAGTACTTGACAATCCCAGACATGTGGATATGGCCTTGCAAAGGTGGAAATTAGCATATTTTCCCACTTAAAAAAGAGCTTTATTTTAGCCAGGCATGGTGACACACATCTTTAATCACTGGACTTTAAAACCAGAATCTCTGAGTTCAAGACCAACTTGGTCTACATAGGGAGATCATTTTTGAAAAATAAAAATGATTTATTTTTCTCATCTCTCTGCATGTGTATGTGGGTGTATGTGTATGCAGGGGCCTGTACAGGTCAGAAGAGGACGTCAGATCCTCTGGAGCTGGAGTTACATGAACTCGAGTTCCATGTGAAGTAGGTGCTGGCAACTGAACATTGGGTCCTATGTAAGAGGAGTAGGAGCTCTTAATCTTAACCACTGCTCTCCAGACCCATGTTTCTCTATTTTGCATTCTCCCTACTTACAGCCACTTCTAATGAACCCAGTTGTCTTTAATGAAATGGTTCAATACGTGAAGAACAGCTTCCATCAGAAATAGAAATTCAAACACAAGGAGGTCTGAATGCATGTACGATGGGAGTCCCATAAGGAATACGTAAGACAAAGGAACAGAACAAATAGAAAAACTTCAAGGAAAAAAAAAAGAACCTCGAGATTTTAAAAGGAAAACTTGTAACTGCTTACTGAAGAACTGACCCCAGAACAACCCACAGCAAAATTCAGCATGTGACATGAGCAGACTTCAAAAAACAAAACAACAACAAAAAACCTCCCACATCCAGGTAGAGATATTACATTACTCACAAGGAAACAAAATCTGATTACCAGTAAAACCCTCCCGATTCGTTAAACATAAGTGAACCAAGAATTCTTCATTTAGCCAGGCCAATTTTCAAGTAAAAGGAAAAGCCTTAAGCTGCTGTCAGCATTCAAGAATCCAGAGAATATTGTTCCCTTGTGTCTTTCCGGAGAAATTTACAAGAGGCTGGGGTTCAGACAAGCAAAAATAAAAACAGGTCCGATGACACAGGAATTGTACTAAGCAGCAAATTTATGTTCACTCAAACTAATGACGTCAGATAAAAAGGGTAAAAGCAAACAAACAAACTCAGGAAATTGAGAATGTGGCCAGCAGTGCCAAGGAATGCACACACGGGCTGACAACCCTAAACCAGGTCATCAGGGAAGCAAACACTGTGGTCCCGGAAGTTTGGTTGAAGTTTGAGGTTACTACAGTGTTCTAGTTTTTCACTTGGATTGTGTTTAAGAACATTTGTATGATAATAATTCATTTATCTGTGTATTTATATTTTGTGACTTTTCTATGGCTCTGTTATACCAACTCAGTAATGGGGAATAGATGATAGTTATTATGAACTGAGATGGAAGGAAGGGGGAGACATTAGTTAAAAGCACAAAACGGATGAGAGATGACCCAGCAGTTAGGAGCAATGACTGCTCTTGCAGAGGACCCAGGTTTGGTTTCTAGTTCCCACATGGTGTCTAATAACTGTAACTACACTTCTAGGGGATCTGATGTCCTCTGCTCCCTTCTAGGCATGCATATGGTTTATGTATTGTGTATATGCAGCTTGCTGAGGCATAGATTATCAAGTATATCCAGTTTGCATGTACAGACATATACCTCCCACTATCTATAAGGTGGTGAATATGCAAGGTAGTTTCTTGCATTAATCATTTTATATTTTATACATTTAACATAGCATTGCATATGCTAAATTTGTGCAATTTAAAAATTATACTACAATAAAGTTGGAAAAATAAAATTTCATAGATTTTTCTTTTGTTTGTTTATTTTGAGACAGGGTTTCTCCGTGTAGTCTTTGCTTTTCTGAAACCCGCTTTGTAGTCAGCCTGGCCTTGAACTCACAGAAATCAGTTTGCTTCTGCTTTCTAAGTGTGGGATTAAAGGCATGTGCCACCATTGCCTGGCAGAAGAGTTTTTTAAAAAATTGTTTAATGAAGATAGGCAGGAATAGAAAGTGTCTTACCACCTGCAAGTTTTTGTAATTCTGAAAAAAAAGAACTGCAAAAATGTATTCCAAAGGAATTCTCAAAGGAGTCTTTTTCAAAGACTAAGAATTTGGTGTAACTCCAAACGGAGTAACTTGCAATAAGTCCACTGCAAATGTGGTATGTGTGAGTGCGTGTGTGTGAGTGTATATGTGTGTGTAAAAAAGTATGAGTATGTGTGAGAGTATGTGTATGTGTGAGTGTGTGTAAATTATGTGAGTGTATGTGTGTGTATGTGTGTGAGAGTATGTGAGAGTGTGTGTCTATATGTGTGTGAGTGTATGTGTGAGAAAGTGTGTGTGTCTGTGTGAGTGTGTGTACAGGTAAGTGTGGAGGCCAGACCATGTGTTTTGCTGAGACAGGGTCTTCCATTAAACCTTGAGCTCAAAGTTTCAGCTGGACTGACTAGCAAGTAAGCCTCAGGGCATCTTTGTGTCCCTGACTTCCCAATCCTAACATTACAGGTGTGCGTTTTAATACTTGGGTTTTTTATTTTTTTTATGTGGGATCTGAACTCAGGTCCTCATGAGCAACTTTACCATCTCCCCAGCCCCAGAAACCAGATTTGAGAGCTAAAAATTTCAGCAGTGCCAACCATAAAGGAAACCGAACTGCCATGCTGGAATGCTGCAAAAGAAAAAGGGTGGGCTGCTGAGGCAAGTAACGCAATTTGTTTGCTTCCGATTCTTACCTGTAAAATAGGAATAACAATTATCATTATATTGTGAGGACTCAAAATACTGACCGCAGGGAACTGCGTTTAATACTTAAATGATAAAAAATGCTTAAAATGATCATTTATCTTGCATCAGTGACAGCAGCTTGTCCTGGCTGCGTAGAAAGTAACTGAGGAGGCCCTGGGCACCAGAGGACTCGTGGAGAAGCGACTGCCTGAATAGACGATCTCACACATTTCCTCAAATGATTTCTAAGGCCCATGAGGCACAGAAATTACTTTTCCTTCCATTCATGAGATGATCTCATCGTCAAGTGGTTTTGCTGGCAGCAGCATAAATTACTGTGAAACTTAATACCCCCAAGGGAACCCCAGGGACTGGTTCTTGGCAAACAACATGAACTGGGGGTCACAATGACTGTAGGAACAGAACCCAATGTCATCCTGTAAGAAATCCTACTGCTCACTAGAACACTGGTTTTCCTCCCTCTCCAACGCTGTAGTCAGTGCTGCATTTAAAACAACTCATTATGAAGTTCTAGTGGCTCAGTTTTTTTCAAAGGAGAAGAGGATTACGATTAAATTCAGAGCTTGGACGAGTTTTCTTTGTTTTCATCTAAAGTTCGAATCACTTCTAGGTTGGTTTCCATGCCCTACAAACCATTTTTATTCAAGACAGGTTATGTAACTCCCCGCCCCCGTTCAAGTTGTTTCTTGGCGAGACATTTCACTGAAATGGGCTAGCTTGTTTCTTCTTTCGCCAGTTCATCCCCACACTTCAGAAATATTTTCTGGTAACATGCGTGTCAAACAAGTAGCTGCTTCAAAGTCGGATTTTGGAGGGAGTGATAATGGTGAGGATGACTTAGAAAGGAACGGATGCCAGGGACTGTGACTATTCCACTCATACATCCCCAATCTCGAACACAATCCAAATGCATGAAACGTTGCTGGGCTCATTTTCAGATGTCTTCCGAAACACCAGCACAAGTCCAGTGGATGCTGGGAAGGCTCGTCAGTTGGAATCCCCAGATGCCATTTCAATCTTCTTGTTCTTAGCTGCTCTGGCTGGTGTACTTGACAGATATCCCACTAGGAACATTTATTTTTTGTTTGATTCTGTTCATCTGATGAGGTCTGCACCAAGGTGCTCATGCAGATGTGAGACTGGGCATCACTAGCAGTGTTTTATTCTCTCTCCAGCAAACTTTCATCCTAGGATCTCAGAAGTCATGGTGGGGATTAAAACCCTCAGCAGAAGAGAAGCGGAGATATCAGAAATTATACGACAGGCTTAGTTGGGCTTCTCACTTGCAAGTAGCAAGAGCATATTTGTGATTGAATTCTCTGTTCTGGGGATAGCTTTTTGGAAACTAATTTAATCTGGGTCCCTAGAGTCTTCAGGCCTTAGTTTGTTTCTAAAGTCTTTGAAGAAAGTATTGCAAAGTATTTATTTATAATTTTTGGCTCTGACAGGTCCTTGTAAGTGTTATTTGGCAATAGGATAACATTTGACAAACATCAAGATCCTGTTTATTTTACCACTTTTCTTTCCATGCCTCATCATCTTAATCTTATTCCTGAAGTTAACTTCATATTGTTTTCATTTTCAGTTCATCGTCCATGCATTCTAGTCCTTGCTATGTGAGCTATATGCTCACCCGAGCAAATAAAATATTTTTAGAAAAACAAACCCCCAAGACTATAAATCTGCAGTTCTGGCCTCACTCTGGAAAGTAGTTTAGTTCGCTGTGGTTGCAAGCCTTTGCTTCTTATACCTGACTTTCTGATGAAGAGTTACTGTGAGTTTCTCATAAGGTTAACTTCCGAGACAAAGATAGACAGTTGTCAATAATGCTAAGAAAGAAACCTTAAAGTCTCAACTTGATGAAAGTCTTTAGGCTCAAAACCTCCTTTAGCAGTAACTAGTGTGTCAGGCATCGAATTGTTACTGATGATATGATCCTGAGCGGGCCACATTTTGACTGGAAAGGTGCTCAATGTGAGCAGAGCAATGGTAGCTACATCTTTATTGTAGAGGTGACCCTGACTAGTACAGTCACGGCAGGCTAACTGCTCAAATTGGACCACTTTTCTCTCAATTCTTCTCCTTTCTTGCTTTGAGACACACAAATGCATTTATATAAATAGTGATAAATAGCCAGTCAGTTTATGTAATCATACAATTCATGAGAAAAAGAATTTTGAAGGTTTGATTGTTTTTCCTATATGAGATAATTTGTATTTCTCAGTATGGCCTTAATAAAATTATAGTTTTAAGCACTGCACAAACCAGCAAATAATCAATAGGGATAGTTTACAACTGCTTTCATTTTCTTTTATACTGATCATACTGAACTTGTTATAATTAAAATCAGACTATTCAACAAAAAAGGAAAACATTATTTTATGTTATAAATTAGTGAAGGAGAGAATTCACATTTTGTCCTTCCTCATTGGCCACTGAGAATCCATAATTTGTTCATTTGGGTGAAAAGTAAATAGATGCTGTTTTCTATCATAATGCCCGGATTTCAGAAGAAAGTGTTGGAATAGTTTCACAGAACAGCGTTTGGCTGGAGATACTTTCCTTGCAGCTCAAGAGGCTTCCAGATCAAGGAGGATGCACCAGGGATAGTTGTTGAAAGGGACGATGAAAAAGCTTCCTTGACTAAGTTAGAAAGACCAACAAAGCAAAAACAAATAGCCCCACTACAACAAACAAACCATAACATAACATAAAACAAAACCAGCCCTAAACACGCTTAGCCCAAGGTGTCTGTCAAGAGAATAAAAGATAGGGGATGGGAAAATCATGTGAGAAAGGTTTAGAAAGAGGGATGGAAGCAATTCTGAGTAAACAACTGAGGAAGGGACTATGGTGACAGTCACTTCTCACAGGATCTCTAAAGCATAGACACTGAGCTGGCACTGAACTTTGATTGCCCACCATTTTCAGTGGTCAGGAGGCAACGAGATAACAATGTCTTAGCTTAGTTTTTGGCAGGCTTGAGGAGGAATGCTATGTGTCTGAGCTGGAATAGCATGGGGGTGAAGAGGAGATGACACAAAAATCGAGTGGTCAGTTAAATAGGTGTTATGAATGTCACAATACTTATAAATGGTAGCATGAATAAATTAAATTATGAGTTGTGTGTTTATGTGTGGGTTTGTGCACATGAATCCAGGTACTCAAGGAGACCAGAAGTGACTGTTGGATCTCCTGGAGCTGGACTTACATAGTAGTAAGCTGCCCAACAACATAGGTGCTGGAAACCAAATTCTGGTCCTGTTCAAGAAGAGTAACTAATCAGCAATATTACCATGCCCCAAACATAGTTTCTTTAAAGGACATCTTGTTAGCTAGATGCTACTCCATTTTCATTCTATTTGCACTGCTTTGAGCTGTGTTGAGAGGGCATTCATCCCCTTGGATCTTCTATTGGCATGCATCAATTGAAATATTACTTCATTTGCAATGTCAAATGTCTCTGGCTTCTTTGAAGTTTGGTCTTTGGTTTTAGTGGAATTTTATTTGTTTAGATTATTTAGAGAAAGCTAACTGAAGTATTCATATTCATCCATATATAGTAACAAATAAACATCAATTTTCTATAACATAAAAACTCAAGCCTAGTTTAGAAAAAAGTGCCTAGTATAGTTTCTTACATACACCGATCTTCAAGAAAGACATTCTATTTCATTGACAGCAATTCTTTCTTTAGGATTTACACTGTAGGATACATTCTCCACATTCTAATTTGTAATCATGGAAGATGGCACTATTCAGGAAAAATGTAATTTAGGATTACTGATTTACATTATGTCATGAAGTTAAAATAATTTCTTAAATAATAATTTCTTCATAGATTCCCCAAAGGGCTTTTGTAAGTTCAATAATTTATTTTTGTTGGTGTGGGAGGAGTTCTCACTTCTCAGTCTCTACTCTGTATAAAATACACCTCTCTAAATCAAGACTTAAATCTTGAAAAGATTACTATTGTTTTTTACATTCTTCTCTTCACATCCGTATGTAATTGACAAAACTGAAAGTGTGAGTTTGTTTACCACATCTTATTCTTTATTCCAGGAAAGTTTTCATCATCGGGCATTAGTGCTGAAACTTCACAGGTAGAAACTGACATGTACTTTGGCCACAAATTGGTTGTCATTTTGATTTAGTTGAATGTAAGTTTGTAATTATGAAATGCTACAATGACTACTATATTTATCTGCTATTTGGTAGCCCATTAAAAACATCTATAAATGCATTTTGGCAGTAAGCATTTATCTGCACCTACTATATACAAAGAATGCATGAAAAGCTGTAATCTATTGTTTTTTTAATCTATTGTTTTTTATTTTGCAAATCAAGTAACCATTGAGATGATAGCCAAGAACTAAAACTAACTGTTCTCAATGTTCTCTAAAATAGCTATTCTAATTGTTCCTTAAACATTTAAGCTAGTAACTACTTAAATGAAAAGGATACTTATTTTTCAACAATATATTAAGGGCCTTTTGTGACATAAAACTGTGAGAGTTCAGAGGTTGTACAGCACCCGAAGTTCTACTGTCTATGTCTAGAAGGGTCCCTTCTTCTCCACTAGAAGTTCTCAATTACACATGAAAATCATCTGCTGAGTTCTTAAAGTCCCAAGGCAGTGGTCAAATATTGCTCATGTTAAAGGAAAGTTCTGAAGATAGGACCCAGATATCTGTAGTTTTAAAATGACCTACTCCAACATGTTGCCCAGGCCGAGACACAGTATTTTAGGTGCCCTTTAGAATGCTAATGAAAGTCTCTGAATATTTTTTTCAAATCTCATGTTACCCAAACTTGAATATCTCTTTCTTATACCACTGAGAAAGGGAGCAGAATAGAAGGATAACTTCAAAGAAAATACTGAATTTATCCCATTCTCTTGACACCAACAGTGATAATCAAGTCTGAAGTAGGCAAGCAAAACAAAATCAGCATGACAACAAAACCCTGTGCTAGTTATTGAGTTTAGAGAATTAAAGATTGCAGAAAATATGGAGGAAAATCTGTGGGTACAGTTGTGAGGTAGCAAGAAAGGGAAATCTTGACACAGGTGCAGGTGCAGAGTGAGAGAGCTTGGGAAGATTGGATCATCCAGGAAAGGTGCAGTGGGATAGGATAAACCACCCCAGCTAAGTAGGAAGGTCTTGGAAAAATAGAATCAAGAGGTCTAGTAGGTCTGATTTGTTTTGACAGTGGATCATTACTATTTATTCCAAAATATTTCACAATATTAGATCAGTGGCCAAGTTATTAAGTCCCTTTATAGGACCTGTAGAAACAAAACAAAACAAATGTCAAACCATAAATCATGATTAAGATTCTGACCCCCAGTTAGATGGGTGATTGATTTGGGTTGAGCTAAGAACTTCTTAAAGAGTACCCAAACTGGTCACTGTTATGAAATTGTGAAGTACATTGGAATAGAGTCAAATGCTTGTTGTTCATAAGTGAAAACTAAGCAAAATAACTTGAAGAAGATTTATTTAGAGGTATTCCGTTTAGTTCAACTCAACAACTTATCATGTATTTTCTTCGTGTTATTAGCACTGAAGTGGGGCAATCCTGTATTTATGCTTTGCCTCATTTATTATTCCTCATATACATTTGGATTACCAGTTAATCCTTTCAGTTTCATATTTCCTACTCACAAACTGAAGGATAGTCTTTATTTCAGAAACTTTAAAGGAATTAAAAAAATATTAATAATTTCAAATATTTCTTCCCATTCATTGGTCTATGATTATTGAAATATCTACAACAGCATAAGTTCTTGTAACTGAAAAAAACCTATATGCATTTCTAATAAAGCAAATCTACTAATAGTATAAGTAAATCCATATACTAAGGGTCGGGGGTAGGTTGTCTATGTCTAACCATGACATAGTCTTTTGCTATGATAAACTCACTAAAGTGACTGAGGGTACATGATTGAATGCTACTAATCATCTGTGCATTTTCCTCTCCACTAGGGATAACATAACCCTATGATATCACAGCCTTGCATGTCTGAAGAGGGAGAAGACTTCAGCTAATGACGCAAAGTACAGCCTGTTTTTAATCAGTAGATTGCTGGCATGAGAGGCTTAGGCTGTGTGTTTCTAGATCTGGTTTTTCAAGAAAAGATAAGTCTACATAAATTTCAAGTCTCCTAGTTTTCGAGTATTAATAACTAATTCCATTTTCCTTCAACAGCTTATGGGCCAAACCAAACACATCTGAGTAAGACTGTGTCCTCTAGTGTGTAAACTTTGGCTTGTGAAGGTCTCTTTCACTGCTAATATTTTCTACAATATAAGCACAAGAGTAATTGCAGTTATCTTATAATCAAAGCCTACCCGCTCTTGCGGATAGACCCAACTGTATTTGTGATGGCAGAACCCAAACCATTTGAAGACTCACCCATAGAATGTGAGGTACAAAAAGCCAATCCTTTTCCCAAGTTTTGTGATCTCTCCACATTTGTCAGCTGCTCCAGTGAGTCTCACAATGCCTACTCTCTTGAGGCTAGAGAGCCATTTGTATGCATGCTCATCATCTTTTAAAACATCTCCAAAATTCAGAGTAGGCAGCTGAAGCTCTGAGCCCCAGTATTGGCATTCTGTGAATTAAGAAAATTAAGAAAACTTGATTATCTTGTTTCTAGATAAGACACTAACCTAAAAAGAAAACACAGTCATTGGAGTTAATCTTTGATTTATCATGTGTTGGTCATATCAGAAATTCTGGTCACTGGGTCTTTTTTCTTTGGGGCTGTGCCTATTAAATTCTTCTTACTTATAATATGTCTGGCGTACAACAGGTATTCAATAAGTCCAATCTATTCAAAGATATGTTCATTAGATGATGACAAAATGGCCTTTCATATCTGTATCCTTAAGACTTCTTAACCCAGGAAACCATAGTGAGATACAACAGGCAGGTTACATTGTCTGATTCCAAATAGTGATAAAATTAGGTTTCTGCCCTAGAACGACATTATGACTGTTCTGGCAGGAGGGTAGGGACAGATTCTTCTTCCTCTTATTTCTTCTGCTTGGATGTTGTCTTGTGATCAAGCTGTTGTTTGAGGTCAACGCGATGGAAATGTGTTCCTGGAATGCATTGGGTGGCAGTGCCAAACAAGAGAAGGTCAGATTTCTCTTTCTTTGTTCTCTCATTCATGATGATGAAATGCTCATAAATATGCTTGCTTCAGAAAATAGAAAGGAAAACAAATTATGGGCTTGAAAACCTTAATTCCCTAAAAGAAGTAGAACGCAGAGGGAATGTTTGCTGGTCCATTCACGCTCTTTCTTTACTGGGAAGTAAACAGCCTCAGCACAGCAATCCTTTTAAACACATAAAAAGATGAGGACTCAGAGTCTCATTATCATGAGCGATGCTGTTTCTCTAACTAGGGAACGTGTTATATACGGAAGACATATCCGATGCCTCTAGTTTAAAAATGGAGAATGGATCAATGATTGTTTCTTCCAGTAGTTCTGACTTGGCCTTCATTTTCTTTTTGAGGTCCACACAGAGACTTCTGTTCTAATAGAAAACTTTTAGAAGATAGGAGCTCTAGCTGTGGGAAGATATATACGGATGCACAACCACTTGCTGCTCCTCCGGCAGTTACAGAAGAGTATCTGCAGGAATGAGTCATGCGTTTATTTAGGAAGACCTAATCATGCTGCTAATGCATATAGTGCCCACATTTCTGGATTATTACACATAACAGCTTACATATTGAGCCAGAATTATTGGATATTTTCATATTGGCTTTGGTATTCCTATTCTCCCTCAACTATTCCTATTATTGCCTTAACTACAAGGAATGATTCCAGCTCTGTGGATAGCCCCACAGAAGTTAAGTAATTTCTATATGAATATTTGCTTCAATGTTTAGAAAAATGTTTTGTGTTGTAACTGAAGCCGCATAGGCAGGTGCTGTAGCATGATAACGTTCAGTAGAATGCTCTGAAGTGATGGAAGTATCTGTGTGCTCTAGTACCAGAGCCACTACTAATGAATTGACCCTTGATATATGGGTGATGGAATGGGGAATTGTTTTTCATTTATTTGCTTTTAACTTTTAGCTAAAATTTGAACCCTGGAATGAAACTTGTATTGTATTAGACAGGGTATGATGGGTAGGAAATTGAGGTAGAATTGTCTACCTTTGAATCATTGTTCTGCCTTTTATCAGCTTGTTCCTAGGAGTCTGAGTTTTAGCTTCATTTGTTAAACAAGGACTATTACAGCTTCTCTGCAGGACATTTATAGATCTGTCATGAGACTACACAGAGACTCTGTTATGACACATGGCACAAAGTAATTTATAATGATAGTGCAGCAACTGTTTGCTAACAATTTCTGGGAGTTATGCAAAGGGCTTGATGCTTTAAAAATTTATTTTTTTAATCACCATAACAAATATGTGGGGTAGATGATTAGTACTAATGAATTCTGGAGAAGGACAAAAGTAGCACAAGGTGTATAGATAGCAGTTTTCAGTTCTAGGTAGAAAATCCAGGTGACTGATTCCCAATGTCTAGCATAGAACTTGATGGCTTGAAACACTATCGTCATGAACATTTTTTGAGGTTGTGGTTACATTTCTCACTTCTTTTTTCCTCCCTCCAAACCTTCCTGTTAACCCCTAACTATTCTCCTTAAATTAATGACCAGCCTATTTTTTTTTCAAAAATTTTTATTGCATTAATGCATGTATATGTATTCATATATTCTTAAGTACCACTCGTTTATTCCATATAATGTTACTTGAATGTATGTTTTTAGTACTGATATTTGGCTCTAGACAACTAATTGGTATACTTTTTATTGGGGAAGAACGCCTCTCTCACTCCCAGCTCTTCAGTTGCCTATAGTTCTTTGTGTAAGGTTGAGACCTCATGAACATTTCTTTTATATTGTCTATTGGAATGTCCATAGATTTATCCTGTTCCTTACAAAAGAAATGTAATAGGTAACAAGGAAAGCAGGGTAAATTATTCTGGGGAATAACTTTGTTTGAAGTTGTTTAGGCATGGGTGTTTAAAGATAAACTTTGCAACTAGTTGGACTTTTAAATGCAGAGAAAACATTAGGAAAAGGACTCAGCTGCACAATATACAATATCACTTTTCTCTTTGGATGAAATCAACATGTTTTTTTCATATTTAAAAGAAGTTTCTCTTCTGTAACTCCTGCCAGTGTATTCAACCCCCCTTTTTTTACTTTAGTAAAGGTTAATATCATGCTAAAAATTCAGTTATTATGGGAAAAAATAAAGCTGAAATTAAAATTATTTTCACAACAGAATTTTAATTAGTTGTTTTCTATAATAGTCTAAGTAGAAGTTTCTTTGAGGAGAGTGATGAGGTTGATACTTATTCGTGGGTATAAGAATAAATATTTACATTGTACTTAGGGATTATGCTAGTGTGGTAGAGTAGAGTAGCAGTTGCAGATTCTCTGCCATTATCCAGGACTTCACTAGCCCCAGTGACTCAGCTAGGTTTCGGTGCCAAGCATGCTTTTCTTCTTGTTGAGTATGTCTTAAATCCAGTTAGAGAGCTGTAGGTTATTGCCACGGTGTGCATGGCACTACTGCACTCTTAGGGCTATTGTGTTATGTTGGTGGTTGTTGAAGCTCTTCTACAAATCATCTCCCACACCTAAGGCTCAGAGCTCAGTGCAGATCAGGGAGTGGAAAGACAGTCAGAACCAGAGAATAACAGAGCTTGTTCTAAGATTGTGTCTCCTAGTAATGTCAAAAGCTATATAACATCTCACCAATAAGAACCAAACAAGGACAGTAACAATAGACATGCCAAAGTAGAATGGGAGAAAGACCATGGGGCTTCAGAATTTTAGACAACTAAGGGATGTTGCAAGCAAAAGGAAAAATTTTCCCTGGGAAACGCACATCAATTTATTATCTAATACCAAGTGGTTGGCCCTGAAAACATACATACAAGTAGCATTATACAGACAGAACAGGTTACTTTTAGGAATATATATGAACATACATATATGTCCATAACAACAACTAATATAAAAGGTTATGAACTTGAAAGAGAGCCAGGAAGTGTATGTAGTAGAGTTTGGAGAGAGGGAAGGAAAAGGAGAAATGATATAATTATATTATAATCTCCATACATAAATAAAAAAAGGAAATTTCAAAGATATAAATTACACCCAAGAAGGATTTATTTAGGACACATGCTATAGATATTTAAAGGATGTTTTAATGAAAATTTTTTATATGGGTCATTATCCCATTATAAATATGTATACTTTCTTGTTTAACAGTATAGAAAGCTGTAGATTCTTGTGTTATTCTCAATGTGTGTAACATTAACTGTATTTACATAGAGGCGTTAGTAAAACCCATTGGCAACCCAACACCTAGCACAGTCCAAGCTACAAACAATTTTTAATTTAAAGTCTTGATTATCATAGTGCAATGATTATTTTTCTTCATTTTCTGTGGGGCTGAGATTGAGCCCAGAGCTCTGGCAGGATAGGCAAATGCTCCATCTATCTTTTAAGTTCTACAGAATTAAAAATCCTTTTTTTTTTTTTTTTTTTTGGTTTATCGAGACAGGGTTTCTCTGTAGCTTTGGAGCCTGTCCTGGAACTCCCTTTGTAGACCAGGCTGGCCTCGAACTCACAGAGATCCGCCTGCCTCTGCCTCCCGAGTGCTGGGATTAAAGGCGTGCGCCACCACCGCTCGGCCTCAAAATTAAAAATCTTAAACCATATTTTCATTGTAGGAGTACCTACAATGCCTTCTTGAAACCAGAGACCAAAGGCCAAAGGCCATCTC
The DNA here is from genome assembly GCF_950005125.1 of Chionomys nivalis. Lineage (NCBI taxonomy): Eukaryota > Metazoa > Chordata > Mammalia > Rodentia > Cricetidae > Chionomys > Chionomys nivalis. Next base: position 64,461,145 of record NC_080094.1, on the reverse strand, counting down.
AGATTGGGTAACAGACTATCACACGTCACTACTTAAAACATGACTTGCATAGATGGTACTGTGAATAGCTGGTTGCCAAATCCAATGTACGATCTTAAATATAAGTTATTCTAATCATCACTGAAAATTAATACTGTGTTTCACTAAACCTGTCTTACAAAGCGTTCTATGATGTCCACATACAATACTAAACATCAACATACAGAGAGTGGTTTCAAAACATGTTCCCATTTTCCTCCAACTGCAAAAGAGAACTCTCAGGGGATGCAAAAGAAAATACTTTTGAGTAGAGTAAAACATTTGTCAGGAGAATATATTAAGAACAAATTTAAGCTTCACACTTGGGTCTGGATATATAAAGAGATGAGAAATGATGGCATGTGTAAGGTATGGCCACCCCTCCTCATTTAACTTATGGCCTTCCTAATGAATACTTCCTCAAACATGCACTTCACACATCATAAAATTTATGATCCGGCTACATGCCAAATTTCAAGGAGCTGTTTGTGTAAGGGGTCCTACTGAGGGCTAAACATCACATTCCTGGTCCCTGAGTTATAGTTCAGAAAGGAAAAGACACAAAGAAGGTCTTTACTTAAAAATTCACGAGCACAGAAAGCAGGTTTTCAAAGTGTTATTTCAAAAATTTAGTACCTCCTGTCTACCCGCACCACGCTGGGCTTTTGGCTCTGAAATGGCTTATCTAATGTACACAGCGCCAGTCAAGTTTTTACTCTTTTCTTAATATCTTCATAATATGTTATATTTATTTTATAACAAATATAGTTATAATATAAGTATCATTTTATTATATTTCAGTTTTTATTATGAATAACTTCTAAAGGATCCACTAAAACCCAATTCTGATCCTTAAAAGAGGAGAGAAGTCAAAGGAAAGAATTGGGGCTTAGAGTCTCTTTTCTTCATTGGATGGAGGTTGTACTCTTTTATCTCTTGTCCACTGAACTCTACACACCTTTAAAATTCTAGTCACTTGTTCTTTCTGAATGTTCAGATGAGATGTGGATTTGAGGATAAGTTTGTGTGAAGCACAGAGAGGGAAGAAAGCCCTGGAACAACTGTTAGTGTATGGCTCACTGCTGTTGGCAATGGTGGTCACGAGTGTGGGGCCTTAGGAGACACTACAGTACACATTATTAGTGTCTTGAATATGGAGCAAAGAATCTGAGGACATCACACTCCTCTTCTTTATTGATTGAGGGCTGCTCTTCCTGGCATCCACTTCTGGGTCTTTCGAGCTAAGACTATTTCCTCATACAGGGAGGGAGACTGATAGTTTCACAGTTATGGGCTGAAATGTGGCAATGGCCTCTGAAATGGCTGGCTTGAGGAAGCATGCTGGGTCTGCCAAGCAAGGGTGAGGTGTCTGTCTTCTTGGCTTAGCCTTCATACCATACCACAGGGCTTATTTCATATTGAAATCTTTTTCAACATCTGTTTGTTGAAAAAGATTACCTTCACAATTAAAGACAGGTATTATTATTGAGCTTCCTGCTTCGAAGTTTGGATAGATAGATAAAGAAACAAACACAAATATATAATAGTAAAATTATTGTGCCAAGTGCCCGTGAAGCTTGTTACAGTGATAAACAGCTTCTGGGAGTGGAGAGGGAACTAGTTGAGACACAGCGCCTTATCTCTGCCTCTCCCACCAGATAGCAATGGACAACAGAGATCATGCTATTGTTAATAGGAATGAGGGGGAGAGTACAAAGCAGGCTTTGCAGATCAAATTGTGCTCTACATCTCAAATCTTTCCTTTTTATTTTATTTTAAAGATTTATTTATTTATTTTTATGTGTACAGATACTTGATCTCCTTGTAAGTGTACTTTGTGTGTGTATGTGTGTGTGTGTGTGTGTGCAGTGCTGCAAAGGCCAGCTAAGGGCATCATATCTCTTACAACTCGAGTGACAAATTATTAAAAGCCACCCTATGGATTATAAGAATCGAACCCTGGTTCTCAAGAAGAGCAATCAGACATTCTAAGCTCCGAGTCATCTCTCCAACCCAACTCTAAAGTCTAGAGTGAATTATATGTGAATATATAAATGAGGCTTCTAAACAAGTTTAAACTTCTTAGAAGAGAAACACGTTTTCCCTTTTATGATGCTGGAATAGTCTACATCCATAGGCCTTTGACAAGAATGGCTACCTTCGTGAAGAGTGCAACACAGAAAGCAATGAGGTGGCATGTCTAGAATGTTTAAAGGTGAAAAGAGCACTTAGGATTCCAGAGACTATTCTAAGCACTAGACACTGGTCAATTCAGGAAATCCTTACAACAACTCTTAAAATGTATGCACTATCATTGCTCCTGTTTACAGAGATGGACATGAGCCCAGAGCCCAGAGAAGTGCCCAACATCACCTAGCTAACTTGGGTCTGAACTTGATGGAATACCCAACCTCCCTGGCTCCAAACATGGAGGAGAGGAGTTATACATTGAAAAGAAGTCAACTCCAAGAGATGTAATTTCACCTTACTCTCTGCCTTTGCTGTGGCTATCCCGAGTAATACTCATAATATGGTCACTGAACAGAGTTTGATTTTAATTGCTTGGTATGTATGTATGTATGGAGTAGTTAATTGCAGATAAACAGCAAATTTCACAAGCTTCCTCTTTATGTGGAAGCAGTCAATTTGTCACCTTTCTTTTAAAGTTTTATTTTTATGCACATGTGTGTGTTATGTTGTATTGTGTGTGTGTGTGTATGCCATGTGTATGACTTCCCACAGAGACCAGAAGCAGTGTTTGATTCCCTTAAGTGGGAGTAACATTTGTGAGCTGTCCAGTCCGGGAGCTGGGACCTGAACTTAGGTTCACTGGAAGAACAGGCTGCATAATGAACTACTAAGTCATCTCTCCAGCACTGCCACTGTTCTTTTAGAACTTCAGCTGTATATTTAGAATCACACAGAATACCGAAGTCCTTGAGATGTCATAGAGACAGCTAATATACTATTTCTCTAAGGTGACTAACCCCCTTTCTCCCAAACAGCTTTGTGGTTTGTGAGACTCCTTTCACAGCCTTCTCTGTTTTCTTTTGGATGTGTTTCAGTTTGTTAAAGTCCCCCAATTTCCTCAATGGAACATATTTGTAACTGGTCTTATTCATGCCTCCTTAGTGAGCTCACTGGTATATATTATAATATATAAGCTCCTATCTCTTAACAGCTTTAACTTCATTGGCTCATATTAGCTCTTCTGTTAACCAGAAAGATAGGATTTGAATATTATCTGAGTATTCTCTCCCCATTATTCACATACTTCGTTTCTGAAACTGGTTCACTGCAAAATTCACAAGTTCACCTAGAGATGAAGATGCACGTCCCACCTGACAAGGATCTTGTGTCAAAGATAATGACTTGAGCCGGGCGGTGGTGGCGCACGCCTTTAATCCCAGCACTCGGGAGGCAGAGGCAGGCGGATCTCTGTGAGTTCGAGACCAGCCTGGTCTACAAGAGCTAGTTCCAGGACAGGCTCCAAAACCACAGAGAAACCCTGTCTCGAAAAACCAAAAAAAAAAAAAAAAAAAAGATAATGACTTGAGATTTGAATGGCCAATTTGGGCTCAACGCTTCCAACTGCATGACTTTTGGGAGACAAGAAACTCTATGTTCAGCCTCCATTAGATAACATGGCAAGAAAATAACCTATTGAGGTATGAAAATAGAATGAGATAATGCTAGTGAGATACAGCTGCTCCACTCCCTGGCTGAATCTGCCTTTGAGCAGCAAGTACTGAATGTGTCAAGATGAAAACAGAATGGAGTGACTGCTCTTACTGTATGGCCGTGAATCTATAGTTATAAAACACACAAAGACTTCTAGCTATTTATCACTTTCTCTAGTCTCAAGTTTCCATACTTCCTCGTATATTTTCATCTCAGATGGTTTTCCTCATTTTAGTGTGAAAAACGAAAGAACTCAGAAAAGAAACCTCGTCTACTCTCACCGCCACACTCACGGACTTGCTCGTGACTGTGTGCTTATCATTCTTGGAGAAATTATAGATAAGTCTGTACATTTTTTGGTCCCTTACACCACAAAAATATAAATGCCCAAGGGCTAACGTCTTCTCCTGTTTTGCTCCCTGTTGTATTTTCAACCCAAGTATTTGGCACCTGTTATTCAAGAGTTACCCATCAGGACAATGAATGAACAAATGAACCATGTGTGGTAGATGTTCAACTCAGGTCATGCAGCAAGTACTTTTATTTACTGATAGATCTTGCTGATACAAAATTTATGCTTTAAATGCATTTTGAATATCTGCTCATTTATTTATCTGGAAATGACCATATGCCAGGCACTGACAGTCAAGTTTTAAAATGATCGAGATTAGAGAAGAGGGACTGCCCTCTACTCTCCTGCTAGTAAATAATATGTTTCTCTAAATGCAAATTCTATGCTCATCTTCTCTGCCTCTTAAGCTCCGATTGTCTTCCATACAGTTTTTTTGTAGAGCATGCTGTGGCCATCTTTCTCCCCTTTCCTCCCTTCCCATGGTTCACTTCATAGATACACAGCCATGACCAAGGCCATTCTACAAGGTTAACCTGATCCCTCTACTCCTTTTTGTAGAGGAGGCAGGTTAAAGTAAAAGAAAAATCCAAGAGTAGGAGGAGTTAATGGACTTGGAGTCACTTATGATAATACATTAATTTAATCAAAAGCAGGTAGACAAACACAAAGGTATACAACAGAGAGGAAAAGCTTACAGCAAGCATCTGAAACCTGTGAAGGTCTTGAACTCATTTGTCTGGTTTGTCAATAGACAATCAGCTGAGAGATAAATGGAATGGTATACTTGAAAAAAACTATATTTGGAAAAAACTGATCTTTGCCTTCAGTCTGTGGATCAAGCAGTGTATGCGAACTACTTCTTACTCTGGCTTTTGACATCTTTGTTGCTCTGAAATTTCAATATCCAACTCATTTTACTTTCTTAAATTTATCCTTCTGTTTTCTGCTTCTGTGTTTTTTTTTTTTTTTTTGCATGCCTTTTTCTCTGTGGGGATTTTCTTCTTTCTCTCTCTGCCTGACGAACTATTGTTTAAAACTCAGTGTAAGTATCAAACTCTCACTGATACATATTCTTTGCTTTATGTCATTGTCTTCAGCACATGGTCTTAATGTATTTAATGTATTTTATGTCCAGACTTCCTTTTTTATCTTTCTATTTCCTTAAACCTTGGTATTGCCTGCAAAATAAATAAATAAATAAATAAATAAATAAATAAATAAATGCCAAATGTCTGTGCAGCTGAATGGACATCCATGAGGGAAAGGTTATTCTCCATATCTTCCTTTTAGCCTGGAGGGACAGTCTGGTCCTGTCCACAGCTGACTGTCATTTATCCTTGCATTTTGTGTTCGGCAGCCTGTGCCAACAGAAGGAAAGTGGTGTGCATCTGGACTCCAGATTTTGTAAGCACCACAGCCCTCATTCCAAGGGAGAAGCAGAGGAGGAACATTGCTATTGTGGCTAAAAAGCAAAGCACTTTCCCCAATGGAATCTACTTTGTTTACATGCTTCAGAGAACTAATATTTGGAAACACACATTGGAGCAGGGTATTAAATTCTACAGGCAAAAAGGCACCCAACCAGTACTCTAAAATTGGCCCATCAATGTCTTCTTTTACCCATCAACTGCACAGCTTGGGAATATAATTTTAAAATGAATCTTATTTTAAAGCATCAAAACATTTTCCAGTGTCTACCCAGCAGCCAGTTTTCTTATGTTATTCATGCTTACAAGCTGTCACTGTGACCAGGTTTTTCCACTACTTAATGGAAGGTACTATCATTTCCATCTTGCTACTGCCTGGTAGTACTGAGGAATGTAAGCTATAAAAAACTTAACTTGTCAGGAAATATTAATGCAGGAGGTGTGGCCATTCCTCTTCCAACATTTAAGAGCTTAAGCTGTGATAATAAAAAGTGTTGACTTTTATTTCCTGAAATGACACAGAGAAGAACTTGCAGGCAATGAAAGCAAAATCCAAATGGATTACAAAACTAGGGTAGAGTTAAAGAAAAAAAAAAAAGAATACCAGAGAACACATTCAAGATATTGCTATTGAATCAGACAATGGCTATGAAATTATGTTATTGAGACTCTTTGAAAAAAGAATAATTTCTCTGTATACTCATGTATTTTCAATCACCTAGTAGAGCTAGATAAAGGAGAATGGATTCTTGGTTCAGATATAACAGTGGAACAAATCCTTGTAAGCTGTCACAGTGGTGAAACTAAACCCTTAGAGGACTTTAATTCTTGACAAGACTGATGTGCCTTAAAGAGAAGGGAAAAACGGTGGTACCTTGTTACTGACATCTCCAGGATAAAGGAAAGCTGTTTAGCAAGGTGATAATAAGCAACATCTCTACTTCCATTGAACTGCTATAAGACTAGTTTTAAAATCCCAGACAGTTATCACATGCGAAGTTTGGAAGGAGTAAAAAAGAACCACTTTTAGTAAAAGACTTAAAGGTCCCCAAAAAGGTGGCGTAGAATTCACCCAAGTGATCAGTTCCTGAAAGGGGTGGTGGTCTGATAAATGTTGACAGAGGAAAGAAGATTCAGCAAAATGTGCTGGGCCAATGTACTTGTGGCAGTCGGGGCTCCAACAGACAGGCAGAACTCATGCACGCTAGAGTTTGCCTTTGACCTGCACAGCCATAGGTCGTGATCTGTAGAACACTATGAAAGATATCACCCTCGCCAACATTTCCATTTGTCCTGTGTTACTGTGCGTTTCTTAGAAGTTTTATTTTAAATTACAGATTTGTTTTCAGCATTTGTTTTACCTATGCTCTGAGAGATAACACTCCCCTCCCTGCCCTTTGCTACTGAATTTATCTTTTGATTTTCTCTAAACATTTTTTCTCTTCACAGATTTTCTGGAGACTTATATAAATGTGCTCTAGAGAAACAGGTTTACACACACACATACACACACACACGCACACACAGTCCTGTGCAAGCTCAATTCTGCGCTCATTGATTCTCAGCCTCACTCACATAATCTCACCCGGGTAAGAAGTGTCCTTTGTGAATTTTGTGCTGTTTTGACTTTAGGCCTTGTTAAGAAGGGCAAACTCTCTCTGGTTTACTCTGCTCCTTTGCAGAGGGCACAAAGGCAACATCTTAGACCTCCAGTCTATCTGTAGATGAGAAAGTCCAAGTCCATTGTCCTTTTTCCTGCTAGGGCTTTAGAATGTTGACATCTGCTCTGTTCTCCTTTTCTATTTTGCCCAAATGATTACTTAACATGTTACTAACATGTTAAAAATTTCTCATAAATTACAATATTATTTTAACCAAGATACAAAGGCTTGAACTTTCTCATAAGCAAATCCTTAGAAAGTGAGATAGAGATATAAATACTCATTACATTGATCCGATCATTTTGTGATATATGTGTATATAACATCATTAAACAGTGTCCCATAGTTACACCCAACTCAAATAACAGTAATTCTCTTCAAGTAATTCTTACTATAAGATTTTAACACAGACTTCAGATGATGGCAATGTTACCTGGTAAAAACAGTTCTTCTTGGAGTCTTGTTCTGGCCTGTTGGGAAAAACATCTTTTCTTCAGCCAATTTGCTTCAAATTCACTGTAATGCTCGTTGGGCCATGTGATATAAACCTTACAACACAGAAAGCAATTATCATCTATTTGTCCATTGCACAACTATACACTTCTGCCTTCTGCAGTTTATTTTCTTCTAAATGTTATTTAAAATTACCAGCGAATACAATTAAACATCACTCTTCCTTTCCCTCACAAGCCAAAGGTCTACTTCTGGTGCCTAAGGCCGATGAAACAATGTGTAAGAACTAGAGTTTTGCTCACCTGACATTTCTGCCTTACATACTCTAAATATGTGATCCTCAAAGTTTCTATGAGAGGGCAAGGCTGTTAAGAGAAGTGGGAATAGAGGACTCAAGCTGAGAGAATGAAATAATGGGGAAAGGACAGGTTTTCTGATGACGTTTGTTCTTCTGGTGAGAAATTGGAAATAAGGAAGAGAGCAAAATGGTTGATATCATAGCTGGTTGATCTTGAATAATGCTCTTAAGGCTTGACTTCTTATACACCGACTCACTAGTTTGGATAAATAATACTAATCAGTGTGATTTCTGAGTTGGTGTTCAATGCTAGGGAGTATGATAAACATTTCTACCAAGATTATCTCACTGAATTCTCATATTTATGTGAACAAATTCCATGTTTTTCTGGCTCGATAGAGGAGTAAACTGAGTGCCAGATACACTGGTTTTATGATATAAATTGCATGATTGTGTTTCAAGGCCGTTGCCACTAAAAGCAAAAAGAGCAAAGTTGGACATTTTCTTTTCTTTTTTTTTGTTTTTTGTTTTTTGGTTTTTCGAGACAGGGTTTCTCTGTGGTTTTGGAGCCTGTCCTGGAACTAGCTCTTGTAGACCAGGTTGGTCTCGAACTCACAGAGATCCGCCTGCCTCTGCTTCCCGAGTGCTGGGATTAAAGGCGTGCGCCACCACCGTCCGGCCGGACATTTTCTTAAAATGATAGGAGTAAAAGGCAAATAATTTATACATTTTGAAGAGAAACCAGAGTACAGCAACAGGTTGTATTTCTATATTTATATGTGCATAGGTATGCATAATGATACTAAAGAAAAACTGGCCAACAGTTTGAGAGAGGGAATGGGAAATATGACGGGTTGGACATAGGTGATGTACTTTAAATTCAGTTAAAATAAGCAGAATACACATTAAAAAGAAAAAGAAAAGGAAAATATTTTATCTGTTCTAACAACAGCAGATTTTCCCACTGAATATGCCCACTCTGTATCACAAACACTCTACAAACATTCCCACAGGGATGGTTTGCTCTATATATGATGAGTTAAAGTAGATTGATTTACATTATTATAAACTAAACTCTCGATTTAACTCAAAAGAGAAGGGATAGGTCACTAGAGATAGTTACCTTTTTCCGGTCAAATGACAAGTCTTTGATTCTAATGTTCACGTCGAGAGCTTCCAGGAGAAGTTTCCGAGCTTTTGCAGAATGCAGGTAGCATTCTGAACACTGGCAGTTGTCTCTCAGCCACACTGCTGGGTAGAGAGACTCTGCTCCATCGTGCCAAGAGATCTGCAGCAGATGAGCCCCGTCCACTGCTTCTGCCTTTAGGATGGCACAGTGCATGTTTCTGGTCTTTGAAGATAAATTCTACCAGCTACCTGCTATGACAAGGCAGTGTTAAAAGCAATAGCAGGCAGACTGTACCTGAGCCTGATTTCTACGATAATACAAGTGGACTCTGGCCTCTACTTTCTGCTCAGCGGTGTAAGCCTGCGGCTTGACCAATGCTGGGACCTTTGTTCTGATTAGAATATTTCACGTGGTGTAAACAGAAACAGGGTGGCTAGCTTTATGATAAAAATGCTACATCAGCACCCAATGGAAAGAATTCCTTGTTCTCTTAATAGAAATTTTAGATGATAAAGTGAGAACCAATGATACCCCCATTTATGTAGCTATGTTTGTAGAAAAACTGTGGAAAATTGCCCGGCAAGTGGAAAGTGTAATGTTTGCCTCCCTGTTTTGACTTTTCAGTACTGATGATTGAGCCCAGAGCTCTACCCAGGCAAGACAGGTACTCTGCTATTGAGCTTTGGACCTCGCTCAGGCCTCCGCTGTTTTGACTGATGACAGCTGCACCTGGCTTTTTGAAACAAAACATGCTTCCATGATTCTCAATGACCACCAAGGGACTATTAATGCAATTAATTCGCTTGAAGGGCAATGAGACTGAGAATATGGTGCTGTTTCTGTTCTATTATTTGCTTTTTACTTGCACAGTATATTGTCTCATTGGAATATCAAAATACCGAAGTCCTTCAATAAAACTTATCGGGTTTGTTTTCTCCCTTTGCTCATTTGGAATGTCTTACTTTGTATTGAGTGTTTATGGGGTAGTTTTATGTATCTACATTTTGACTGGGAATGTATGATTTCTTTTTATTATGAAATGTACCAAATTTGTAGCAAGGCAATAATTATGGGGAAAGAAATCTAGTCAAAGAAAGGAGCTGGGCTGCTTGCACTGCGCAATTCAGTGTCAATCTTATGTCAATTGTGAGTGTATACCTAATTTTTAGAAATGGTGCAATGTTATAGACTTAAGTTTGTGGATATATTTTTTCTGCAATTCTCAACATGTGTGCAAAGAGTAGAATTTAATAAAAATAAAATAAAATAAATGTATGCCAAAGAACTAGAATGCTTTAAGTTTTTCCAGAGGACATTGATGTCTTTTACTATCCTAACAGCAGGTGACAGGACAGCCGAAATGACAGTTACCTTGCGACAAAAGGACAACACACAGCACAGTGTCTGCTTATACAACCCCTTCAATATATACCAGGAACCGAACCAGCACCAGAAACTTACCAAGCAAGACAAAGGCACTTCCGGAGTTTCTTGAAATTTAAGGAATGTTTTGTATCATATTAAAGTAAATTTACAGTCTTTTCATGATATTTAAGTAGTCAACTTCTAGGTGATTGTATTGCATGTTATTTCACAAATCAAGCAGCTTTGGTGATCTCTTCTGATTATAGAGTTGAGCCAAGACAGGAAGTTTGCTTTCTTTATTTAGTTCAAGTACACTGAGTTTACACAGTCTCTAAGTAGAAGAGAGACAACTCATTGGGCCTCAAGTGTGTATGCTTGCTTGGGAACTCACACCCAAGCTTTTCTTAAATGTTAACGACAGGAGAGCATTTTCATGCAAACTGTTCATTAAACTTATAATTTAATTTAGACTTCGAAATTTAGCATGTGTGTTTGTAGATAACTGTAGCAAGTCTGCTCCTCTGTGGAATAGATAGCACACTTTGTGTTCCAGATGGGAGGTGGTGGAGGCTGTGGGCAGTTCCCACAGGCACAGGTTCAAAGAACAGTGGTGATTCCAGTCAGCAACTCTGAGATTGCACAATTTTTTGTGACATATAATACAAGGACAAGATAGATAGATAGATAGATGATAGATAGATAGATAGATAGATAGATAGATAGATAGATAGATTCGAAGTCTCAGTGGTTTAGAGGTATACTGCTTTTCAGAGGATCTTGGTTCGGTTCCTGGCACCCACATCAAGTGATTCATAACAACCTATAACTCCAGCAACAAGGAATACAACAGCTCCGACATCCTTGGTAACTCTCACTCACCTACACATACCTACTCACAGACATGCACACATATACATAATTAAAAATAAATAAACTCTTTTATAAAAGACAGAGCTCAATTGTTTTCTATGTCAGGAGTCACCAAATAGATTCTACAAAAGGGCTGAGAGACTGTTCAGTTTGTAGGGAACATATAATTTCCCTTTTATATTCTTAATTTTTAAACCTCATTCAAAATATAGCAGCTATTCTTAGCTCAAGGCATTTATAAAAGTGGTTTGTGGGAACAGTCTGGCCAAGAGCAGCAGTGTGGCGGTCCTTTCTAAGTCCATCTGTTCTCTTCTTCAGTGCAGTGTAGTGTACAGTGGTGCTTCAATGTGGAAAGGAGCACTCTTTCCCTTCCTTGGAGAGGTGACAGTTCAGCACTCATGTATAGTAATGCTGCTTTGTACACGTGGCATTAGAAGGTACACAGAGGATCATGACATTCTACACCACAAGGGAAACTAAGAGGAATACAAAGCAATCAAGATAAATCTGGTGTCAAATGGTTTCAATAATTGTTAGAGAGCATCATTTCATTTACTCTATAAGGATCTGTGACCAATACTGCTTTATACACCCTGATTCTACCTTATTTTGCTTACTCACTAATATAATATTAATTTTTCAGTAAACTTAGGACATAGTTACATTTTCTGCTTCTTCTATTACTAAGATTAGTGTGTGTTATATAAATCTGGCCAGTAAAATGTTTTGGCTGCTTCCACATAGGGAACATTTTCTAAAAGGAGATAGTAATATTTCAGAAATCAAAGCCAGCATATGCATATTCATAATATAAGAGGCACAATCCTACTTACAGTATAATCAATTAAAAGACTTGGGATTAATTTAACCAAGGAGATAAAATCTATACACTGAAACTCTAAGACAACTGTGAAATTATTTGAAGACAATTGTAGGAGGTGGAAAAAATAGCATTTACTCATGAGCTGGGAGTCAATGCTGTTAAAATGCCCATGGTACTAAAAACACAGATTCAGTGAAATTCATATTATAATACCAATAATATGATTCAGAGCAATAGAAAAGTAATGATTGACATTTGTATGGCAGCCCAACAGTTTCTAAATAGTCAAAGCAACAAGCCAGGAAAGAAATACAGAACTGGAGGTACCATACCATATGATTTCAAAATACAGTGTAAAGCTATAGTGACAAAAGCAGCATGGCAATGACGTGAAAACTGAAAAGCTAGTGAGACCAGAAGTAATCCCATGAATCTAATGTCAACACAGTTTTGGTAAATTATCCAAGACATTCAACAGAGAAAAAATGGTCTCTTCAATAGTGTTGGGAGCACTGGTTGTCAATATTGGGAAGAAACGAAATTGGACTCTTCTTCCAGAACATAGACAAAGCCATCTCATAATGGATAAAAGATTGAAGTAAGAGGAACTAATAAATTTCCTCTCTCTCTGTCTCTCTCTCTGTCTCTCTGTCTCTCTCTCTCTCTCACACACACACACTAGACTGAAATAGACTGACGCATAAGATTCAAAACTGTAAATGTATGCAAACCATACCTCAGACAAGGGTCTTCCAACCAAAAAGTTTAAGAAGCACACAATGCAGCAGGAAGAAATAATAAGAGGAAAACCTATACAGACATTTCTCAAAAGAAGATACAAAAATGGCCAGCATGTCTGTAAAAAAATTTATCAGTTATGTTCAGAGACTACAAACTCAAACTACTCTGAGAAATCTCCTTGCCCTTGTTTCAGTCAGTATTACAGAATGTCTAAGCGTTGGCAAAGATAGGGAAGATGAACGCTGAGGGCTATAAATTCGTACAAATACTAAGCAAAATAGTGTATGCTTTTCAAAAATATTAAGAATTGAACTGCCTATGATTGAACTATCCCACTCTGGGTATACATATAGTTAGTGTCCTCCTCTGCTTTTGATTGCTGTGAATACGACCAAGACAAAACCAATTGGAAAAGAAAGGGTTTATTTCATCTTATAGTCCATCACAAAGGGATGTCAGGACAATAACTCAAGGCAGGGACTTGTAGAAAGGAACTGAAATAAAGATGATGGAGGAACTCTTTTCAGTACTTGCTTGGCTTACTTTTGAAAAAAAATATGTCTCAGAACTATGTGCCTAGGTAGGCTGGGCCCTCCCACATCAATCAGTGATAAAAAAAAAAAAAAAAAAAAAAAAAAAAAAAAAAAAAAAAAAAACCTTCACTGACTTGCCCACAGGCATTTCATCAACTGAAGCTCCGTCTTCCCAGGTGACTGCAGCTTGTGTGAAGGTGAAAAATAACTAGCTAGCAGATTGCAATGTGCCACAATGCAAAACGTTTGAACACTCTTGTAGGATCGTAGAAACTACTTTAAGAATAAAAATTTTCTCATTTTGTTTTATCATCCAGGTTTCATGTGTGTTGGCATGTGTTCTAAACTTAGCTCATCTATATTATGTATTTATTAATATGCTCATTTAAAAAGATTTATTTTTATTTAAGTGTATGTGCTGATGACCATGGAGGCCAGAAGGGGGCGTTAGATCCCTTAGAGCTGGAGCTACAGTTCTGGGGTGTAAACTCGATCCTCAGATAGAGCAGTAAGCCCTCTTACGTGCCGAGCTATATCTGGAGCTCCTGTTAAAGATTTCTGATCGAAATGATAGTTGTTCCATTTGGCATTTGAAACATTCTAACTTAATGGATACTCATATAGGACAGATTTTTCCATCATGGTGAACATGGTTTCTGTACTTAAAGATGGTGTTATGCCCTGCTGCCAACTTCCACAAAAACCTGAGAAAATCCACCGGTGAAGTGATCAGTACTGCAGGCATCTGCCTCAACACGTACTAATCTCATTCCAGTCTATTTTGAAGTTTTCATCTAACTCTTCTGAATTTTTTCCTTCTCCTCTATTTAGAGCATTCAGACAAGAGAGGTAAAATTGTGTTTCCAGTCATTAGCGAAACTTGAGTCTTGCCCAGAACCCATCTGGTTAAGTGATATATAGCCAGGGGGAAGAAGAAAGAAGAGCCCCAGACATCAGCAGTGTGTACAATGGAGGATCCCTGGGGGAGGGCATGGAAGAACCACCAGGACTTAGGTTTTACTAAAATACAACAATCTGGATATCTATGTGGGAACTTGCTGGGACGTTTCTAGAATTCATAGTCTTAGCTTCATGGTGAATGTAAACAATAATTTGAACAAAACATGGCGAGGTAGGCAATACTTTCCTTATTTTTCTTGGCTAGCTTCAGCTTTTACTGGGGTAAATATGAAGAATTATAAAGAAAAAGACCACTGAAGGTCATAGATATTTAAAAGACAACTTTCTGAAAAGCCACAGACTTGTTACACACAGGATTTGCTGAGCTCTGTTTCTACCTCACCCAACTTCCAATTGAGCTTAGTAAGGCATCGTGGGAATTTGCTTAGTGACACATTATTATATTTCTAAGAAGAAAAGGAAAACAGTAGATACACCACTTGTAGAATGAAAATATTTATCTTATGTTTATTATTATTTTTAACAAGAATTATTAGCTTGTGAAACATTATATTGGGTGTGGTGGGAAAGAGCAGTCCTGCCTGGCCTGAAAACAGCCCTTGGGTCCTGGCAGTGTCTTATCTGATGGAGGAGTTTTCTTTCCACTCCATCCACAGTGTTACCGTGTGTATGTTCCCTTCTTAGTCATCTGCCCAAGTTTCTCTCTCCAGGGACTTTACCTGGGAATTCTGTTTGGCACAACTAAATTGTTTTGATGTCATCCTACTTCAGAAATAGGTGTGAGTTTTGTCATTTTTCTGTTTTTTTTTTTTTAATTTATATTTTGAAATTTATCACCAATTTCTCTTGCTCTCTTTGGTTAAAAAAAGAAAACAACTATGAAACTTAGTTTGTGTGCTGGTCTGAAAAAGAATCTGAATGCTAGAACTGGGACTTTTAGAGTCAGGAGGAAACAACCTGTGATGTCCCTACATTCAGTGTCGCTGTTAGATACAGGGTCAGGCAGGAAAATGGAGGCAAAGAAATCTTCCGTGTGGTTTATCCACACTCACTCTGTTAGTGGGAGATTACCTTAAACCTCTGCCCATTAGTCACGCTAGGTAAAAAAAGGTCTATTCTAATAAAAGAGAATACAGAAATCGCATGACCAAGTTGAGTAATAATGTCTAAGGAGGACTGACATTATGATGCAGGGACTTCATTGTAAGTATACACAGAACTGCAGGGTAAAATGTAGACCACTAACCCCGCAGGATATTTAGTAGCAGCAGACGAGACCATCATGGACTCATCAGATGTCAATGTCTGTGAATTTCCATCTGCTCATCCTCAGGGAAATTTTGACATAACTACTGCATGGTGGAAAATTTGTGATCATATAATCTTCCTGGGAATAATTTCAGTTTATTAACATGGTACTATTTTCATTACTTAATTTTTAAAAATTTTACTTACTAGCTCCAGTCCTCCCTCTTTTTCTCCACGCCACCGGTATCAAGGCAAGTTATCGCAACATAGGGAATAGGCTCCAAAAAGCCAGTTCGTGCACCCAGGATAAATCGTAGTCCCACGCCAGCTCCCCCCAACAACAGATCAAGCTACATAGCTGTCACCTACATTCAGAGAGCTTACTTCAGTCCCATACAGAAACCCCAGCTATCAGTCCAGAGCCCGTGGGCTCCCACTAGCTTGGATCAGCTATCTCTATAAAGCAGTGGCTCATTCTCAATGATTTTGCTTAGCTAACCTCACTGTCAGAAATTTTATTTTTGTCTTATTTTTGGAGAAAAGAGTAGTAAAAAGAGGTTTTCATTAAATTTCTAATCGTTATATCACTGAGGCTTAAAAATGTTATTCACTTACAGTTCAACTTTTCAATCATACAGTTTGTATCTGGAAAAGTTGCTGTTGACCGGGTTGTGTTCATGGTGCCTAGATAATATTGAACATACTTTCTATGACTCATGATATCTGCTACCTATAGACTTTTAACTTAAGGGCTTCAAATTGTTAAAATTTATTTCTAATTTTAACTTGCTTGAATAAGTGACTGAGGCATATGCTCATTCCTGACTGTATTCTCACACAAATAGTGAATTCTGTGGAACCATTAGGAAAACCACTTGGTGCTCTTGAAGAAGCCCACTGTTCTGCTTGGTAGCTTGTTGAAAGCATCAGATTTCATTCAGAAACATCCTTCATGCTTCGTAAAAAGGAAATGTTAACTTCACCACAGTGGAGTTTCCATAATTCAATAAGAAGTGAAATGATGAAGCTTCTTGTTTACTGACAGAATGAGAGTACAAAAAAGAATTTCTAAATTCTGTGAATCCAGCACACATTAATTATGAAAAATCTTGTATTTTTAATTAAATCTATTCAAATTACATAAATATCTTTCCTTGAGCTGCATCATGGGAGTAAGGTAAAACTGTGCAGGCTAGCCTTAGTTGACCAGCATTTTAGAGAAGCATGCTACTTTTGGCTCTTTTGGTTCAACAAAGGGCCAAGGAATAGTATTCGTGGCCTTCCTTTTGACTGGATTGTGGATTATTGAAAAAACAGTTCAAAAAATTTCATTAGAACTTTCCTTCCATCACAGGCAATCAGCTTTGTAGACAGAGTTGTCTCTGTCCCCTCTACAGACATCCTGGATCAGTTTGGGGATTGCAAAGTAATTTGACAATCAGACTAAGCCAAACATAATTGGAAAAGACTAGCTGCCAAGAAGCAATCAGATCCACTACATTCCAGAAATCAAGCCTATTCCAGATGCCTGATGGTTCATCCTACTGCAGCCCAGGGCTGTGGATGACGTATTCCTGGAGTTTGATGTAGACGTTCTTTCTTTCTCTGGACACAGAACTTAATCCAGGGGCAGTTCACATAAGAGAGTAGAGTTCCATCATCTCTGTTATACATCCTCTGGGACCAAACCACACAGAACATATCAAATAAAGGAAGCCACAGCCTTGGTCCCATATCCCTTTGGAGCAGAAACCTTGCTCCAGACACGTCTGCCTCCACTTTCCACTCTGCTGGTGCACTTTCCCTGCAAGGCACTGTGATCTTTGTGACTGCTTTGGCCCTGCCCCCAGACACAGGTTGAGGCTGGCTGAAGAGGAAGGGTAGCTGGATATGAAGGTACAGCCATTTCTTTGATTGGACATTTGACAACAATAGCAGCAACACTAAAACAAAATAAAGAGTTCTCATCGTCCACAGGGGAAGCAGTAAGCAAGAGAAAGTACTCTAACAGGTTTCTAGAAGCCATAAACTCCCACAGCTCCAACAAAGTGTTGCCCCAGTTCCCAACCAACAGAGAGGAGGAAAAGCGTTTCTCACCTGTCTTGTCTGCTATGCCTGAGCCAGCTGCAGCCACAGGAACACACAGATAGGCACTACTTCTTTCCCACCTGTTCACAGTGGCAGTTCTTCTATTGCAAAACAGATTTGGAGAAGAAATCTATGCATTTAGCAGGGAGGAGCTGTCAGCTCTCACCTGAGCACAGGCGCAGTAGCTTCTACTTGGTCCTTGACTATTCCAAGAGAACTGTTCTTAGAGAGGTCTTTCTACGGGTCTGCACAGAAGGCTGGGAAGAGCCTCCCTTTGCTAGATAGTTTCCCTTTCTCCAGATTGGTCTGGAGTAAACAGTAGCTGCTAGAGAGCCTCGGGCTTTTCGGAAGATACTTGGTTGCCCAGTGATTTGACTCACAACACAGAGCCCGTAGGGTAACAAAAGGGAAAGGCCAGGATGGGCCATTTGCCAGGGATACAGAGCTTGGCTGACAAGCTTTTCACTTGGGGGAGGGCGTAGTACACAGGATTTCTTGGACAGTTCCCAAGACCCGGTTCCTTACAGTTTAGCCATTATGTTAAAATCAAGTCTTTGGGTGGCAACTAAAATCTAGAAAGTGATCAGCAGTCCTCTGGCCTCCTCCCACCAACGTCAGACTTCTCAAGAAGATACACCGCATCTCAGGCTGTAACTTGTTGCTTCTTGCCTCAAGGACTCAGTGCCGGGAGACTGAGACAAAAATAAACAAAGCCTTATTTACCAAAGAGCGAAGTCATGCTGCCCAGCTCGCAGGTGACCTCCAGTAATGTCTCCCACATCCCCACAATGCCTTGTCAACTGATTTCATAGAAAATATCAACTGTGTCCCCATATCATTTCTTCCATTTGACTTCCTTTTCCAAGTCTGCAAGTTAAGTTACTGATACCCAGTGTCCTGGAAAATAATAGCAGGTTCGGTTTACACCCACAAAAGAAGGCTGTAGACCTGGGTGCAATCCTAAATGCTGTCAACACTGAAAACTCATGGGAGCAGAAGCTATAGAAACGCCAGAAAGAATTAATTAACTATGCCTTAATAATTCATGACACAAATCAAACAGACACAAGTGACTTTTACTTCATCTCTTGTACTGTAGTAACTATTAGTGGAATAAATTAAGCACATTCATTTCCAGCTTAAAAAAGCATTGTTAGAAAAAAAAGAGACCAAAAATTTGAAAAGGAGCAACAAAGGATATATAGGAAAGGTTAGAAGGAGGAAACATAAATAATTTTAAAATTAAGACAATAAAAATACTATAATAAAAAAGTTGTTGGAAAACAATAAGTCACTTGACTATGTCTTCTAATGTTATGTGTAAATAAAAGAAACAACAAATTTATCAATAGGTAAAGTTGAAAAAAATTTAAATGTAGATGACCAAGCTGTGATGGCACACACCTTTAATCCCAGCATTTGGAGGCAGAGGAAGGTGGATCTCTGTGAGTTGGAGGTCACACTGGCCTTCAAAGCTAGTTTTAAGACAGCCAAGTCTATTCAAAGAAACCCTGTCTCAAAACACAAAAACAGAAAAAAAAAAAACCCAAATCCATTAATTTTAAACAAAGAATTCCCACAATCAGATAGTTAGATAAGTAAAACAAGAAGACAAACAGAACACCACTCTTCCCTGGCACCATTTTTAGATCAGGCATTAGGGACCAGCACCTTGGGGCCTGTGCTTTAGCAGGCCTCCATCATACCATGAACTAAAGGTTGGTTTATCTATGGAACCAAAGAAAACCAAAGAACCTAGTCAAAGTTTACACCGTCCCTCCATTCTAGGTAATGTTATGGAACCTAGAGCAAGATATATTAGGTTTCCAAAGATGTAGTTCTGCTTCTCAGGTCTGAGCTTATCCATCCCCTTCTTTCTGTTTACTGAAGCTGTTCTACACTTCTAGTAATGTGTCTAAGTAGATGGTCAAGAACACCTCTACATTTATGTGGGATACAGATCGATAGGATTAAAGGAATATACTAGAACATCCATATGTGTTCACCTGAACTTCTTATCACATAATAAAAGTTGGGATATGAGGAGAATTGGAAGAATCTAGGGTTTCAAGCTACACTCTGGGAATTGGGATCTAAAGAATTGCTTCTTCCCCTCTCTGCCAAATTTTGGCCTAGAACAGGACAGAATCTGGGAATAAATTTAAACTTCGTCTTCTTGGTTATAATGAAGATAGTTTTCAAGTTTGAGGTTGGAGCTTACTCAATAGTCAGATTTAATAAGCAATGCCAAGCTAGTAAATGTTTAACTAGTGTCTCTTGGAAAGCAAATAAACACAAAAGCAAATGTCCACTCCATTGTGTTTGATTGTGGTCAAAGGTCACAATGAGGTTAGGCTGACCTATTTCAGTCTACTAACACAATGTTACTAACTGAGAATTTGGGAAACTTGGCATTCAATCAGCTTTCTCAAGCACATGAGAATCGACTCTGGAACATTAAAGTTTTTAACTGTAAACTTTGGTCCATGTGGCATAATGACCTTAATTAGTGCTCCTCCCCAGGCTTGTTACTGTCTGCCCTAGCACATAGAAAAGCCCCAGCACACAGCACACTCTTAGATACCTCTTGTATAAAAGGCTCTATTAATTGTGTGACTCTAGGCACACCATCAAGTGACAAATTAGTCTGTACTTCATATCATGCTTGACTAAGGAGACAGTTCATCTGAAAGCATCTAACACAATTCTTGGCACTTTATTTACAACCTATAAATGTTGCTGAAAGAATGAATCATAGGAATTCAGTAAATTTAATTTTTTTTTATCATCTTTGGGGAAAATTCAAGTTTTTCAGTTTAAGCTATTCTTAGATGTCTGCAGTTTTCTGCCTTTGCCTTTAAACCAGGGCTTTTTCTTAGAGAACCCTCTTGGTAGACATCTCATTTCCATGCAGTCCCCAGGGGAGAGCACTCTTACCATGCTGCTCATTTTAGAAGGCTTGGTAACATTCCATTTGGCTACATGTCTGTTATCTGAGCCCAGGGAAGGAAAGTTTGTTTTTATGCTCTACTTTGTTCTCAGCTGTATTTTGTATCCTGGGACAGTGACAGAAAAAGGGCTCTAAATTAAAAACTTGAGATTTAGCTATGCCATATGTTGTTCTAAGTGAGGCATGTTTTGAGTTTTGAATATGAGCATTTACAGAACAAGGAAGTGCAAAAGATTCAACAGTGCTCTCAAGTATTTGTCTAATTACATGAATGTTTTTTGGTGCGGAGCAATTTCTACATGTAATTTTTGAATCTCATGAATGTATCCCATTGGTTGGTGATCTATACACTTTATATAAGCATCACTATTTTCTCAGTAGTTTAAAGTGGCAGGCATGTAACGCTCACGAAGATGTTTTCCCTTCTAAACCATATATTTCACTGCTATTTTTACATCCTGTATGAATAGCTTCTTCATCCTTCTTATTTTAGTTGCTACATAGGGGAAGAATGGCTTCTAAACATGCCAAAGATCTTGACTTTGAGTCTTACATTGCTAGCAAAATCTGGTCATTTCTGCAAAAGAGCTTCAGAAAAGAAAAACCCATGATGAGAAAGTAAATGTATTGAAAACTCATTTGGATAGGTGGCTGAATGGAAAGACAGATTTGTAAATATGAGCATCATTTTGAAGAAAAGTCAGAGGAAAATCTTCAGTAAGTTCATAAACATAATTTGTGACTTGGAAAAACTTAAGACATATTCCGTTCAATGAACTGATCTTATAAATGATGAACACAAGACACTTGCAAGCTAGCATAAAACCAGACGTCATCAGGGGACAATGCAGACATTTCTATTTTTAATATTAGTTAGAAGAGGTTGGGGGTTTGGCGATATAATACTGAAGCAGCTGCTCAGATGCTTCCCACATTGCTCACATAAACTAATTCCCATCAAGGGAAGCTTGGGAAATTGCAGGATAACTAAGGCTGATGACCTCCCTGCTACTCATGACAGAGTTTAGAGAGTAAGCACGGACAACAATACACGGAATCTGTAGATTCCCACTTGCAAATTACCCATCACAGATCCATCCTTAGTTAAACATGCTTTGTTTTCAAGGAGATTTTGACTCTTTCCTCGTACTTTTAGAAGGTTAAAAAATGGAAGACTTTTAAATGGTCATTATACCTAAAACCCTTAATAATCATCGACGGATTTCAATGTGTTACTTCATAGATACCAATAGTAAACATGGAATACTTTACATGGAGGTTTTTTTTCCCACCTTCCGATTTCAAATAAACACTCAGAGGCTTAATATTAATTGTAATTGTTTGGTCAATGGCTCAGGCATATTACTGACTAGCTCTCACAATTAAACTAACCCCTTTTTTATTAATCTATTGCTGTGTGGCTGTGGCTTACTGGCATTGTTCTGGCATCTTACTCCTTAAGCAGCTACATGTTGTCTCCCTGACTCTGCCTTCTTTCTCTCCGTATCTCTGTTTGGATTTCCTACCTAGTTATATTCTGCTCTGCCATAGGCCAAAACAGTTTTATTCATCAACCTATAAAAGCAACATATATTCACAGCATACAGAAGGACATCCCACATCAGAATACAGTGAGATACAGTAAGATTTACCTAGAGATGTTTTGATAATTTGAAAGCTACAGCTGGTCAAAGCACAGCCATTAACTTACCATAGTGTACCCACCCCAACTAAAACATTTGTAATACAACTCCTACATCCAAGGCTCAGTGAGCATCATGGAAGAGGTGGTTGGAATGATTGAAAAAGGACATCTGCTGTGAGATGATCTATTCTAAAAACAAAAGAGAAGGTCATAAAGTACAGAGAGCTAGGGAGGAGATGGTGGATTTAGGAGAGGTTGAGTGGTTGAATATAATTAATACACCTGGTATTATTTTTTTTCAAAAATTAATAAAAAATATCAGACTATTTTAAAAGATATATTGATAACTTGATTAGATAAATTAATTCTAGAAAACATATCTGAAATTAGTCAAAACAACTGATTAGTCAAAAAAGTTTCTTCCCATCCTAGAGACCACATTGTTACCTGGTTGAGTTAGTAAGAACCTTGTTGTCATAGAACATTAATATATTTAAGGAAAGGCCTAGTTGGGATATGAAAGCACATTGACAAAAAAGGAGTTACGTGGAATATGACAGCATTTCTCCTGTGCTAGTGAGAGGACCTGCCACTACAGATGGAGGCATTATTCTTCACAGAACATGTCCAACAGCAGTTTTCTTTGACTGAACCATTATTGAATCCAAATCTGACGCCTATCTATTTTTTTTCTTACAGAAAATCTTAAAATGAATATTTGATATTTGTGCATTAGAATTCTCATCACAATTGAATAAATTGCCCTTTATTTTATATACTTCAAATTAGATATTGTGAGGCAGTCCCAGTAAATGTCATCAACTCTAGGAGACTGACGTTTTCAGTTCCTCACATAGACAGTACTTGATTGTGGTCAATGCACCCAGAAAAAGTTACTGAACAAGTCCTTCTATTCATCAGCTTGAGGACTTGCTCTTGGGAAACGTTGACCTCTCTCACCCTGCAAACGATTTTTTTTTGCTTTCCCTTTCCATGGTGAAGTTACCTTCAAAAATCAGAATGGCAACTGCTAATTAAATTTACTTCTTAATGAGCTCTTAAACCTGAATAATCGAGTCAATAAATAGATAAGTAAACTAATCAGTTTTCAAAAAAGAAATACAAGTATATAATATACATATGAAAAATCTTCAATAACTATTGGTATCAAAAAAGTGAAACGTAAAACTGCATTGAGAGTCCATCTCATCCTGGTTTCAATGGCTGATATCAAGAAAACAAGTGCTGCTGAGTGTTTAGGAAAGAATCATTACTTTCTGTTGTTGGGAATGTAAACTAGTGTGGTCACTATGGAAATAAACATGGATGCTCAAACAACAGCAACAAAATAAACAAAAATTCCAATCAATCCAAAAGTAGACCTACTACTGCCTGATCCAGTTATATAACTTTTGGGTACATACCTGAAAGGAATCTACCAGGAACTAATGTCGGTACACTACAGAGATGCTTGTGTACTACTATAGACTGCAATAGTAGTCACAAGAGTCAAGCTATGGGAACTAGTCTAGGTGCCCAGCAACAAATAAATATATAAAGAAAATCAGTTGTGTGCATGTGTGCATGAGCATATGTATGCACATGTGCCTGCACACACAACATCACATACACACATATACATTGTAAAGTTTATTCATCCTTAAGGAAGAATAAAATTATATCATTTACAGAAAAGTGGAGAAGACTGGAAATTATGTGAAGGGAAAGAGATTAAGGTGGACAAAAATCAAATCATTTAAAATCTAGTAGAACACGAAAAGGAAACATCAACATCTACCCATGAATTCAAAGAACATTCGAATGGGTGGTGGTGGTCGTGGTGGTAGCAGATTAGACAGTCTTGAAAGATAGAAGCTTTTCTTCTTAACTCTCCTTTTCAAGAGTTCTCTTGGGCCAAGTTATTCTGTCTTTTACTCTCCACAAGACCTGGTGACATACAGACATACATACATAATTTTAAGTATGAAAACTACTGCCTTCATTTAGTTTTATTTAGTCCCTGCTAACCACAAAACTAGCTATTCTCTGTAAAATAGTTGTAGCAGGCATGCCTCTCACCAACAGCGACCTCAACAGTTCCAACATCTCCAGAAGACAGGGCAGAATTTTGACCACCAGAAAGATGTGTAACAAACATTTGGTGGCCCAGGAACCACAGAATGCTAGAAACGAGGCAGAAAATGTTATCTGTGAATTATAGGACATGATGCACTCTGTGATCATCTAAAGAGTTTCTTAGTCTGCTCTGGAACACTGATATTGATTCTCTAGAATCATCTCAAGAGCCATGGTTTTCTTCTGCATCTTCAGGGAAAGATTCAAAGGTTCAAAGGATGTATATTCAGGATTTGATGATAAGATATAGAAGCTAAATTTAGAATAATAAGAAAACGTGCTCTACAGACAAATCTAACAAGCGTGGCCCATTGCATGCAGTGTTTTGTGAAGGCATTACTGATGCCTTTAGCCCATTGGAATCTAGATCCCAAGTCTCACATTCTTTCCTTTTAAAGATAGATTTACAATTCTTTTTTATTTGCTCTTAGTTTTAAAGGGCTTCGTAACCTTCTCCCTTTTCTCTCATGATCGTTTTTCTAGTAAGTTCCCAGAACTCTTGGCGTAAAGAGAGTAACTCACTCCTTACCTCATGACATAAACAGTGGGAACAAATACTGGCACGCTTTATATAAAGAATTTGAAAAGACTGATCCATGAGCTCATTATTTGTCTAAGTAAATCTAAATTCCTCAAAATATTCTTTATTTTTTTCCCAAATTTGGACAGTCATTCTATATGGATAATGAAAAGCTGTGCAGAGTTCTTTCATCCAGCTATGCACTGACTTGCAAACGTAGAGCTACGTTTAACCCTGTGATGCCTTAGAGAGGAACTGGAGATAAGGAACTATCCCAGTGGGGAAATTGTTTTTTCTCTTAATAAATTACTTAAGAAGGTTAGACTGGCCTATTAATGTCTCTGACAAATTGATAGGCACAAACATCTGAGACTGAGAACCTCATGAAATGCTAATGGAAACCTGGAAGGCTTTTGTTTTAGAGAACATTGACATTACTTGGCTATCTTTATGAATAGAGATACACTTGGTGATAATTTTCCTTCATTTCCTTTCTCTTTAATTAGTAAGAGGTACTATCAGTATCTACCTTATTAAAATGTTGTTGACATATTTTTCATTTTTCACTGATAATACTTGATATTGCTAAGCAAATAACATTAGTGATAAGTACTACATACAAACCCTGTCTCAAAAAACTAAAAAAAGAAATGACACATCAATTTATTATTCTTGGTGGAACTGGAAATTAAAGAAAGTAAGAGGAGCTCTTTCTCTCGGGCCCGTGGCGTCGGCAATATGGGCAAGTGTCGTGGTCTCCGTACTGCCAGGAAGCTCCGCAGCCACCGACGGGACCAGAAGTGGCATGACAAACAATATAAGAAAGCCCACTTGGGCACAGCCCTGAAGGCCAATCCTTTTGGAGGTGCCTCTCATGCCAAGGGAATCGTGCTGGAAAAAGTAGGAGTTGAAGCCAAGCAGCCAAATTCTGCTATCAGGAAGTGTGTCAGGCTGCAGCTCAACAAGAACGGCAAGAAGATCACAGCTTTCGTCTCCAATGATGGTTGCTTGAACTTCATTGAGGAAAACGATGAAGTTCTGGTTGCTGGATTTGGTCGAAAGGGTCATGCTGTAGGTGATATTCCTGGAGTCCGCTTTAAGGTTGTTAAAGTAGCCAACGTGTCCCTTTTGGCCTTGTACAAAGGCAAGAAGGAAAGACCACGATCCTAAATTTTGACAGTGGAAGCACAGTAATAAATTTTCCTATTCTTAAAAAAAAAAAAAGTAAGAGGAAGGTATGGCTGCACAATGTGAAATCGTGAATATCCTTGTTTTATACTTGAGTGCTTTTTATATGTTCCATTTTCTTCTATTATAAATTAATACACATTCATAAAAAATTAAACAACAGAGACACACATAAAGTGAACAAAGTTCTCCTCATCCTGTTTGTCTGCTGGTTTCTCTGAGAGAAATATAGGAACAGTTCAGGCGCATATGGCAAAGTTTAATGCCATTGGTTCAGAAATTCTACTTTTTAACCTTATAGAAGCAATTTCTCATATATATATAATAGCTTATGAAAAATATGCTTATTGTGTCACTCTTTAAATTACAAAAGTGAAAAGGTAAATAACCCAATACTTATAATTAGGACAGGATGACTAAAACAGTTTTTATCTGCCTGTGCACTCGTTACACGTGAAGTGGTTGGTTAGAATCCAGTTGGTCTTGATTAGGCATGACCAGAGTTTGTGAACTGGGTTTACATTAACTCCACATAACTTCCATCTTCCTTTTTACTAGAGACTGTTGGAAGCCGTATGTTTCTCTCATGCTAAAAATCAGGACTGTAAGAGGGCTAGTCAACCCAGCAAATACTTTCAAAGCCTTAATTACAACAGGCCTGAAATCTTTTGTGTCAAAACAAGTCAGGCCCAACATGAATAGGCAAGAAGTTTACTTTTCTTTATGTAGAAATTTAAGGTTGGGGATGTGATAATTATTTGTCTACAGCCTAATGGCATTTAACCACCAGTATTTCATCATATTAGAAACATTAGACATGTCTGTAAATTCAGGCACAAAATTCAAGTCTTGGTAATTTAATATTTCAAAGTCATAGCCCGAGTTCACGGCTTACATCCTATTCTGTATCTAACCAGATTTGACACAGGGCTTCGGAACATAGAAAAAGACAAGCTCTTTCTTCTTTCTCTTACTGTCCTTGGTTTTTCTTTTATGAAAGCAGATAAATTATGACAGTCGTCTCTAACTCAGCAGGTCACAGCAATTCTGCCAATTCTCCACCCGTCTCTTGGCAGCTTCTGCAGGAGGACTAAGATTGACTATCAGGGTCATACTATGACGAACATGCACAGGAGAGATTTCTGTTGCGTGATGCTGCAGGGCTCTGTAAGAGTTTCTTCTTGTAGATTCTATAATACAAAATGATTCTTACCATAATGTTCTTGAATCCTTTCAGCTTAGAATCCTGGTGTCTGTCCCACAGTCTCTTCATGTTCTTTCTCGTTCTTAGTTATGTCTGTAAACTCAGGCCTTCTTGGGTGTAGCCTGAACAAGGAATAAACTACCATTTGCAGCTTCACTTTACCTGAAAAAAAGAATATCTTTGCCTAACTTGACCGTTGCTGCCCCTTCCCCCATCCCTTCTTCCTGCTTCAGTAGTCATAGCAGGGAGATGAGCATCTGTGCCTCCTAAGGACAGGCTGAACTATGGAGTGAAGTGGAGGTGCCTTGTTAGCACAGACAGCTCCTCAAGTGCTCACTGGGAGTCTTGGTTCACTGGGTTTGACTCAGAGTGAAGGACATTTTTCTCCATCTTACAGGAAGCTGGGGTTAAGAAAAGGACACAGAAGTCCCCCACACTGCTAAATACCACTCCCAGACCCTTAAGGTCTTCTTAACTTTCTGTTTATATAGACCAGAGACTATGGAGAGGGAGAGAAAAGGCTAGAGACGTAATTCGACTTACAAAAGA
This sequence comes from Chionomys nivalis, assembly GCF_950005125.1. Lineage (NCBI taxonomy): Eukaryota > Metazoa > Chordata > Mammalia > Rodentia > Cricetidae > Chionomys > Chionomys nivalis. Next base: position 64,433,345 of record NC_080094.1, on the reverse strand, counting down.
CAATTCTATTAAGTAAACTTCGGTCAGATTCTGGCCCACAGTTCCCCTGCCTTTACAACAACAGCAGCAGCAACAAAGCCACATCAACACTAGATAACAAGAGTGAACTTGAAGTAGATAGGGAAAGTTTCCCTATCATGTGGTGTGTAGTCAACTGGAGTTTCCAGTCACACTACTAAAATCTTGTTCCATCTGCAGGCTGTAACGTGAATGGCCCGCCATGGTTAAAAATGGACACCCTTAAATTATTTTAAACAGGTGGGAACCTAGGAATAAGCTTCTGTCTACAGTGACTAAACCAAGAAAACCTGAATCTTTTGTATTATTAGTTCAACTGTCTGCCACTTGTGCTGTGCTGAGGCAAAATTGGGTTAGGTATTAGGAATATAGGCTTCCTAGTAGAAGTGTTCCAGCCAAACTCAGTACATCTTCATTCTGATTGACATTGTGGATGACAGTACTGACTCTGAGCTATATTTCCGCTGCTCATCATAGTAGAGAAGAAAAGTGTTAAAGTGAAGAAAAGAGGAATTCATGTTTTGTTACTTCCTGAGTACATGCCCTTAGGCAGTTTAAATGTTTCAATTTTTTTTTGTTTTCAGAGAATTGAAAATCCTAATAAATAACTTATATTATCAACGTGAATAGATAATATAACTGGTTTCCTATAACACTCCATGCAGATACATAGTAGGTATTCAGTAGCTATTTGTCTTAGTTACTGTTACAACTATTCCATTGCTGTGAAGAGATGCCATGACCAAGACTGCTCTTATAAATAAAGAATTTAAGTACAGGCTTTCTTACAGTTTCAGAGAGTTAGTTCATTATCATCCAAATGGGGAGCATAATGGAGAGCAGACAGGCATGGTGAAGTATTGAGAAGTAGCTAAGAGCTACATCCTGACTTGCAAGCAGAAAGAGAGAGAGAGAGAGAGAGAGAGAGAGAGAGAGAGAGAGAGAGAGAGAGAGGAGAGAGAGAGACTGAACCTGGCACAGGCTTTTGAAACCTTGAAGCCCATCCCAGTGACACTCTTCCTCCAAAAAGACCCCACCTATGTAAGCCTACAGGGGCCATTCTAGAATAAACATGCTTGGCTATAGATTATTTACCGAAGCGTAGCTGGAGTCTTTTCTCTATCCTGTCCGGTCTGGTTTCTTCTGCCCATCTGTCCCCAAAATAATCATTTGCAGGCTTAATATTAATTATAATTGTTTGGCCCATGGCTCAGGCTTCTTACTGGCTAGTTCTACATATAAATTAACTCATTTCTAATAATTTGTATATTATCACGTGCCCCATGGCACTGACATAAGTTAGGATTAGAGGGGTACAGAGTACAACCCTGAGACAAAACAAGCAAACAGATTTTCCCCTTGGTCCCTGGAAGAAAAGATCCTATCTCGCAACATTGGCTGCAATTGCTACTTAGTAAACATTCCTCCTTTTTACGCTGCAAATCAGTGCAGCTGCTGATTGGCTGGCTATGGTTGATGTAGTGACTTGAATCAACACTGCAGTCAACTTTAGCCCCTCTTGATGACTTACCACCTACAAACACAGGCAATTGGTTTTAAGTATTTCACTTGCAGTAACCTGCCAGGATATCTAGGCAATATAGTGTGACATGTAATTTTTCTAAGAAGTATTTAAATAAAAAGTTACCGAAATCTTATTTGTCAAGAATCCAGAATTTTATCTTGGCACCAAAATTCTTCGAATGGTGGTAAAATGTTATAACTTTATGTGAATAGAAGAAAGGTCAGTTTAATTCATTTGAATTAAGTTCAACCCAATTGTAGATGCTAAATATTTAATGTCTCATAGTTCAGTTATGCAAACTGTAAGAATCATTTTTTTTTTTTTGGATTTTTCGAGATTTTGGTTCCTTTCCTGGAACTAGCTCTTGTAGACCAGGCTGGCCTCGAACTCACAGAGATCCGCCTGTCTCTGCCTCCCGAGTGCTGGGATTAAAGGCGTGCGCCACCACCGCCCAGTAAGGATCATTTTTGTATATAAAGTTTACTTGGGGAGAGATGATGAAATTTCTTTTTTTTTTCTGCTTGTATTCTATTTAGACAGAAAACTCTTCCTGGTAATGGACAGTAAAAACTCTCTTGATTGTATTAAACAATTTGCATTAGTGGTATGATTTTAGGGGCTAACTGGATTAAAAGGTAGTAGTGACATACTACATTTTATTTTTTTGGTGGTCTGTTATTGAGGCTGTCCTCCATAGGCTTATAAATTCGAATACAAGGCCTCTGGTTGGTGCTTCTATTTGGGAAGGCCATGGGAAAGTAAAGCCTTGCTGGAGGATGTACATTAGTGTGGGTGAATGTTGAGAGCTTTTTTAAAAATAAACTTCCTTATTAAAAATCTCTTGTAAATAAACAAAAACACCTTTCACCATATTTAAACAGACCAAAGTCAATACAGCTTACATACAGTTAGAACTGATGTGAGTTCATAGCTTCCTCTATGGACAGGTAAGTCAAAATGCAGTCTATAAGTCACTCTGGTAATGGAATTGTATCACAGTAACAGCAAAGTAATGAATACAATCTTCATTGTCAACTTGCCTGGTCTTGGAATCACCTAGAAGGCACACATCTAGGATGTCTGTGATGCAATTTCCAGAGAGGTTTAACCAAGGGCCAAAGATTTGCCTTGAATTTGGGAGGTACCATCCAATAGGCTGGGATCCTGATCTGAATGAAAAATGGGGAGCTGAACAACAGCATACGTGCTCCCTGCTTCCAGGTTTCCCCTAATATTCTGCCATATCTTTCTTACAATAATGGGCCAACTCTGTCAAATCATTGGCCCAAACAAATATTTCTTACCTTAAACAACTTTGAGTATTTTGTCACAGAAATTATGACAGTATCTAACCCAGGATGCTAAGGTTCAAATGAAACAAAGCTATTTACCTAGCTATCATTTAACATATATTATATATGTATATAAACATATATATGTATATATAACCATATATTATATATATAATTTAAAAATAGGTCAATTTAATTATAAATGATGACTTCAGGTTAGAGAGATTAGAAAGAGATAAAAGTTCAAGAAAGATGGAATGTTCTCCAGGTCTGTAAGATGAGGATAAAACTAAATTGAATGATATTATCTTACTGAAGAAAAAAAAAGCATGATTCAAAAGGGACATTGATCAGTAGAAGAAGACAGACACAAGCCAGGGGAGGAAGTGCACTGATAGATAGGTCAGCACACATTTCCTCCAGGCAGACACAGAGGCAGGCATGAAAGTTAATGAGAATTCCAGTCCTCAGAGTTAAAGAGCATAGATACAAGTCTTTGCCTGCCATGGGTCTGCCAACTGGGGTACCCTCTGGTTTTTGCATCAGTTTTACTTAAGGAAAAATGAACCACCAAGAGAAATAACTTAATAGCTTCATTCTTTTCTGGTGAACATAAGACACTGTTACTAACATGAAGTCCATCTCAAGTATGATCACTTCTGTACAACGGTTATTGTCTGGTTTCTGGGGCTGCTATGCTGAGGGTCAGAACCTGGATTTTACTGGAGCGACTAAAGAAAATTGCAAAGGGAGATGCCTCTGAAAGTTACCTAGATAATTTCCTCTAGCAATGAAGCCCATTCATTCCTTACTTTGTCTAGAACATCTTTAAGAATAACTCGAGCAGAGTCTCAGAGGACAAATTGTTGACCAAAACTGCATTACAGGGTTTTACAACATGGAGTGTCTTAATATTCCTTATACCTGTATTACAGTTTATCTTTTTTGCACATATCTATTTATTTTCTGATGGAAGCAAGGGTTTCAGAATCCATTCAATGAGAGACGTACTAAAATTTGGGAATTTTGTCATTTCTAGGTGCAGAGTATATGGGCAGTGCCCTTTTCATACAATTTTAGGATCTTATGTTTGGTTGCCACTTTTGATATTTTATTTAGCATTGTGTTGCTTTCCGTGGGATTGTAAAAGATGAGGCGTTGTCCTGGCCATACAAGAGTTGTCAGTGTTAGCAAACTGTGTTCTTATTTGGCAATAAAGTGCAAAGAGGGATTAGCTCTGGCATTCGGTATCGTTATGTGGGCGCAAGGACTGTGAGAGAGCAAACAGACACAGTGTATGATGCCCTGGCAGCCTTGGAAATGCAGGATATACTGGGTGTTAATTTTCTATTTGCTACAATGCCAAGGACTGGGAAACGTCAACCTGTTACATGCACACTGTGCAAATTACAGGGCTTGGGATTTTATATGCATTGTTTTAGAAGCTCACTTCAGCCACACCATAGGGGAGCTTTGTAAATCAGAGTGTTTCCTGGGGGTTCTCAGCTTGATTACAGTTTAGTTTACAGGCAGCTCCTTCCCCCAGATGAACCATGTGGCTGTATGTTGAGTAGGGTTAGGCTTCACCCCTTGTGCTGTCCCACAGAGTAGCAAAGAAGAATGTTCTAAAATGTTTCTCAACTTAGAGGAAGAACTTGCTCTTTGTTAAAATTAATTTATTCTTTGATAGTCACACATACAAACACACACATCACACATACATGCAGACACAACACACATGCATACACAAATGCATACACACACACACACACACCACCACCACCACCACCATATATCTCATACACATACACACATATTGAAATTGGCATTGTCTCTACTATCACTGTCCTCATCTCGCTCTCTGCTCTTTCTGACCTTCATTTTCTCATCTTCATGCTTAGCCTTCAAGGAAGAGTCTCAGCTGCCTGCTCAGTGCTTCCCACAGCCTCATAATAACATGCCTGGCTACTCATTCCTCTGTGCTTGTCTTTTCTATTTTTCTATTTCCCAGTAAGAAAACACTGGCCTGAACCAGCGGAAGAATTCCCCACCAACCCTGTTTCTCTCATAGTGGCTTAGTATGAACTCTAATGAAGTTTGTGTGTAGGAAATTCAAAATATTACACCAAAAAATTCAGTTTGTAAAGAGACCCATCCTCGGATTGAGACAGAAGAATAATTTCTCTAGTGTAGGGCTCTGGCAGATGATCAGATTAGACCCCACTTCTTTCTTTCTTAATTTTTTTTTGAGAATTGTTCTAGAAATTTAGGGGATTCTGCATTCAGTTAATTTTTTAAGTAAATAAGCAATTGTTCGGTTTTCAGTATATTGTTCTAAAATATCTTAAAATCAATTGTATTCTGCAACCCCAGAAGTTTAAAATCATAATGTTATTTGTAAGAGAAGACTCAATAGAGTTGTTGCTAAAATTATATATAATTAATTATATATAATTAATAATATATTAATATAAATAATATTCTAAGTATCTTAGATGATATTCGCTTAATGAGTCTTTTCACAAGACGTTAAGCTTTATGAAAGCAGGGATATCATTGCTTTTCAATGTTGTTACATTATTGTGTACTGGCAACAAACAAAGGAGGATCTAGGATAGTGATTGTATGCAGGTAGTCTCTCAGGATCTCCTAGAATAAACGAGGAATGCCAAATAGCAAAAATGGGAAGAGGTGGGTGATGGCTGAAAATTTTAAACTATTAGAAAAACAAACAGGACATTTTAAAAAGCAAAACAGGGAAAATAACATCTGTCTCAGAGAGATTGGCAGGTCTAGAATACAAATCCCTCCCAGTGAGAAGGAAAGACTGAATCTATGCTTAAGTTAGACAGCCTAAAAATCAGGACTGTTATTTCAGAAACAGATACCTTATAGAGAAAAAAAAATTAGGAAGGAAGGCTGTCCAAAGTCATAATATCAGCAGCAGATGAAAGAGAGACTGGGAAAACTTGTTTCTGGGTACCAGACTGGAGCAGCGGTGAGATGACAGCTCTTACTGAATTGGTGGCCCTAAAGCCTTCATGAACCATGCTCTCGGGAAATTCCGCATAAATGTCATGTGGCTGTATGCTGAAGATGGTCAGTAGAATGTCTCGAGAAGAAACGTTAAATCAGAACTGCACACTATTCAAGCAGGTGGTGGGAGACAGTGTCTTCAGGGTAATATAGAGACAGATGCAGCACACCCAACGTCAAGAAGGATACTCAGGGGCCAGTGTTTACAGTTAGACTCCAGTAGGTCTGCCTAGAGTTGTTCACAGCATCTGTGACCTGACATCTGCAAAGGTCCATGCAGGGGTGGGCCAAGTATCTGCGAGCTAAAGAAGAAACTCAGTGTTGAGACTGAAAGCAGCAAGTAGGCATGACCACATTCAGACTCTACCTCCATCCAGTGTTCCCTTAACATTACCTCCTCTGTTACTAATAACCAGTGCCAGTTTTGCAAGATAATTCTGTCCTGTTATATTCTTGGTATATCTTTTCTTTCTTTTTTTAAAAAAATTTTCTTTTGACAGCCTTTCTCAAAGATCATAGGCTAGCCTAGTTTGAAGTGTCTGTTTGTTTAGCTTCCCTAGACCTGGGACTCATAGGTTATCTAATTCCAATTCTTTAGTTCTCTCTTTGCATGTTACCTTTAGCTAAAATTGCATCAACTCCACTCCCATTGCTATTGTTGCTCCTTGCATTTTCTTTTCTGTAATAATGATCATTATTCTTTCCATTTTCCCTTATGTATTCATATCCAAAAATGGCCATAATATTATTGCACACTATATTATCAGTGCTATTTTACTTTCTAAAATAATTGGAATTTAAAGGGTGATATTTTTATTAATTAAATTTATTTATTTTACATCTAGACCTCAGTTTTTCCTCCCTTTTCTCCTTCCAGTCCCTCCCCCACATCCCCACTGCACTCGCAATCCACGCCTCCTCTGTTTCTGTTCAGAAACGGGTAGGCCTGCCATGGATATCAACAAACGTGGCATATCAAGCTGCAGTAGGACTAACTAAGCACCTCTCCTTGTATTAAGGCTGGGCAAGGCAACTCAGTATGACAAATGCATTTTCTAAAGTCAGCCAAAGCACTGGGGACAGCCCCTGCTCCTATATTAGGAGTCTCACAAGTAGACCAAGCTACACAATGGTCGCATATGTGAGACCGGTGAGATCGATAGAGACCAATGGTCAGGTTCTTTGCTTGTCAGTTAAGTCTCTGTTAGCCCCTTTATGATCCCGGGTCAGTTGATTCTGTGGGTTTTCTTGTGATGTCCTTGACCTCTCCATCTCCTAGAATCCTTCCTCCCTCTCTTTAGCAGGATTTCCTGAGCTCAGCCTAGTGTTTGGCTGTGAGTCTTTGTATCTATTTCGATCAGTTTCTGGATGAATCCTCTCTGATGACTATTAGAGTAGGCACCAATCTGCAAGTATAGAAGGATATTGTTAGGCAGCATTGTATTGATGTTTTTCCCTCCAATTGTGTTTGGTTCTATCTGAGATCTCTGGATCATCCAGCCTTTGGGTGCTGGCACTCCAGGCAGTGTCAGGGTGGGCTCACTCTCATGATATGAATCTCAGGCTGCACCAGTCATTGGCTGGCCACTCCATAATCTCTGTTCTACCTTTACCAAAGCACATCCCTTAGACAGGGCAGACTGTAGGTCAAAGGTTATGTGACTAGGTTGTGTCTCCATTTCTCCATTGGTAGTCTTGTCTGTTCACAGGAGATAGCTAGTTCAGGCTATGTATACACTATTGATAGGAGTCTTAGCTGGGGTCTTAGCTTTGTAGATTTCTTGGAGTTTCACTTGTACTGGGTTTCTACTAACTGACCCCTCAAATGCCCTCCCTTTCCAGTCATCTCTGTCAGTACTCTCTCCTTCCAACCAACGTCCCAACCTGATCCTGTCTACACCTAGTCCATCCATGAGATTTTTTTTTTTTTTTTTTTTTTTTTTTTTTTTTTTTTTTTTTTTTTTTGGTTTTTCGAGACAGGGTTTCTCTGTGATTTTGGAGCCTGTCCTGGAATGAGATCTTTCTTATTTCCCTTTTCCAGTGAGATCTGAGCATCCACCTCTGAGCCCTCTTTGTTACCTAGCCTCTCTGGGTCTATAGATTGTAGCACAGGTTATCTACAGGGTGACTTTTGTTTGACTATTACTGTATGTTCATAGAAAGCCTACCTTTTGATAGTGATTGTACAGACAGAAGTCTACTCTCTGGAAGTACCAAGGATTGAGCATGTTGTCATGAACACTAACTTACCAGAGCACAATGACATACATCTCAACCCTAGTGCAGTTCAGTTCCTCTTAAACATTGTAAGCCTGAAAGAATAAGATGATTACAAAGTCAGTGACCTAACCCATGATGCCTAAGTATCAAGGCAAATCCACAAGAAATAGGAAAACTAAGGCAGCATGACTCTTTGAAAAATTATTAACCCATAGTTATAGCCTCCAGTGACAGAGAAAATTTGATGAAAACCCCTCAAAAAATCCCAGACAAAAATTTTAAACCAAAGAGGACATAAATAAACTTGACTGAATTTTAAGAGAACACACATAACTGAATCACGTAACCCCATGAAAGTGAAATTCAATAAAGACATAAACATGGAAAGAAATCAAACCAAAATACTGAAAAGAAAGAGAAAAATTCAAATAAAAAGTCTCGTGAAAGTCCTTACTAACTGAATGTATCAAGATGATGACAGACTATCAGGGCTTAAGATGAGACAGAGGAGTTGAAACATTCAGAGTGACAAGGGTATATGAAGGTAAGAACAGAGAGCACTTAAAGTCAACACTGAAAAAAAACTATGAGTCTTGGGTATATAATTTCAATAAAATTATAGCAGAAAAAGTTGAATATCTGTGGAAAGAGAACATCAGAAACAGGATACAATTTAGTACACCAAGCCAACTAGAATAACCTCTCTTGGTCATTTTATTGTCAAAACATTAAGTATACAGAACTAGCAAGAAATACCAAGTGACACATAAATGTAAGGCTAGCAGAATAGCAGCAGATTTCCCAAGAGTAACTTTAAAAGCCAGAAATGGTTGAAAATACATGTTTCAAGTTCTCAAAAGCAACAACGGCGAGCCTGTACCTCACAAAAAACTATGTGTCTCAACTGGATGGGAAAAAACTTTCATGATAAAGTTAGGCTACTGGAATCATGACTACTAAGGCTCTACAGAAGATAGCACAGAATCCCTTGGATTGAAGAGAAAGATAAGCATGTGCACAAGGCTACAAGAATTAAACCACTGGAACAGCAGTTCAGCAAATGAAGATAAAGAGAGAAATACCAAAACTGAAAAATAGCAAAAGGAATGAGCTGTAACCTTCTAATAATAACTATAATATTAATGATGTAAACTACTCAATAAAAAGACACACACTGTCGTATTTGACTAAAAGGCAGAGAATCATCAATTTGTTACATATCTCCTCCTTAGAGAGGTTACTTAGGGTAGCTTTACTCTAAAGAATAGAAAAACACCCAAAGCAAATGGTACTAGGAATTGAGTGGGAGTTGCCGTTCTAGTGTCTGTAAAAGTAGTTTTCAAACCAAAGGAATCACAAAAGACAAAGGAAATCACTTCATACAGATTAAGGAAACAATCTGACAAAAGGTCATTATACATTTAAGCTCTGAAATACAGGTACATCTAATTTCATAAACAAATATTGCTAGACACAAAGTCATAGATTACTTCACCATGATGCTTGTGTGTGACTTCAACATTCTACCCTTATCAATAGATAGATCACCCCAACAAAATATAAATAAAGAAATTCTTAATTAAAAGATATCATAGGTCAAGTGACCCTAACAGATGTCAATAAGGCCTTCCATCAAAACACTTTAGATTATATATTCTTTCTCAGTAGCCTATGGAATCTTTCCTAAAATGTATCATATAATATAACACACAAATCCAGAGAAGACAGGAGCATAAATGAATGCCCAGCTATAAACCAGCTAAAGTCACCTAAATTCTGCTAAATGTGGCAAAGGTACACATTGGAGAAAAAGACAGCTCCCTCAACAAATGGTGCTGGAAAAATTGGACATCTCCATCCAGAAGAATGAAACTATATCTCTAGCTCTAACCCTGTATAGAATGCAAGTCTAAATGTTAGATGCCCCGAAATTTCAAACTGCAAAGCCCCCAAATCTCAAAAAGTTAGAGAAAAAAAACAAGGAAAACATATCAAGATTCAGGCAGAAAAAACAGTTTCTGAATAAAACTCCAGTCATCCAGGAAATAATTCCAATAGGTGAAAAATGGGACCTTGTGAAAACTGAAAACTTCAGGTGAGCAGGGGGAGCAGCTAAATGAGTGAAAGGACAGCTTGTAGAATTGAAGAAAATCTTTCTTAACTATCCACATGACAGAAAAATTGATATATAAGCATAAAAACTCTAACAACTAAACAAAAAATTCAGCAACCATTTAAGAGATGACTAATAGAATGAACAGACAAGTCTCAAAAGATGAAGCAAAAATACCCAATAAGAAGTTAAAACAAATGTTCATCCTCACTTGCCATTGAGGACTATCAATGAAAACAGTACTGAGATTTGTTTTTTTTTTTTACTCTTGCTCCAATCAGATAGACAGTGATGAAGAAAGCAAACTCCTGAAGACAGTGGTCCCAGTTCTATCATGCCTGGGTACCAGAAGGACTCCAAGTCAACAACACACAGAGAAACTTTCACTCAATGTCTACTGCAGCATTATTGACAGTAGCTAAGTATGGAACCTAGGTGTCCAAGAACAGGGAGAGATACGCAAATGTGGTACATATACACACAAATTTTTTTCAGTCATAAAGAATAATGTGGTTATGTGGTTTGAAGAAAAAAGATGCAACTAGAGGAAGTCAAATTAAGAAAATTTTCCTAGTCTTAGGAAGATAAACATCATACGTTTTCTCTCTTATGTTTCTCCTATGCTTTTTTTTATATAGATCACATATAAGTATGACATAAAAGTAAAAACAGACTATCTTGGGGATCAAATTGGCCTAATGACAAGAGGAGAAATAAGAGGAATGGTGTCGGGGCAGGGAGATATTCTCAGTTACAATATACATTTTTATGAAAGTGTCCTTATGTGACATAGTACTTTGTACAATAATTATATACAATGATTTAAAAAAAGATTGACAATGCCAATAAAGATCAAGAATGGATGAAGAAAGCAAATACTTGGTTCACATGGACCCCCTTAGGGTGTCTTTCTCCAGGAAAACAGTGCTAGTGCACTATGGAGCACTTACTCATGAAGCTGTGATTAAGAGCTCAAGATTCAGTTTTGTGTAACCAAGTATCTTTTACTAACATTGTCATGTATTATATCAATGTGGACATTAGCCCTGGGAAGGTGAGACAAGATAGACTTGGAAACATATGTAAGACTTGAAAGGGCAGAAACCAAGACTTTCATTGCGTGGTATTGGTCCATTACAACAAAATTTTAAATGGTATAGTTTTTGGCCAGGTAATTCCCTTTTGGGGTAGATGTCATCTCTTGAGCACAGTTAGATTTGTGACTATGCAGAATTTGCCTTTCTTTAAGAAGATAGGGCTCTGGTCTTGTGATATAACTTGACCCAATGTTATGAGAGATTGAGCACACAAAGTTCCAGGGACAATAGGCAGCTTTGGTAGGGTAGTTGAACTTGATATAATGATGTAAGTAAAGTAAATGCTTAAACTGATCTTTTCTAATTTGGAGCTCTTATTTTTTATTAAGCAATGGTCTCTTGGGTTGCATTATGTTTTGGCAACTTCTTTATTTTAGAACCAGTTAAACTTCCTGTGCCATCAGCTGAGTTTGCAGTGTTGACAAGGCAGCACACAGCAATGATTATGTTTTGTCCATGTCAAAACCACCAAGTGAAAAATGAAAGTACCAGTCAACCAGATGTTTTGTCTGCACCATGTGAAACTATCAGTTAGACTAAACTGGCTCTCTTCATCCCTTTCATTCTCTTACTAAAGTGTACAGAAAGCCCTAATCAATGGGTAGACCAGTTTTTTGTTGTTGATGATGGCAAAGAGATGAAATTATGCTATTTATAGAAGCTTTCAGTTTTAATCTAAGACGCTGTTTGCATTGTATCTTTTTTATTATATAAGATATCTGAATTGTCCTCAAGAAGCCTGGTGCTCCATATGATTCATCATATTAAATAGATCTTGTAATATCTATCTTTCCCAGATTTTATTTTCTTTATACATGTTAGAATATATTCATTATCTTAGGGAAGAAATTTTATCCTTATATTCAAGACCCTCAATATAACTATCCTTGTGTTTTATATATTTGACACTAGGCTTTGCTTAGTTTTGGGACTACTGATAATTTCAGATAGAAAATCTTTATTGTAGGTGATTTTCTATGCACTAAAGGATGCTTAACAACATCCCCGGTTTCTTACTATTTTCTTTCATATTATGCTCTGTTCTTTTTGTATGTTGTGGTTCTTCCTTTTGAATAAGCATTGCCCCACCTTAGGAAGTTGGGTGGATAATATGCCACCCCTTCTCCCAAGTGCCTAGGAGGGAGAGCGGAAGAGAAGCAGAGACAAAGCAAAGAAGGGGAAAGGTAAGGACTGTGGACCTTAAGTGTACATCATTTATTCCTGTGTATTAATGGGGAAGGGACTATTTGTTATGCATTATGTCACATATAAAGCAAGCATAATTTTTTAACATATGTGCCAAGAGTACGGTGAGCTAGATTTTATCGTTTAGTCATCAAAATCACATACAGTGTGTACTGTTATTTCTATATTATAGAGTAGGAAATTGAGGCCTTGGAGGCTTCACTCGCATATCACAATGCACGGAGTCAAGAGGAGAATCAGGACCTACGGTGAGACACACAGTCCCTGGATTCTGTTTTCCACAATGGTTAAAGCTGTAATAATTTAGCTGTCAGCCTTGGGGCAGTTCACTTGGGCTCATCTTCCTGTTATTGAAAGATGGCTCACCTGGGACAAAAAGCCAATGGAATTTCCACGGTCTGTGAGCATTTCCATTCCAGAGCTCTCACTCGCCTTTAATGAGTTTCTCAGACCTTCCTCACCATTCGAAGCTTCCAGGACTGAGCTCAGCCCAAACATGAAGCTTTTGGGAATGAATTAGGAAAGTCTATTCAGTTGTTTTTGTGGAAGGAAAAAATGATACCTAGTACCTTGTTTAATTTCCCCCCAAATTAAGCAGTATTGGAGCTTCCAAGGTTGCATGTGGCCAGACATTTATGTCAATGTTCAGAGTAAGTCTGAAAGGGATGGACATACACTTAGAAATCTTTCCTTTCCAAGTAGAACACTGGGTTTGAAGGCCAGCGATCCTTAGGTGGCTGGCAAACTACAAGCAAAGCAAAGTTCATCAGCTGTGACAACATTGGGTTCTTATTTGGACTTTCCCATTCGCTGTTTCTTCACCCATCTGGCACACTGCATCTTTTCTGGGCTTGCTATTCAGTGCAAAAAATTCACTTATTTCTGAGTTTAGACAAATCACCCAACTAGGAGTTCATCCATATATATGTTCAAATGTCTTTTAAACAGGGTACTAGGGATGTTATGCATAATGTTTCATTTATTTAACCCCAGACTCTGCAAGGTGGGTGTTATCATTACTGATTTAAATAAAGGGAACTCCAAATATGTCTGCATAAGGATCCTGGACAGTAGTATAAGCACTGATGCTGAGCCCATGAGCTAGTCTATGAAGTCTTTCCTATTGTAAAGCCCTCCATCCTGACAATAAGCCAGATCTTGGAAAGCTGAGTTGTTTATGTTACATAAGAAAAGTTTGAAGGAGTTGGGTGTGTTACACATGGAGAAGAAGTTACCAGGTATTTGATCAAGTTCTTAGGGGAAAGGAAGGAATGAGGACTGAGGATTCCTGAATGGTGAACGATATGTGAAAAGAGATTACTCTTAACTAAACAAAGAAATTAAGGAGGGCACACACACACACACACACACACACACACACACACACACACACACCCTCTGCTTATGGCTTTGAAGAATCAATGTTGTTAAAATGACCATACTGCTCAAAGTGATTTATAGATTCCATGAGGTAACTTTATTATCAATGATATTCTTTGTACTATGTGAAAAGAAGTCACCCTAAAATTAGTATAAAACTGTGCTGTAGGACAATGGCCTTTTATCCTGTCTCTTGTATTATTTTTAATAAAATGCTAATTGGCCAGTAGCCAAGCAGGAAATAGAGGTGGGGCGATCCAAATAGGAGAATACTGGGGAGAGAAAAGGTCAGTCTGTAGCCGTCACCCAGCTATAGAGGAAGCAAGATGAGAATGCCTCGCTGATGAAAGGTACCAAACCATGTCCCTTACAGAAAATAGTACTAAGCCACGTGGCTAACATAGACAAGAATTATGGTTTGAGATGTAAGAATTAATTAGTAAGAAGCCTGAGCTAATAGGCCAACTAGGTTATGATTAACGCAGACCTCTGTGTCTTTCTTTGGGACTGAATGACTGCAGGACTGAGCAGGACAGACACCTAGGTCAACAAAACCGTGAAACAGGCAAAGAAGTCTCAAGAAAAATGAATACTGAGAGAATTAAAACAGAAACATGATCACCATACTGACCGATAGACTACATCACAGAGTTTAGATGGAAATTCATGTATCTGCAGTCAAGTGACTTTTCACAAAGGCAAAAAAAGCACCCGTGGGCCTGGACTGTCTTTTTAATAAATGATTCTGTGAACATTGAATAGTTATGTACAAATAATGCAGCCAAATCCTGTTCTCTCCCATTATTAAAACAACAAAGGAAAATCTCTCAGAATGGATTAATGGCTTCTAATGTGACATGAAACTAGGAAATTACTAGAAGGAAACACAGGATAAATGTGGCTAGACTTTGGAATGGGTAAATTTATTTTTATTTGCTTGCTTTTGCTTTCTTTTTGGCAAGACCTCCAAAGCTTAGGTAATAAAAATAAAAATAAATAGGGTTTCATCAAAGTGAAGAACAGAATGAAGATGAAAGCCACATAATTTACAAACTGTGTATCTGAAAATGGACTAATATCCAAACATGAAGGGAACAATAACCAAAAACCAGAATGGAGAGAAACAAATAACCAGATGCATACGCAACAGGACTAAAAAGATATTTTTCAAAAGAAGATACTAAAATGACAAAAACAAAAACACAGGCCAAGATCAGCTATGTATGACCTGGGACATGCTAATCAGTGCTACTGTTATCTTTCTCTAATCCCAGGAGGAATGTGTAGCATCAAAAAGGTTAACAAGATGTGGAGAAGAAGAACACCATCATACTGGTTATGGTCATTTAAACTTATGTAGCCACATGGGAAACAGAATAGTGATCCTTTAAGAAATACAGAGTAGAAGTCCCCTGCAATTTGGCAATTTTGCTACTGGCAAAAACCCAAAGAAAATGAATTCCAAATGTTGGAAAGTCATCTCAGCTTTAATGCTTACTGCAGCACTATTCACAATAGATAAAAAATGGGAGGGGGAAATCTAAGTGTTCATCATTGACAAATGGATAAAGAAAATGTGGGCCACATACATCACGGAACTGTATTCAACTACAAAATAATTAGACCTCTGTCTTGTTATTTGCCTCAGCATGGAAGGAACATAAGATCAATGCATCACGTACAAGCTGAGAACGGAACAACTAATTCCACATGGTTCACTCACAAAAAGAAAGCCGATCTCAGAAGTGAGAGAGGTGGTTTCATGTAGAGGAGGAGTTCTGGGCAAAGGTTGACCAGTTGTTGCTAATTGAGAGAGTTACATAGGATTAAGAAGTTCTCTGTGTGCACATGGTTAGGTGTGTATGGTGTCCACTTCAAAAAGCTAGAAGAAAGTATTCTGAATGTTTTTACTTGGCAAAAAGAATATATATTAAAGGAGATATATATATCTTTAATGTGATTTAAATGCTAAATAATATATATGTGTATAAAACATCACATATCATACCATGTCTCATAAGTATATATAATTTTTGTATTTATATTTTTCAATAAAAATACTTTTATAGTAAAAGTGCAAAATATTCCCTTAGGAGCTGAGCTTTCTAATGAGTGAGTGAGTCTACTTGCCCAGAGAAAATTGTCTTCTAAGTTGAACTCCTGTGCTATAGTTATGTGGCAGGCTGAGCTACCCAGAGAGGGACAGGGCACCAAGGACAGGGTGTGCTGGCCACCTGGGTCTGTGACTGTGTGTCTTACTTCTCCCTATTAGGAATTATTTTATATGACTTAGAATGAATTTCTTCATATCTAGGCCTCAGGTTCTCCATTTGTTATTATTTCTGGCTTCTTAGTAAGAAGTGTAATTACTACAATTTCTATTCTCTCTCTCTCTCTCTCTCTCTCTCTCTCTCTCTCTCTCTCTTTCTCTCTCTCTCTCTCTCTCTCTCTCCATCTTTCTCCAGAAGTATGGTTTTCTTTTGCTATTTGTGCCTGTCACAGGCAATCGCAATGCTTGCATTCTATTACACTCCCAGGTTGACTAACTCAATACTGAAAACTTTTACTAACTTATTACATTCTTATTTTAATCCAATATATGTTTTGTTTATCTCCTTGTACTACTGAACAAAAGCCAGGAACTCCTGAGTTCTAATTTGAAGATGTACTAGTCATTTTAGGAATGTGTTTCTGCTAGGATGTAGAGTGGGCCTGATCAGCAGAGGCCACTAGCCAGTGATGAGGCAGCATTGCTGCAGATCACAGAGTCAAAATGGCTGGGCAGGCTTTGGAGATCTCCTATATGGGTAGCAGATCACTATATAACAAACCCTTGGAAAGAGCTACTATGTGGACTGCTGGTGTTTAACGTGGGTGGCATGTTTAGAATGGCACTCCTGGCAAATGCTGAATAGAATATAATGAGAATTTCTTCTTATTAATTATTATCTGAGTGTAGCACAAAGAGTGTACAGTGTTGGGTGCTCAGTAAACATTTGCTAAGTGAATATGGAAATGAATTAATAGCTTTTTTATAAATAGTCTTCTCTCAACAATTTAAAGTCAAAAGTGGCATTGGGTGTTTTGGTAATGGTAAGATTTTTACAGAGGAAATGGGAAAACCCTCTAAGGGCTGGCAGCCTACTAAAGTTGTGTCACTACTGTGGGCTGTCTGTTCAGATCTTGTACTGTGCTTCTTTTTCTGTGGTAAAACTCTTGGAAATTAGAGGGTTTGTGGAAAATGTGATTGTGGAATAAGCATTTATCATAGTATGGCCTTTGCCAGTTTCTAAGCCTGAATGGGTTTTTGTTTTAGCCAAACAGTCAAAAATTGTGCTATTTTGAAACTGTTTCAAGTCACCCAAATGCCTTTAATTTAGAAAAGAAATATGTTTCTCAACTCCTTGTATTTGTAGTTAAATATACACACGTATTAGCTTTCACTGGACCAGACTGTATGCCCTTGTGTTCAGCAGAGTACAGGTTTAAACCTTTTTATCAGCTTATGTTAGAGAGACCACATCTGTCCCTGTCCCGATTTAGCCAAACTATGGACTCTTTCCTTGAAACCCAGCTGAAGGGCAAGTGAATAGAAATTGCCAGTTTACAGAACTGCTGGACTTCCTCCTAATGCAAGAAGTCTACAAAGTTTCATGCTAATGCCTCTAGGCCTTCACTGGAAACCACTGCCATCAGTGCCGAAACAGGGACGCACTGGTCCAGGTCCTCCCAGTGAAGATCACTGCCATCAGAGCCAAAATAGAGATGTATTCGTTCAGGTTCTTCCAGTGATGACCACTGTTATCAAAGCTGAATCAGGGATGCACTGGTCCAGGTCCTCCCAGTAAAGACCATTGCCATCAAAGCCAAAACAAGGATACACTGGTCCAGGTCCTCCCAGCGAAGGCCACTGCCATCAGAGCCAAAATGAGGCTGAATTGGTTCACTCAAGCATCAGGGCTGGGGGCCAGAAGGACTGCCAGGCTGTGAGGTGCAGGAAATTCCACCATCGTAATCTAAAGTTGAATATAGGGATTCATGTTGTCACCATAATTCTTGCCATATTGAGTGCCTATGAGGATTGCCACCTCAGCTGAGACATGGATTCAGGTTTGAGGGTCTAAAAGTTGGACTTTTCTAGGGCAGACAGGAAATTATGTTTCTTATTCTTGCTCTTTTGTTGTCATTATTGCCATGCTTGTGGTTTCCTTCTCTTAGCCCCCCACTTCCTAGGATGCTGCATTTCTTCTACGTGTGTCACCATGCTCAAGGCATAGAGCAAAAGCATCTGGAAATAGAGGGCAAACCAATTTTCCAATTGCTATTTTCTATTGTTCATTCATTCTCTTGAGCAAAACAGGGCAGGAATGTTTGTGGTGTAAACACATGTATGAGAACTTCTCTCATGAGCTTGGGCACAAAACATCTTTGGATTCTGAGAAATGTTCTTAAAATGAGGAGGGAAGGACTGGTTCGTAGAAAACACATAGATCAGTGGCTTTCAACCTTCCTAGTTCTGTGCCCATTTAGTAAAGTTCCTCATTCTGTGGTGACTTCCAACCACAAAATTAATTTAGTTGCTACTTCATAACTGTAATTTTACTACTGTTATGAATCTTAATGTAAGTATCTATTTTTTCCAATGGCCTTTTGGAGTCACAATCCACAGGTTGAAAACCCCTGATATAGAATTTTAAAAATGTTTTCATTTAATTTGCAGAACACACGAAGTGTCTGTTCTTAAGACAAGTTTTTTATTGGTGAGAATATTGTAACTTCTGCTTGGTATAAATTGCAAACCCCCTTCATAGGCAGGCTTATCAAATCCTCACATGAACCTAAAAGAATGTGCATTCAGTGGTGGAGAAATAAGAGGCTCCAAAAAATTTCTTAATTTGCTTAGGTTTCCAAACTAACACATTATAGAGGTACAGTGTGAACCAGGCTCTACCTCTATTTCCCATAATTCTAAGGGTGAATGAATCTATAAGGCAAGAGTAGGGGAAACAAAGGCAAGGAACCTGGGAGAGGCAAGGGGAGAAAGAACTAGGGCAGGATCAAAGGGACCCTTGCCAGGAAAAATACAATTTGGAGGGAAGACAACTTGTTGCTCATGCTCTTTGTGGTTGAAACAATCATAGAATCTTATGGAGATGTCAATGGTTCACCTGACTGGCAGCAAAACTTATATTTTAAAATTTTCTTGGTCTTGGAATGAGAGTTGGGCAAAAATCAAAGCAAGAAAAGACACCCAGGACACATATTTCTTTGATAGCTAAGGGAATGAGAATTTCACAACTGGATAAAGCAAGCCACATTGACAGCCCTGTAGTAAGCAGACTTCACCTTATTAAACATAGCATTCATCTGCCTTTCTATAGAAAACTGTTGACATACAAAATACCCTTCAGTTTTTAAAAAAATACTTGAAAAATACTAATGGTTGTATATAAATCATCAAAGCAAATGTGAACTGAGTCCAAACTGAGTTCTATGCCTGTGCTGAGTTCAAAATGCAACCTTTTCAAGTCATGTTGGGATCTCAGCTACCACAGGGAGAAGCCCATGAAGTCTCTTTGCCAGTTGTATATGTATCAAAATTTGCTATGATCAAAATGTGAGAATATATATACAAGTTCTTGAAGAATACAGTCAATACAATTGAAACTGCTCCTAAGCAAATATCGACTCTTCATTCAAGACTCTTGCAGAAACAAGAAATTTATACTTCATCCATTATAAAACCAAACAGATAACCCCCAACAGACAACAAACTAACAAAACAAAAACTACTGAAAAAAATATAAAAACTATTAGACAAAAATTTGGCTTGAATTTTACTCATGTACTTATTTTGTGTATGTGTGTGTTATGTGCATGTATGTGTGTGTGCTTAGTGCATGTGCACATGCATGCATAAATGTAGGCCTATGAAGGTCAGAGGTTGATGTTGGATGTCTTTCTCATTTGCTTTCCATCTAATTTTTTGAGACAAGGTCTATTATTGATCCTGGAGATCCCTGTTTCTGCTGATTGGCTAACCAATGAGCCCTGAGCCATCACATATCTCCTTTCCTCCTACTCTAGTGCTCTGGCTACAGACAGGTTGTCAACACTCTCGACTTTTTAAATGGGTGCTGGATGCCTGAACTTAGATTCTCATGCTTATGCAGCAAGTACTGTCCCACTTATCTCTCTTCCCAGATCAGGTCTGAAGTTTTTCAATTCAGAAAATTGTACAAGCACCATTTCCACTTCACAGGCTACTCATTATATATATTTAGTATAGGATGTGAGCTAACAAGTCCTTCTGTCCAGTGTCCTGCCTGCAAAAAGAGAAAAAAATAATTTGGAGTTTATTATGCAACAGTTCTTTTGGCTGTTTTAAAAAATCGTAGTACATTTCTAGATGGCTCTGAGTTCTGGAACAAGTCACTTTAGCCCCCTCGTCACTCTGTTTCCTTATCTGAGAAATTAGTAAAACACAGGGTTTGCCTGAAAAATAATCCTGAGAAGATTATTTTAAACATATAGGGGAAAGACTTGGAATTGTGTTTGTCTTCTTTATGTTTGTTATGTTTTTCATAACTTTAAGTTGAGAACATATGTTTTTTTTATAATCAGAAAAAATAGAAACTACATCAACATAAATAACAAAGGTCATATTCTGTTGAATGTATAATTATGACAAATCTTTAATCACTGTGTTTATGTTTGTAGATAATTGTGGTTGATAATCCCCACATAGTTATACTGTAGGTCTTTAGTACCAGGGTCCTTTTCTCCATGTGTCTAGGCCATTTCTATTCTGGTTATGTCACATTGTGGCAAACCAAGAATGTTTGGTGAGGAACATACCCTTAAACAGTCTGACTTTAGATATGGTATTCCCCAAAGATCAGCCTAATGATAAAATTACTAAAATAATTTACAAAATCCATTTCTCTGTTTTGCTGGATTATTTTCACAAATATCTATATGCCATTTAGAACTAGGGCTTCTGATACTTATGATTGTTTCCTATCTTATATTAAAACATTTTGAAAGCTTGTTTACCATTTCTATTTTCTACCCAAGTAATACTTTGTATCAAGAGGACGTTAATACTTAGTTTCTGAAAATGTCCCAAGGAAGTTTGACCACATAATCATTTAGGGTGATTTTATATTGCTAATGAATTTTTTAATATATATTTTTTATTTTTTTTTGTTGAAACAATTTCCACCTCCTCCCAGCCTCCCATTCCCCCCTTCTCATCCCACTCCTCTCCCCCTAACCCCTCTCTCCACTTCTCTCCCCTTCCCCCCACTCCATTCCCCCTCCCTCTAGAGTCTGAAGAGCAGTTGGGATTCCCTGACCTGTGGGAAATCCAAGGCCCTCCCCCCTCCATCCAGGTCCAGGAAGGTGAACATCCAAACAGGCTAGGCTCCCACAAAGCCAGCTCCTGAAGTAGGATCGAAACCTAGTGCCATTGTCCTTGGCTTCTCATCAGCCTTCATTGTCCGCCATGTTCAGAGAGTCCGGTTTCATCCCATGCTTATTTAGTCCCAGTCCAGCTGGCCTTGGTGAGCTCCCAATAGATCAGCCCCACTGTCACAGTGGGTGGGTGCACCCCTTGTGGTCCTGACTTCCTTGCTCATGTTCTCCCTCCTTCTGCTCCTCATTTGAACCTTGGGAGCTCAGTCCGGTGCTCCAATGTGGGTCTCTGTCACTGTCTCCATCCAGACGAAGGTTCTAAGGTGATATGCAAGATATTCATCAGTATAGGATAGGGTCATTTCAGGTCATTTCAGGAAACTAAATAAGAAGGTGAACCCAAAGAAAAACATATAGTCAGTCATCCGCCTGGATATGGGAAGTAGACAAGATTACCGGGCAAAAACTGGGAACGTGGGGGTGGGGGGATGGGGGTAAGGGGAAATGGGGTGAGAAAAGAGAGAAGGGGAGGGGGGGAGCTTGGGGGAATGGGATGATTGGGATATAGGAAGGGTGGATACGGGAGCAGAGAAATATATATCCTAATTAAGGGAACCATCTTAGGTTGGCAAGAGACTTGATTCTAGAGGGGCTCGCAGGTGTCCAGGGAGATATCCCCAGCTAGTACCTTGGGCAACTGAGGAGAGGGAACCTGAATTGCTAATGAATTTTATGGATGTCTTCATGAGTTATTACAAGTTTGTAATCTTAGGTTTAAAGCTTCTATCTTAAAGTATTGTGCCCATTTCCTTAGCGGGTTGTAAATACGAATTTAAAAGGCAATGTGCAGCACATGAACGGTTGGACAGCTTCTTGGTACCACCACACAAAGTGCCCTATGACTTCTGACGACCATGATTGCTTCTATCAGCCTGGTTTGGTCATTAAAAGAGATGAGCACATTTTATCTTTCATTGTGAGACCCCCAAATATGTAGATCCTGCAAAATGCTTCAAAATAGAATTTGGAACTGTTCAAGAGGTCAGATCAAAGGAGCGAGACACAGTGGTACTAGATAATACATCTTACACACAAAAAGGTTATCAATGAATAATTCAATACACAGAGGATCTAAGCTTCTTTTGACATCCAGATAGCATCAGCAATTTTACCCGTTAAGGAAATCATTTGGAGTAGATAGCTGTGGGATCATACTTGATCATATATCTATTTACATAACCATCAATCTAAGGCAACAGCATGCTTGGATATTTAAGATCACACATTTTTACTTGGGGAAGAACCTAGGATTTCAGTGCAATGGAAATTCCTGAAAGAATAGTAAAACCCTCAGGTACTATTTGAAGTGTTTGCAATGTATTATAATTTTCCATGAAGTGTATTATTTCTTGTTATGGTTTAGATCTAAACTAGTCACCGAAGTGTCACTTGTTAAGTGCTTCATCTGTAATAAGACTCATCAGAGATAGACTGCAAAAGTGAGTGATCCTAAGGAGTTTGACATAGTTATTAGATTAAACTTTTGATAGGTTTATATAACTTGAGGGCTTAGAACATGAAGAAAATTTGGAATTAAATAAAAACATTAATGAGATCTAGGTAAAGATTGGGATATGTGATCAGTTGGGTCTTGATCTCATATACAGTCCCACCCCCTTTCCTTGCTATTTTTGGAGGGGAGAGGAGAGTTGTAGCCATCATGAGGAAAGAAACCTTGTTTAATCACCCCCCTCTGCCACTGTACTGTGCCTTACCTAGTGCCCAGTAAGAGAGTCTAAGGATCATGGACTGATACTTGTAAAAACATAATCCTTCTACTTTTAAGTGGGTTTCAGTGTGCAATATGACTAACTTGACTGTTTAATTGTACAAAATCCCTCACATAGTTTGCTGTTGCAATGAGAAGGAATAACTTACTTCTTAGTGTTGGCCCTTACTAATAATACTGACTTTTCAAAAATGTTAGCTATTCTTTTTACTGTGTCTAATAATAGCTAAAATAACAATGTGATTGCTATCCATTTTAAGTAACACCCCAAAAGATGTTTGTTTGATGAAGTCCAAGGTTTTCTAATTTTTAAGAATTACCCACAGCTTAAATCTGTACCTGGTACAGAATAAGTAGTCAGCAAACACAGGCAGTAAACAAACAAAAATCCTAATTGTATGGATGTGTTCGTGAGTGGATTTCTCAGGGAAGAGAGTATGTGATTTATTTCACATTCTCAAAACATTTCTTTGTCTAAGAAGTAAAATCCTATTGCTTTGAGTGAATATTATCACTGTGTGAGTATTAAGTCTAATGTTTAGTGACAAAGTAGGGAGGAAAGGTCTCAGTGGGCCTGGGTCCCTGCCATAAAAAGGTGACAAGTGGTGTCATCTCCTGGGCTCTCTGTTGAGGACTATTCCCACCATCTCCTCTTACCTGCAAATTCCCTTCTGCTCTCTGGATCACCTCCACAAGACACTGGGGATCACACAATGCTTATCGAGCCATGAATTGAACATTTTCCATTTTGGTTTTGTCAGAATAAAGAATATTAGGCTGAAAAGAATCTCACCCACAATCTATTTCAGTGTTCAGATCTGTAGCAATGTGTCACATGCCTCTTCCTGCACCCACCAGAATGTTGGACAGCAAGCTCCTGTGCCTACTGCATTCTTCTTAACATGATCTGGTGCAGCCACAACCAACTGATTGAAATTGGTGTGCAGGAGGAAAGCAGTTTTCTAGCCTCATCACATTCCAATATCCTATTACCTCTGGTGAAGTCAATAAGATGGCGTTGGATTTGTCTGTGTGCTGGGATAGCTGAGTGCTTTGGAGTGATATGTCATTTTGGGTCAGGAAGCCGCGTAACTTTACATACATTGAAGGACCAAATATCATACTTGTTCTGATTTTCTTTCCCTCATTCTTTTCAGAATAAAGAAGGAAGCCCTTTAAGGTACTCATTTAATTTTCCCTGAACACAAATCTACACAGTCAATATATACTACTCTGTGTGAACAGAAGCATGTGAACTCTTGTGTACCTTGTGTGTGGATGTACGTGTAAAGAAAGCATATTTAAGGCGGTGATGAGTATTGAGCCAGGATAATTGAAATGAAATCCATTTTCACATTTTGAGCCATTTAATTTAAGAGCACAGAACTAGTTTTCAAGTTGTTAAGCATCACTAACCCAGAAAGTATGTAATGCTGCCTCTCTAGACTGAGAGTACAGGAGGTGGAGGTTTTCGGACACTTCCAGTCTTAAAGTGGAGAAATGTAAAATTTCCCAGGAGAAGAGTAGAAATCAAATCTACAATTCTGATAGAGGCTAGGTTCTTTTCTCCCTAGCTGGGATGATGTCTGTGAGCAGGGAGGGTAAGATGATCCACAATACACTATCCTCCTGTATTTCATCTTCATCATGTAGTCTGGTAAACTGGCTTCACTCTGCCTTCTCTCTCCTTTGCCCTGGTCCCTCTTTGAAATATGGAGATTAAAGATAAAAATTAGAAAGTAAGGCAGTATTATATGAAAACATATTTATTGACTGAATAATAAAACTTAGGTTAAGGGGTTTCTAGAATTAGACTTTCCCCTTGAAATATAAGTTTCCAAAAAGCAAAAAAAAAAAAAAAAAAAAGCAATACTTCCCGATCCCCAAAAGAAAGAATATACTGGAAGCCTAAATCATAGACAGTGAGGGGTGTATTCCAGCAGTCTGTTTCTTTGATGGTACAGCGAAACACGCAGCAGATCCACATCGTGTGTGGGCAACCGCCCCAAAGCTTTGCTGTCTCAAATGCTGCATCTTCAATTTACACAATCCCACAGGGGAACCTTGAGCATTTTGCTGCTGGCGATTTGCGTGTCAGCTCTCAATAAGACTCTTACAACAAAACAAAACAACTCAGAACGTGGTAAATAAATAAGAGCCAGAGGAAACTCAAGCAACTTCCTAGGCTGGCAAACGTGTCACAGACCTGGAAGCTCATCTGAAAAGCAGGCAGCTCTGCCTTTAGAGACCAAAGAGAAGGCTGAAGAAGCAGTGTAGCTATCCACCAGTCAGCGCCCCCCCCCCCCGCCCCTCCCTCCGCCTCCCTTCAATGTGTCCACACAACCGTCAGGATGAGGAAGGTTAATCAGTCCTCCCACATAAAATACATCCTTTAGATGGGGTTGAAAGAAATGATTCTGTAGAGCTATGAAGCCCTTCAAGAAAGCCCCAGGGATTATTTTGAAACTTTTTTTAAACCGGTGAAAAATCTTCAGTAATAACATAAATAATGCACAAAACTAAACCAAAATCAGAATGACTCAACTCTTAAAGTTTTCTTTTTTTGAAAAGACAACTTCAGACGCTTGCTGAAAGTGCAAATCTGGGTAAAATAAAAGTTACAATGGAAAAGTTAGCCCGTCCTCTGTCCCCCACCCTCCAGATAGTCGCTTTTCAGTCGACCTAGCCGGGTCCCATGGCTCCTGATGGTGAGTGCCAGCAGCTCATATTTGTCTCTGAGCCCTACTGAGATGTCCAGTGTCTCCTTCAGCAAGGACCTGGTGTGGACCAGCATCCCCAGGAAGTCCTCGTTGAGTCTGCTTTCCTGCCGGCTATCCTGCTCCTGGCCCTGCTTGAACTTGCTTTCCAGTTCAGTGAGGGACTTGTCAGAGTTGGAATAGGCATCCCCAATCTGGTGGGACTCCCGCCTCAGGTACTTGCCATAGCTCTCTTCCCCATCCAGGTCGTAGGAGATGCTTTTGCTGATGCCCTCCAGGACGCGCCCGGCATCCTCCACCTGGCGGCCCAGTACTGTGAACTCCTCTCGAAGGGTGAGGCTCAGCAAGCTACTGGCTTGGCCCCCTTCCCCCTGGGAGCAGCGCCGACGATCACTCACCCTGAAGAGCAGCTGGCATTTCTCTGGATCATCATTCTCCTCGTAGTCTCCATCAGGCACGAAGTAATGATGCAGAGTCCCGTTAGACATTTCTGGGTACAGGGGACCATCAAAGTAGCCTCGACACAGGTGGCAGAAGAAACCCATCCAGATCAACTTCGGGAACATCATTCTGGATGTTTGGGAGAAGAGTTTTAGTTCAGGAACAAGGAAAGGGGTCCCCTCTGGGAGTCAGTGGCTCCCGGTGATTGCGCCCTCCTCAGGGTCAGCCCTCTTGCTGCTCTCTGATCCCGGTTCCCCCGCAGGCTTCATGTGGCTCTGCACAGCAGCGGAGGCAGCTTTTTGCACCGGCTCCTCTTGGTCCCTGATCCTCTTTCTGCTGGACTGCTGGACTTCAGCCTTGGCTTTCCGGCAGGATACCCCTTCCCAGCGAGTGGGGACTTGCTGCTCCGGGCCCTGGCTCTGCGGCCACCTTTGGAGTTCCCTCTGGCTCCAGGGAGATGGAGCTAGTAGCTAAGAGAAGCTGCTCCTGCGTTCTGCTGCTATTTCAACCCTTGGACTGGGTGGGAATACAGAGAGCGTTCCCTTTGGCTAAAGATATCCTGAGGATTGCAGGGCTCTCAAATTACAGCTCATTTCGTCACTTGGAAGTCAGGGAACAAGTTTGGAAAGAAAGCTCTCACCAGGTCCCCCATTAAAGGTACAGGATATCTTTTCCAAGATCGGAAGAGGAGACACTGTACAATAGGACTTGGCTTGAATGGGGGTACTAGAGGATGGATATAAACAAAAAATCCAACTGATTAGTATGTTTAGGCAAGAGGTGATTGCTTTAGACATTTAATTACCAGGTAAGATATATTTGTACTCACTTTCAAAACGTTTTTTTTTTGAGCACGAAATTCTAAGTATCAGAAATAGCAATTTTGTTCACAAATGACTTAAAGTTTACTTTTAAAAACGAATACTTCAAAAACAGCATAGTCCATAGTTGCTAATTCAAATAAAGAAATTAGAAGTTTTCAGTTAAATCAATAAAAGGACAACTGAGACATCAGTGCAATCTATTAAACAAAATCCTACTGAGCCTTACTGAGTCCTTTATCTAGTATTTGACTGCTGGGGGCTCCTGTCAGAGACTTACAAAGCTTGTATTTTTATCCATAGGTAGAATGTTAAACAAATTGCTACTGTATTATAGATTGTAGTTCCATCATTAAGGTAAAGGTTTTAAAATTAAGTTAAAAAACTCATTTTCTTGAAAGAGAATAATTTACTGTAATTAATTCATGCATTCTACCATACCACAACTGGTTTAAAGAGGTAACTCAGATATTTGTCCAGCTCCCAGCTCTATAGCATGCCCATTAACATATATGTTCAGAACACCATGTTCCATGGCCATTACAAAGCAATAGGACTCCTAATAGTGTTTAAGTTGTGGGTTCACGCTTTGTATTTTCTCTATCAAGTTCCTTTCTCTTTTTAATATTTACATAACTTGTCCATCACAGCCAATTTCTTCAACTTGTACTTCTTGATTGAACTAATCCCTTTGTAAGTCTGCACTATTCTCTCATCACCTGGAAACACTTACGGAGCTTGTCTCTCTGATTCTTCAGCTTTGGGAACACCAGCAGGTGAGTGAACTTGTAGATGGTGAGGCTGCTGTTGCTACAGAGCTTCAGGAACTTACCTAGGTGGGTGCAGCTCTCTCTGAAGGACCCTGGCACACATTAGGACCATGTGGGACTTGGGATTTCAGCAATTTTTGGTTTTTTATTTGTGAATTGATTGTTAAATAGCCATTTGATAAGTCATCCATTTGTTTAAATAGTTATTATACATCAAATTCCACTTCCAGTATTGCAAACATATCAAGGAACAAAACTGGAAACAAATCATTACTTTCCTAGAGATTTTAATTTTCGAAGTGCAGAGAGAATTAAAGTAAAATAAATACACTTCCGTTGTATATTGGATAATTTCAGGATTGTGGAGAAAAGAAACAGGAAATAGGTGGAAAATGGAAGCAGGAAGCTTTTATTTCCAAAGCTGCTTGCTATTTCTGCCTTGCAATGTAACTTCACCCCTCACAGTGAGTGCCCACTGTTCTGTAGCATCTCCCTTGGCACCATGGCAACACGAGGGACAACTTTCATTGAGATGCACACAGCCCTGCTGTTGACAGAGCAGTCATCCCTCTCACTGTCACAGGCAATCCAAACTCCTAGACAATGAAAAGCCCAATGGAGTAACTAGTTATTTTTTTAATGTCAAATTATGCATACTTTCTTCAGTATGTTCATGATGGCCTCACACCTTCGTTTTTCTCTAGACACTTGACATAATGAAAATTCAGACCAAAGCACTGTTCCTTCATCTTTATGCCAATTAGAAGACCGAGACTCATTTTCATTCTGTCCCAGTAGAAAACTCGAACCTTCTCTAAGTTAGAGACCGGGCTCTCAAGACATAGGCTCATTCCATGTTCGTGAGACATTCCCAAATGACAGCTGATGGGTTTAAATCGCTGACTTGGCCAAAGTAAAGACTAAGGCTTTACTCAGATTCATTCCATTCCTTGCACAATTCACCCCCTCTGGTTTACAAACCAATTCAATTACGCAAAGTCACATTTAGAACTCAATACCACTTTGCTTATTATAGGGTGTGCTTGTAATTAAACATGCAGACCAAGATGTGCAATAAAATATTTCAGTCTTTCACTTCTCTTGTCAGAGTCAGGCACATAGAGATGTACAGTCAAGGATAGAAGAGATGAGTGTATTTACTTTCATTGTGTAATCATTTCGTATAAAGATAAAAATACCATGGCCTGAATTATAAAGAGCTATGTCTGTTCATGTGAGTACAGTCTTACCAAACACAAAGAAACATTCATTGACAAACATACATTTTAGATTAAATTTTTAGAGAGATATAGTTTAAAACCAAGTTTTCTTTTATTGTGCTTTGGTCCCACTACATCAGTTTTTGTTTATTGTTGGGCAGCACCCTTCACTTATGTTTCCAAGAAGAGTGACCTTTTCTAGAGCTATATGCAACTTGTTTGTATCTAACAGAAACAGCAGATGAATTTTCTGTAGTTGAATCAAAGTCTCTTACATCAGCATCGGTGCCCACAACTGGCCTCAATGGATTGATCCATAAATTAAGATTAAGATAGTGTGAGTCTTGGGATAAGCCTTTTGGATTAGGAAAATAAGGGACTCTGTGTGTCAGCTAAAGGTATACCATATGAACTACATGTCTGGGTAGTTTAGGGTCCTGTTTAGAAAAAGCACAGTATGGAGACAGACTCAAGGAAACTGTTGATGAATGGTCTCCCTACACCATACCTCATTTTTGTGATACTCACTTGGGAGACACTGCTACTTTTTTGCAGTAGTGTGCTTGGAAGTGTTTAGTAGCTGGCTAATGGGGCAGGGCTCCCATATTCTGCATTTGCTGATTTTCATAGTGTAGATATACTGATAAAAAAGAAAAAATCCTCTTTATGTCCAGCATTATTGAATGCAGAGTTGTGGAAGTGAATGTACTTGTGCACAGAAACACAGCATTTTTCTCATGCAGACACATTAGATGTAGATTAGTTCAAGAGAATAGGAAGCAGCAAAGCCATGCAACTCTACGTACGTGATGAGTTCCGCATATATGTCCCTTTTGTAACAGTTTTTAGATTACCAGCTTAAATGGTTCAGATTTTAAAAACAGTAGTATTTAACAATGTAAAATTCCTGGAAACCTAACAATCAGTTCTCAACAAGCGGTGCAAAGCCACTTCCAACTAGCTGTCTTCAGCACACCATGATCTTTTGAGGAAACACTTCATTTTTTTAAAAAAATTCATAATAGTTTTTATTGCTTAATACTTACTATGTGCCAGAGTCCATCCAGGACTAGTATGCTAGGGTCAAATCTAAGGTGACTTCTGGGAGTTTGTCTTGGAGAAGTGAAGCCAGAGATAAAGTCTAAACACAGTATAAGGACAGAGTCTTCTAGAGTAATGCTGAAGTCTATTTTCTGCTGATAGGGGAAGCATTTGAGTCTAGACAGAAGCTTGAAGACAAGTGGGAAAAGCAGACATCAAATAACTTGGACCTTAGGAAGGATCTCTGGAGTCACACAGGTAAACAAATGAATCCTGCTGTCTAGTCTTAACTATTTTACAAATTTTTTAATTCTCAGCATGCAGCATCAGCAAAATTGGCTCACCGGAAACTTATGTATCTTTTTTCATTTTAGTGTCCTTGAAAATCTGTTTTCTCAACACTATCCTGAGTGAGATAACCCAGACCCAAAAATATGAATATGGTATGTACTCACTCATTAGTGGATTCTAGCCACAAACAAAAGACAGTGAGCCCGTAGTTTGTGATCCTAGAGAAGCTAAGTAATAAGGTGAACCCAAAGAAAAACATATATAGATCCTCCTGGAAATTGGAAACAGACAAGATTGTCAGGCAAAGGTTGGGAGCATAGGGGTGGGGATGGGGAAAGGGAAAGGCAGAGAGGGGGGGAGAAGGGGAGGGTTGGGGAAAGCTTGGGTGAGTGGGGTGGTTGAGATGGAGGAAGGACGGATATGGGAGCAGGGGAGAAGATATCTTAATTAAGGGAGCCATTTTGGGGTTGGCAAGAGGCTTGTCTCTGGGGGGGTTCCCAGGAGTCCACGGGGATGACCCCAGCTAGGACCCTGGGCAGTGGAGGAGAGGGTGCCTGAACTGGCCTTGTCCAGTAGTCAGACTGATGACTATCTTGAATATCACCATAGAACCTTCATCCAGCTACAGATGGAGATAGAGACAGAGACTCACATCAGAGCACTGGACTGAGCTCCCAACGTCCAGTTGAAGAGCAGAAGGAGGGAGAATATGAGCAAGGAAGTCAGGACCATGAGGGGTTGGTCCACCCACTAAGACAGTGTGCCCTGATCTAATGGGAGATCACCAAATCCAGCTGGACTGGGACTGAACGAGCATGGGATCAAACTGGACCCTCTGAATGAGGCTGACAATTGGGGCAGACTGAGGGGCCAATGATAATGGCACCGGGATTTGTCTCTACTGCATGTACTGACTTTTGGGGACCCTAGTCCATTTGGATGCATACCTTCCTAAGTCTGAATGTAGTGGAGAGGGCCTTGGACTCCCCACAAAGCTGGGTACCTTGCCCTCTCTTAGGAATGGAGGGGGATGAAGGGGAGGGTGTGTAGGGGAGTGGGAGGGAAATGGGAGGAGCAGAGGAAGTGGAAATTTTTATTGGTATAATTTATAAAGTAATAAAAAAGAAGGCAGAAAATTAAAGAAAATCTGTTTTCTCTTAATCAGTGATTACTTTGGTGATGACAGTGGGAATTTGGGTTACACTGTGAACTTAAAACTCTTTAACTTCCCTTTTTCAAATGCTCCGAGATTCTGCCTATTCTTAATAACAGTACAACTTTTATAGAAAAGAGACTCCCATTCATGAAGTATATATTAGTTACTTATCCTGTTGCTGTACTAAAATTCCCAATGAGAATAAGCTGAGTGGATGGAAGATTTATTTTGGTTCACACTTCAAGAACAAAGTTCATTATGGTGAATATGCTGTGGGAGTAAGCGCTCAAGGGAGCTGGTCACCATGTATTTATAGCCGGTAAAGAGGGTGGGAGGGAGAAGAGAGAGAGAGAGACGTCAGTGCTCAGTTTGTCTTCTGTTTGTCTTCATTATAGAACCCTAGTCCATGCTACGGTGGTGGCTACAGTTAAAGCATGTTTTTTCATTTTAATTAACCAATGTAAATAATCCAACACAGACAAGGACAGAGACTTGTCTCCTAGGTGATACTAGATCCTATCAAGTTAGCTATATTCACTATCAGAGAGTTTAGAATGATTAGGTCACCAAACTGTACCTAGAGATCCTAGAAGGAGAAATAATTACACTCCAAATATCTAAAAATTATCAGTCTGAGATTCTGGACCATATCAAAGGGAGAGAAAGGGCAAAGGGTATTTTCTGGAAACATATGAGATAGAGGTCCTGAGGTGAGAGGAGCAAGGTTATTGAGTAGATGGGGACAATACAGATAACAGATAAACTATTAGGCACTTTGGAGATGATTTTAGTCAATTAAAAATTAGGCAGCAGCATTTATTAAGCAGTGTTTGTTTAGAGACTGTGAGAAGAATAGAGGGAGAAAATGGAAAGGAGGTGCAATGGAAATGGGACAGCTGGTGAAGGGCTTACTGTTCAGGCATGGGCACTGGGATTGATCTCTGGAACCCATATGAAAGCTAAGTATGCTAAATGCCTGTTATATTAGCAATGGAAAAGGAGAGATGAGAGGATTTCTGGGGTTCATCCTGACTTCTCTGGCTAGTCAATCAAACCCAAGAGGTAAACTTCTAACTCAGTGAGAGCCGTAGTCCCCAAAATTAGATAGAGAGTACCTGAGGAATGATGTCTGAGATTGTCCTTGGGCCTCTATGCATGGACCACACACACACACACACACACACACACACACACACACACACAGAAAAAGAAGAAGATGGAGAGACAGGGTGATAGAGAGAAATGGAAAGAGAAGAGAAAAAATTTATTACATCAACTGTTTTCTCTGACACCATTGGTTATGGATGGGAAGGAAGCCATTAGAGTCTCAAACAGGAAATGGGTATTCTAAATAATGTGAATATTTATTTCATATATTTGGTCTAGCTAGAATATACAAAGCAAAAATCTATTATTAGTCAAGGTTCTCTAGGAACATAATTGATAGAATGAATCTATATATATTAAAAAGGGAATTATTAGAGCAGTTTGCAGACTATAATCTGGCTATTCAGCAATGGCGATCTCTTGATGGAAAAGCTAAGAATCCAGTAGATATTCAGTCCATGAGGTAGATGTCTCAGCTTGTCTTCAGTTACATTGGAACCCCAAAATGTGGGTTTGGATATTAATGAAGAAACACCTCTGTAGTAGAATAGATGAACTTGTCATTGGGAGTAAAGGCAGTTAGGCAAAATCAAGAGCTTCTTCTTTCCAGGCCTGTTTATGCGGGCTGTTACCAGATGGTTT
Source organism: Chionomys nivalis (assembly GCF_950005125.1). NCBI lineage: Eukaryota > Metazoa > Chordata > Mammalia > Rodentia > Cricetidae > Chionomys > Chionomys nivalis. The sequence goes on along the minus strand of NC_080094.1, from coordinate 64,400,047 downwards.
GTTCCAGTTTTAGGGTAGGTCTTTTGACCTCAAATAAAGTGTCTTAGTTAGCATTTCTATTGCTGTGAAGGCTACCATGACCATAGCAATTCTTATAAAGAAAGAATATTTAATTGGAGTGGCTTACATTTTCTGAGGTTTAGTCCATTGTCATCATGGTGTGACATGGTGGCAGGCAGGCAGCCATGATGCTAGAGCATGAGCTGAGTGATAGTCCTTACATCTTGACTCATAGGCAACAGGAAGTGATCTAAGACACTAGGTGGTATCATGAGCATATATGAAATGTCAGAGTCTGCTTGGGCAGTGACATACTTCTTCCAACAAGATCACACCTACTCCAACAAGGCCACACCTCCTAAAGCCACTCCTTTCGAGGGCCATTTTCTTTTAAAGTACCACATTCATTCCCTGCCTCCTAAAGGCTTGGAGCAGTATCATAATGCAAAAATGCATTCAGTCCAATCTCAAAAGTCTCCATAGTATATAACAGTCTCAAACTTACTTAAAAGTCTAAATTGAAAGTCTAATTGTAAGAGTCTAAATAATTCAAAGTCTCTTCTGAGATTCATGCAATCTCTTAACTGTAATGCCCTGTAAAATCAAAATGAAAAAGGCAGATCACATATTTCCAACATATAATGTCACAGTATATACATTACTATTTCAAAATGTGTGGAAGGGAACATAGTGAGGAAATACTGGACTAAAGTAAGACCAAAAACCAACTAGACAAACTCTAAACTCTTCATTTCCATGTCTGATGTCAAAGTGTTTTTCGGGTCTCCAACTCCTTTCAACTTTGTTGACTGCAACACACTTCTCTCTCTTGGGCTGGTTTCACTCTCTGTTGGCAGTTTTTCTTGGCAGGTATTCTATAGCTCTGGCATCGCTAACATCTTGATGGCCTCCAAAGTAATCAAGCTTCAACTTCATAGCGTCACACAATGGCTTTGCTAGGCCTCCTTTCAGGGCTACCCCTGACACATACCTGACCTCAGCGCTTTCCTTAGTCACGGAGGCAAATTCTACAGCTCCCCTTTTCTATTTTTAACTCTAAACCATAAACATGTGGACAAAGTTGCCAGGTTCTACTGCTTGCTCAGACTGAGACTTGGCCCCCTTGTTCAACTATATCTTTACCAGCTTTCTGCTTTCCTTCACTGCCTGAATATTGTTGTCCTTGAAATTGCTCTGTAGACTAGGCTGGGCTCAAACTCAGAGCTCTACCATCCTCTGTCATCTGAGTGCTGGGACTAAAGGTGTGCACAAGTATACTACTCTAAGCTTTTCTTTAATTTCTTTTAACAAGTTGGAAACTTAGTTGGGTGGGATCTTGCCCTGAGATCACTACTCATTTACTCCATTTCTTAACCTGTTTATCTTCTTGAACACAGAACTTAGAACTGTCCCACTTTCCTGAGTTCCTTTCTTACACAAATATTTTCCTTGCTTAGCTTGCTCCTTTTCATTATATAACTTCATAAATAACATATATAACTATACAACATGTAAATTATAATATATAATAACATATATAACATATATAGCCATACAATAGAGTCTATACTAGGCTATTTTGAGATTTCTTCTGCCAATGGAATTAATCCAAAATCTTCACTTAGCCTCATGCAAACTTTTTGGACAAAAGCAAAAAGCATCCACATCCTTCAGCAAAATATCACAAAAACTATTTCTATGTAACATACTAAAATTGTTCTCTGAAATCTTTCAAGCCAGTCCCCACAGTCCAAATCACTCTTAACGCCACTGTTTTCCATGTTCTTACTGGTAAGGCTCATTAACATTAATCAGTGCTTAGCTTAAAGCGCTCCCCTGCTTTCCTAAACCAAACCCTTAAAGTACAAATTCCTCCAAATGAAAGCATGTTCACGCCTTTCACAGCAATATCCTAGTCCCCGATACCAACTTCTGTCTTAGTTAGGGTTTCTATTAATATGAAGAGACACCATGACTATAGCAACTCTTATAAAGGAAGAGCATTTAAATGGGTTGACTTACATTTTAAGAAGTTTAGTTTATTATCATGGTACAATATGTTGGCATAAAGACACACATAGAACATGAGCTCAGAGTCCTTACATCTTGTCTCACAGGCACCAAGAAGTTGTCTGAGATATTGAGCAGTAACTTGAGCATATATGAGACCTCAAAGTCTACCTCCACAATGATACAACAAGACAACACCCACTCCAAGGCCACACCTCCCAATAGTGCCACTCCATTTAGGGGCCATTTTCTTTGAAATCACCACATGATCCAATCAAGAAAATCCTTCACAAGTGTGTCCAGTGGCTTGGGTTTTTAACTTGAAAATTAACTAAGGCTGATTCCAGATGTAGTCAAGCATGATTAAACAAAGATTAGCCAGCATGGCCTGTAGATACTTTCTTTACGATTATGACCACATTCAGGGTCTCTAATCTCTTCACTATTTCACTCATGATCACAGAACTTGTGAAATCCTAGAGAAGAGGAGCTATAAAGATGAGACTCTGAGACACTTAGAAGAGTCAAGAGGAAAGGAAAGACCCTGTGGTAGGGGAGGCAAAAAGACTTTAATTCAACTCAGCTGATGGCAATTCTGAGGACAAAGGTACAATATGTAATACATGTAAGAGGTGAGAAGAGAGAAGGCCATTAAACTTCAATGATGAGAGGCAGTCCTGTGTTTATTCCATACTTAAACAGTTCTAGACAATGTCAGCTACACATATCAGAAGGATTTATTCGCTTGGGAAGAATCCTCCTCCTTGATTTAGATTCTTCATTGACTTCCTATATTCTTATAAGGAAATTAAAATTTTTAGTTGGCTACTAAGCTTTGAATTGGCTGGTTTCTAGCTTTCAAAGTCTTTATTCCAGCACTTCTTCCTACCCTTATAAGCAAAAAGTATGGATCATCTCAAAATCTTCATTCAATGAGCAGATCTCTTTGGCCAGGACTTTCTTTCTCAAGTTCTTTCCAGACAGATACTAATCCTCTTTTTCCTTAACTGAAATACATTTCTTCTGAAGGCCCTTGATTATTATTTAGATACTAATTAGTTTTCTCCATCATTTCTTATATAGTTCATGTATGCTTTTTTTGTCTTGGCACTTACCATTATTTATCATTGTGCTTTGATTTTTGTGTTAATTTGCCTTGGGTTTTCCCCTCCAGTGACAGAGTTAAAGACTTAAACCTCCAAAGACAAAAGTTATACACTCTTACCTTTCCCTCCATTGTAGGGTTTCTACTGGATCATTGGAATTGTTCAATGGTGAATGTGTGCCACCATCTTAGGTAAAGTCAATTATTTTCTGTTTAATATTTCAGTGGGACTGTGTGTGTGTGTGTGTGTAAACAGATGACAGGTAATATGTGTCCTATCTTATTCTTTTGAGAAAGAGTATCTTGTTGAACTTGGAGCTCTACTGGGAGTTAATATGCCTAAGCAAATTTTCTATCTTCACCTCTCAGTCTGGGGGTGACAGGTGTGTGTGTCCAGATCCAGCATTTTAAGTGGGTGCTGGGGATTCAAAGTTGAATCTTCATGCTCATACAACAAGTGTCTTACCCACTGAGCTGTCTCTCTATACTCATCTTTTATCGTATGTATTGCACTGTTTTGGATTCATTTATTAATTTGTATACCTCCTCTATTAGACTGTGAGTTTTTCAACATTTCCTTTCGTATTCCTTGTGATTAACACACAGTTAGGGCCAAATGCTTGTTATTTGTTGTGATAGCTGAACTGTGGAATTTGAAAAATTTTATTATTTAATAAAGGTTAGATAGTCTATCAGAGTTCACATTTTTCCCTGACCATCAGTCAATGTGTGATGTTTTCATGAGGAATCTGAATGAACTTGGCAGGAAAGAAGAAGGAGGAACACTGAGGATTCCAGGAACCAGATGTGCAGCAGGGAAAGAGTGCCACTCAGAAATAGATTGCTATCCTAAGTAAACTGTGGCTCAGTCTCTGCATAGGGTCATGTGAGACTGTGGTTTGTAAACTGGGGAAGAAACAGATTATATGGTAGGGTAATTTTCTATTTTCCTGATGAAGATTTTTCTTTGTTTCCTGTTGTTTGAAGTGCATATTCTAACTTACCATCCAGTCAAATTTGCAGAAGGATTATTCCTTTTTTCTTCCTACTTTGTGATTGTTTTATTTCTTTCTTGTCTTGGTCTGATCAGGCTGGGATAAGAGATAATTGAAGATCTTTCTCCATGACAAAAAGTTTGCTCCTAGGATATACTCTGGAGAAATGAGCAGAAACGCAGAAAAATGTTAAGTGAAGATATTTATTGTTGCATTTTTCTTGGACTAGCAACCTGGAAACAAGCTATATCCTACTAATAGAAACAAACAGAAATGCTAAATTCATCCCACATACTTTGCTCATAGTCTTTTTTCATGAAATGGAGCAGGGTTCCTTCTATGCACGGACTACTATAGCTACAGGCAGCAGCTATATCTATAGCCTGGTGTGTATTGTCTGTAGTGTCCACAGTAATGTGTAGTACAAATTTTGAGAAGAAAAGAGAAATAAAGAAAGGGAATTAGAACAGAAAGAATTGCAGTCTGAAAGCAGTCCTTTTGGAGAGCTGCCTCCACAGGATGGGTCTCTGACCCCTGAAGCCTGGTTCTGCACAGTGCAGACACTCATTTGCATTGTCTACTGAACCACTCTGCTGTATATCAAAGGAAACTGTCCTTTGGATTCAGGAGCTTCTAGAAGGTTCATTCCATTGTCAAATAAGATCAGCATGTTTCATTACTATGGATTTGTGCTTAAGTTTCTAGACTTCCATGGGCTATTTTTTATTGCTAGCCTCAGGAACTGGATTGGGGAGCAAAGCGAGGAGAGAAGCAACTTATATATTATAACTATTTTGTAGTATGTGAGGCTGTAAGAGGCAAGTAGGAAGCTAAACAGAAATCCTGAAAGTCAGCAATTATAACCAGTTCTAAGTAGTTCTGAATAACTGAGTTTAAAAGGTTTTTCTTTCTCAGTTCCAGGTCATTTGAATATTTATTGGAACAATTACTTCTTCCACAAATGTTACCTCACACAATCAATTAAATGAAAGAGGTCTCTGGAATAGATTTCTAACCTGGTTTGGTACCTATGGATGAGAAAAGGAACTTAAAAATGCACATAGAAAGATAGTTATCATATTTTTGCTGTCATTCCTTTTAGTAACATATGCAGCTTTGCTTCAGAGCTAGCTAAACAAAGACTGAGAATGTGTGACTGCCCACACAGTAATGTTACTATAAAGTGAAACAAAAGGTGTATGTTTAGTTTACCATTTCCAAAGATAAAAAATAATGGTAACAATTTTAATTGAAAAAAAAAAAGAAAAGAAAATAGAACAAGCTTTTTTGGTCCAGAAGTTAACCATAGCAAACTATCCTCTGACATGTTTTTTAAGCTATGAAAAATAATGTTCAAATTCTTTTAATGTTTAAAAATAGAGACTATGCTACCCAGGTGGTCTCCAAGTAACCAAGTAACAGATGATGTTTATAAAGACTCAGTCTTATAAAAGATAGAGAACTCCTTTCCCCCCCCAAGTACACCAATGTCTGGTACAAGCTGGCAGCTATTTATAATTTATGACTAGTGGAAATATTTGTGACTTGTAATAACACTGTTGCGGTAGAGCAGAAGGATAATAGACTCCAAGATAATCAGTTTTGTTTTTTTTTTTAAAGTACACAAAAGGAAACAATTTCCTAGCTTAGAAATTCTAGCAAGTGTAAAAAGCCACCTCACTGTGGGGTCCAGGCGGAAGCCCACGTCTACCATATGTATGCATGGGATGAGCCTGAGGTTCACTGCCTACGATAATTCATCCTCCCCCCCCACATCTATTTCTTGAAATTGTTTACTGATTATCGTTTTATCTCAAGCAAGCAAGTAAACAAACAAACAAACAAACAAACAAACCAGGAGTCAAATAAATGGAAAGGGACTAAAGTGTTCTCAATAAAAGAAAAAATTATATTCCTGTTAGGAATAACATAAACACATTTAAAAAGTAACAAAAGACGATTCGTCATCTAGAAATGTGCTTTCCACTCACAGATCCTTTTTTTATACGATCCTCAAACAGAGGAAATTATTTCTTAGTTTTATACAAAAAGAGCCTCCTGGCTCAGTGTGGCTGCATTCCAGGGCTGGCTGAAGACAGAAGAAAGGGATTAGCTCTGGAATGCTGGATTCACTGTGGTTTGCAGCTCTGGGTGCTGAGCAGCAGCAGGCGACAAGGAAAACAGAACCTGAGTGCACAGGAAAGCAAATGTCTGGATTCAGGGGCTCAATGGTATGTGGGTAAATGCCTCCGTGTTTTCCTTTGCATTTTCTAACATATTGGAATCCTGGCGTAGAATATTGAACTAGAAGGGGTTCCTAGATATTTTAATTCAAAGTGGAACATCTCTTGGTTAAAACAAACAAGCAAACAGGCAGCACATGAAAAACACTCCAAATAAATAAAACTCAAATTCAGAGTTCATCAAGATTACTGACCCAGATATCATAGTTAAATTTGAGATACTAAAAATTCATGCAATATGTTTCTAGTGAAAGCAGAGTAATAGTTGTATATATCGCTCAACTTGAAAATAAAATAAAATAAAAAAAAACCCATACAGCACTTGAATGTTACATGTCTGTTTCTGGTTTGGGGTTGTTGCACTTCCCCACTGCCTGTCTCCCTTGATAAAAATAAAGATCTCTTATGCTTCCCCCGCTATACACAAAGTTGATGATCTATTTCAATTTGGTTAAAACTGTAGGAGCCAGTCATGATAAGCTAAATATGAACAGATCACCCAAAGGAAGTTCTTTACTTCCAGCCATTATCACCTGCCAGAGTAAGACTCAGCCATTGATAAGTTTAATGAAGGCCAGAGTCTCAGTAGTTTACCCTGAAGCAATACCTGGTCGCAGAAATGACCATAAATTAAGATTACCTGAGCATCACCCAAGAACAGACCATCCAAAGGAAATGCCTAACGTTCCAACCACTGTAGATAGGATCACCTGCCAGCACAAACTCACCAGGACACCCCAGACAAATGTCAGCCAATCAGGGGTCCTGAGACTCAGAAACCCCTCACCCCCACCTTTATTACTATAAAAATCTAACTCTAACTGAGCGCGGAGGTTCTCTGTTTATTCCAATACATTGGACATGTGGAGAGACTGAGTTTGCAAACTTGCATAAAATGAAGTCTCTTTGCTTTTATGTTTGTGACTCGGTCTCCTTGTTTGCTTTTGGGGTACTTCACGTATTTGGGCATAGCAAAAGCAAGTACACTTCCCGTTAGGTTCCCTCACAATACAAAGGATATAGTATCCCGAGGCTTCTTTGTTGGTAGGGAGGATCTCCTGTGTCTTCACAACGATCTGCTGCTTGCCCTACACTGCAGGATCTTCTGTTGCTCTTGGGCCAACTGGGCCTTGGCTGTCTTGATGTTTACCTCCTCACTGAAGGCTGACTTTGGTAGCTCCAAAGCTCTCTTAAAATTAGCATTCTTGGTGTCTGCCATGAACTTCACATCTAATATCTACTTCTTGCACTCAGCTTCCCAGATACCTGTGTCCTGTTCTGCCTCTACCACACAAATATCTGCATCTCTCTGTACGACAGCCGTCTGGCAGCTCAGATAGTCTACTTTGTCATAAATGTCCTTGATGGTACAGTTGAGGGTTCTGATGCCCATACGCCCAACATCAGGGGCTGCCCCTTCCTGCACCAGTTTGGCAAGCTTGTCTCAGTCCTGGTAAATCTGTTTGCCAGAGTCTCAAGGATGGAGCGTAGCTGCGCCATCAGGGTTTGCAGGATGATGTTCTTAATGCCTTGCACACTCTTCCTCGGAAATGTTCACAGGTCAGGACCATGAGGGAGCTCCTTCTCTGTCATGATCTTCATCTCGGTGAGACGCGTCACAGTTAAAGCTACCCCCTGTGCCATCTCTACGTCCTCAGAAGATGACATGAGAAAAGTTATGTGACTTTAATTGTACACATTTTAAAAAAAAACTATTCAAGCTGTGCTGCCTTGTTTCTTGTCACTTGACACAAACTGGCGTCATTTGGGGAAGAGGGAGCCTCAGCTGAGGTTGTCCACTACGGTCACCATCAGTGTGACTTGTAGTAGGCTGGTTTCTGGCCATTTTCTTGATTGATGGTTAGTGCGAGAGTCCAGTGCATTCTGATAATACTCATGGGAAGGTGGTCCTGAGAACTATAAGACAGCCAGATGAATGTGAGCCCAGAGAATGAGCAGGAAACAGCATTCCTCTGTGGCGTCTGCTCCATTTCTTCCTCCAGGTTGTTGCCTTGATTCCCTGTCCTGACTTCCCTTCACATGGACTGTGAGCTGTGAGATGAAATAATCCCTTTCCTTCCCAAGCTGCTTTTGGTCAGGGTGTTTATCAAAGCTTCAGAAAGTGAACTAGGACATCAAAATCGTAATTCATAAGATAAAAATTGATAATGGTGCTATGAAAATTAAGATCTTCTGTTCAAAATATTTTGTTAAGAAAATAGAGACAAAAGCTATAGCCTGGGAGAAATTATTTCCACATTACTTTTCGAATAAAAACTCTGTGAAAACACCCCGAGACAATAAAATAACAAGCATCCCAATTCAAATGGATAGAGGATTTGAGCAGACACCTAACCATTAGCAATTGGCATTGGAAAAATTCTTTTGAACAGAAGTCATCAGTAAAATGCAAATTAAACCCCTAAGGAGATATGTCTACACATTTACAAACAGCTTCAAATTTTCCTGTGTCTACAAGGGTGTGAAGCAACTGGAGCTCACACATAGCTGGCAGAAATAAAACTCTAAAATCACACAGAAAGTAGGTGGACATGTGACTTGGAGAAAGGTCATTCTCACATGTGTGAACCCTTAGTTCTTATCTGGGTGGTGATGTTTTGTGAGGCAGTGGGGTCTGTAGGTGCAAGAATCATGGCTGACTGGTAGAGGTGGATCGCTGATGGGAACCTTTGAGGGATAACACTCAGTCATGATTCTGGTCCTTCTCCTTTTCTCCACACATGAGCAAACCTTGTTATACACTACTCTTAAGCCTTGTGCTGCTCACCCCGTCACCTCTTCCCCACTAAGAAGAATTGTATTTTCTGAAGTTGTAAGTCAAAATGGGTCTCTGTTCTATTAAATTGCACCTGTGTTTGATTACAGCAGCAAGAAATGTGACCTTTTAAAGTGCTGTCTGATCCAGTCATGGCAATAAAAGTATCTACCCAAGCTAAATGAATGCATGTATTCAAATGAACTGACTCATGATGTTCATAGCAGTTTTGTTAGAAAGAGCTCTGAACTAGAACTAATACAAATGTCCATCAACAGGTGAATAAGACAATTCCATATATTCATAATAGTTTCAACAGCATGGGGTGGTCTCAGAGTGATCATACTCCTCTATAGAAGCCAGAAAATCAGGAACATGATCCCCATTTAATTCTAGAAGGTAAAAACAAAACAAAGCAAACTACAGGATATAGCAGAAGAAAAAAATTCAGGGATTATGAATGTGTTCATTATCTTTATTGTGACTTATGCAATTTATGGATACAAACAATGTAAACGTATGTGTTAAAAGAGCTTACTTTATACTTTGAGCAATATTGTTTATTGTGTGGCAATTAAATATCAGTGAAGCTGCTAAAACTTTTATCACTCCTAAAGTAGTATCATTTATACTCATTGAGTGATTTTTCTTTCTACAGCTCAGTTTTTTTTTCTTTAATTTTGCTTTCTAGGTTCGAGTGACCTCAGTCTCCTTAGGGGAGGCGAATACGGGCAAAGGGCATGATATGCATATATTAAAATGTCATAATGAGACTCATCGTTTTATGCTCATTGGAATTTTAAAAAGAAGGCTAGATTTCCACTCTACCTTGGAAAAGCATACTTCTCTTGTGGGCAAGAAATGAGTCATGAGGGAAGCAGCCATGAAATGAGTTGTATAGCTTCTTATTCAGGAAGATCACCGTGACAGGACAGTGTTAGTTTCCCACTACAATATTCTATAGGATAAAAACAGCATTGAGGCTGGGTGGTGGTGGCGCACGCCTTTAATCCCAGCATTTGGGAGGCAGAGGCAGGCAGATCTCTTTAAGTTCTAGGTCAGCCTGGTCTACAGAGTTAGTTCTAGGACAGCCAAGGCTACACAAAGAAACCTTGTCTCAAACAAACAAACAAACAAATAAACAAACAAACAAAACAAAAAGGGGAAAACAGCATTCAATGCTGCTAGGATAAGAACCAGATTAAGCAAGAACCCTAAAAACTAGAGCCAGCATTAGACTGAACATATATATGTCCAGAGGCATCCACTAACTCTTTACATGTTATGCTGATATGAACAAGCTCCAAGGTTATTTCAACCTGCTGACACCTTCAGATACAATAAATCCTTATATTATGTGTACTACTACCAGACTCGGAAGTCTATGATGTTTCTTTAAGGTGTTCATCATTTTTCTGGGCTTCATTCAGATTAGAAAGCCTCATGAATTTTCTGCTTTTTGATGTGACTTTCACCTGGATCATTCTCTTCTTCCACAGTAGGGCTCTGATCCCACAGTGAAAGGGTAGAGGCTTACTAACGTTTTATCTAGTTGTTTTACTTTCTTTGAAAAGTTCCCCCTGGGGCTGGAGAGATGGATCAGAGGTTAAGAGCACTGATTGTTCTTCCAGAGGTCCCGAGTTCAATTCCCAACAACGCCATGGTGGCTCACAACCATCTGTAATGAGTTCTGGCCTGCAGGCACACATGCAGATAGAACACTGTAAACAAAATAAATAAATAAACCTTTAAAAAAAAAGAAAAGAAAGAAATGTTCTCCCTATCCCCTCTTCAGTCTGGAGAAGGTCTACATATGTTCTCCATTCTAGAGGACTCTGGCTGCCTAAATATTTCTGCAAAGCTATTGTTTATACCTGGATCGGCACTGACAGAAGTTCCAAAGTCACATGGCAAAGTATTTGATTTTTATGTGTATTTATCCCACAATTTCTGCCTTTAGAAATCAATTGCAGGTGGTACAATCTATCTTTTTTTTTTTTTTTTTCCCTTAGGAAGACAGGAATTGTTATTTCTGCTGCGGGGTTGGAAAGGAAACACGAGACACGCGGGGTCCCATGTGGGTAAACTTTAATGGGGGGGGGGGGAGACAACAGGTAAGGGACGGGAGTGAAGAGACGAAAGAAAAAAGAGGGAGGGCGGGTTGAGACATCCCGTTTTTAAGGGGTCTCCAGGTGTCTGGGAGAAATTGTCCTGCGCATGCGTGGCTTCCCATTGGACTGTTGGGGTTTGTAGTTCAGAGAAATCCAGGTGCGTCTAGGAGAGTGTCCTGCGCATGTGCAGCCGTGTCTCCAAAAGGAACAGCAGGAACAACGTCTATTCCTCTCAGATAGAGCACCTACATAGACCAAAGAAACAGTTCCATACAAACCCAGGCTGGTGAGCCAATGAGTTTATTGGGGTGATTTACAGGAGTATAGGTCACTTAAGTAGCTGAAAGTGGTTAGAAAAGACACACCAGCACGGGCGACAGCTGTAAAAGCGTGTCACTGGTGTGCCCTACATAATTTTCAGGTAACCACCAGAAAGTTCACTCTCCCCACCAGTCCTTTACTGCTTATGTAACCTCAGGGAGGCTCACGCATATTGGGACTTTCATTAGACTCTCCTCTCCCCTTTGCTTTGTTGCAAAAAATAGTAATTCAAATAGTAAGTGTTCCAATACTCGTGTGTGTGTGTGTGTGTGTGTGTTTGTGTGTGTGCTTTCTTTTAATTGAGAACCCTAATATAACCTTCTTAAAACACTTAAATGTGCAGTTACACTATGCACGCATAGAAACCACTCTGTCCATAAAGCAACTGAGGTGACAATAATAGACACAACCACAAGCAGAGAGAACTCATCAGCCTCATGTCGCTGCCTGGGCCACAGGGATTATAAATTGTCTTCTGTTGAAAATGGATCCCAGTTTATGACACCTATCATAATTAAAGAGATTTGTTTTCAAAGATTATGTTTTAGAAGCAAAGAAATGCAACAAGAATATTGATGATTGCCTAAGACTTAGTAATTAGCTGCTAAGTGCTTTGCATATTTTCTTTGCTAAGTCTTTAAACAGTGCTAGGAAATTTGAGTTATTGTTTTCCATTGCTCCGTTGCAGATGGGAAAATTGAAGATCACTGAGGTGAATAAACTTGCCTAAGGACATACAGCTTGCCAGCTGAAGCAAGGAAAACTTAATATAAGTCAGCTTGATGAAAGCGCTGCCGTTTTCTATTGCCGAGCTAAATTTCATTTGTTGTTGAGTGGAATGAATGAAGAAAACACATCTAAGAGTTCCTACTGCTGCTTTGACACTTGCTTGTCTTTATTCTGGAATTTGTATTTTTTCAAAAGATATTCTACTGTATGATTAATAGTACATTTTCAGTTTACACTCAAAGAATAAATAAATGCTGTTTTGAATATGATCAAAATTATATTTGAGGAAAACAGAACCTTTAGAAGAAATCTGGCAATGGAACCTTATGTTTATAAGACTATGTGCAAAAATGCCGAAAGTAGATAAACAAAGAGTGTAGGTTGAATGAAGGGAAAGCCATGCCAATCTCCATCTCGACACATGCATTTCTGGAGGCCAAAGCCTCATGGGCTATAAGAGTCTACTGATTTACTTCCTTGAGCCCAAATGAAAGGGTGGAGTGTCAAGTCCTTTCAAATTATGAATCCTGGTATTGAGAAGAGTAGGAGATAATACTAATTTGTCTATCCCAGCCAAGCACCCACCAATCACCTGGACCTAGGCATGTAACTATAAATAAGTGACAGCTTACGGCAATACTGTGTTTGCTGCTTGTAATGTATCTTCTGTTTCCAGGGAATTAAACAAACAGTGTTTCTTCTGGGGCATGTACTTTCCAGAATGCTTAAGGAGGCATACCATGAGACTTGTTGCTCTCCCATGAAAGACAGACTAAACCACTTGCATATATATAATAACAATCAATTTGACTTTTCTTTTTTGTTTTCTGTTTTTGTTTGTTTGTTTGTTGAGACAAGGTTTCTCTGTGTAACAGTCCTGGCTGTCCCGGAACTCATTTTTAGCTTGTTTGTTTGTTTATCGAGACAGGATTTCTCTGTAGCCCTGGCTGCCCTGAAACTCACTGTATGTAGACCAGGCTGGCCTCGAACTAACAGAGATTTGATTGCCTCCACCTACCTAAGTGCTGGAATTAAAGGTGTGAGCCACCACCACCGAGTTCTGTATCTTACTTTTATAGAGCATGCTGGCCTGGAACTCATAGAAATCCACCTGCCTCTGCTTCCTGAGTGCTGGGATTAAAGGTATGAATCATCCCTGCCTGACTCAATTTGGCTTTTCTTATGCCCTTCTATAGAACCAATGAATCATAGAATCTTATGGCTAAATAGTGTCTTAGACATATTCCAATGATCTGGAATATTCTCAGTTACATTGCCAGCAAATGGTTATTGAGGTCAGTCTGAATTCCTGCAGCAACAGGTCAAAAGCAGTTTATTTCTTCACTGGGAATGTTAATCTCTGAACCTTTATATCCTGTAAGCAATTGCTGTTTTTGGTGCTATTCTCTAAAGGTGCAAGACCATGTCACATCTGCTTGCTGTAATATATTCACATCAGACACAGCAGTGAATGGTTCCGTCTGTTTTAACCTATTCTACCTATTGGCCCTCGGGTAATGGAAAGGATAAACCAAACAAAAATATCAGGAAATTATCTCTCTTGGAAACTTAAGTTGTAAACTATGGGATATGAAGAGCGTAATAACCAGAAAGAACTTTTGAAAGAACCCCTCAAAACTGAGAACACATTATTGAGAGAAAACAAAGCAGAAAAACTGGCTGTGTCCTGAATCATTACAAGAAATTGCTGATACAGCAAAAAGAGGTCTAGCAGGATAAATTTTTTATTTGTTGTTGTTTGTTTTCAATTGTTTTGTCTCATTTTTGCTCCAGTTAGTGTATGATCAAACTATGATAAATGATGAACAATTTGATTAGGTTGATGAACACTAAATAAATAATAATGTATATATTTGTTATCCCACCCCCTCAGTGAAGAAAATGCTGAAACAGAGCGGTGCTACTTGCGGGTTTTGGGTCACGTAGTGCTGACTCCTACAGGACTATGTTCTTGGAGGGAGTTCCCAGTGAACGTTGGAAGTCTAGTAAGAAGACGACGCTCCACCTGCTAGAGTGACTTTTGGAAAAGTGTAAAGATGATGCCTCTGTCTTCCTGGTTCTTTGTATCTTCCTATCAAACTTTGTCATGTGTCAGGCAGTGATCTAGGCGGGTAGAATAGCCCTGAACTTGAGTTTGAAAAAGGAAATGAGACAATGCATGTAATCCATTGTTGACTCTAGGCCGCTATTCAAACAGAAGAATGATAAAATGTCTATATAGCCTTCAATTTCAAATTTTCCCTGTTAGTAACACTTACTTTTGTTAAAGCGTGGCACCTAAAGTAAATCAAATTAATTGTCATTCTTACACATAGTTCATCTTTTAGGATATTACCAAATTTTATAACCTTTGACTTTCAGATTTTTATGGTCATTGAAAAAATCAAAATAAAATACTGAAACTAAATAAGAGCCATAGACTATAGAAAGAGCTGTTAAGTTTTTATCCATATTCTTCAGTGTTAAGCTGCAATCATGTACTATGCATACATGCATCATGTTCAGCACACGTAAGAGTTATGCAAGGTCAGAACACAGGAAATGAACTTCATATAACAGGAAATGACAGATGCTTAAAAAAGCACAGAGTCAAAAGGTAACAAAGCTGCATTTGAATGGAGGCTTGTTTCTGTCTGAATTGTAAGGCCCCCTCCCCAGTTCACCAGCATGTCACATGCCCTTTTTTGCTCTGCCGGCAATTAATCAGAGAAATAGCTTTCCTCCTTGCCAGCAGACTGGAAATGCCCAGTTCCATCTGTCCATGACTATTTACCCTGCTATATTAGTTCCTCCCTGCTTTTTTATTGGGTCTTAAAATGCTACATATTTACAACTGAGAATGATGGAGCCAACATATGGTTTCAATCAAGTAATTCTAATATTTCATAAACAACCTCTTTATTTTTGGAAATACCTTTTAATAAAAAGGTATTACAATTTACAATGCAAAAAGTCTGGTTTAATACATTTTTAATACATTTGCTCATTTGTATCTTGTCTGTTGATGATTCCTAAGTGTCTGAAATAGTCAGATACAGCTTTCACTCAGCTGCCTTTATGAGTTCTGAAGTTTGAGACATTATTTACAGAACTCAGATTACAGCTTACGTTGTCTTCCTATAACCTTCTGGTGGCTCAGGAGCTGCCAGCTTGATTTAGTTCTTTATCCCTGAAAGACCTTAAGGATTTAACACACTACTCCTTTTTCATTGAAAGATGTCTACAAAGTCTTGCCTTTGGCTTGGAAGTGAAGGAATTTAAATTAAATTATGGTTATCCTCGCCCAAAGCAGTTTGGTAAAACCTGGTGTGGTATGTCAGAAGCAATGCCTGAAGAAGGTTGTGGGAGAATTCTAACTCTTCTAGAAAATTTGGCTCAGAATAGAGAAGCCCCTGATATAAAAGTTGCTGCCGCCGGGCGGTGGTGGCGCACGCCTTTAATCCCAGCACTCGGGAGGCAGAGGCAGGCGGATCTCTGTGAGTTCGAGACCAGCCTGGTCTACAAGAGCTAGTTCCAGGACAGGCTCCAAAACCACAGAGAAACCCTGTCTCGAAAAACCAAAAAAAAAAAAAAAAAAAAAAAAAAGTTGCTGCCATAACATGGAGCAATCATAGATTTTTTTCTATATATTATTGTGTTCAAGTTTTCATAATGGATGCTTTGAGTTAATACTATAGGTAGCAACCCAATATGCAGGTGTAGAATTCTTGCTTTAAGGAAGCTTTGGTTGGCCTGAGCCGAGACAGTTAATGTGAGCACAGACCACTCAATCACGTAACAGTATCCTGCTTCATTTTGAGAATTGATTCTATGAAATCAATCAAATAGCTGTTGATTGCTGCAGTTGTCTCCATCTGATGTAGGGATAAGCTTCTTTGATGAGGGAGTGAATTGCGTTTATCTGTGGGTATACGCATGTGGTTTTAGAATGGAATTAGATAGATATTATACTAATTTAGGAAGGTGGCACTAGGAAGTTCTCCTCCAGTGTCTATGACCTCACTCTCCATGGGTACTTGACTAAGTTTGTAGTACTGCTACTGAGTGAGCCTTGAGTCCAGTTAGACAGCTGATGATTATCCCTAAGATAGTATTGTTACTACTGTACCATTTGCTGAGCTGACTATTTTTGTGATTCTTAACTTTACAGCTGGGTAGAGCTAATGATAGCTTTTGCTTTTCTCCCTAGGCAGATTGCATGGCACCTTTGGATATTATGAAAACTAATTTTATGCTTGTCCTCAGTGAGAGGACTTCTAGAGCAGTTCCAGCTTATTCTTCTACGTTCTGTGTCTAAAGTATGTATTATCTTCAGGAACAGGATCTTAATTTCAAGTTCTAGGAGGAAACCAAGGACCATGGCAATAACCTCAAATATTGGCTGTTCCTATTTGTTCTCTGAATATATGCATATATGTATACACACATGGGCATCTAGGTCTACATACACACAAGCTTTGCATTTATGATTATTGTGCATGGCTCAAATATTGGCACATGTCTTAATTACTGTTTTGTTGCTCTGATAAAATGCCCTGACAAAAGCAAATATTGGCACATGTCTTAATTACTGTTTTGTTGCTCTGATAAAATGCCCTGACAAAAGCAGCTTTAGGAGCAAAGGCTTTATTGTGTTTTACAGTCCTCGAGGGATCCAGGTTTTCATGACAGAAGAAAACAGGGAAGTGGTGAAGAAGCAATAATATTAAGAGGAAGAGGCTGCATGGTCGTATTGCATCCATACTCAGGAGTCAGAGAATGGTAAATTTATGGTGCTATTCAGCCATTTTCTCTACTTATAGTCCAGGAGTTCAGCTTGGAAATGGTGCTGCCTACAGTGGACAGGTCTTCCCACATCAATTATTGCAACACGGACATGCCCAAAAGCTATCTCCCAAGTGATTCTGGATTCTATTAATTGCCAATTAAGACAAGCCATCACAGGATATATTTGGAATAACCTTTTTTAATCCAAAGAATGAGTTGAGGGAAATCTAAGGCTTCTAAAAATTTAATTCAAAACCTGCCCCCATCCCTTCAGCGCAAAGCTCATTTTATTTCTCGGGCCGATGGATGTAGCACTTTCCTGGCTTGAGTTGAGTCTCTGGGATGACCTCCTGTGTGTGTTTTCATTAGCCATTGAATCTTTCCCAGGGGGAGCAGAAAGTCTGGCACTGCTTTTGATGACACACAAATGATGTGATGTCTGGTTTCCACTAAAAATAAAAAAGCAAAGGATGTAATGCCAGAAATAAAAGTATAGACAATACTCTATATAAATATCAGAGCATTGCAAATATCTGAAACAAGTATCCCTGAGTACTACAGCGGGTCTGGACCACAGCAGACAGGACAAGTGTGGTGCAGAAACCGGAGAAACTGTAGGCTTCTTCCATCATAGTTTATCTGGGTTTTATGTTAAATGATTTCAGTTAATATAAGTGGAGATACACTAATTTCTGAGTTACAAAGTGTCTTATTAGTCAGGTGTCAGGCATATTTTGAGTTCAGAGTTTTGAAATGAAGGCAAGCCAACTTCCTAAATTATGGAAACACAACGTCTACAAATTTGTCACGTTTGAGTGTGGCTCATTCCTATATAAACTCAGGAGTACAATATCTTTGTGTTTTCATGTGAACTGAGTCTCAAGAGGCGTCTCTATTGAGAAAGGGTATTTAACTCTTTACACTATATGTACTGTGTGCTAGCCCTTGTAAGAGACTCCGGAGAGATAAAATGACCTAATTGGCTTTCGTCCTTAGGAAGTACATAGTCTAAATGTGAATGTATACTTTATAAAAGTGGTACATTATGAAAAACTATGATGACATTGAATTACCTTCAGGGACATATGATGCTTTTCAGGTTCCAATGAAAACATTCCAGAATTCAAACATTGGAGATAGTTGATATGATAAAATCTGTGTGGGCAGGATGGACTAATGATATGCTAGAGAGGGGAAGGGTTTACCAGGACACACAGGTTTATAATCATTTTTGTCAAGAGGGAAGTCATCATATTAATATTTAAGCATTAATATGTGACACACACCCATACCAACATCTCATTTAACCCTCTGCCTGTTCTGCCAGTTAGGTGTCAGCGTGAGAGTAAGAACCTTCTGTAGAAACAACAAAAGCCTTGTAGACTGATGGAAAAGCATTCTTTTGTGGAAAGCAAACATAGTCAAAGTTGAGTGGAAGATGGGGAAAGCATCTAGGGCACGCTGTACGTAGAGGGAGTGTGTGTCTAGTATCTGAGGCAGCATAGAACAGTAAATATCTTAGAAGATGTATTTTTAGCATGTGCTAAGGGTGGTCAAACTTTACTGAAGTTTACTAGTATAACTTAGTTTAAAAATATGTGATCCTTGAGAATTTGATAAGCACCCTATCCATAGATTAGTTTCTAGCAAGAAATATATTTCTTTCGCAAGAAAAAAAATAATAGCAAATAATAATTTTAGAATGTTTGCCAAATTCTGTAAATGATTTCAAGACCTTAGCATGTATCATTTCATTTTACCTGTATAAAAACTAGGTAGGGTAAATGCTCTCATGATCCTTATGAAGACACTGGCAAACTAAAGTGAAGTCTGGAGATTTAGGCCACTTTTCTGTGCTTCCCATATGTAACACAGATGTCTGAGCCAAACAAACATCGAAGACAAAGGCAAAGGTAGTCTGAGTTCTGAGCCTACAGTCCTAACCAAGTATTGAGGAATGTGTTAGATTCTAACCCAAAACAAATATTTCAGTTATAGTGAAAAAAATTCATAGAAGAAAATTGTAGCAAGATGTGTCCTTTCAGAATTAAAATATGGCTTAACTGTTTAAAGATCTTTCCCCCTTTGCTGACAGGTCATGCTGACCACTGATAAATGTGTGGTGTCTTACACACAGACTGGAAGTAATGAGGTGGGAGCTTTTGGCTGTTGCTCTGTGTTTTTCTGCAGCTGGGATTTTTTCCATTGATGAAATTTTGGGCTATCTTGTCTTTAGCTTCTTGGTGCCAGACCCCACTGAATTGTTGAATTTGGGAGTTAAATTTTTTATTTCATGTTGATTCTGCTTGAATCACCTAAAATCATTACCAGTTGTAAGTGTTTCCTGGCACTAACTTCTTCCTCCCAAGATAGCTTTTGTTCTCTTATTCCCATTGCTTTATTCTTCAGTGTCATTTCTATCCCAGGAAAGAAGCAACAGACCTGTCTTTTGATGATTTTGTTGATTGTTCATCAGGAGGAATGATATTCAAAACTTTTTGAAAGGCATCAGACAGTTGGGGAGATGTGTAAATGCAACAAACTGGGGACTCATGAAAAAGGAATATTCAGGTAACTTGGAAAGAGAAGTGTCAAAGCTATCTTTCAACATTGTGTGGCTCTGCTTGTGTCTTAATGTATGACTCCTCTTCCTTAGGTTCCCAAGGTTTTGGCAAAAGACAAATGCAAAATATTTGGGGCAAAGAATGAAGTAGACAGGGGTACTGAACTTAGCAACTAGCAGCTACACCTCTGACAGTCTTAGTATTGTCTTTTGTCGATTGGGAAAAGAGGTCATTATTCATGGTGGCTGGAAAGATTAAAGATATGCATAATGCTGTTTATGAGGTAGCCAAAAAGTTTTAAACATTAAGTACTGATGAGTTATTCTATAAGCATTTTCTCTATCCACATTGTCATTAAAATAAAAACAGTTAGATGCTATTTTTCTTTACTAAAATGGACCCTATTTGTTAAGAGGAAGGAAGCCAGGAGAAGGAAAGGGGTGAGGACAAGGGAGAGCGATGGGAGTAAGTATGGTAAATGTGATCAAATGTATTTTATGCATGCATGAAAGTATACAATTAAACCCATTATCTTATGCAACTAATACACACAAATGAAGATAATTAGAAAATAAAAACCCTAAATTAAAAGTAAAGCAATCCCGGCAGACTTTAGCTTTCTTTTAGTGCAGCTTTTATCAGACCAGGACTTTCTCTCCAAGATAATACCAATTAACTGCTGTAAGAGAAATGCACTGGCTGCCCATTACAGTTGTTAATGGACACCTCAATCTCTATATGATAGTTAATAGTATTCTGGGGAAACTAGCTTTGTCTAAATTTTTTATTTTATGTTGATTCCCTTTTCTTAACACTTTTTTTCCTAGCAATTTCTACCTATTGATTTCAGTTTAGTTTCTTTAGGATTGTTTTATACCTTCATACATACATACACACATACATGCACACACACATACATAATGCATATACATATATGGAAAACTATATATAGTTATTATTGTTCTTATCAATACAAAAATAAAAGTAGTCAATTATGGGTTTGGGGTAGAGTGAACTTTATTGATGGCATGCTAAAAAATAAAAATTGGGTTTACTAAGTCTATCTTATTTAAGATGGGGTGAAAATGTGAGAGGAGATACTTAGTGCTGAGTTGTGGTATGGCCTCTATTCATCTGTTCTTGCTGTGTTGGGTTGTCCAAAGATCATCCTTCTTATAGCTCATGTGAACCAAAAGTTCTATCACTTTTTGCTGTAGCCAATTTTTTTGTTATACCATTAAATGAACTTGATAAAGTAGTCAGTGTAGGCAGTATCAACTCCAGAATCAAAACTGTAATGAAATAGTTAGTGTTATTAAAGTCACATGAGACAACATGAAAGTAAACAACTCACAAGTCTCAGGAAGTCTCATGAATTTACAAGAATCATAACATCTGTTTCTATGATTATATACTCAATAAAGACTTCTTGGTAGAAAGGAGATTCTCTGACCTCTCCAGCTACTTGCATCCCTCAGGTAATTATGTGCTTTTCAGTGAGGCAGCTGTTGTTGAGTTACCTATGCTTCTGTAAGGCATCACTCATGTTTTGTTGGTAGCTTCAGTGAAATCATTGGTTCACCAAGTTGGACTTCGGTAGAATCATTGCTTTAATCTGTTGTTGGTTACTATCTGTGGCGAGAAGGCATTTGTTCATGTGTCTCTAGGAAAAGTCATACAATTATTTATTATTTACTAAACTCTTTGCTGCTGCAAGAACAAATACAAACAAGCAAGTAAAACAAAATAACACATAACCTAGTTCATGCCTCTGTCTGCCATTCATTAAACGATGCAGTTTTTATTGTCTTGAAAGGATATCTATTGAGTACTGAATATGGAGAACTAGACGTATAATTAATTACAAACAAGGTTTGGAGTGGGAGCTAACGAGTTAGAAGTAGATACTGCAAAAAGGTCAAGTAGAAACCTGTAATTGTAGGACTCCAGCTAATGTGATCTAAGTTGATGATGTTATACACGATGACCGTTCCAAGGTTTGTGGATACAGGTTAAGATGTTGTAGTAACCAGACTTGAAAATCACTATTAATAGCACAGAGGTCAAAGGAGATGAACACTCAGAATTCATTGCATGGTTGACTTTTGAAATATAATTGACGTTTAAATAACTATTTTAGCAATCCTTTTTTAACATTTTTGTTAAGATTATAAGGGTAGAACCTTGTGTGTCTATTTTCTTGCTTTTAGAACATAGCCTTGAATATAGTATGTGCTCAATAAGTATATGTTGATTGATTTACTGGAATAAATGAATTAGTTTATTAAGGTACATTTTCCTGGTACAAAGCTAGAGCCTGTTTCTTATAACTGTCCCAGCTTTTCCCAGTGAAACAGCCTCTCCCAAGGAAGGATTCCTATAATCCACTTGTACTTTCCTTATGCTCCTCCTAGTCTGTGGCAATTGCCAGGAAGGTGTGCTCAAAACAACTAGTGTAACTGAGAATCTTGCATCATTCTCTGGGAGAAGAACTTTCAAGTCCTCTTGCTCTGAGGAGACGAGGCTGAAACTCCAAGAGGTCATCAATGCTCTTAACACTGCCTTTGTGTTGTTTTCGTATAAATATTTTTACTGGAACAAGTTTTGGCAGATGAGGCCTGCTCCCAGGACTGTGGAGAGCAGGAGAACTTTGTTCACCACATGCCAATGGTATGCACTTGAGTCAGCTCAGGGCCGGCGTGATTTCAACTCATGTCCTTTTCACTTCTGTCCTGATGCTTTCCCACTGACTCAGTGTCTACCCTTTATCCTTTATTCAAATGGAAAACAGCTGGGCTCAAGGGAAGTTCATGTCCAAATCCCCTACTTTACTCTCTTATCAAGGAAGCAGCTGCTTTTTCTGACACATTAATTCCAGTACAGAGGTTTTGTTAATTATCAAAATGTGCTATTTGGCAGCTTACTAGAGGAGCAGCCAAAACAGATTCACACATTGAAGCATCGCCTGCCACTCAGTTATGGTGATTTCCCTTAAGGGTTCTTAGGTCATTTACTACTAGAAACTGTGAGAAGATACCTTTTGTATGAGGTAGGAAAGTTTCTTTAATAAAACACAGGGACTGGCCATGGGTGTAATAGAGAGGGGGATGGAGTTATATGGGTTTCCCAGGCCCCTTAGTAATGGAATTAGAACTATCTAGGTTGGACATACCCCTGAGAATCAGAACATGCAGAGGCAGGAAGCAGAAAGACCTTACGAGTGAGCGGTTGGGTCACTTAGGTCCCGAGAGTTGGAATATAATATGTGGCAGTGAAGGCCAAAGTGGAAAACGAGGGGCCTTAGAGGAGGCAATTAGAAGCAAGTCTTCAGCAGTCGTCGCCATTGAAGTGATGGAAGCTGGATACCTTCTCAAAAGTATTCCTGGTGCATTAGGAAGCTCTGTGAGCTACATACTTAGAAACTTCAGACAAGTGACCTTGAATAGCATATGGAGAGATTGTATTGTAGTCCTCCTGTTTTCATATCTCATAGGCAAGTCAAGAACATATTTTTATCCTTTGCAACAATCAACTTTTTATGAAGCCATCATAATTATTATGAAAGTTAAATTTCTCCCGATCATAAACCCAAGTGAATACAACCTACCAGAAGAGCTCACATAAAACAAAATAAAAACTGTGTTAAAGTGAGAAAAACTACAAAAGACATCTACACTCTAGCAGATGTAGAAAATGCAGAGAGAGAGAGAGAGAGAGAACATTCCATTATGACAACTCCATAAAGAGTAAACCAAAAATAAAGATGATCCATTTTCAGACATGGCAGAAAAGAGTTCAGAACACTAGTAATTTATTTTTTATATACATGAGTGTTTTGCCTGCATGTATATATTTCTGATTACCTGGGACTGTAGTTATAGATGTGTTATGAGCCAACAAGTGGGTGTTGGGAACTGAACCCAGTTCTCTGCAAGAATAATAAAAGCTCCAAAAAGTGAAACATCTTCTAAGCCCTTAGAGAACTAGTCTTAAAAAAAAACACACAAAAAACTTCAAAGAGCCAGGAAAGGACTCAAATAGACAAGGAGTTGAGTCCAAGACATGGAAAAAACTTATAAAGTCAATTTAAGACATAGACAAGAATGCTATCAAAGTGTATGAAAGAATAAGAACTATGGAAACAATTTTATAAAAGAGAAATTGAGAAAGAAAATAGAGACATGGAAAAGGTACTGAACAGAAATTTTGGAAATGACTCAATATATCAAACACATAATAAAGAAAAAACACCAATAGATGAGACTAAGAAGAGCAATGAATTCCACAGATGGTGGATAAGGTTGAGACAATAACACACAAACACACAAACACACAGACACACAGACACACGCACTATTTTCAACGAAAATGGTCAAAACCTCCAAGAAATATGGGGAACACTGAAGAAACCAAACCTAGGTTCATCGTACAGGAGAAGGAGCTGAGATAAAAGCAATTGGTCTAGGCAAGATTATCACCAATATTATAGCTGAGAACTTCTGAAACCCGTATAAAAAATAGACACTCAAACACAGGAAATACTTAGAGCTATAACCAGGCAAGACTACAGGAGAAACTGATAAATAACACAATATAGTCAAGATGTCAAAATTACAAAGCAAGGAAACAACATTAAAAGCTATAGAAGGATAAAAGAACCTAATAAAAAATGGAATGATATATTCCAAGCTTTTAAGTTAAATAGTTGTCAATAAATATTGCTATACTCAGCTAAATTATCGGTTAAGATAGAAGGATAAATAAGAATATTTAAAAACAAATACAAGTTAAGGCAATTCACAACTTATCCAACTATGCATAAAGTTCTTTAAGTAATCTGTAGGGAGAGAAAGAAGGTTTCATATAGGAACATAGGGCAGAATATTGTCCATGAAAGCAACAGATGAACAGATTAGAACAGGAAAAAAATCAATCATGTCTAACACATCAGACCAATAAGATTCTAAAATTACCAGGTGAGGAAGAAAAATAACTAAATTAACCAACCAACAAATACAACAAGCAATAAAACTATAAGCAGTATTAGCAAATACTTTTCTTTTTTTCAAGACAGGTTTTTTTTTTTTTTTTTTTTTTTTTTTTTTTTTTGTGTGTGTGTGTGTGTGTGTGTAGCCCTGGCTCTCCTGGAATTCACTCTGTAGACCAGGCTGTCCTTGAACTTACAGAGATCTGTCTTGTCTCTGCTTCCTGAGTGCTTAATGAAAACCTTGAGTGAAAATTACTTTAACTCATCAATTAAAATGCACAGAAAAATGGACTGGTTTAATAAGTGCAACTGAACTATCTTCTGTCTCCATGAAACACTCTCAAGTAGGAAAGACAGCTGCAAACTGAGAATCAAAGGCGGGAAGCAATCTACCAAACAGATGGAAACATCAAACTCGTTGTCATAGCAATTCTTATATCTAATAAAAAAAACCCCTCAAGTCAAAAATAATCAGAAGAGATAAAAAGGCTTACTACATGTTGACAAAAGAAATTAAAAGAAATTCATAAAGATGATATAACTATAGCAAATATTTATGCACCAAATCTTGGGGACTGTAATTGCATAAAATAAACACCCAGTGACATAAAAGAAAACATGAATACTATGGTGATTTGAAAGAAAACGGCCCCCAAAGGGAGTGGCACCATTAGGAGGTGTGGCCTTATTGGAAGAACTGTATCACTGTGGGGGTGGGTTTTAAGATCTCTTATGCTCAAGCCTCCCTCATTGTGACTGTCAGCTGACTTACAAGATGTAGAACTCTCAGCTTTAACACCACGTTTGCCTGCATGCAGCCATGCTCCCCATGATGTGATAATGAACTGGACCTCTGAAATGTTGAGTAAGTCACCTCAGTTGAATGTTTTCTTTATAAGAGTCGCTGTAGTTAGCCGGGCGGTGGTGGCGCACGCCTTTAATCTCAGCACTTGGCAGGCAGAGGCAGGTGGATCTCTGTGAATTCAAGGCCAGTCTGGTCTACAAGAGCTAGTTCCAGGACAGGCTCCAAAGCTACAGAGAAACCCTGTCTCAAAAAACAAAACAAAGCAAAGGAAAACAAAACAAAACACAGACATGGTATCTCTTCACAGCAATAAACACCCTAATAGGAATGTTACATGCCCAATAGTGATAGAGACTTCAACAACCTACACTCACATCTAGGTAGGTCTTTCAAATAAAAAATTCAAAAAATAATTTTCAAGCTAAATTATACCACAGATCTATTGGGCCTAACATATCTATAGAAAATTCCAGCAGTACACAAGAAATATGTGTTTTTCTCAGTAGAGAAATGACCTTCTCTAAAATTAATCATATTGTAGGTCAGAAAGCAAGCCTTCATAAATAAAATTAAATAATTGCTTCTATCCTCTATCCACAGTGATATCTAACTAGAAAACACGACTAACTTCTAATGGCATAGGGAATCTACTCAGTGAAATTATAGCAGGGATTTCTTCAAATTTACAGAGCAAAATAGAAATCCAAAACCATGAAGAATTTTTTCAGAACCACAAATAGGCTTAACCTGAGAAGAACAACTACAAGGCCCCTAGTCAAAACACCAGATACACCAAGCAAAACCCAAAAGCTGTGGCAGGAAAATAATCATCTGCAAAGTCAAAGCACACCAGAATTAAGAGTTTGAGAGTGGATGTGGGACACAAAAACTGTGCTTACAACTCTAAAAGACAGAGCAGCACTGAAAGGCTTATTTTAAAGCCTGAAATGAAATAACGTCTAGTAAAGGTGACTAAGTCCAACGAATTCATCTTAAAATTGACTAAGGAATATGAAGGACCTTTGAAGACAAACAAAGGCAGTTCATGGCCATAAAACCAGCACTGCAGAAGATTCTGAAAGAATTGCTGTGCATAGACTAGTTCATCTTTACCACCATGAAGGGTAAGCAGCATGCATTATGCTTATTTCTTGGCTTTTCCTCATTATGTGTGGGTGAAATGGTGGTTCCTGCTTTGTAATTGTTCCTGAATCATTTCCTATAGTGCCATCAACTTAATCTAGGTAGCTCTTTCTCTCTAGGGCCTTCAAACTTCCTCCTGTCTGACCTTATATTTCTGATTATTTTATTTCCATTAATTTAGTTACCTTCCCAAATCTGGGAGCGGATCCTATGCCTCATCTCCTCTTTGGGTTTGCTATGTCTTGGAACAAGAGCTGCCCCTTTCCAGGTCATAGAAGTTTACATAATCTGTTATTTTGGGAGGTGGTTCTCAGCCAAAAAAAGCAGTTCCTCCACTCAGGCACTGACTTTTCTTCATGTCTCATGTATATAGCCCAATGCTTTCAATATAACAGGCACCAAACAAATTTTTATTTAATAATTGATTTTTACATCAAATATAAATTCTTCCATAATTTTACATAAATCAAATTTTAGAAAGATTAATGTTATTTTTAATTGTGTGTGCGTTGGTATGTTTCCACGGATGTAGGTACCCTCAGAGGCCAGAAGGGGCTATTGGTTCCTAGAGGGTACCAGCGATTGGGTCCTCTGCAGGAGCAGCAAGGACTCTGACCTGCTGAGCTGTCTTTCTAGTCCCTCATAAGGGTTTTCTTTTTTTATATATAAATTAGGAATGTCACTGTGGGGAATACCAGGAAATGGAATACAGGAGACATGACTCAATTCTAGCTTCTGTGTTAATTCACTGAAACCTCTACCTAGATCTGTTTTCTTACCCATGGAAAAAGTGAGTTTGATGGTGCTAGTTGTATGTCAGTTCATATTTTGTCTTATTCACCTTTTCTTGTTAACAAAGGCAGAATCAAACTGAGGAGCTCCTGACTTGAACTCTAGAAATACTTAATATGCTTAATTTTCCCAAATCAAAGGTTGATATTAAATAAAAAGACAAACAGCGATTGAGAAGACACCATAAAGTCAGTTCATGTTAAACCAGCTGTGTGACCTTAAGTGAAGCCTGGAATCTCTCGCTCCAGTGTTTCCATTTGTTCATGGAAGAATAACATTGGTCTAGTTTGTAAACACTTGGCACTTCTTTAACTACTACCTATTCCTTCTATGCAGCAAGCAGACATTACTAATCAGTTCCTGAATGTTTTCCCACCAAGTCCAATCAGAAACTTAGCAGTCTCTCAACACAGGGCTGCAGCAAGCTACTTCTATTCTATTGGAATCATTTTAATGTTAAGAATATACATGAGATTATAAAGTAAATATTTTTGTCCTTCTGTGTACTAGATAGTTTCTGGGATCTACGTTCTGATATACTTTAACAGAGTAGATGTCAGACTCTTAGAATTTGTGTTTCTGGTCTCTGAGCATAGAGATGAGGCAAGGCTATGCATGGATCTTTCAACGTGAGCCAATGCATAATCACCAGCTTGTGAGCAATCTGTAGTCCTTTGTATTCTTTCCTGCATAATGCCATTGACTCGGCTGTTTAAGCCAACAAGAGTATCAATGTTAAATGCATCTTAGCAGAGTGAAAATCAATGCTAATTGATGACAGATGTGGACACATGGTTCTTGCGTGTCCCTTTTCTTCCCAGTGGACTTCTGCAAAGGCAGTGTTAACTGACTTTGGAATCTTCTTTCCCTTCTTGAAGGCCTGTTTAGCAAAGCATTTGAGCATTTGGGAAATCCCTGATGCTTTTGAAAACTAGGTTACATCAGAGAATTCTCTTAATCAAATTTATATTATTCCATTTGTTTCTGGCATGCTATCAGTGTAAAAATAAATATTTGTAGAGTAAATGAATTCTTCTCCTTGGGGGACAATTCAAGCGAAAAGTGCCATGTTCTCTTTGGAGTGACCCTTTATCATTTTAGCACATATAGAATCTCTGCCAGTTGGTTGCCTTAGTTCTTTTGACTTTGGAAATAGTTGCAGTAGAATACCTCTTGGTGTTGAAGGCTAGCTTTTAAGTCTCTCAGGAGAGTCAGAGCTTTGAATCTTCTCTTTGCATCTATCATGAAGCCTACTGCATGTTAGCCAGTTTTCAATAACTACTTAACTGTGGCCTGCCAAGACTCGACCAGCGATGAAATGAAGACCACCGACACAGGATCCTTCTCTATCGCGCTTTATTGAAGTGCACTCGGTTACAGTTGACTGGTGGAAGTAGGGGGCCCCGGATGGCGGAAAGCGGCTGAATATATACAGGGAGAATGGGCGTGTTCAGAACGAAAGAGACGTGGCCGCATGGGATTGGAAGCAGCTGTTGCTGGGCAGATCAGGAGCAAGATCAGGCGGTAAAGACGTTGGTCTAACACGCCAAAACACACTTGTTCATCAGGCTCTCGGCGCCATCTTGTAATGGCGGCGATAGTTCGCCACACTTAACAATGAATTATTATTATTATTTGATTTTCCAGACAGGGTTTCTCCATAGCTTTTTGGTTCCTGTCCTGGAACTAGCTCTTGTAGACCAGGCTGGCCACGAACTCCCAGAGATCTGCCTGCCTCTGCCTCCTGGGTGCTGGGATTAAAGACGTGCACCACCACCGCCCGGCTTAACAATGAATTATTAACTACAATCCTGGAAGAATAGTTTTTAAAAGAAATATCAAGGCTACAGAGGTGTTTTATTATTATATAAGAAAGTACAGGCTTAGGTCATATAATTAAATCAAAATATCAAGAATTTAGGATGGGGTGGCACCAGGATTGGTGAAGATAACTTTTCCTTCTCTTTGTAAAATTAACCTTTAATTTTTCTTTGTGGTTTTCTCATCCTACATCCAGATCTTGCCGGTCTCCACAGCTTACTGCATCTGCCTTCTGCCCTGCCCTTGCAACCTACCCTCAAAACAAAATTTAAAAGAAGAACCAATAACCAAATCAGACAAACAAAACAAAACAAAGCAAAACAAGAAAAAAGGGGGAAAAGAGAGAGAGGGAGAAAAAGGAAAAAAAGTATTTCATTGTGGGAGTTGTGTGGCTTTACCATTTAGTACTTTCATCTTCTTTTGCAAGTGTTCGTTGTCATGAGTTGTAGGTCTGGATTGAAGTCTCAGCCCTCTGTTACATCATTGACAATGGGCTCTCACCTCCACCCCTATAATCCCTCTTATTGTCTTGTGTTGTGGAGATCCAGTACTTCAGGATCTGTAGGTTCTTACCCTTCTCCTGCTCTGTTTATAGATGAGGTGGATGTTGGGGTGCAGTATCCAACTCACAACCCTGGGCCCACCAGCTTTCCCCTCAGCGCAGGCTCACCTGCATCCCAACAATAGGGTCAGCTCTAGTGTGCTGTCCAGGCGAGGTGCAAGCCAATGGTGAGGGGTGGGGCTGTCTCTCCCTTTTGCAAGTGCCAGGGTCAGCGCTCCTGTTGCAGTATCCAGTGAGGGGCGTGGTTAGCTCAGCACGTTCCCCCACCCTGACCCCGACCTCAATAAACATGGTTCCTATGATTCCTTGTGTTAAAACAAGCCATGGACATCAATGGACATCAGCAGGACCACACACCCACACATAGCCCTCAGCAGCTCCTTGGGCCTGGGTTTCTCCATGACCCTAGCGGGTAGAACAGGCCCCTTATAACATTATGGCCTGAGCAGCAGGATGGCCCTCGGATACCAATGTGATCTCAGGGGACTGATCACACCCCAGGCACCCACACAGCCCTTGGTGGCAACGGGAGCAACTGACATCAATCCAGGCTTTAGTTACTCTAGGGCCATGGTCCCAGACATGGTCCTTAGCAGTAACCCCGACCCAGACAATGTCATGACCCCTGAGTGACAGCATAGGCGATCCAGATCAGCTTGGCCCTGGTGGTGGCACAGCCCTTGGACACCCACATGTCCATAGGTTGAAGCTCAGATCTGTGGTATCTGGGTGGCCTTTGGTGACAACATGGGCCATGGACATCAAACTCTCACTGTGTTAGAACCATGGGCCCAGACGTGGCCCTAGGAAACTGTCTGTGCTTGGGTATCACCATGGCCCCAGGCGGCAGTACCGTATACCGTGTTCAGCATGGCCCCTGCAGCAGTGTGTCACTTAGACACCCACATGGCCCCAGGTGGCACCCCAGTCCCCTGGCATCGATGGTCTTCAGTGGTATCAGGAACCATAGACATCAACACAGACCTTGGCTGCGATAGGGCCGTGAACCCAGACATGGCCTTTGGCAGCAGGCCTGGCCCCAGATGACAGTGCTGGCCACTCAAGTTGGCATGGCCCGGAGGTGATAAAAACCCCCAGACACCAACATGGTCACAGATTGAGGTCGAGATCCTGGCATCCATGTGGCCTTTGGTGGCAACAAGGGCCAGTGGACATCAACATAGACCCTGGTTGTGGTTAGACCATGGACCCGTGACAGCAACCCAGACATAGAAGTCAGTATAGACTAGATGGCAGCACAGGTCACCCAGATCAGCATGGCCCATGTGGCACTGTGGCCATCAGACACCAACATGGTCCCTGGTGGTGGCCTAGACTATAAGCCTCTGCATGGTCTTTGGTGGCGACAGGAACCACGGACCTCATCCCAGGCACCCCCAGCCTCTTCAGGACTTCAGACCAAGATTTGACTCTTGGTTATAGTCCAGACCTAGATATCACCCTGGACTGGGGTTGCAAACAGGTCATTCATATCAGCCTGTTCCTCAGCCACCTCAGGTATACTTCTTTCCTCAGACCATGACTTCCTCTCTCTCATCTACCTCCCCACCCTGTACCGTAATAGTACACACACTCACCATAATGGTGCCCTATTGCCCAGCGCTAGAGGAGGTGGGAAGGCTCCTGGTTGGCACATACTTCTCACTGGCCCAAGGCTAGAAACGCCCGGGGTTGTGCTTGGTTGAGTCCTCCTCGCTCCAGGTACATGGAATGGTAGGGAGCTGCTGCTTGAAGACAACCTTTCCGTTTTACCTCTGTAGTATACTTCAGAAAAACAGCACAGCTCAAGTACATTAAAGAGGGAACCAGCTGGAAAGTGTGTTGGTCAGCTTGAAGCTACTATAAAACAAATTTTGTTGGATGAGTGACATACATCATAAAGATTAATTTCTCATAGTTACAAAGGCAGGAAGTACAAAATCAGGGCTCCAGTGTAAACAGGTTTTAGATTGGGTTCTCTGGCTATGTCCTCATTCTGCTTTCCTTAGATTTAAGTGCTCGGAGAGCAAATTCTGGTTACTTCACTGTGAAGGACTCTAATCTCATCATAGTGGCTGTACCCTCCTGACTAATTCTGAGCTTCAATACTTCTTAAAGTATACTTCTCATCTCAAAATAGGACCACAATTACGGGGGTTTTGAAATCAACATAAAGATTCTGGAAAACCAGAAATTTAATTATAGAAATGAGTGATTTGGGAAGCCTGCTTATTGTGCAGTTATTAATGCCCTAAGGGAATTTATTCCCAGACAGGAAGGATCTAGCATACACACGAGAGCGGGCTATGTATGCCTGAAGGACTGTTGGACTTGCTGCAGCAGTGGGGATCTCATGGGAACCTTCGTAGGGCAGCATGGAAGTCAGTGAGTAGGAAATATTAGAGAGAGGTAATGGAGACTCATAAATACAATTTGTATTGCATCTCACACTCACCTTCTGTTTGTCTGAAACCAAAAAATTCCCAAAGTATACTATGACGATCAGGTTTAGAATTTTGTGCTTAATCACATAAAACTTGTGTTTTCTCTTTGGATGAGATATATGGGAATGAGCGTTTGGCACCTATCTTCTACTTGGAAGTCTTCAGGCATAAAAATAACATTGAGAAAACAAGCTTGTCATATGGCAAACAAACCTAAACAGTTATTTAAATCTATTTAGTACTTAAAATGTAAACCTAAGTCATGACTTAAATTGCAAACTTTGAGATCTGGGCTGTAAAACCCAGCAAACCCTTGGCAAGATTCTATAAATCTTTGAAATATTTTAATGATTAGAGCTTCAAAAATATGCCATGTTTGAAAATGACTTGAGAGATTTCTACCATCATTCATTTCAATAGAGGCAGAAGGTTCTTGAGGTCACAGAAAGGATTTGCCTGATTTGCCAATGGAATAAAGCTGATGGTGTTTAGTCTTCTCCCAGGAGGTAGATTTCAGTTTAGTAAAGGGATGACTTTTTACAAGCTGCAGTTGTCCAAAGATGAATATACTACCTTGGCACATGATAAACCACCAGAGCAGTTCAAGCATGAAATATAGAAACAGTCTCTGGCTTGCAATAAACTAGGGCAGCAAAGTCCACACAAGACCCATCAGGCATCCCATGGTATGCTGTATTGGTGAGTCATGTCATTAGGTAAATTAGACATTTAAGTGCCTTTGATGATTAAAATACTTTAGATTGAAATGGATTTATTGGCATATATTCTTGTCATAAGTTCATGAATATATTTCAAGTCTGAGCATACAACTCACCCACTTCTAAGTCTCAAACACGGCCACAAGGAACCCATAGCACAACTCTTGCCATTTTCCATCTTTGTTTGGATACATGTTCTTTCTCCATAACACCACTCACCTGGCACACCTCTACCCTCAGCATCAAATTTTATGGTTTATCTTGCTAATAATATTCCCTTTAGCCCTCAAATCTTGCTCCTTGGTCTTATGGCTGTCACTCACAATTATGCTGTTTTTAACTATCACAGAAAAGCAGTCTTGGGTCTGTGTGGTGGTTTGGATAAGAATGACCTCCATAGACCCATGTATTTGACTACTTGGTTCCTAGTTGATTGAACTGCTTGAGAAGGATTAGAAGGTGTGACCTTGCTAGAGGAGGTGTGTCACTGGAGGAGGCTTTGCGGTTTCCAAACTTTGAAGTTTCAAAAGTTCATACCATTTCTAATTAGCTTTCTCTGCCTCATGGTTGTGTTTTAAGATGTGAGCTCACTGCTCCAGAGGCATGTCTGCCTGCTGCTGTTATCCCTTCCATAATAATTATGGCACTCTGAAACTGTAATCCCCAAATAATTGTTTACTTTTGCACATTGCCTTGCTCATGGTGCCTTATTATAGCAATAAAAAAGTGACTAAGAGAGCCTGGGAGCCTTCTTTCCTGAGCTCATACATCCTTCCAGCTTTCATAAACAAGGGTACCAATGACCTAGACATTTTTGGTTCACTAGTCTCTTTTTAATGCAAAGTCCACTGGTTCTCTAACACACCAATACAAACACCCAGGAAGGAGACACCCTCCCCTCTTACCCAACAACTTGAGATGCTGAGTTCTTCCAAAGGGGCCCAATTCTAGACTTCTTAAGTGTATAGCTGAGCAGTTGCTAAAAATGAAATAGAGCCACTTATTCTGCTGCACTTCAACACATGTTTCTATAACAGAATGATGCTTTGTATTATATAATCTAATTAAATGATACTTACCACAGTGGTATTTCTGTTTTATATCTTGACAGGCACAAAGCAAAATTGAGCTGAAGAGAAAAAGGAACCAAGTCTACTTATTTTGTAAATATTCCTTTTAGGTTCCTCTCTTAGGAAATTAGCATATTAAAATTTCTGAACTAATTTGCCTTTAAGTCTATGCTAATGGCATAGAGTAAAGGCAACTTTTTTAAAAAAAATCTTCCACTTGTCTCCTTTATATAGTATGATATATTTCATTTTCATTTTAAAATCATACTTTATTTATTATTATTATTATTGTGTGTGCACATGGTGTTTGTGTTTGTGTTGTATGTGTGTGTGTGTGTGTTGTATATGTGTGTGTGGTGTGTGTGTTCAGGTACCCCTCTGCCATGGAATACATATAGAAGTCAAAAGACAATTTTCTGGAGTCAGTTCTCTTTCACTATGATTTCTGGGAATCTAGGAATTGAACTGAGGTCATCAGGTTTGTGTGGCAAGCACTTTCACCTGCTAAGCCATCTTAAGCCATCTCGCTAGGCAGAAACACTGAGTTTTTTTTTTTTTTAAATAAAGGTGATATCACTTTGCATCATTCGGCAGAATCATCACATCACTGGTGGACATACTGAATTTTTAATGCACATTTATTCCTCAGAAAAACTAGTCTTAGTTATGTTTATACAATTAACAGAATTGTCCCATAGAAATGCTTTTGAGGATAATCTTTTTGTAATTGAATGTGAGCTAGAAGAACGCTTTTAAAATGTGTTTCACTTTGGATGGGAATCAGAGCAACTATGGCCAAATTATCTGGAACCTGGATCTGGACACGGACTCTGAAATGGAAAGATGGAACTGGAAAAATGATTCAGGCACCAAGAAAGGCAACAAACCTGTCTCTGAATTCATCTGAACCATTCTTGGATGGAAAGATGATGAGAAGTTCAAAGAAACTCATTCTGGTTTCTTTTGCTCAACTGACATTGCTCAGAGAGGTGGTTCTTAACCTATTTTGGGGTCAAAGACATTTTTGAGAATTTGATGGCAGTTTCAGATAATTGACCAGGAAAAGACCTTCTTACACAAGTAGTTACAGCATTGCAAAGTCCAAACAAGAACTTCAGACAAAAAGTAAGGCAAGGGATTAGGTACAAAATGTAAAACAAAGATCTTATTCAAGAGCTCAGTACTAAATTAGCATTACTTTGTACATGAATGTTTCTAGAATTTCAATCTCATATTTAATAATTTGCTAAAGGTGCCTAGAGAATAGCTTTTTGTATTTGTCATTAGCAATACAAATTTATTTTACTTAAATTAATGCTTCAAGCTACAAAATGGAGTTAACTATGTCTACAGTGCTCCAGTAGTTAGTGAGTGTATTCCAATCATTGAGGCCCCCTTTTCTGCTTTTTATTGGGTTTCACATTGATTCTTTTTTGCTAATCCCTGCACTGTCCAGTCCCTCATTACTACTACTGTGATCTGCCTATGGGTTTCTAGACGTTTTTCTCATCTGCACCAATACAACAAAACTAGAGTACTTTTTATTCTTGGGCTCAGTCACTCTTAAATTTCTCTACTAGCCTCATAGGTCATATCTAAAACTTTTAGCACAATATTCAAGATTTACCACCCAAATCTTGTATTCCTCTGTTCTGGAAAAATGTGTCTCTTTACCTAGTGACTTCATGTTTTCTTCCAGAAATCATACTCTTTCTGAAGAATCTTCTAGTCAGGTAGTGGTGTTGCACACCTTTGATCCTAGCACTTGAAAGGCAGAGGCAGGAGGATCTCTGAGTTTGAGGCCAGCATGGTCTATACTGAAAGTTCCAGGACAGCTAAGGCTACACAGAGAAACCCTGTCTCAAATAAAGACCACATCCAGACCCCTCCCCAAAGCAAAAAAATAAGGCTCTTGATCTCTTCCATCCCTTTCCTACGTTGCTTTGCTTGCCATGTCCTTCTCCTTTTTGTGAGGAATATTACCTTTTTCTTTCTGAACTTCTAGGGCATTATAATCTACATCTATTTTCAAGCCTTTGTTGAGGTGTACCTAATACACCATAAACCAATGTGTCTAAATGTACAATTTAATTATTTCTTAATAAAATTACAGAATTTCACAATCGTCTCCCACAATCGTGTCCTGCATATATCTTTAACATAAGAACAAATACAGTGTGTTGCTGATGTGTTTCAATATAGAGCCCTTTCCTAGCATGTGCAACCTTAATTGCTAGGCAGCATGATCAGCAAGTAACTTTCATAATTATAACCATTCTGAAGGTATTAGCTCCTTTACCAATTATAAACTAAAGGCTTACAGATATTAAGTAACTATCCAAGTCCCATAACTATTATGAGGCCAAGTTAGCTTTGAGGAACAGAACTCCTTGATTACAGAGGACTTATTTTTAGGTAATATGACATAATGATTATCCCCTAAAATGTCGCTCCCTAAAATTGTACACCATTACATAAAAATGGGATTAGTTCTATGCAACACTGTATTCAAAATGTCAGCACATACAAAAAAGGTCAGTAAACATCTGCTTGGTGATTTCATGAATGCATACCCGTGTTTCACAATGGGCTTATTTTAGAATTATTCCACCATCGTTAATTTTCTCCAAATGAAGACAATGGTTGTCTTAGCTATGGGATAATTTATGCAACTATCTCGGGGTGGGGTAGAGACAAAAGTTTTCTTAATCTCAGGGTCACAGAAAGGAAATGAGTAAAGCACTAATTTATGCCACTCTTGAGTAAGCAATCCTTTCTCCATTCCATTTTTGCATCCTGTTACATAAGGCAGAGTCCTGAGTACACTGTTAAAGATTGTTTGGCTATAATGAAAAATGAGAATAAAAAGGGGAGAAATTAAAGGAGACAGAAAAGAAGAAAGAGAGGAAGGATAGAAGATAGAAAAAAGTAAGAGGATATGGAAAGAGAAAGAAGTTCCTCATTTTGGACTCTGGTTGAAGCCTCTCTCCAAATGAAAGACAAGAAAATCAACAGAAAAAAAAAGATTACTGTAAAGGTTGCTTGTATTGTGATATTCCTTATGTAGAAATATTTCTAATAATCATGCTGAAGGCTTAAGTCCATAAGACCTTTGAACATAGCACTTTTTCTTTTCCCAGCTATAAACCTGGCAATTTTTTTCTTCTGGGAATCATCCTAGAAACTCCATTTATGTGGAAAGATGCATTTTAATACCCATGAATGCTATTCTTGGTTGTCAACTTGACTATATACCTGGAGTTAACTAAAACCCAAGTGAGAAGGTCCATTTAAAAAAAAATAACTTTTTATTGATTGTGGATTTCACATCATGCATCCTGATCCCATTCATCCCCTGGTCCCTTTGTATCTGACCTCTGTCCTTGAAATATCTCCCCTCTCCAAATAAAATTTAAAAGAAAAACATCTCATTGTGCAAGCTGTAGTGTGGCCCAGTGACTCACACAGAGATGAGTCATTGGTCTTGTTCAAGGCCTCTGACTTCTGCTACACTATTGATACTAGGCCCTCACTGGGTGTTCTCTGGGATACCCTATTGTTGCCCTGTGTCATGAGGCTCCTACAGTTTTGATCTGTAGGACTGGCCCCGTCATGTGCTCCTGTAGTTCATAAATTGGGTAGATGTTGGGGTGGGCCCACTCATAGCCCTGATTCTAGGACTGGGTAATAGCTGGATTGGTCAGCCCACCAGCTCTTCCTTATCCCCAGCGCAAGGGTGAGCTCTCCAACTAGCTCACCCAATATAACAGGCAACAAGAAACAGAACCAGTTCTGTTCTCATGCCCTCAGGGTTGACTCAACTGCACCCACAGCATCAGGGCCAGTTCTACTGTGTTTCCCAGGCTAGGTAGAGGGCACACTCTCCCTAGCACTGCAGCTGGTGAGGGGCAGGACCAGCTCTCCCAAGCTCATGTCCCTGAGGCCAACTCTCACACCTATCACAGGTAGAGAGGGGTAGGAGAAAGAAGGCAACTTTCCCTCACCCATGCTACCACATGGCAGATGAGGGGAAAGAGAGATCAGCTCTTCTGTCCTCGTAGTCCCCAGACCAGCTCACCCATGCCCCAGCCAACAGGGTCACCTGTACTATGCTAACAAGGTGAGGTATAGGGCCCATTTTCCTGGAGTACTGCAGCTGATAACAGGCAGGACCAGCTATCTCGCTCTCATGACCCTGGGTCCAGTTCTCTTACATGCTGCGGGTGGCAAGGAGCGAGGGGCTGACGGAGCATCTCTTCTCTTACCCACGCTGCTGCGTGAAAGATGAATAGCATGGGGCCAGCTCTCCCACTCTCACGCCCTCAGGACAAGCTTACCCTCACCTCCACCAACAGGGCCTGCTCTCCAGAGTACTGCAACAGGTGAGGAGCAGGGCCAGCTCTCCTGCTCTCATGATTTCAGGGCCAGCTCTCCCACCTGCCACAGGTGGAAACGGATGGGGGGGGCATCTCTCTCACCCATGGCGCTGCATGGCAGATGAGGGGTGGGGCCAGTTCTTCCTAGTGCTGCACTCAGTGAGAGTCCGGGTCAACACTGTGCGGTCCTATACCCAAGGCATTCAGTGATAACAGGAGCCACAGACATCAATAGAGACTACAGATATGACAGGCCAGGAACCTATATATGGCCTTGGCAGCAGCCCAGGGCCAGATGTCACCATGGCCCCTAGTGGTAAGCAAGCTACCCACCTCAATATGATCTTCACTGCCTTCAGCCCTTTGGATCTGCCTCTCTCCACATGACATCAAACATTCTGCTCCCCTCTCCCTCCATGTATTTGCTCACCATAATGGTGCCCAACTACCTGGCACCTCAAGGGTTTCTCTTACTCACCCAGGCCAGCTGCCCGGGCAGGTATGTGAGGAGAGAGCTGCTTTTAATATGGATCTTTTATGATGGAAAGATGCAGCTTTAATCCAGATTTTTTGAGGTGGGAGAAAATCCCCTTTAATCTGGGCTGTTCCTTCTGCTGGTAACCTATATAAAGAACATGGAAGAAGGAATCTCGTTCTTTGCCTGATTGCCCTCACTCTGCTGACAAGTCCATTTCTTTACTAGCATTAGCACCTGCTTCCTTGGGATACCAGAATACATGAAAGACCTACTGAGACATTCAGCCTCATAGACTGAGCAATTATCAAATTCTTGGACTTTGAACTGGTAGACAGCATTGTTGGACGGACTAGGTGGACCACAAGCTGTGAGTCATTGTAATATCCCCTTTATATATACATTCAGTCTATCAGTTTTGCTCCTCTAGAGCCTAGAGAACCATGACAGATACAATCCACTTATAAAACCTTTCTTTATTAGACTGTAATTCTACCAAAGGCACCCAAATAACAACGCTATGGTTTTATTTATTGTTAATCCCACAGATTTGAGGAGAAAGGCCACCAACCCAAATTATCATGAACAAATTAATAAAACAATATTTATATATCTACATATTTACTTAATTTGTAGACATGGGTTGCCTCCCCTTAAAGTGGAGTTCAAGAAGTCAGCATTAGACACAGGGATGATAAGGGTTTTTATAGTCTAGAGGTAGTGGGTTTCCAAATGGAGGATTTGGCAGGCAAATCAGTAGGATCACAGAAGCAGAACATAAGCGTATCAAATTGATCATAATAACCTAAAACAAGGACACAGTTGCAAGGCAGTCATAACTACAGGTGATCGTAATAACCTTTTGAAGTAAAGGTATGGTTGCCATTACCCCAAAAAGACAACACAAAACTATCTGTAGTTAGGGTTATAGGTGGGGAATAGTCCAATCCTTGAGAAACAGATATTTAACCACAAACTAGTTTGTCTTTACTATAAGATGGCTTTTAAGAGTAAGATGGAGGCAGACTGGTTTACCATTATCAAAAAGAAGAAAAATGAATCTCTTAGCAATAAATTAAACTATAGTTTAAGAAGTCTCTGATGATGAGACTATTCCTCAGCTATTCACATTCATGCTTGTGTGTGGCTTATCCTTCCCATGAGCATCTTTATTTTCAGTAGACCATGTTTAAATTCATGCTAAATATCTTGTTAGTAAGATTCTGCTTCATACTGGCTCATCTTAAGATTGCAGTCTTTGACAGATTGACGATCTCTGAAAGGACTGACTCCCCAGCATCAACGTTTGGCGGCCTATGCTTATCTGTGTCTGCAAAACCTGGGATTGAGGACAAGAAAGAATGGGGCGAGCTACTGTCGAATGCTATAGACAACCTCACTTTAGTCTCTGGTACTTTCATATGTGAATGTAACAAAGAAAGCAATGATCCAAAGAAGGTTGTTTGAGTTCAGAAAAATATGATCAGAACAACAAGTAAACAACCTCCCTAAGCACATAAGAAATATTGAGACTATAATTCGTGATTCTAGAGAAGCTAAATAAGAAGGTGAACCCAAAGAAAAACATATAAGCGTCCTCCTGAATATTAACCTTCATCAGACGATGAAAGAAGACAGAGACAGAGACCAACATTGGAGCACTGGACTGAAGTCTCACGATCCAAAGGAGGAGCAGAAGGAGAGTGAGCATGAGCAAGGAACTCAGGACCGCGAGGGGTGCACCCACACACTGAGGCAAAGGGGATGTTCTATCGGGAACTCACCAAGGCCAGCTGGCCGGGGTCTGAAAAAGCATGGGACAAAACCGGTCTCGCTGAACATAGCAGACAATGAGGACTACTGAGAACTCAAGAACAATGGCAATGGGTTCTTGATCCTATTGCATGTAATGGCTTTGTGGGAGCCCAGGTAGTTTGGATGCTCACCTTAATAGACCTGGATGGAGGTGGGTGGTCCTTGGACCTCCCACAGGGCAGAGAAACCTGCTTGCTCTTTGGGCTGAGGAGGGAGGAAGACTTGATTGGGGGAGGGGGAGGGAATGGGAGGTGGTGGCAGGGAAGAGGCAGAAATCTTTAATAATTAAATAAATTAATTAATAAAAAAAAATAAAAAAATAAAAAAAAAAGAAATATTGACCTAGCAGTCCTTTTCCAGAACTTTCCCAGGGCAGACCAATTTGAACACAAATTGCCTGGCATGTACTATAGATTATATCTGGGAAAGCACAAAAACAAGGCAGAAGGCCATATCCAGACTCAGGGTACATTGACCAACTTGGGTTCTTTATCTATAATTTGATATCCAGCAAGACTTCTAATGACCACCATATCATACAATAAATTGAATATATATGTTTGTCACAGGAGCCACAAAATCATGTCTGATGACAACCCAGGGAACAAAATGCACCGAGGTAAGAGGCCTTCTGCCTTTTCTCCTGGAGCCTCTCTCACAGTTCCTTAAGGCATTGCTCACCATGCATCGACGTCACTCTTGCGATCATGTTCAGACATCCAGGCTGCTGCTGGCAGTAGTATTCTGCCACATCCGGCCTACATCCCACTGCCACTGCCAAAAGGAATGCATGCTGTCACCTCACTTTCTTAAGGTGATGAAAAGGGCACGCTTTATCAGCACACTCCTGAGCTATTCTCCCTCCCCATAGTCTCTTTTGAGTGCCCTGAATTGGTGGGATATTTTAAATAGTGTGGACCTAGAACATTATAAGCAGATGAACCTATTTTGTTGTTGTTGGGGGCAGCTTTAAGTTCCTGTTTTGTAGCAATTAAACTTTCCAAACATAAGGAATCAAAAGAAGGAACATACGTAAAGTATAGGAAAATGAAAGAAAGGGATAAACTCATGAATGGAAAGAAGAAAGGAATAAAGAACACAGTGATTAAAAGATGAAAATATAAAGACATTAAAAGGAAAAGAGCAGGAGAAAAAGAAGAGAGACAAGATGGGGAAATTTAAAGAGAAAAGAAAAAGTGTAATGTAGAAAAATTTGAAGGAAACAAAAAAGAAAAGCTTAGCTCAATTCCAGCCAGGTCTGTGTATACTAAAAAAAAACCTTTCTGAGTTCATGGTTTAACCACAGGCTTTGAAG
Source organism: Chionomys nivalis (assembly GCF_950005125.1). NCBI lineage: Eukaryota > Metazoa > Chordata > Mammalia > Rodentia > Cricetidae > Chionomys > Chionomys nivalis. The sequence goes on along the minus strand of NC_080094.1, from coordinate 64,358,081 downwards.
CAGAGCTTGAGCTGGAAAGTGTTTTACTGCTGGAAAGCTTCCTCTCGCATAGGCTCTCCTGAGTCCCAGGCAATGCTTGAAGGCAAACCTGGAAGCCCTGTTTTCCATTTCCATAAGGGAAGTATTCTTGCCTTCTGTGAGCCAGACATGCAAGAGCTGAGTTCACAAGTGTTCAGTGCCAAGTGCATGTGCGTTCTGCATTGCTCTTGGGAGGCCAGCTTGCTTATGCCTTTCTTGATCCCAGTCCAGTGTGATTTCACTCAGGGATTCTACATTGGGTTGTTAAAAGTGGTCCTCATTAAGCGAACATTAGACCACTCTGCAAATCAGGATAAAGCAAGCTGTGGCCTAGGTTAAGGAGTCTGCAAACAGAAGAAATGGTGGACTCTGCTATTCAAAGTTTAAGTTAAGTTCTCAAGATAATTCATGAGTTATGCGAATCTTTGAATTTTGCTTGCACACGGACAATGGGTTTTGTTTATCTGGAAAAATTTGCATAACCATTTCTCCTCAACTGTCGCATTCTTCAAGATGATTTACTATTTGTTATATTAATCCCCATAGATAGTGGTGAACTTTGTTTATTATGTTATAGTTGACTCCATCTCCTTACATATTCTGGAGAATTTTAAAAATACTAAGCACCAGGTCATTTTATTAGGAATTTGTTTTCTGGTGTATCTATATATGCTCCGTATAGATCACAGTCATTGAGGGCTCTGCTCCTTCCTGGCTGCTATCCCTCACTCCTAGTCAATCCTCTCTCCCTGTTGTCCTAAATGAACCACAGGCTCACTATTCTCTGATGACTTTCTGAAGTTTGTGCTTTCTCAGGCTTCAGTGAGAGACATTGCTCCAATGAATAACATAAAAAGTCATCCAGGAAGACCTCTAATTCAACTTCGATATATATGTGCACCCACATATGTGTAAGCATGCATACAAACATGTGACACACACACAGACATACATACACAGAGACTTGTGATTACGATAAAAATCATAAATGAAAACCAGAATTTCATCCTCTTATTAACACTCTTATTTTCTTCTCAGGGAGTGTGGAGTAGGTAAATGAAGTTCCTTTTAATTATCAGCTGTTTTAAAGCACATAATACTTTTGGCAGGTACTATTCTTAGTACTGAGATGGGTTAGCATATTTGCGCTTCATAGATTGGGATCTTGGGCTTTAAGAGGGTCAGATTGTAATCAAAGCCACAGGTTAGGATCATAGGGAAATTCACCATGACATAGCATTTAGGTGTCAAGATAATTATGAGTACTCTTATGATCAAAACCTGCAGAGTGAAGGGAAAGAAAGCAAGGTGTAGAAATTGGAAAACCGACCTTCAGTGCTTCAGGTCTCCGGCATCCCCTGGGAAGAGGTGGAACTGACTGGCATAGGTGATCAGAGACCTTGGCTACCTGCCTTGACTGATCGGTGTGAACTCTCCCAGGAGGGGAAGGTCCTGAGGCAAGGTGGCTTTGCAGAGCATGATAATTCCTCAATGGGCAAATAGCTGAACATTTTCTGATAAGAGAAGGGGTGTTTGGCAGTACATTACAAGTCTATTGCACCATAGATTATATACTATGTATTATATAATTATGATATGGATGTATTTAAAAAGTTAAGCCTAAACCGGACGGTGGTGGAACACGCCTTTAATCCCAGCACTTGGGAGGCAGAGGCAGGTGGATTTCTGTGAGTCTGAGACCAGCCTGGTCTACAAGAGCTAGTTCCAGGTCAGGCTCCAAGGCAACACAGAGAAACCCTGGCTTGAAAAACGAAAACAAAACCAAAAAGCCTAAATCCCAAGTCCTGAAATTCTGTATGTAGTTTATTTAGTTAGGAACAAACTGTCAAAAAATACAAACAGTTGATCAAATATATGTCTTTGGAGAGGTAAGAGATGAAAGTGTAATGATTTCAGAATCATAGAACTGTACATGCAATTAATGAAAATCAATGGATGTGGACTAATAAGATGGTTTAGCAGGTGAACATAATTTCCGTAAAAGCTTGGTGACCTGAGTTCAATCCTTGGAAGCTGGTCCCAAATAGTTGTTCTCTGACATCCACAAACACACTTGACATACCATCCCCAACTCCTCCATGTTCCCAGCTACTGAGAAGTCTGCATCTCTATTGATTCTGTCTCCCAATGATGTGTTTTATCCTATCCCTCCCCATTCCTCATGTTTCACTTTCTAATACCCATTTTATCTTCTTTCCTGCTTTCTTTTCTCTTTCCTTTGTGCTTTCTTTCTTTTTCTAATTAATATAGACTGGCCCCCCACTCTCACATACACAAGCACTCACATGCATACCATGTATTGAACATGCTGTAGTGTGAGCCCTATAAACAAGGCCAAGATGATATCTTAACCTTGAAAAACATAATGAAACTCAGACCATCAAGGTGAGATTTTCTACCTTGAAACAGTCCATATCTCTCAGAAGAGTGTTTCCACTTAGGAAGCCAAATTCCCAAACACTGAAGAAATTGGTCTCTAAATTGTCTTCTGTTCGAATCATCTGCGATGGAATCAAAGCCCTGACCTGGCTCCATGCCAGACATAAGAATCCTGCTGAATGATTTCCCTTGTCTTCTGTGAATCACCATCATGTTGATTGCTGTTGCTGATGAGGTAAATTCCCTGAGCAAGCTGAGGCAATATTTTCCAAAGGAAAGTGAGTTTTGTTTTGAATTTCCTTCCCTTACCATTGCAAACTATGCTCACATCTCAGCTCTGGTCTGCCCACAGACGACCATCTGGCCCACAGCTGCTGTATTCCGGTGGAAACTCCAGCAGCAACAGTCCCAAGACTTGCTTCTTGTAAATAAAAATGTCTATGTTATAGGTTATTGCAACACTAGTACTGAAAAGTCAACAACTGTTGTTTCCTTTCATTCTTCTTTCTATAATTGGTTGTTTCTATCAGGGGCATAGATATAAAGCATACAGGTAGACTTAAACAATGAGCAAGACCAGTTGTGTTTCATCATCTTTGAGAGTACAACTAGGGGTAAAAATAGAAACCGAAGCATTAACATCAAAATCAATATAGCCACATGAATGTTAATGTGGCCAGAAAAGTCTCCTGCTTGACTGCAGTTTCAATCATGGAAAATAACTTGCTCCTTCAATTTTCTTTCTCTTGCGCCAACCAAGCCTGGTGATGTGGTTATGAACAACAGTAGGTAATACCTGCTTGTTAAACTTGCTAAATGTATCACAAGCATCTTCTTACTAAATTCTCTTAATGTTACTCTGAAGTGGTTAATCATGTTACCTCTGTTATCCTAAGAAGATGACTCCATTTTCCAGAATCACACAGTCTATGCCAGTCTAATTCCATGTGGTTCCTAAATGGATTATTGTAATCCACTGTAAAAGAAGAGTCATGAATTATCCAACAATGAGACTTTGATGGAAAACACAGATCCTGGGCCACAGAAGATGATAAAAAGCAAAACAAAATAATGTTCAGATAGTATCTGGTCTCCTGTTTGTTCCTAGGATGTTGATCCAGATACTTAGTTCCATATTCTTCATGGATAGCATCCCCTCTCCTCTGTATGCTTTCATTTTCAGGGTTCAAATTTTGACTATGCATGTAGACAGAGCTTTATGGTAAAAATATTTCTATTGAGATGTGTACTAACATAGATATTTAAGTGTTTACACTTTAAAGGCACTTGAACTATATAGCATGAGTCTAATACTCAAAGAGAAGGCCCAGTCTAAACTGAAACTGCACTAATTGTTGAGATTTTATGAGGATCATGGAAATCTTGCGTGCACCTTCATCTGGAATCTTTTTTCTAACTTTTTCCCGATTCCTGAACTTTTATTCTTGAAATTTCATTTTTTTCATTGCTGGTCTTAAACAAAGCCAAAGATTTTAAGCTTTGATGACCATAATATTAGGTCTCAAAGAACTTTTCCTCTCTCCTTTCCAGAGTCTTTTGCTACCAGACTGGCTGTGAGCTTTTTCACTTTATGCTTCTGTCTCAGAAATACTGTCAAAATAACCTCATGGCCAATATTTGACCTGAGACCCATGGTCCCCACAGTGTGTCAGAGCCTCTCTCCTAAGACTTGGGCTTCCTCACAGAGAATAAGAGGACTTAGAGTTTTACTTTGGAAATGAAGAAAACAAGACATAATTAACCAAATTTCTGGCTCCAGTGCTGATAGATAAAGACATGATATGCTCTTCATGCATAGCTTTCCCATCATGCATTTCCTGTTCTTAACATTCTCCCTGACAGTGTGACTTACATTAGAATTACCTAGAATGCTATATATAGCAAAAACTAGAGCCAAAGTATTCCCACATAATTCATTTGGTATGGGAGGAACCTGGCCATCAGAATTTCATGTGATCCCCAATTTTAATGTGAGAACCATTGATCTGTCATGTTTATTTCCATGGCACTTGGTCAACCACAGAGAAGTCTATGAACTGGAAGCAGTATAAATATTAGTGATTTTTTTTTTGCAGCACTTGTTGAAAGCCATGCTGTTAAACTAATGAATCCTTGGAAAAGTAAGTTTTCTGTGGCTTCAGAGGCTTGAGAATCCAACTCTTTTGTCATTCCAGCAGATGGTTTTCCACTCAGATTGCATGATGCCCCAAGTAAACACAAGGCGAAGGTGTTCATTTCAGCATTGTGGTTCGTGACACTTATCACGTTGCTTGTGCTGCTGTGGATATAATACTTATGAGAGCTACCACCAACTCAATTTCATATGTGGCCTGTTCTCCAGAAGGAAAAAATTAGCTAGTTTATCATTTCTCAGAAGTTAACATATTTTCCAATGAATAAATTCCTGTCTTCTTCTGGGTTTGAAGCAATAACACTTTAGATGTGATCAGTGGTTTGGACTCAGAAGCAGAATCTGCTAACTTCTGGGGAGGAAGGCTAGTTTGCTAAGCACCAATAGGAACACAGCAGACATGGTAAGGGGCCAGTCCCCTAAACTGACCTGCAGTTCATTGTATGGGAATGAGGTCCACTCTTCCATTCTTCCTCCTAGTTCCCTGGGAAATCATGGGTTTAATATGATGGAGACATTACAGGCAAATATTATTTTCTGAATAATGGAAATCTGGTTCATCAGAAGCTTCAAATAATCAAAATGCCAATTTGTTTTGCTAAAAATATATTAATTCTTTTTTGTTGTTATTCAGTTTTTGGATTTTGCAAGACAGGGTTTCTTTGTGTAGTCCTAGCTGTACTGGAACTCACTCTGTAGACCAGGCTCACAACACACAGAGGCATACCTGCCTTTGCCACCCAAGTGCTGGGATTAAAGGAGTGTGCCACCATTTCCCGGAAGATATGAGTTCTAACTTAGTAAATTATAAAGGCAATTTTAAAAGAAGAATATCCTCCCACTTATCATCCATATTCTATGAGATGGTGAGAACTGAAAGTTGGGAAGGATTTATATCTATCTGTCTATCATTCTCAACCACAGATGATCGTGCCACAATTTTTGGCAAATAAAATCACCTCGCCCTACAAATACTATTTGTTGAGAAACTGGTTATACAATGGGCTATAATTTTTTTCTTTAATTGAATGAAAATAAAAATGCAACACACTAAAATCTTTAGGACTCAATGAAGGCAGTCCTAAGAAGAAAGTATATAGTGCTAAGTGCCTACATCAAAATAGATACAGTATAGGGAAGCCACACACCTGAAATTACAACAATACAGTTTCTTAAATAAAAACAGTGCATGCTACAGCTCCTTTAAGAGAGGTCTTCCTGATTCAGTGGTAGTAAAAACAAACAAACAAACAAACAAAACACATGGTTTCAAAAAGGGTGGCATCCTGATTTGCTAGCACAAATGGCTCTGGCTCTTTCATGAGGTTATACTTTGAAGTATTTAAATGGGGTTTGTGACCAGGGTGCTACAACTTGCCTAATGGCAACATAGATCTGCTATGTGCCTGAAAATGGGGTAATGTGCATGGATCTCAGAGTCAGCAAGCAAGCCTTAGCCATCTTGGACTGGGCAGAGCAAACAGAACTGCAGAGTTGGTCCTAGCCATGCCCACTTATCATTAAAAAAAGCAGTTCTGGTCAGAAACGGATTACAGATATGCAATAAAGACAAGTCCAGATGGAAAAGACCTCTAAATGGGTCATAGTGTTGGACAAATGTACAGAGGCTTTGGAGAGAAGAAAAAGAGTATAGAGAGTTATAAAAAGAAGTAAATGGCTTTAAAAAATAAAGTCTTTAAAGAGACAGAGTGCAGACAGTCATAGATTAAAAGGAGTAAAGAAAAATAAACCAGGTAAAGATGGAATATAAACAGAGAGTCTATATTATGTATACTATTGTGTTTTCTTTAAATTATTTGACTGTAAAAGAACTAAGTACAGAGAGACATTTTATTGTATGTGCTACAAACCTAAACCAACATACACATTTTAAAAGTAGTTTGACTTCAAAATTTGGGTCTATGGATTTGTTGCTTTGGAAAAGAGATTCTTCTTTTGTTTTTACACAACTTGAGAAAACCTGTTGATTTCTTCCAGACTAATGTGATTTGCTGGACCAAAACCAAGCAAAAGGTTGCCACGAACACCCCCCCAAAATTACTTTGCCCAACAAAAAACAGGAATCAATTTGGAGAGAACTCTACCCAACTTCTCAAATATTGTTTATAAATGTTTGTTTACATTTAAAGGGGGTATGCTACAGAGATTTGCATTGGTATAGATCTTGCATTATTGATACAAATTTAAGGTCAATTTTGTTATATGTATATTTCTGCTCTTGATTAAAGTATTGCGTTTGTGCAGCTCATTAAAAAATCTAATGTATAATTGAGAAATACAGGTTATAGAGAGTCATCTATAATGGTCAAAATTGTAGTTATGTTAGGATATATATATATATGTATATATGTTAGATAGACCTATGGAATATGGCATTTAAAATGTTTTAAGAACTTAGACTTTTCATGACATGAGACACATCTGCTCTTGGCAGCACCAATCTACTTTAAGAGGATGATGGACATCAAAGAGTCTCCTTATGGAGTTTGTTAGCCATTTGGGCAAGAAATTGTTCTTGCCTTGACTGCTTGATGTTATGCTGTATGAACTAGACATACAGGACTCACAGGAAAATGACTGCTGTAATTCTCTGAAGAAGACGAGACAGTCCTTCAGGGATCCTGCTTCATGCAGGACTCACAGGAAAATGACTGCTGAAGTTGTCTAAAGAAGGCGAGACAGTCCTTCAGGGTTTCTGCTTCATGAAAGAACTTCCAGACATTTTTCAGGACACAGAAAAGAGCAACTGATGGACTGTGCCATTACAAGGCAGAACAGATCTTCAGATTTACTGCTTTATGGAAAAGTCTGCTGGATACTATGGGCCTGTAGGCTGAAGATGGATATTCCAGTGATACAGAAGAACTTCGAGTGACTGTCCAGGCAGTGAAATGTCTCTGTCCATTCTAGTGTTTTGGAAGTTGCTTACAATGTACTTAGGTACATTGTAACTTAGGTAATTATATCCTCTTAACTTAAGTAATATTATATTCTTCTGCAGTCTTTGATGGAGTTGAAGAATAAATAGCTATAGTTTTCCTTAGTTGTGACAAAATATAAAGTAAATATAAATATTGTAATTGTACTTCTTGCTTGATGCTAGTTTTATTATATGTAATTTTACTATGTTAAAATTAAGACCTGTTTTGTTTAAACAGAAAATGAGAAATTGTGTGTGAATTCTTTCTCTATATGTGTTGCTTTTATTGGATGATGAATAAAGAATCAGCCTTGGCCTGTGACCGAGCAGAGTAGAGCTGGTAGAGGAAGCTAGACTAATGCTGGGAAAAAGAAGGTGGAGTCATGAGATGCCATGTAGCCACCAGAGGGGAAAGACACAAGCTGCCAGCTGAATCCTTACTGTTGAAGGAAGCTGCTAGTTAGTTCTGGTCACTTAGCCCTGAAATAATCACATAGAAATCACTGCTTGGCCCATTAGCTCTAGCTTCTTATTGACTAACTCTTACATCTTAATTTAACCTATTTCCATTAATCTGTGCATCACCACAAGGTTGTGGCCTACTAGTAAAGTTTCAGCACATCTTTCTCTGGTGGTGGCTCCATGGCTTCTCTCTGACACCATCTTTCTTTATCCCAGCATTTATCTTAGTTTTCCCCGCCTACCTAAGTTCTGCCCTGCAAAGCAGTTTCTTTATTCATTAATTGTAATCCACAGAAAACAGAGGTGACTCCTATATCACTTTCTCTTTTCTGTTTAAATAAAAAAGATTTTAACATTGACATATTAAAACTACATAAAACAGTTATCAAGCAAGAATTATAGCTATAGTATTTATATCTACTTTATCATAACTAAGGAAAAATATAATTATAACTATTCTTCAACTCCATCAAAGACTCCAGAAGGATATAATATTACCTAAGGAAACAGGAAGTACATTGTAAGCAACTTCCAACACTCTAAAAATTACAGAGACATCTGCTTGGACAGTCACCCAAAGTTCTTCTGTACCATCGGGGTATCCATCTTCAGCCTACTATCCCATAGTATCTGGCAGACTTTTCCATGAAGAAGGAAATTTCAGTCACTTTCTTCTGTGTCATGCAGAATGTCTAGCAGACTCTTTCATGAATCAGGAACCCCAAAAGATTGTCTCACCTTTACACAAGTTCAGCAGTCATTTCTTTCTTTTTTTTTTTTTTTTTTTTTTTTGGTTTTTTGAGACAGGGTTTCTCTGTGGTTTTGGAGCCTGTCCTGGAACTAGCTCTTGTAGACCAGGCTGGTCTCGAACTCACAGAGATCCGCTTGCCTCTGCCTCCCGAGTGCTGGGATTAAAGGCGTGCGCCACCACCGCCCGGCTTCAGCAGTCATTTCTATGTGGGTCCTGCATGTCCAGTTCATAGCAGTTTTGTCCCAAATGACTAATTAATGCCATAAGGAGCCTCTTCTATGCCCATCTTCCACTTGAAGTAATTGGTGCTGCCAGGAGCAGATGTGTCTCATTGTCATGAAAAGTTCTAATTTCTTAAAACACTTAAATGCCATATTCTGAAGGTCTCTGTAAGATTTGAAGAATACCTAACTCAAATATATCTCTATATATCTAAAAAACTTAACTAACATGACTACAAGTTTGACTATTATAGATGACTGTCTATTAACCTATATTTCCTAATTATACATTACATTTTTAAATGAACTACACAAACATAAAGCCTCAATCAAGAACAGAAATGCAATATAACAAGATTGACCTTAAGTTTGCATCAATAAACCAATATCTATATCAGTGCAAATCTCTATATTATATCCCCTTTAAATGAAAAAAACATTTATAAACAATATTCAGGAATATGGGCATAGTTTTTCTCTAAAATGCTTCCTGCTGTTTATTGGGAAAAGTAATTCTGAGGGGTGTTCAAGGTGATCTTTCAGGGAGTCTTGGTCCATCAAACCACATTAGTTTAGGAAGATTCCACAGGTTCTCATCCTTTGTGGAAACAAAAGAAGAGCCTCTTTTCCATAGCAACATATCCTTAGACTCAAATACTAAAGATACCTTTAAAGTATATATGTTGGTTACTTAGCTCCTTTACAGTCAAAAAATTTAAGTAAAGCACAATAATATACATAATCCAGACTCTCTGAATTTTCCATTTTTATGTGGCTTATTCTTTCTTTACTCCTTTTAATTTATGACTGTCTGTACTCTTTTAAAAAAAACCATTTACTTCCTTTTATATGTGTCTCTATTCTTTTTCTTCTCTCTCCCAAGCCTACATAGATTTATTTATTCAACACTATGATCCATTTAGAGGTCTTTTATGTCTGAATCTATCTTATTATGTATCTGTAATTCTTTACTGTCCAGAAGCACGCTTCTTAAAAATTTAAGTAGCTCCATTGCTAGGGGAAATATAGTACTTCCTGCTTGCCCTGCTCAGCCCAGCATGGTGGAGCTGCTCGCTGCCTCCGAGAGCCATGCACAGTGCCCATTTCTAGGCATACAGCCAGGCCATGTTGCCACCAAGCAAGTTGTGGCACATTGCTCAGAAACCCCATTCAAATGCTCAGTCTCCTAGAAGAGCCAGAGATTGCACTGGCAGTATGGCCCAGAAAGCTGGCATTTCAAAATGGCATGACTTTTTTTCCTGCTACCCCTGAATCATGAAATCCTTTCTTAAAGGAGCTGTGGCATGCCACCAGCAGACAGCAAGAAGCTGTGATAAACGCCTTGTTTTTGTGTCTAGAATTCCTTTTCAAGCTCTCTCAGGTTTTTAAATGGATTTAGTTGGCCACATTGGTGCACCAATTTGTAGTTAAGAGACTGCTTGTTGTTTCCCAGCCACTTAGCCCTGAAATAATCACACAGAAATTATTGCTTGGCCCATTAACTCTAGCTTCTTATTGACTAACTTTTACATATTAATTTAACCCATCTCCATTAATCCGTGCATCACCATGAGGTCATGGTCTACCAGCAAAGTTTCAGCCCATCTGTCTCTGGAGGTGGCTACATGGATTCTCTCTGACTAGACCCTTTTTTCTCCCAGCATTCAGCTTAGTTTTCTCTGCCTACCTAAGTTCTGCCCTGCTATAGGTCCAAAGCAGTTCTTTTATTCATTAATGGTAATCACAGCATACAGAGGGGACTCCCACATCACCTTGCTGATAGGCCAAGAGCCTTATGGTAAAATATAAAATAATGGAAATGGGTTAATTCTAGATGTAAGAATTAGCTAATAATATGCTTAAGCTATTGGCCAAAACGTATTGCAAATAATATAGTTTCTGAGTGACTATTTCATGGTCTGGGCATCTGGGAGCAGACAAGCAGACTCCAACAACACTTAGCTAAATTGACTAAAAAGAATAAAGATAATATCTAAATCAATAAAATTATAAATGAGGAGGACATTATAGCAGGTAACAATAATTTTAAGACAACCATAAGGACATATTTAAAAGGCACACTAAGCTGGAAAGTCCAACTGAAATAGAAAAGTCTCTAGATACAATATAGGAAAATTAAAGCAAGATTAAATATTTTAAACTGATTCATTAACCACCATTGAGTTTAAAGCAGTAATAAAAACCTTCTCAACAACATAAACAAAGCCAGAGACTGATGGGTTCACTCCATAATTCTGCCAAGACTTCTAAAAACTAATATTAATAATAATTAAATTGTTTTGTAAAATATGAAAGGATGACAGGCATTTAAACCATTTTTAATGATGCAATATTACCCAGATTTCCAAACCAGATGAAGATATAAAAACAACAACAGAACTAAAGACTGTCATCTCCCTGATGATCATAGTTGCAAAAATTCTCAGTAGATACTGGCAAACTCCATCAAACCATATTAAAATGGTCATTTATTATAGTTGGACACAGCTTATTTGATCTCTGCCATTCAGACCAAAATAATCACACAGAAACTACATTAATTAAAACATTGGTTGGCCTGTTAGCTTAAACTTATTAGCTAACTCTTACATCTAAAATTAACCTATTTCTATTATTCTATGTATTGCCATGGGGCTTGTGGCTTACCAGAAAGGTTCCTGGGAGTCTGTCTTCTTCAGCAGCTACATGGTGTTTCCTTGATTTTGACTACTTTCTCTCTACGTATCTGTTTGGAACTCCTGCCTTGCTCTGTTCTGTGCTGTCTATAGTCCAAAGGAGCTTCTTTATTAACTATTGATAATAAAACATATTCACAGCATATAGAGGGGAATATCATGAACTTTAATATAACAAGACTGCATACAATAAAACAGTAATTAAGCAAGAATTATCATTACGATATTTATATCTACTTTATCTTTTATCATACCTAAGGACAACTATAATTGTAACTATTCTTCAACTCCATAAAACACTCTAGAAGTATATAATATTACCTAGTTAACAGGAAGTGCATTGTAAGCAACTTCCAAAATTCTGTTATTAACAGAGACATCTTGCTGCCTGGACAGTCACCCAAAGTTTTTTTTGTAACATTGGGGCACCCATCTTCAGCCTACAGGCCCTTAGTATCCAGCAGACTTTTCCATGAAGCAGTAAATTTGAAGATCTGTTTTACCTTGTCATAGCAATGTTCATCATATGCTTTTGTTTATGTGTCCTGCAAAATGTCTGGAAGTTCTCTCAAGAAGCAGGAACCCTGAAGGACTGTCTCACCTTCTTTAGACAACTTCAGCAGTCATCTTTTTGTGATTCCTGCATGTCCAGTTCATACAGCATACTATCAAGCAATACAGGTCTTGGTCTACCAAATGACATTAGTCTGGAAGGAATCCACAGGTTCTCATACCATACTCTATGGAAACAAAATCAAAACTTCTTTTCCAAAACAACATATCCTAAGACCCAAATTTTGAAATCAAGATACCTTTAGAGTAAATATATTGGTTTGGCTGGCAGCCCATACAATAAAATGTCTCTCTGTACTTAGCTCATTCACAGTCAAAAAAATTAAAAAAAAAACACAATGATATACATAATCAAGACTCTCTGTGTATATTCTATCTTTACATAGTTTATTTTTCTTTGTCTATTACTTTTTCTATGAGTTTAATACTTATTTTACTATTACTATTTTAATCTATGACAGTCTGTGCTCTTTTATATTATAACTGTCTGTACTCTTTTTACTCTTTTTTTCAATTCTACATACATTTATCTAAGACTGTGACCCATTTAGAGGTCTTTTTCATCTGAATTTGTCTTTATTGCATGCATATATGTAATTATTTTTTGACCAGGATTACTTTTTTTCTTTTAAATACTAAACAGGTATGGGTAGGACAAATGCTGATTTGCCTTTTGGTTCTGTTCAGTCAAACATGGCAGAGGTTTAGTGCCAGCTTTCTGAGCCACACTCACAGCCCCATTTTCAGGCACACAGAGTGTCCATGTTATCATTAAGCAAGTTGTAGCACTTTGCTCACAAACCCTATTCAAGTGTTCAGCCTCCTGAAAGAGCCAAAGTCATTCATGCAACTAGCACAAACTGGGAAACCTTCTTAAAGGAGCTGTGCAGTTTTTGTTGCTACTGCTGAGTTAAGAAGCCTTTCTTAAAAGAATAGTGCCTCTTCTTGTTTCTATAAAACAGAACCCACCTGAGGTGTTGCTACCCAAAAGTCATGCTCAGCTTTGTTATTTTGTGTCTAGAGTTCCTTTCCAAGCTCTCTCAGGTTTTATGTGTATGTATTTGGCTCATGTTGGAGTGCCAATTTTTAATCAGAGGTTTCTTGTTCATTCCTGGCTGCCTAGACTTGAAATAATCACACAGAAACTGTATGAATTAAAACACTGCTTGGCCTATTAGCTTAATATTCTTATTAACTAACTCTTGCATCTTAAATTAACCCATTTCTATTAATTTATTATGACTAAGTTGCCTTTATTCCAAAGACACAGAGATGGTTTGGTATATGTAAGTCAATAAATGTTATTCATTATGTAAACAGAATCAAATACAGAATTGGCATTGAATTCTGAGATACAGAAAAGGCCTTTGACAAAATCTGACATCTCTTTACAATAAAAGGTATAGAGAGGCTAGGGATTGAGGGAGATTACCTCAACACGATGAAGGCTATATACAACAAACCTATAGCCAACATCACTATAACTAGAAAACAGTTCAAAATATTTTAACTAAGACCAGAATCAAGACAAAGATATCCATGCTTTTCACTCTTGCTCAATATAGTGCTTCAAGCCTTAGCTAGAACAGTAAGAGGAGGAAACAAAACAATACAAATAAGTAAGTTATAACCCTCACCTTACTAGACCTGGATGGAGGTGGGTTGTCCTTGGACTTCCCACAGGGCAGGGAACCCGGATTACTCTTAGGGATGATGAGGGAGGGGGACTTGATGGGGGAGGGGGAGGGGGAGGGAAATGGGAGGTGGTGGTGGGGAGAAGGCAGAAATCTTTAATAAATAAATAAATTAATTAAAAAAACAATACAAATAGAAAGAGGAGAAGTCGAAGTATATTTACTGATGATGTGTTTTATTATATATGAGACTCTGAAGACTTCAATAAACTCTTGGGGCTGATAAATACTTTCTGCAAAGAGGCAGGATACAGAACTAACATAGACAAATCAGTAGCCTTCCTAGAAACCAATGACAACTTACTGACACAAATTAGTTTCTGGTGTTGTGGAAAAAGAGAGTTTTGCTTCATATTGTTTTTCTTTTCTGAGGGAGGATGTGGTCTATTTTTTTCTGACCTCAGACTATATCGTGTCATAGTGTGGTTTATTAACTGTCTATTCAGTACACCAGACAAAGGCTTGACATTTAACCAGTATACACAAATGCAATGTAGAAGTCGATTTCCATTTTGATTGAGTTGTGCTTGTAATAGATGCTATAATCCAGATTCCCTTTCAGCAAAGAAGCATTGGCTTATCCAGTTGTGGGGCTATGGCTAGGCTATACCCTCTACTGAGATCCCTATTGTTTGGACTTGACATTACATCATATTTGTCATTATGCCCTCTTTAGGCATTGTTAGCAGAAGATATAAAGAACCAGTTTCCTTCCTTCAGTGAAGCTCCAAGACTGAAGCACTGAGACTTTACAACAGATAACTGTGACCTTCATCTCAGTCCTGCCTGCTTAATTTCTATTTCACAGATACCAACCAGACACCCTCCCCAATAAACACCCTGTACAATCGCATCCTTCCTGCAGAAGCTTCCTTGTCACATCTTGCAGTGGGGCCCGTGCTATTCAGATGTTGAGGATTTTCAGTAGCAACCTTGGCTGGGTGCTCTTGAGCCCTGGTTTATATCAGGATGCAGTCACATGTAGTCTGTGAACCTTTCCTTAAGGAATTTGTGTTGTCGTTTTCTTACTCTTGTTCCCTCTGTTCTTCTGGATAGCTTTAACTAAGAGTTTGATTGCATTTATTCATCTTTTTTTATTTTCTTCTACTTATTATATTCTACATCTTGTACTGCTATTTCCTTGTCTGCATTCAATAATTTGCTTATTATAAGTTCATTTTCAAATGGCCTTTATCATCCTACTTTTTCACCTCCTTCTTTAACGTCTCACATTTTTCTTTCTCCTTTTATTTTTTCAATTTTATTAATATAATATTTCCTACTAATACCCTTATAATAGGTAAAACACAGTATTGAAAATTAAGCCTGTTCCATTAGTTTTAGACCTAGAAGAACTAGCTAAGCAGGCTTTAGTGACTGGACTTTTTTAAAAAATGTATTTGCATGTTTATTTAAAAATTAAGTTGATGCCTCTGTGTTTAGATTGTTAGGTTGTTCATACAGTTTCATGGTGTATATTCTCTGCCTCTGCTGTGTCTCCATCCTTCAGTTCTACTTGGCTAGGAACCCTTGGCAGGGCCGCATGCTAACTTCCATTTGTGTATATTCCTGTGATGTTCTGTTCCTTAGCTTCTGATCTCTCTCTTTGCCAAGAGCATTATTCATGTCATTGCAGAAATATCATAAAATTATAGAAATGAACATTTTATACAAACAAAACATGTCCCTGGAGAAGGCCAGAGAACTTGCTTTGGGATTTTAAAGAGAATGTTTCACAAAGCAATAGAGCCATGCCAAAAAAAAAAAAAAATCAATAAATTGGTTGAGGTGAAGCACGATTACAGAATCTGCTGTATCTGAGGATGGCAAAGAAATTAACTTCCCTCTCCAAGTTTGTGCCTTATTCAGGGAAAAATGAATGTACTAACTTTTTACATTCAATGGAAATAGCAGAAAAAACTGGACAGCAATCTGAATTACATAGAAATCAAGAGTGACAAACTTAAGGCATGCTGCTAGGTTTTCATCTTGAAACTGAAATTTTAAATACTTACCTAAATAACAATGTCTGAAGTCAAATGGACTAGCGTAGTTCATGATGAGCTATTCTAGCATACTTTTAAGCACTGGTGAGCATGCTCCCAGTTTCATGGAACATAAACTTACGAAAATGACAGGAGAGCTAATCTGATTTCTGAGAAACAGAAGCTCCGGCTTTATATCCAGGTGCTGTTGTGATAAGGCAGGAGCAAAGCCCTAGAATTCTAATCCTGACCTTCCACGCTAACAGTTGTCCCATAGTGCGAAAAGATAATTCTCACCATTTGTTCACCAAAAACAGATAAACTTTGAGGTCAACAAGCTAAACGGGTATTTGTAGCAGGACATTGCAAAGTCTTTAACATAATTCAACACTCTGAATCTTAATGTTCTAAAACCATAAGAAATTACTGATCAGTTCTGAACATCCCCTCATCGGCAATATATATGTGTATATATATATATATATATATATATATATATATATATATATATATATTGTCAAAGTGATTTGCAATTGAGAATCACACTTCGGGAAATGTGATAATATCATATGTACTTGCAAACCTATTAGGCAAGCTCAGTTAATATCTGAAAGTCAGGTTCAGTGAGACAACCTTTCCTAGACATCCTTTTCTTGTGTATATGTGTGTGGAATGCACAGCACATGTGTATGTAGATGTCAGAGGACAACCTTGGGTACTGTTTCTCAGAAATGCTGGCTACCTTTGTTTTTTTTGAGACAAAGTTTCTGACTGACCTGCAAATTTCTTATTAGACTATAGTTAATGGACATAAAGCTCCAGAGATCTGCCCGTCTCTAATTTCTAACTCTGGTATTACATGTCTGTTGCATCATACCTCACTTTTTACGTGGAGACTGGGGACTTGAACTTGTGTCTTCATGGTTGTAAGGCAAACTTTACTTATGGAGTTATTTCTTTAACTTTCTTTTTAAAAATTATATTTTTACCTTGAGAATTTTTCACATCAGTTCTTTTACATCCTGAATCTGAGAGCACATATTATCTCTCATGTGAGAAGTACTTAGTAAGCAGACTTTATTCCAGATCAGGAGTTTGTGTTTAGTGTTTAAACATGACCAAGATATAGCATCTATTTTGTTATTTTTGTTACTGATCTTGTTTTGTTGGTTTATTTGCTTTCATTCCCCCCCCCCGCCTTTTGAGACAGGATCTACCAGATGACCTCTTTAACCAGCTAGGCAATTTAGACCAAACTTAAAGAGAGATTCATTTTTTTCCAGTTTAACCTTGAATCTCAATTCTCCTCTCAGTTTCATAGGCAGCTGAGATCATATGCATGCTGCACTGTTGCTCTTGACACACTTTGATTATTACACAAAGTGAAAACTAAAGTGTGGGAGCTCACAGGAGTGGGTCCGTTCCACCTTGACTGGAGGTCAGAGAGTTCAGGTCTATTCTTCCTTCTTCAAGGCTATTGACAAGAGGTTTGACTTAAGATGTGGCCTCTAACAAGATAGATATCTTGATCTAGATTGTGTGGTGTGGGAGGTCCTTCTGTCTGTGTGATGCTTTTATTGATTAATAAATAAAGAACTGCTTTGAGCCTATGGCAGGGAAGAACAGAAGTAGGTGGGGGAAGGTAGGTTGTATGCTGAGAGGAAGAAATGCAGAGTCAGAGAGAAGCCTGGAGCAGTTGGGGATAGACACTGGTTGGTTGGAACTTTAGACAGTAAGCCACAGCCACATGGCAATACACAGATGAATAGAAATGGGTTAAATTAGTATGTAAGAGTTAGCCAATAAGAAGCTAGAGCTAATGGTCCAAGCAGTGATTTAAATAATACAGTTTCTTTGTGATTATTTGGGGTCTAAGCTAGCCAGGTGACCAGGAAGGAACAGCGGCTTCCTCTTTCAACAGTTGTGGTCACTTGGTGTGTTGGGTATTAAAATGGTTCACAGAGATGTATTTGTGACTTCAGGCATATGATGGGAGGTTTGAACCAGGAAGTTGTTGTCTACAGGATACTCAGATACAGGATACAGTTCTGTCTGCCTGGCGTTTCTAATCCACATGCCCCTACTCTGGAACATGCAAACCCAGTCTAGACTGGGCCTGGACACTAAAGTGGAGATGGGTTCTACACAACAATGTAGCAACATGCCCCAAGTGCTACTGTAGATACAGCACTAATATTCAACTGGAGCAGACTAGAGGTGAGAAAATTTTATTCATGTGAACCGAAATTATTAAGTCTCTCACATCCTTTACTTGAAAATAATAATAACATCCTGGAGCTTAATACTAGGTTTTCCTCAGGCCAGGAAGGCTGCATCTGGTCTCTTTCTGTCTGCTGGGAGAGTTACACAATGTTTTTGTAATCTTGTGAAAGAAACCATGCAGTAGCTCTCACTCTCCATTCCCATCGTTTGCAGATTTTATCCACCTCCCTTGTATGTTTCCATCCAAGTCTGTAACAACAGTTTTGCTCAAGGCAGTGCCATTGAACTACATGCAGAACTACTCCAGTTTTAAAAAGCATCAAACCACTAGAGATTTACTTTGTTCTCAAACCAATTCCAGCCATGAAAGCTCTGAAAGGAAAAAAACAAAACCTTTCACTTCTCCAGGGGAACAGCTGCCTTCCAAAAATCCTTCAATAAAACATGCTTCAGACAAGAGAACATTGCAACAGATGCAGATCTTTACTTTCTTCAGCTCCTTCTCCAAATGCTAATTGGCATGCTGCAATGCTAGACACGGTGACAGGTGTGCTAGGAACATTCTATACAATCCACACAGTAGCCTTATCAACTGGGTTTTTTGCTCTCACTTTACAAATCTGGACAGTGAGATAAGAATTTATATATTTTACCTAGTAATGTATAGACAACAGATAAGTTGAATTGGAATCTCTTTTTCCTTACTGCCTGATGCAAACAGTTTCACTGGAGACCAACCAGCTGTCTCTGAGTGTAAATGCACTAATTATTTTATTGCCTGACAGTTTTCGGAGGGTTATGTCCCCATATACTATGCCAGTAAACTATGAAAATAGGAGATTTTTAAAGTAGATTTTCAGTTTCAACTTTTAGAGAATTTTTGACTGTGTGGGATTTTGGGTGGGACTTAGGTTTTAAGAGCCTCTCTCTGCAAGCTAATGACCAAGCTGGCTTGGAACAGTGGTATACTCTCTCATTATTAATCCTAAATGCACAGTTGAAGACACGATAAGCTTTCCCTTACAAGAAACACAAAAGTTAGTCTTTCTTCTCCTGGAAACCTGTCTTCTCTCTATATACACAGTTGATTTTTGTATTTATCAAGCAAAAGTCCAAAGAATCATGTCTTGTTTATAATTCTCTCTTCCTGCTCATGGCACACACCATCATGAGATTTTACCTCACTGGATCTGTTAGGGGGCTTGTGTTGTGACAGTGGCTACCCATGCTAATGCACAAGAAAACAGGCGGGAATTGGCTTATATATTTTTAGAGAAGTTAATATGAAAGGAAAAGAGGAGGAAAGATAAGTATATGTTTGGATAGATGTTCCCTATAATCCCTTACAGAAGAAATAGATAACCAATTTAAAATTCTGGAGTGTTATGCATTGTCTTGTTATAGATGTGCAATAGTGCTTTTAAAGGTATAGTTTCAAAAGCTACCCCTTCCATATAATTGATCTTTTTATCATAATAGATTCTGTGCACTTTAATATCAAGGGTGTAAAATGTCAACAGGTGTTAGCACACAAACATGTTCTTTCTACCTTTACATTATGAAATACAGATTGTTGATCATGGGTCACCAT
Organism: Chionomys nivalis; assembly: GCF_950005125.1. Lineage (NCBI taxonomy): Eukaryota > Metazoa > Chordata > Mammalia > Rodentia > Cricetidae > Chionomys > Chionomys nivalis. The sequence continues at coordinate 64,338,374 of NC_080094.1, read as the reverse complement.
TTTTTTTTTTTCTGAAAGATCAGTGTCATTTTTAAGGACTTCTGCAGTTGCACAGTCAAGTTTGTGTTGAACTGTAGATTGTAAATTTCAGATCCCTCTTTCTATCCTCCACTTCAGTATAACATAGATGTCTGCTGTTTGAGTTTGTGGTGTGATAATTATTTCACGAAGTAGAAATTTTCCTTAATTTAAAGGCATAATAGATAGCTAAGTTTGCTAGACATATGATGTGGGATAACTCTATGTATGCTGTGAATATGTTTTATTACCATTGGTTAATAAAGAAGCTTCATTGGCCTATGGCAGGGCAGAATATAGCAAGGTGGGAAATCCAAGCAGAAATAGAGGAGTCAGACAGATGCCATGTAACTGCCAAAGGAGAAAGATGCCAGAACCTTACTGGTAAGCCACAGCCTCATGGTAAAATATAAAATAATAGAAATGGGTTAATTTAGGATGTAAGAGGTAGTTAATAAGAAGCCTGAGCTAATAGCCAAGAGTATGTAATTAACATATTTTCTGTGTGATTATTTTGGTCTGGTTGGCCAGGCAGTGAAAGCACAGTCTTCATTTACAGATATATCAAATGGGAAAAAGAATGTTGCTTTATCTAAATTCAGACATCACTTCTTAACATCTGCAATCAATCCTCCCAACAGTAATTTTCATTTATTGTTTTTAATTGTACAGTTTTTCAAAAAACAGTTATTAAACCACATATCAGACAGTTTTTTTTTTTTACTATTCTGTCAAGCATGAGCTAGTGTCAGAAAAGGAGGACAGCTTGTCCCTAATACAAGAGAACAATATCTTGATTCCCAGAACCCACATGCTGGCTCCCAGCCACCTGTACCTATTGTTCCAGTGTATCTGACACTCTCTGTGGCCTCTATCAGCACCTTGTATAAGTGGATGTACATATAGATGTACATGCAAACAAAATATGTGCACATAAAAATAAAAACAATTTTATATATAGATCCCCTGGGAAGTGGAAATAGACAAGATTTCCGAAAAATTGGGAGCATGGGGGTGGAGGGAGAAAGGCAGGTGTAAGGGGAGGAGGAAGAGAGAAGGGGAGGAAGGAGGAGAACTTGAGGGAACAGGATAGGCGAGATGGGGGAAGGACAGAGACTGAGAGCAAGGAGAGAGATATTTTGATTAAGGGGGTCATTATGGGGCTAGCAAGAAACCTGGCACTAGAGAAATTCCCAGGAATCCACAAGGATGACCCCAGCTAAGACCCTAAGCAGTAGTGGAGAGAGTGCCCCAATTGGCCTTCCTTCTGTAGTTAGATTTTCTGACTTTCTTAAATGTCATCATAGAACCTACATCCCGCTACTGATGGAAGCAGATGCAGAAATCCATAGCAGAGCACTGGGTTGAGCTCCCAAAGTCTAGTTGAAGAGTGGGAAGAATAAGAATACGAAAAAAGACGTCAAGATCATGATGGGGATACCCATTGAAACAGCTTACTTGAGCTAATGGGTGGATATGGAAGGAACCAGCATAGGACCAAGGTAGATCCTATGAATGTAGATGATAGTTGTATGGCTGGGGTAGACCGCAGATCCACTGGCAGTGGCATCAGGATTTGTCCCTGCTGCTTGTACTGGCATTTTGGAACTCATCTCTTTGGATGCTCAACTTGTATATAATGGGGGAGGGCCTTGATTCTTCCTTGGAGCAATGTGCCTCTCTCTGGGGCGTGGATGAGGATAGAGTGGGAGGGAAGGTAGAGGGAATGGGAGGAAGGGAGGGAGTGGGAACTTGAATTTGTGTGTAAAATGAAAAAAAAAAGAGTTTGCTTTCTTTTTTAAAAAATAAAAACTTTTAATTAAAAAGTAATGTAGAATGTAACAAACTATAAGGGAAATCATGAACTGTGTACACACATTGAGTACAGACATTCTTAAGAGAAAATTCATGAGTAGCTGCAAGAGGCTGGGATTACATCCATGGCAACATTATTGCTGTATCATCATTGAATTCACACTGAGACCCATTTGTTTCTATTTTACAGATACATGTGATCATAGCTGTACAGTTCAGAGGGTTATCATATTCAGTGTCAGCTTTTTCTGCGCCTTGACTACAACTAAGTAGCAGGTTTTAAAAATGTGTCTTCTTTTATGCCAAACATCTCAGATGATGTTCCTCCACTAAATTGTGTTGCAGTATAACATGATACTAGCTGCTGTCAGCTTCCAGGATAAGGCCCCTGTACCTTGGCTCCAACTTGTCCGAGTTTAGCTTCTTCCAAAACAACACTACAACAAATTGTAGAGGGTTCATAATCATCAGAGGATTTTTGTGGCTTGAAAATACACCCCAAATTGCCAATAATGAATATTCCATAAGCAAGGAGGCTTTTTTAGTTCCAAATGCTATTAGGGAAGCACAAACTTTGTCAAAAATACTTATTTTGTTAAATACTTTTGGACTGAACAAATGACTTGAGAGAGATTCTGCAGGAAGAATACAAGTGTGACTGCCATTTACATTCAAAATGAGATTTTCCTGTGCTAGTTGACTTCAGATGAAAAGTCTCCACAATCAGACCAACGTTCCAAAGGAGATGAGGGATTTGTTCATATTTTCCAAGTGCATTCTCTAGGTTCAATCAATTTTGCTTGTATTACTGGAATAGTCCTATTTATAAAAGATTGGAAGTATTCCTGCCAATGATTAGTGAATAATTTGGTCACTGTTTGGAAGACAATTGACTTTCTCATGGAGTCAAAGGATACTGCTTGTTTGGAGACTCGTTTAAGGTGTTGGACTATATCAATACAACTTGATTCCATACATGTATGTTTGAAGTATCCCAAAGGGCCTTTCTGAGGATCTAGTTAAGATGTATGATTTTAAAGAAGAGAAAACAAAGGCTTGAGAACCAAAGAAGCATCTCCAAATGTATGCAATGAGATTGATTTGACTCTTCTGGTTTCATTCCTTCAGGCAATCCATCACATTAATATGTAGTTATTTTCCATTCCTCATTATGTAGCTATTTAAGGCACACTGTGTGCCAATCCCTGTTGCAGATTCTAGAGATACACATATATCTGAGTTTCTATAATGAAGGATCTGAATAATGTAAAGGAAGAAAACATTAACAGTAAGGTCAGAAGCACATTTAAAAAATTACTATATTTTAAGGCTGGAAAGATGGTTCAAGCAATTAATGGCTTTTTACTGTTTTTGCAGAGGAGTTGAAATCAGTTCCTAGAATTTTCACAGGGAAGCCTACAACCATCTGTAAATTTAGCTCCAGGAGATCCCAAATTCTTTTCTGAACCTGGAGGGTACCTGTGGCCTTATACCCAATGTCTCCTTTCCAATTAAAAATAAAAACAAATCCTTGAAAAATTGCTATACTTAGATGAATGCTTTCCAAATATTCTCTGCACAGGAAGTGAAACAAAAGCATGGACAAAACCTACAAAATGAGAGCAAATATTTACAAGTTGTGGAATATGGCAAATGTTTGATATCTGGAGTAGATATGGAATATTGGAAAGTCAATGGGAAAACAGTAACCTGATTTTTAAAACAGGCAGTATCCTCAAACACACATATTTTTTATAAGGAGACTCATAAATGGTGAACAAGTATATTTTAAAAAGTGTTCAGCATCACCAATTGTCATGGAAATTCAAATTTTACCCATAGTTAGCTTTCACCTCTTAATAATAGTGGATTTTGTAAAATATCATGCTTACAAGAGCTGTAAGAATCTGGAGAAAAGGGAACTCTAGGATATTTATGTTAGGGTTATACATTAGAACATTCATTATGGAAAATAATATAAAGATTCCTGAGCATGTGAAAATAGAATTACAGAAGAGTGTAGAAATTCAGCTACTGGGTTTATGTTTTTTTTTTTTTTTTTTTTTTTTTTTTTTGATTTCCGAGACAGGGTTTCTCCGTAGCTTTTTTGTTCCTGTCCTGGAACTAGCTCTTGTAGACCAGGCTGGCCTCGAATTCACAGAGATCCGACTGCCTCTGCCTCCCGAGTGCTGGGATTAAAGGCATGTGCCACCACCGCCCTGCTAAGCTACTGGGTTTAGATAAAAAGAAAATAAAATCAATATGTTGAACATACACCTGCAGCTTTGATGTTTTCTTTAAAAAAATCTTCATAATAACAGAAATGGTACCAACCTAATTGCCTATCAGCTGATGAAATGTTTTCTAAAGTGTATACATAGATGCAATAGAATATTATTCAGCTACGTGAAAAAATGAAATCCTGTCATTTGTGGCAGTTTGGATGAAGCTGAAGATGAATATATAAGTGAAATATGCCAGGCACAGAGAGATAAGTAAATGACACACAATCCATTCATACGCAGAATGTAAAATTGCTAACCTACTAGAGGAAGGGATATATGGGAAGAGATTATTACGTGGCTGTGAAGCTAGAATTACAGAGAAATTCTGTTGTGCTCGTACATAGTAAGGGAGATCATAATAATTGACTGTACATTTCAAAGGCTAGAAGAAATGATTTAAAAAGGCTTTTCCCACACTGAAATGACAAATATTGAATGTTGTCATATGCTTGTTTGTCATTATGTATATACATGTATTGATACGGTACTCTAATATGATGTACAAAATGTATATTTTTATGTTTCATGTAAAATTATGTTTTTTTTACAGTTTCTGGTTTCTGTCTTACTTTTTCTCTACAAATTATGAGTATATATTAACTGTTACCTGCCATTAAAGGAAGCTCTTCTGTCTAAGGTGGATAGCAGCACTAATTTAATGGTACAAATATAAATATTTTAAAAGTAGCTTGGCAAGAAGGTTATTTAAATTAATATCAGTAGCAAGTTCTGCCCACAGGTTCTTTGACATCCCCAGACATGCTATTTGTGCAGGTTTATAGGACTAGGTATGTTTTTTGCTATGGAACAGGCCTTTAAGTTCAATTAGAAAGTAGTTGGTTACCCCTCAAACAACAATGTCACTATTACACTAGTAGTATTTTTATTACCTGGCAGATCAGTACTACAGTACTCAGGATACACAGTTGTGAAGGACTGTTTTATCATCCACTCCCCCTGCCCCCAGCAACCTGAATAACACTTCTGAAACTATGGATGCTAGCCCGATGGGTGGAGGCTTTTAGCTTAGTCCCAACTAGATTTACTGCCTCCCAAGTGTGAAGTGTTTCACAAATAGAGTCTTACCATCTGTATCTGGTGACAATAGCTTCCATTTCTTTCCATTTCCAGCTTCTCTGGGTGTGATAACCCATACGTGGAACTTGAATTTTTGTTTAAAGACCCATGGCTTCCGGGAGTAACACAAGCCCTTCATGAAAGGCACTTTTGTTCAAATTTTTACACGATTAATTAAATCTTTTCATTACCTAATAATTTAACAGGTTTCCATATGGAATTTTCCTATATCCTAAGTTTTTGATGACCCTGCTTATCTTTATTCCCTTCGCCCTTATTTAAACTTTTTCAATATTTCTAGTAGTCCCTGCACCCATTCATATTAATTGTGTTTTATACTGCTCCTTCTAAGAGTTTTCACCACCCATTTCTCTCATGATTTCTTTATTGCTCATTGGCTTCTACAGACCCTTCAATTTAAACACAGAAATATAAAAATTCAAATTGTGATTCACCTATGAGAGAACATGGCTTTGTCTTTCCATATCCACACTTAGGATTTTTTCTAACCCCAGTTATTTTCCTGCAAATTTTATAATAATTTGTTTTACTGCTGAGTAGAACTTCAGTGTGTAAATGTAACACATTTTCATTATTATCTCTTAAATTTTATCTATCTATCTGTGTGTCTATCTGTGTGTCTGTCTGTCTGCCTGTCTATCTATCTACATACCAATCCCAGTGCCCCTCGCTCCCATAATTCTTGCATTAGGACAATATCATTTCCTAGTTTTTGTGAACAAAGCAACAACAAACATAGATGTGAATATATTTATGTTATAGAATAGGTAGTCCTTTGCATTATGCTGAGTAGTGTGCATGGGTCATTTGGTAGTTTACTTTTAGCTTTTTCAGAAGTCACATCTATTTTTATAGTAGTGGCACTAGTTGACACCCTCACCAACAGTGGATAACGGTACCCTATATACTCAACAACATCTTTGTTTCTTCCTGATAGCTATTCTGACCGGGATGAGGAGGATTTTCAAAGTAGTTTCAATTTTTATTTTTCTGATGTCTGAAGATGTTAAGTACTTTACAATGCTTTTGACATTATAATTTTCTCTTTTGAGAAATTTTTGCTCAGATCTATGGCACAATTTTGGACTAGACTGTTTCTTAATTTTAGTGTTTGGAACCCTTTGTATATTCTAAACAGTATTCTTCTTTCAGCTGTACAGCTAGAAAAGGTTTTCTTCCATTCTGCCCCTTCACTTGATTGACAACTTGTATACAAACTTTTTCAAGTTTGCGTGGTTCTACTTGTAAGCTGTTGACCTTATTTTCTGAGCAAGCAGTATCCTATTTAAGAAATATTTATTTATACCTGGGTCTTATATAGTATCCTCATGATTTTCTGTACTAGCTTCAGTTTTATGCTGAGATCTTTGATCATCAAGAGTTGACTTTTGTTCAAGGTGATGGAGAAAGGATCTAGAGTCATTCTACATGTGGGTATTCAGTATTCTGGACACCATTTGTTGAAGATGCTGCCTTTGCTCGCATCTGTATATAACAGGTGGATGAATTTGCAAGGGCTTGCATTTGGGTCCTGATTTAAATGATCACTTCTTTCAGGGGCCACAAGAGATACAGCAGGTGATTACTAATGTTTAACAGGCCTATCTACAAGATGAATGATTCTCAGATAGGAAGTTGCACCTGAAAAGGCCATGGAGTTACTGACTGTGGAAAGCAGTTGCTCCTGTGTGTAATTATTCTATGAGTCACTTCATCTTTTCCCTAATAACTTCATTTCTTCCTTAAGAATAGCTTTGGCTGTTTTTCCACGGCTGTGTGTTTATCTCATGAAAATATTCCATCTACAGGGCACATATATCTATAGGTGGTCAGGAAGATGACTTTTCATTTGACTGTATAGTTTTGATATATAGAATGTATACTGGAGCATGCTTCATAACTGGATCTATTTGTCCCACAAGGACTGTAGACACTAACAGTCTGCATTTTTATTTTTCTCAGTCTAACTGCATAAATAAGTTCCTTTTCACCTCAAAACAAGTTCAAACTAGATTAAAGGATTTTTGTAAATATATCCTAAGTTTGAAATCTTATAGCTGTTTACAAGGTCAGAGCAATAGATGTCCAACTAAGTTACTGAGAAAATCATGCCAGTTCTTTCCTTGCTATGTCTGTTAAGAATAGACCCATGTCTCAAAGCTTATCTCACTGGGCATTGTATAGTGGTCTTAGTCCTGTAACTTTGGATCCTTTCGTTGCCATGAGAAATTGCTCATTTCCTTATCGTTTGCTCTAGAAATGTGCTCTTGACCAATGATAGAAATTTCTTTATCACTTCAAGGATCCTGATGGAGAAGAGTTTTTAGAATAGAAAAGGCTAGAAGAAGAAGCTAGGAAGAATTAGAAGTAGGACAGGATTATTAGAGTAGAAAGAAAACAATAAAGAAAGTGACATGAAAGATTCATTTTCCACTCTCAAATCCCAAGTCACTCACTTGCCATAGCATTCTATGAACCCTTAGAGGGAATTGAGGCTATTACACAATAGCCCTTTTTACATTTCTGTGCCAGTAACATGTTATTTTTTATTACTATGGTTCTGTATTATAATATGAGATAAGGTATGGTAATACTTCCAACCTTGTTCTTTTTTTTTTTTTTTTGAGTGTTGCTTTGATGATGGAAGTTACAGAATAATCCCACACTAGTTCAGAAGTATGTATAATAAAAGGTTATTTATTTAGGGGTAGACTCACAGATAACAGTCCTAGGTCAAAGGCCTCTATACACACAGGGAACAGGAACCAAATCAAATAGTCAGAAGTGAGAGAGTGAGTGCAAGCTTTACAGCTGCATTTATAGTATAAGAGAACATGCCCAAGTGGGCTGGTATCTTAAAGGCTGTTGGCTGACGGAGCTCCCACAGCATTCGTTTATATATTTGAGTTTTTCTTTTGTGCTTTCATGTGAATTTTAAGCTTCTTGTTCTATTTCTATAAAAATGATTCTGGTATTTTATTATTATTTTTATTTAGGATTGCATTGAATCTGTAGATTGCTTTAAGTATGACAACCATTTTTAAAATATTGATTCTTTTAATCAATGACTGTAAAGTCCCTTTATCGTTTATTATCTACTTTAATATCCTTTTTTAGTGCCTTATAGTTTTGCTTATAGAAGTCTTTTAGCCCTTGATTAAATTTATTCTAACATGGTTTTTTATTTGCATATTTGTTTTTATCTCTTTTCTTGTTTTGCTATTGTCTGTGGGTTTATTTCCACAGTTTCTTTTTTGTGTTAGTCATTTATGTGTAAGAATGATACTGAGGTTTGCATAGTAAGTGTGTATACTTCTAATTTTTTTTGTGGGGGCAGTTTTGAGACAGGGTTTCTTTGTGTATCCTCAGCTGTTATGGAGCTCACTCTGTAGATCAGGTTGGCCTTACAATCAGAGATTCTCCTACCACGGTTTCCCTCCCAAGTGATAGGAATAAAGATATGTGCTAGAACTTCTGGGCTATGCATCTTCTTGTTTGTTTAAAGTGTTTATCCACTCTAAGATTTTTCTGGTGGAATCTCTAAAGTCTTTTGTAATGTATATAATAGTGTTGTTTGCCAATGACTGTTGAGTCCTCAGTCCTAAATGAGACACCTATGTCATCCTTTCTAAGTTCCAGGTAGCATCACCAAAAAGAAGGTGAACAGGTTGAAAGAGCTGTGGGATTGGAGATGTACTATTAAACACTGACTTCTGAATATGCAATGGTCAGTGTAGTCCTGCACATACTATTTCTATGTCCCACTACAAAGGTATGAGTTATGAAAGTAGGAAGGAGACTAGATGGAAGGAAGAAGTAGGTCTGTAAGTGTGGGAGAGGGTAAGAGAGGGTAATGGGAAAATGTGTTTAGAATATATTGAACACATAAATGAGATATTGAAATATTAAATTAAAAGCAATAATCATTAAGTTCAATGTACTAAGAAAGCACAAAATATAGAATCAACATGTTGAAGAGGAGATAAGAGGGATCAACAAAGGCAGAACATGAGGAGCATCTGGGAAATGACTTGTAAAGCCTAAGCAGAATGAAATGTATTTTAAACAAAAAGAAACATGTATGTTCAGGATAAAATTCACTTACTGATAGAAAGATACATAGTATACAATATGATTGATAGGAGATGCACACATATGATGATAGTCAGATGATGAGAGTTTATGTATATGTGCGATGGGCTTGAATTCTATTCATAGATTATAGCAAAGTTCTAAAAGTTTTGAAAAGTCTGTGAGACGTACAGTACCATGGCAATGTAGAATTGCTGAGTTATAAGTGTGGAGATTATATTGGGAAACAAAAAGATGAGAGATAAGGTAAACATATTAGATGTGACTGGAATAATGAAGAAAAAAAGAGAACATGAACTATGAGGAGTTGTGGGTATGGACTGGAGAGAAACAGAGCACAAATTTGACAGATTTCCTAGATATAAAGACCGATGGAGAAAGAGCTTGGGTATTTACAAGATTTATTTATCACTCCTGATAAACTAGAATTATATTTTTTTGTCAAAATGTGGTATCTAAATGAAACATTTGTAGTAGAAATTAAGACACATTGAGTTTTAAATGCTCTGTGTATCTTGAGTTCAGTAGATTCTATGAGTTGCAAAGCCAAGAATGTTCCCTAGGATAGAACTACGTAGGAAGAATTTAATCTCCCAAACCCACTAGCAACTTAAAGATATTATTTGGTGCAGTAGAGGGTGACCTAGTTTCTAGAGTAGAGTCCATGTAGTTGGCAAATATGAATCCAGTCTCAGTTATTGTGAAACTTTCTTAAGGTGTCTACTTCCATTATATTATTTTTCTTATTCCGTTTTTTTTTCATTATAAGAATCAGCCCAGGACTGGAGCTTTCTATTTTAATTTGAGAAACATATCTTTGATAGATATTTCACCTTCATAATTTTGGCCACATTAAAATCATACTTCCTATCTGTAAATCATCAAAGATTTTTTGCGATGCAGACATTCTAAAATAAACTAATAAATGTGAAAAAGTTTTGAAACAAAACATAGATATGAAATGTACTGTATTGTTAACAGTGGTGCAAAAGTGACTGTTGATATTTTAGTACACAGAAAGTTAAATTAAAAAATATATCCTGAATAAAGAAAAAAGTTACTATGAAGTTGAAACTAAAAAAAAAGTCTTATATCCTCCTTGATGAGTCTTGTGTCCTTTCAGTGGGCAGTTACCTTAAGAAGTCCATGAAAATATGCATAAATACACTATCATAAGCCCTAACAGTCTATATCTAGGAATGTATATGTGCACACATACACATGCATAAATGCATGCAAAAATAATTAGTGAAAAAACAGGTAATAGATTTGATAGAGAGTGGGGAGGGGAATAAGGAAAGGAAAGGGAGGGAGGGAAGAAAAGGGAGAAATATAATTATAATCTCAAAAGAGAATAAAATGAAATAACTCCCAAAACAGGAAGGAATAGAGCAAAAGGCAAATAACATCTTCTTGCTTAATTCAAGCTTGTTAAAATCCTCAATATGGAACAGTGAAATCCTTAATACGACTTAGAGTACTAAGTCTGTTCTGACCTGTGTGATCTCCTCCAACTTTATGCTTTCTTTGTTTTTCTCATTGTAGCTTCTACTGCTTCCATCCTAGCACACCACACCACCACGTCTTTGTTGTTTTTTTGTGCTTAGAATTCATTGTTATTGGCTCCATTCGCTCCCTGAACTTTTTCTTCTACAATTGACAAATAAATGCAGCAGTATTCTTCTGTGTATTACCTGGATCATCCCTCTTCAAGATGACACCCTCAGAAAGCCCATAGCAGCTACTGTTACTTCATAGTGTACATGTTTCATAACTGTAATTGTAAACTGTTTGTGATTTGTGTAATATAACATGGAGAAATGGCTATATATTTTCCTGAGCCTTTTTTTTGTGCACAGTAAACAGGCTCCAGAATGCCTTTACATAGTAGATTCTCAGCAGTTTCTCTTGAATTATAGTGTATTGAACTATATCTAAGATAAATATTGGCAGTATTTTCTATTTATTTATTTTTGCAATATAGGTAATCAGACCAATAGTTTCACATATATCATGTAGTTGTATGCCATATCTTGAACTTTTCTGTTAGAAACAAAAATATGAAGGGTAAATACTAACTTAACTTTTAAATATATAATTCTATCTGTCAATATTCATATTTAAATTTTTATTCTCTGTATACAAAAGGAAATTTACAAATCAAATTTACAAATCAAAATTGAATGTTTGGCAAAATATGTAATAGAGATGATCTCCTGTGACAATAAAAATAAGTTCTTCCAGTCTGATTTTGAATGATTCCAGATGTTTCCGTGTGGCATGTTTCTGTAAAAGCCTTTTCAGCATTACCACTGTCACAAATCATTTCCTGTGTGTATAGCTTTGGGATACATTACACCTGGAACATACAAAAGAAAGTTGCATGGGCTTAGACCAGCAAGTGTGTAAGTCAAGTAAGACATATAGTTTAAGGAAATGAAAGTTTTTTTTTTAATCCTAATCTGAGCATAATAGCAAAAGTTGAGCCATCTTCTCTTCATGGATGCCATGACTTTGTGATCATTTTTTATTATTTTATGGAATTTAAATATGTGAATATTTCTGTTCCATAACCATTTTACTTCAAATAGCCCAACATCTGTTTGTAGTCTCTTCTCTGACTCCTTAAGTGCTCATAAATTTAAATGGAACAAACTAAGGCAGCATGATGCTATACCATACAATTCTTCAATTCTTTTGTGGATTGAGCCAACACAGAAAATTCTTTTTAATCAGGCTATAGTCTAAGAGTAAACATTTGAGGTTCAGTCATCTGATTGATTGGCATTGCCCCTTCCGTCCCCCTTCCCTGCACTGCGGAGTGATGTAAAACCACTAGAAGCTTGTCTCACTAGTTGCCGTAGAATTTTGTTTAAATGTTGATTATAATGCAGTAGGCTTTCAGAGAAGCTAGACATTCTGTCTTGTGTTTTTAAAAAGTTCAGAGAATTCTTAAGGACTTCTAGTCTGGGGACCTCAGTTTGAGCCATGATGAGCTTGAGAATGTTAAGTCCACAGAACCTCACAATCTAGGTGCAATGAAATTTCTTTAGAGTAATAACCGTTGAACACGCTAAACATCCCTAAATTTTTGCATAGAAGTGAGGTCATGCTCACTCAGGCTCTGTAGGTATAATCTTTTCCCTTTCAAATATGAATACCACGTGCTGATGTCGCTGATTTTTGAATGTTTGGAAGTTTTAGGTTATCTTTGACTGTTTATTCTGCCTATTCTGCTACCCCTTACACTCAGTCATCTGGTATTGCATATTACAAACCCATCCCTTTGCCTACCACTTTTTACTTCATATCTATTTCAGCATTAACAATCATCACCAACATTTATGAATAGTTTATAAAATGTTTGGATTTACAACATTATGCAATCTAATCCTTAGACTAAGTGCGACTGAGCTGTAGAAATGGCTTAGTGGGTAAGAGTTTCAATAATTAGAATCTATAGAAAGCTAGACATAACTACACATCCACCTGCAACTGATGTACTATGGGGAATAGATGATTCCTGGGGCTTGTTGGTTGCTAGGCAGTTCAGTGCGAGACTGAATTTCAAAGGAAGGAGGGGGACAGTGATAGTGCAGGACATGTGACATTCTCTGACCTTTATCTGTGCACAGATGTGTGCACCCCCACACAGTACATGCATACACCACACACATATATGTCATACTCTCATACACTACATACTCACATATGAGCACTCTTATACACAAAAACAAAAAAGAAAAAGGTTCCATTTGACAGGCACACACACATGGATGTATACGAAACAGGCTGAGAGCACAAGTGGTTCGCTTACTGCGCATCTAGCTTAAACATGAGCTCAGTAACCTTTCTCTGCTGGGCGTTTGCTCATTCCTGGGCTGCTTCCAGTCCCTGCCCCTAATTCTAAGTCTCATGTCTGTTCCTGACTCCCTGGATTTAGCCCATTTAGAGTTCACTGCTCAGCATCCTGGATGTAGTTCCAAAACATTTTACAATCTGTTCATTGCTTAGGCTTACCATTTGGTGTTGTTAGTTTTTACATCATTTTAGTAAAAGACTGAAGAAATCTTATTCCTATAGAAAAATTATATAATGATTATGTTTTTTTTTGCCTCCAAATCTTTTTTCTCTTTTTAATTTTACTGGACAATATTTGTATATATAGCAAACTGTTTTTGAACTCTGTATACAATGTGGAATAGCTACATTTGACTAATTAGAATATTGATTTCTTCACACACTTTCCTGTGCCATGAGACTGTTTGACTCTCGTAAAAAATTTTCAGGGCAATACTCTTGTTAGAATCTAGAGACATGATGGTTTGCAAAACAGTGGTTTTTCAAAGAGTAACGCTGCTTGAAATAAGTAGTCGTTTTTACTGGGTCAGTCTGTTTTCTTCCTGTAACCCCTGAAAAGAAGCTGCCTGATGTCAGTCAGCTCTGCTGAAGGTGTTAATTATGCCAAGTAGGGAGTTTGGGTGTTTCCCACATGATTTCTCCATGGAAAGCTGAGATACAGACTGCCCAGCCTGTATGATTTATATAGCTGAGGTTATTTTATTGTTGAAAAGCCAAATCCCTTAGAAGGCTTTGCCAAAGAACTATCTTTTCCCCCATCTCCAAGGTTTTCATTCCATTTATTTAAAAACACCATGAAGCAAATTGTTTGTGATAAAATACATTTTCCTATAAACAAAGTGGAACCCTTGTTTAAAAATCATCCTCTCATATGGTTGATTTTTCCCGGAAAGTTAACTGCTTATATGTGCAAAACCCATGGCACTTAAAACATATTGCTTAGACTCTAGTGACAAATTATATAACACCCCTAATAAAATGGTCTCTCCCACCTTGGGCCAGCTTTTCTTTCTTTTTCTTAAAAAGTAATATTTTTACTTATTCTTTGAAAATTTCATGATTTTATAAATTGCATTTTGATTGCATCTACTTCAAATCCCCCAACTTTCCATGGACACCCTAAAGCATCCTTTCCCAAATTCAGCTTCTCTAATCTCTAAGAGAGTGAAAAATATGAAGATCAAAAATATGTCTTCTCTGCATTCTTGATTTTAATAATTATTCCATTTTTTGAGATTATAATTACATTGTGTCTCTTTTTCTTTTTTTTTCTTTCAACCCACCCATGCATCCCTCCACTTATTCTCTTTCAAATCGGTGATATGGTTTTTGTAATTATTGATCTCTTTCTCTCTCTATGTATGTTTAATACAATACATAAAATTAAACACATATAATTGTATAAAATATAATGTATGAATTATATAAATTATTTTTAAACTGGTCATATGAAAATTGGCCTAGGAGGCTGGGAATAATATACTCAAATTTTACTTGAAAATTTTTGAAATTAATTTAAAGTAATTTTATATGCAAAGTAATTTATTGACATTTTTGGTTCAAGGGTATAGAAAGAGGACTTTCTTAACATCAAGGAGACTTTGAATGTAGTATTAATTGGCTAACATTGGAATTTGTCAACTTGATCTAATGGTTGCAAATTCATTCAAAGTCTAGGGAAGAATCTGACCTCTGGTAAATTCTAAAGCTCTTTCTAGTGCCAACACTTGTGGAAAATTCAGGCAATGGCTTCATCTTGTGTCATCTTGTGGCTCTTGCGTCATGGACACATGTCCAGATTATGAATGTCAGGACTTGAAGGGGAGGTAGAGGGAAGTAGGTTATGGAGTGAGTGGCTTGTTTCTTTATGATGGAAGAGCAAGAGGTGATTACAGAGGGTGTATCATCATGGTTGTCATGCTCTTTCTGTTTCTTCTCATTGTCCACCTGCTTATGCTCTGCGATTGGTCTACGGATGATTATAAACAACCAGAAAACCAGGCACAACATTTGGTGTATGCTAGAGGCACAATGTGGTGTCCTAGGTTTTAAGAACATGGAATATGCTAGAGCATGATAATCTGTGGCTTCACTGGGAGGTTATAGTAAATTCAAACGTGTCAGTGTGGGGAGGTATAGCGCAGATGGACAATAAGAACAATAACACACAAAGTCTCCATGTTTTTGCTTCAGAAGCATGCTAATACCATATTTTCCAATCTCATAATACCACAGGATAGAGAGAGAAATCTTAGGATATTCATATAATGGGAGCCTTAAAGTTTCAGTCTTTAAGACTTCCATTCATGGTTTAATTAAGGACATCACAAATAGCTGAAGGAGTGTTAACATCTGAGCGTAAAGAAGTCTACTCACAATGGGAATCATCTGTTTATCTTTCTTTGTTTTTCTCTCAATCCTTATTCTTCCTTGTTCTCTCTTGTTCTACCTTTCCTCTTTTGTTCTCCTTGTTCTACCTGTTACAAGAGTTCCAAGTCATTTATATATATATGGTTTTAAACCAGCAATTCCCCAGCTCTAGGAGGTTCCAGGGCCAGAATTATCTTACCCCATAAAAAAATCAGATAAGGGTTTTCACACACACACACACACACACACACACACACACACACAGAGAGAGAGAGAGAGAGAGAGAGAGAGAGAGAGAGAGAGAGAGAGAGAGAGAGAAATCCATGGGAGTAGCTAGTATACGTCTGGTGAACTCCTTAACGGAAAAAGTTACTTAAGATAGGAATTAAGTTATCAGAGAATTCTAGAGGGAAAGGGTAGTGTGCTTCACTGCATTTTTAGCTGGTAGAAATATTTTTCAGTAAGATTATGAAGAGGGCACAGGTTGTACTTTAAATCAGCATGCACTTCTTTTCTCCCAGTATGCAGAGAGGCTACTAGGAAACCAGGCAACCTAAGTAAACAGTCAGGGAGAAGATGATGGCTCTTGATCAGATAGCACATTCACCAGATACTGTAATTTCTTTGGGCCTGTTTCTGGAGTTTTCCTCTAGGTGGTAGAAATAAAGAAGGGACCCAGGCCTCTAAATTTCCAGTTCTGGGTTATGCTATTGTCAGCCGTTCTGATTGTGGGGTAAAATCAGAACATCAGTTTAGGCAAGTAGTAATCCTATGTCCTTGGATATCTGTGAATACCTTAGAATGTCCTATGCCTGGACCCTAAATACTGACCAAATGCCTGCTGATAAAGATAATTGCAGAAAGGTAGATATTTGTGTTTGCCTAGGAGGGAGGAACAAGCCTGTCAGTAAGTAACTGTTCTGAACTAGGGAATTAATTCCCAAATTTGTAACAGAAACGGAAGTCAGTTACAGCGAAAAATCTACAGCAAAGGAAAGCTACTTATTCACTAAGCAATAATGCCAAATTATCTTGCCTTTTGGTTTAGCCTTTACCAGATCCCTTGGTTCTGATAAGTCACTCGTGAAAAGATGGCTGAGCAATTAACGTATAACGTTGCGGCTTGGAGCACTGTATAAAATAACTTCATGAGACATGATAAAGTAAGAAAATTTAGTATAAAGGAACTTTTGATAGAGTGTAGTTGTTATTTGTGATTAACTTGTACAATGGTTTGTTATTTCTAGTTCTGCACTCAACAATTATAATTACATAACAAATAACTGAGCAAAAGCAGAAGAAATGAGAATAATGAAGAAGAAAATGTGTTTCCTGTTAGGTCGTATTAGGTGTTTTTACTCCCTGCCATTGTGTGTCATGCCTGTCCCATGAATACAAATAGCTACAGGTAAGTTCTTAGTAGACCTGAAATCATATTATAAATATACTGCTTATATATAATACAATCAAGTATAATTCCATCATGACATTTCTCATATGATGAGAGTTTTTATTGAATTTGTACATGTCAAACAAATCTCAGTTATATTTTATAAAAATTTAAGTTTATCTGCTGCCATCCTTGTACATTCTTGGGAGTATACCTTACATCAAGTTTCTACCTGACACGAAATGCCACCCCCTTTATAGTCATCTCGTTCAGTACTGCCCCCCAATCTGATCCATCATATTTCTATCCCCACAAAAAGCCCACAGGATCAACTGACATGGGCTCGTAAGGACTCACAGAGTCTGAACGGACAACTAGAGAGCTTGCGTGGGGCTGATCTAGGCCCTCTGAATACATGCTACACTTGTGTATATTGGTCTTCTTGTGGAATCCCAAATGACTGGCATATGGGACTATCTCTGACTCTTCTACTGGCTTTTGGGATCCTGTTCCTCATACTGGGTTGGCTAGAGCAGTCTTATTACAAGGAGAAGTGCTTAGTCTTACTGCAACTTGATATACCACACTTTGTTGATATCCATGGAAGACCTTTTCTGCGAAAAATAATGGAGGAGTAGATGACAGAGCAGAGCAGAGGTTGGGGAACTGGGAGGAGAGGAGGGAGGGGAAACTGTGGTCAGGATGTAAAATAACTAGATATTAAAACAAAAACAAATTAAAGTTTATAATTATATAAGAAAAATCAGAGTAATGAAAAACTTCATGATGCCCAGTTACTAAACTGAATAAGAGAGTCTTTGTGAAAGTGTCATGGGTGCCTTGATTGAGATCAGAATATTGACTCTTCATTGGTGCGCTTCTCAGTTTAAGTAAAACTCCGTAAAATCATAGTGTATGAAAGTTGTGTACCTTAGTTTTGAAGGCAAGAATCGAATGTAATTGAACTGGTACCTTAAATTTAAATGTGTTTTCAAAATAATGACAAAAAGAAGCTGGCACTTTAGAAATCTCATCACTCAAAAAAATCTATTTTAACTTATAAATTTCAGAATCATATACAACTTGGAAGGCATTACTCTAAATTCTGAGACCAAAATTATCTGTGGAATACAGTAGTTCTAACATTTGTGGCTTCTGGAGTACTCTAAAATTACATATGTCATTTTACAAATCATCACTTTTACCAAATTGGGCTAAAGCAAAAGTAACACAGTGTACCAAGAGTGTTTATTTTTTAAAGCACCACACAGCTTCTGAACAGAAATTAATCTAACTTCATTGGCACAAGTTTTCAAGCAGGTCGGGCATTACAGACATCCAGTCCACCAATCTGTTCAAGCTTTAACATTTCCATTCTAATTCACTGCTGCTAGTTCAAAGACAACTGTTTGAACAGAGCCTGCAGCAGCATCATCAGACAGGGGATCTTACTTCGCTATACATCTGAGAGTAGAATACGCCAGTGTCTACTGGCAGATGCCAAACTTGGCAGCTCAGGAGATGGTCTAGTTGAGATAATTACTTCTGATGTTATCCAGATGATTCCAGGTCATGTGTGTAAAGACTTCTTGAAAATCGACAATTGCTGCCACATAAGACACCCCCAAAATGAGCCTGACGGTCACTGATTAAAGAAATAAAACTACCAAAACAAGGAATGAAAGAACAAAAATGTAGAAGAGTGACCTCCAAAGGAGTGGTACTTCCAAGGAGCTAAGCAGAAACCTTTTGAAAAAATTTAACAAACAAACAAACAAAAAACCAATAACAAAAACAGAAGTGTGAAATTACATTTAAAACTCTTTTTATGTTTGTGTAGATGATATGAGAGCTTAGAAAGTATGTAGGCAAGAGAGAGAGAGAGCGAGAGAGCGAGCTTTTTATGCATATATTGTCTAGGAGCAGAGAGTTCTCACAACTTGGAAGCTTAACTGGGTAAGGTCTTTCCTTGAAGGATACCCTTCCTACTACTCTAGATATGAGCAAAAGGCCTCTCATTTCAGGCAATAATCTCCTTAAAATTGTAATACGTTTTAGTATATGCCTTGGCTAGAACAATAATCTTGCTCGTGTTCTTTTTCCTCCAAACTATATATTTTCTGTTTCTTTCTGGCTGTCTTGCTTTTTTTGCATTGTAGATTTGTATAAGAACTATCAAATTTACTGAGGTTGAAACTTAAAAATTAACTCTGCATTTCTTGTTTTATTTAGTGTTTGCAAGTGCATGTACACATGCATGTGCTCTTGCCATGATGTGGAAGTTAAAGGACACCATGTTGGAGTCAGTGTTCTCCTTCTTTCAAGTAGATAATTGGGACTGAACTCAGGTTATTTTTATTTATGGGAAAACAACTTTCCTCACTGAGCAATTACAGTTTGAGACTGTAACTTTTAGAGCCTGTTTATATTTCTTTTCTTGTAATTTTCCTGGTGATATTACTCTATCATTTTCTAATAGAGCATTTGTATAAGTATTTAAAGATATTATGCATTAAAGATATTAATCTCTCGTGATCAAATTTTAAAAATTCATATTTTATCATTTTACTTTGATTTCCCCCAACTTTAATTTTAAGAAAAGTTTATATTTACAAAAAGCTGGAGCAAAAACCTGTAAGACCTTCATTTACTCCACGTATGGATTCTCATTTTGTTAACCAAATTCTGTAACTACAAAGCAGAGGTGAAAAGTAAGGAGCTAAAGTTTTGTTTAAAAGGTATAAAAGAAATGATTAGGGTTTATTCATTTTCTGTTAGTGTCTTTTTACTCCTGAACCCCACTCAGGATTCCAACTTGTGTTTGTGTTTCATAGTTTTTCAATCAGTCTTTGTCTCTCCTGATTTTGATATTTGATATTCTTTACTTTTCAATGTGTCTTTTAGAGATCCTTAAGTCTTATAATATTTCATTATGTTTTCTCTATTTGGTGTTTACGTACCAAACACTTGAAAAGCAAAGTCATGCTGCAGATAACAGTAACATTGGGTGTTGTCTTGTGGTAGCAGCTTGTGTTTGTGGGACACAAGGTGTCATTGAATGACTCTGACTAGCCTTGAATTCTTTATTTAAACTATGCTTGCCTGGAGCTTATAATGGTAGCCACCTTTGCTTTCTGAATGCTAGTATTACAGACTTATATCATGCTTCAACTGTTTTAGTTTTTTGACACTTAATTTTACTTTTTCTGGAATTTGTCTTGGCAAGAATCATGAGGTAAAAATAAGTTTATTGTTTTGTCTCCAAATATATGAATATATTTGCCACCACCATTTATTGAAAACCCCATCCTATAAAAATGTTTAACTGCATTTGTGACTAAGTTCTACCGTTTTAGCATATTTTTAATAAATATTCTTGGAAAATTCTAGAAGTCTAGAGATAATTGAGAATAAACACTGTTATTTCCAAGACAGAACAACTTCTTTCTTCAAAGAATGAACCAAAGGAATTTTGTGCTCTTAGACAAAAATCATTTTAAAAGAATTCTGATGTTCTTTAGTCATCTGAATCATTGCACAACCTCTTTTCTTAATTCTAAATTTCCACTGCTCACTTGGAGGGAGGAAAGCACAAGTTGTTTCATAGTCAAATCCAAATTCCAAACTTAAAATAATACGAATATTTTCAGAAGAACAATATATATATTTTAATAACAAAGATCAGAACTGAGAATATGAACTGAGGAAAAAAATGTCATAATGTATTACAGTTTCTTGTTTTTCACATCCACTGTATCTCATTAGACTCATCATAACACCTTGAAATTAGAAACATTTGTTTCTTCATATAAGAAAACAGGACGAGGACTGAAGAAACGGCTCAGTCCTCATTGGTCTTGCAGTAGAACGAGATTCAGTCCCCGCTATATCAGGTAGCTCACAATCACCTGTACCTCTAGTTCCATGGAATCCGACACACTCTTGTAGGTTCTGTGGACACAACACTTTCATGAGCATGGTACACTTGCAGACAAGCACACACACACACATATACACAAATAAAATATAGATTAAAAGCAACAAGATGAATGACTATATTTAGCACACATATACACAAATAAAAATAGATTAAAAGCAACAAGATGAATGACTATATTTAGCTTTAGTAAAAGTTCATAGTTGATGATTTCAGGGACTTGAAAACAGAACTTTTGATTATGTTATAGTTTTATCGCACTAACTTTTCTTCATTAAAATGAAAAAAAAAGGGGGGGCTAGAGAGATGGCTCAGAGGTTAAGAGCATTGGTTGCTCTTCCAGAGGACTCCAGTTCAATTCCTAGCAATCACATGGTGGCTCATAACCATCTATAGTGAGATCTGGTGCCCTCTTCTGCTGTGTCACAATAAACGCAGGCAGGGCACTGTATACATAATAAATAAATACATTTTTTAAAAAACGGAAAAATAAAATAGTTGTTACTATGCCAGGATGACCTCTTACCTTCAGATAAGCCACATGAACACAGAGGAAGTGCACATTTGATGACAAATATGAAAGTAAAAATTTGGTTTTCTATTGTGATCAGTAAAGCATAGAGTTCTAAGTTATAATTATGGGTCCCTGCAGCTCTTCAGTCATCAGAGAAATATATGATCTACTACTTAATCAAACTGAAAGCCTTAGCTGAAAACTATGCTAGTCAGAAGGAAAACATTACTCACACAGTTCCTACCTTCAAAATATATGATGTAATGGTGTCCTGAGTTTGAATAACCACACTCATATAAAAACTTGGAATGATGACACATACTTGTCACCAAAAACACTGGAAAGGTAAAGGAAGCAATGACAGGCAGATCCCTGGAATCTAGTGCCACTGAGTCTGGCTGTATCAGCAATCTTCTGATTTAGTGAATTATCCTGTCTCAAAAAATATGGTAGAAAGCAATAGAGGAAGCTATCCAACATTGATGACTGACTTCCATACATACGTTCATTCATGTGTATATACGTCTGGAGGCACCAGTGCACACATATAAACATGTACATGCATATGTATGCTTGCGTGAACATACACACAAACACACACACACACAAAGTTAGTTAGGGGATGCTTAAAATTATTATTTTTTTTTTGTTTTTTGTTTTTTTTTTTCCAGGTTTTTTTTTTTTACTTATTTATTTATTTTTATTCTTTTTTAATTAAAATTTCCACCTGCTCCCCATTTCCCATTTCCCTCCCCTCCTCCCAAATATTGCCCTCCCCCCACTTCCCTCCCCCTATCCCCACTCCTCTTCTCCTCCCCCCACTCCATTCCCCCTCCCTCTCGATACTGAAGAGCAGTCCAAATTCCCTGCCCTGCGGGAAGACCAAGGTCCTTCTATCTACGTCCAGAAAGGTGAGCGTCCAAACAGGCTAAGCTCCCACAAAGCCAGTTCATGTATTAGGATCGAAACCTAGTGCCATTGTCCTTGGCTTCTCATCAGCCTTCATTGACCGCCATGCTCAGAGAGTCCGGAATCAACCCATGCTTATTCAGTCCCAGACCAGCTGGCCTTGGTGGGCTCCCAATAAATCGGTTCCACTGTCACAGTGGGTGGGTGCATCCCTCGTGGTCCTGATTTTTTGCTCATGTTCTCCCTCCTTCTGCTCCTCATTTGGACCTTAAGAGCTCAGACCGTTGCTCCAAATTGAGACTCTGTCTCTACCTCGATCCATCGCCAGATGAAGGTTCTAAGGTGATATGCAAGATATTCATCAGTATAGGATAGGGTCATTTCAGGTTCCCTCTCCTTAGTTGCCCAAGGTACCAGCTGGGGACATATTCCTGGACACCTGCGAACCCCTCAAGAGTCAAGTCTCTTGCCAACCCTAAGATGGCTCCCTTAGATAGGATATATACTTCGCTGCTCCCGTATCCATCCTTCCTATATCCCAACCATCCCAATCCTCCGAGCTCCTCCCATCCTCCCCTTCTCATATTTCTCATCCCATTTCCCCTTTGCCCCATGCCACCTCACCCGCAAGTTCCCAGTTTTTGCCCTGGAATCTTGTCTACTTCCCCCTCTCCATGCGGATGACTATATGATTTTCTTTGGGTTCACTTTCTTATTTAGCTTCTATAGGATCACACATTATATGCTTAATGTCTTTTATTTTATGGCTAGAAACCGATTATGAGTGAGTACATCCCATGTTCCTCTTTTTGAGTCTGGGATACCTCACTCAGGATAGTGTTTTCTATTTCCATCCATTTGCACGCAAAATTCGAGAAGTCATTGTTTTTTACTGCTGAGTAGTACTCTAATATGTATATATTCCACACTTTCTTCATCCATTCCTCCATTGAAGGGCATCTAGGTTGTTTCCAGGTTTTGGCTATTACAAACAATGCTGCTATGAACATAGTTGAACAGATACTTTTGTCATTTGATGTGGCATCTCTTGGGTATATTCCCAATAGTGGTATTACTGGATCTTGGGGTAGGTTGATCCCAAATTTCCTGAGAAATCGCCACACTGATTTCCAAAGTGGTTGCACAAGTTTGCATTCCCACCAGCAATGAATGAGTGTGCCTCTTTCTCCACAACCTCTCCAGCAAAGGCTATCATTGGTGTTCTTGATTTTAGCCATTCTGACAGGTGTAAGATGGTATCTCAAAGTTGTTTTAATTTGCATTTCCCTTATCGCTAAGGAGGTTGAGCATGACCTTAGGTGTCTTTTGGCCATTTGAATTTCTTCTGTTGAGAATTCTCTGTTCAGATCAGTGCCCCATTTTTTTATTGGGTTCATTAGCATTTTAAAGTTTAGTTTCTTGAGTTCTTTATATATTTTGGTGATCAGACCTTTGTCTGTTGCAGGGTTGGTGAAGATCTTCTCCCAGTCAGTGGGTTGCCTTTTTGTCTTAGTGACAGTGTCCTTTGCTTTACAGAAGCTACTCAGTTTCAGGAGGTCCCATTTATTCAATGTTGCCCTTAATGTCTGTGCTGCTGGGGATAAACGTAGGAAGTGATCTCCTGTACCCATATGTTGTAGAGTACTTCCAACTTTTTCTTCTATCAGGTTCAGTGTGTTCAGACTAATATTGAGGTCTTTAATCCATTTGGACTTGAGTTTTGTGCATGGTGATAGATATGGATCTATTTTCATTCTTCTACACGTTGACAACCAGTTCTGCCAGCACCATTTGTTGAAGATGCTCTCTTTTTTCCACTGAATACTTTTAGCTCCTTTATCAAAAATTAGGTGTTCATAAGTTTGTGGGTTAAAATCAGGGTCTTCTACTCGGTTCCATTGGTCGACTTCTCTGTTTTTATGCCAATACCAAACTGTTTTCAATACTGAGGCTCTGTAATAGAGTTTGAGGTCAGGGATGGTAATGCCTCCAGACGATCCTTTATTATATAAGATTGTTTTGGCTATCCTGGGTTTTTTGTTTCTCCATATAAAGTTGATTATTGTCCTCTCAAGATCTGTGAAGAATTTTGATGGGATTTTAATGGGGATTGCATTGAATCTATAAATTGCCCTTGGTAGAATTGCCATTTTTACTATGTTGATCCTCCCTATCCAAGAGCAAGGGAGATCCTTCCATTTTCTGGTATCCTCCTCAATTTCTTTCTTCATTGACTTAAAGTTCTTGTCAAATAGATCCTTTACTTCCTTGGTTAGGGTTACCCCAAGATATTTTATGCTATTTGTGGCTATCGTGAAGGGTGATGCTTCTCTGATTTCCATCTCTGCTTCCTTATCCTTTGTGTATAGGAGGGCAACTGATTTTTTGGAATTGATCTTGTATCCTGCAACGCTAATAAAGGTGTTTATCAGCTGAAGGAGTTCTTTGCTGGAGTTTTTGGGGTCGCTTATGTACACTATCATATCGTCTGCAAATAATGAAAGTTTAACTTCTTCCTTTCCGATTTGAATCCCTTTGATCCCCTTATGTTGTCTTATTGCTATTGCTAGAATTTCAAGCACTATATTAAAGAGGTATGGAGAGAGTGGACAACCTTGTCGTGTTCCTGATTTTAGTGGAATAGCTTTGAGTTTCTCTCCATTTAATTTGATGTTAGCTGACGGCTTGCTATAAATAGCTTTTATTATAGTTAGGAACGACCCTTGTATTCCTAATCTCTCTAAGACCTTTATCATAAAGGGATGTTGAATTTTGTCAAATGCTTTTTCAGCATCTAATGAAATGATCATATGGTTTTTTTCTTTCAGTTTATTTATATGATGGATTACATTGATAGATTTTCGTATGTTGAACCAGCCCTGCATCTCTGGGATGAAGCCTACTTGATCATAATGGATAATTTTTCTGATGTGTTCTTGGATTCGGTTTGCCAGTATTTTATTGAGTATTTTTGCGTCGATGTTCATGAGTGAGATTGGCCTGTAGTTCTCTTTCTTGGTTGTGTCTTTGTGTGGTTTTGGTATCAGAGTAACTTCAGCTTCATAAAAGGAATTTGGCAATGACTTCTCTGTTTCAATATTGTGAAATACATTAAGGAGTATAGGTATTAGGTCTTCTTGGAAGTTCTGGTAGAATTCTGCATTGAAGCCATCTGGACCTGGGCTTTTTTTGGTGGGGAGGTTTTTTATAACAACTTCTAATTCTTCGCGACTAACAGGTCTATTTAGATTGTTCACCTGGTCCTGGTTTAACTTTGGTATATGGTACTTATCTAAAAAAGTGTCCATTTCTATAACATTTTCCAATTTTGTGGCATACAGATTTTTGTAGTAAGATCTAATGATTCTCTGAATTTCCTCTGAGTCTGTGGTTATGTCTCCCTTTTCGTTTCTGATTTTGTTAATTTGCGTATTCTCTCTCCGCCGTTTGATTAGTTTGGATAGGGGTTTATCAATCTTATTGATTTTCTCCATGAACCAGCTTTTTGTTTCATTGATTCTTTGGATTGTTTTCTGTGTTTCTATTTTGTTGATTTCAGCCCTCAATTTGATTATATCCAGTCTTCTACTTCTCCTAGGTGAGTCTGCTTCTTTTTTTTCTAAAGCTTTCAGGTGGGCTATTAAGTCTCCAATGTGTGCTTTCTCCGTTTTCTTTAAGTGGGCACTTAATGCTATGAATTTTCCTCTTAGCACTGCTTTCATAGTGTCCCATAGGTTTGAGTATGTTGAGTCTTCGTTTTCATTGAATTCAAGAAAGACTTTAATTTCTTTCTTTATTTCTTCCTTGATCCAGGTGAGGTTCAGTAGTTGACTGTCCAGTTTCCATGAGTTCATAGGCTTTCTGGGGATAGCATTGTTGTTGAATTCTAACTTTAATCCATGGTGATCTGATAAGACACAGGTGGTTACCGATATTTTTTTGTAACTGTGTAAGTTTGCTTTGTTACCGAGTATGTGGTCTATTTTCGAGAAGGTTCCATGAGCTGCAGAGAAGAAGGTATATTCTTTCCTATTTGGGTGGAATGTTCTATAGATGTCTGTTAAGTCCATTTGATTCATTACCTCCCTTAATCCTCTTATTTCTCTGTTAGGTTTCTGTTTGATTGACCTGTCCATTGGTGAGAGAGGAGTGTTGAAATCTCCTACTATTAGTGTGTGTGGTTTGATGACTGCCTTGAGTTTTAGTAATGTTTCTTTTACATAAGTGGGTGCTTTTATATTAGGGGCATATATATTCAGGATTGAGATTTCATCCTGGTGAATTGTTCCTGTTATGAGTAAAAAATGTTCATCTCCATCTCTTTTGATTGATTTTAGTTTGAAGTCAACTTTCTTAGAAATTAGTATGGCCACACCTGCTTGTTTCTTAGGTCCGTTTGCTTGATAAACCTTTTCCCAGTCCTTTACTCTGAGTAGATGTCTGTCTTTGTGGTTGAGGTGTGTTTCTTGTAAGCAGCAGAATGTTGGATCCTGTTTTCGTATCCAATCTCTTAGCCTGTGCCTCTTTATAGGTGAGTTGAGTCCATTGATATTAAGTGATATTAATGACCAGTGGTTGTTAACTCCGGTCATTTTTCCTTTCTTTCTTTCTTTCCTTTGGTAGTAGAGTTTGTGTGTTTCCCTTCTTCAAGTTGTGCTGGTGAAGGGTCTTTAGATGTCTGAGTTATTGTGGGCATTGTTGGACTCCTTGGTTTGTGATTTTCCTTCAATTACTTTCTGAAGGGCTGGATTTGTGGCTACGTATTGTTTAAATTTGTTTTTATCCTGGAAAACTTTGTTTTCTCCATTTATAGTGAACGAAAGCTTGGCTGGGTATAGTAGTCTGGGCTTGCATCCATGGTCTCGTAGTTTCTGCAGTATATCTATCCAGGACCTTCTGGCTTTCATGGTTTCCATAGAGGATGCTTAAAATTATTAAACTGCATTCCTGTGGCTTTTGTTGAGTAAAAACATGAGGATAGTCATTTTTAAGATCACTGAGAATGGGTAATAATTAGTAGAGTGAGAGAAATGTGGTTACAAGTGTTGGACCTTTAATTGCTCAGATGCATTGGTAGAGGCAATTGATAATAATGGTGATCTTCCAAAATGGGCTGAGAATGCCTGACTAGCCTCTGGTATTTATGAATGATATGCTGTCCCAACAAAGAACATGGATTGGAAAGAAGGTCAGTCCTTCCTTCTGAATCTATGAAATGGACACATGGTCAGGTGGAGCGTGATGATCAACAAACTTATGGTGAAGAACGAACTGGATTTGGTTAAGCATTGAGATACAAAGAGGCAAAAATTTCATTTAACACAAAAGAATATTCCCTTTATCTCTAAAGAATGAGGATGGAGGTTTTCTAGGACCTGCTCCTCATGCTTCTCTTATACAAAATTGTATAATGTGCTCTTGGACATCATGTGAAAAATACAAAATCGTTGGATTTTGTGTGGGAACTTGAAGTTTTGAGTTTTCAAACTATTCTGACTTCTTTCTTATCGTACTTTGAATAACAAAATTCTAAGACCCAATATCCACAAAAGAATCCTGTCAAATGAATAGATTCAAGAAATTTATGTGAGGGAATAGGAGTGGGTTGGACTGGAAAGTGAGCTGGAAAGGACACAGGCATGAGGGTTCTGTACATGGATGAAGCATCTGTTGGAGGGAGAAGAGAGAGTATATGTAGAACCAGAGGTAGACTGGTTGTGATCCTGAGATGATAAGCCTCCAAGTCTTTCGCTTGATAGAGCTGACATAGTCAAATATCTTTAACCACGATTTCTTACGGTTCTCTCCATTCTTATTTCTGCTCTCTTAATTACTTTCTTCTTTTGATGTCTTATTTAACAGGGAGAGTATAAAGTATGATTACAATGCTTTCGCTGAAATTTTATTGTTTGTACATTTACATTCTGTATCTAGGCATGTAGATAGTTTGGATTCAATTTAAGACAGATATGATGGTTAGGAAGAAAATGGTTCCCAAACATAGAGGCACTATTAGGAGGTGTGGCTTTCTTGGAGTACTTATGATCTTGTTTGAGGAGATGTGTCACTGTGGAAGTTGTCTTTGAGGTCTCCTATGTGCTTAAGCCATGCCTAGTGAGACAGACCACTTCCTTTTGCTTATAAAATATTTTGACTTTCATCTATCTCTCCAGCATCACATCTGCCTGCACTCTGCCATGTCCCACCATGATAATAATGGACTAAACCTCTAAACTGTAAGCCACCCAATTAAATGTTTTACTTTATAAGAGTTGCCATGATCATGGTATTTCTTCACAGCAACAGAAACCCTAATTAAGACAGAATTTGGAATCGGGGATTGGGGTATTGTTGTGATAGGCCTGAACATGTTCTTGTTTGGAGAAATTTGGACTTTCATATTTTGGGGTTAAAAAAAGCAGTGGAATGCTTTAAGCACTGACTAATGGGCCATGACAGTAGGAGCATGGAAGCCAATAGTGCTAAGAGTGATTTGAATTGTGGAGGACTGGTTCAAAAGGTTTCAGAGAAAAAGAACACTAATAAGTGGCTTAAAGATCATTCTTGTGATATTTTGATAAAGAATATGGTTGATTTTTGCCATTGTCTAAAAAATCTGCCTGAGGCTAAAGTGAAAAGTTTCATTAGCAGAGGAAATCTCAAACCATCCTAGTATATAATCTGTTGTGTGGTTATTAGTGTTAACTCTGATGAAGCTTTATAATGCAAAGGAGAAAGTTGAGCAAATAAAAGTACAAAGTGTATGGACTGGGAAAGGGGGAATCAGGAAGTGTAATAAAGCTTTGTCCTGTGTTCAAGGAGGTAAACAGATTAAGAAGTAGAATAAAAGGGTGTGGACCTCAGGGAAAGATCCCAGCGAGCTAACTTTCCAACACTTGAACAGGAATCAAAGTAAAACTTAGAGCTGGGTGTGGCAGTGCATGCCTTTAATTCCAGCACTTGGGCCATAGACAGACCTCTGGTCTACAGAACAAGTTCCAGGACAGGCAAACTTAATGCAGTAAAGGAAACCATGGAAAACAAAAAGCTGATGGAGATGTAATTGAATGCAGGGACCAAGTTCCAGTCAAAGCAAGCAGAAGAACTTGGCAGCTTTGGCCACATGACTCTGGCTTTAGAATCAAGGTTACAAGGAAGGCATTATGGAGTCTTCCTCTGTGACTAAGGAATGTGTCAGTGCTGTTTTTGAATGGAGTCCCAGAGAGGCCATTGTATGGAACTGTGAAGGAAAAGGCTGGATTGCTTTGGAGATACCAAGACATTAGAGATGCCAGATCCATGGGATATTTGCTGAGGAAAGCTGGTAACAAGGAATAGAATAAGCCTAAGAGAAAGAAGTGTGTTGCAGTCAACAAAGGTGAAAGGAATTGGAGATCTAAAGAATGTTTTGACATCAAACATGGAAATGCAGAGTTCAAAGTTTGCTGGGTTTTGTTCTTTGGTCCAGCATTTCCTTACTATGCTCCCCTCCTACATTTTGGAAAGGTAAGGCATATCCTGTGCCATGTGATCTGCTTTTTGATTTTGATTTTATAGGATATTATGGTTAAGAGATTGGTTGAATTTAGAAGAGACTTTGAACTTTAGACTTTTAAATAAGTTTGAGACAGTTATAGACTATGGGGACTTTTGAAGTTGTACTGTATTATGATATGTCTGCAAGCCTTTGGTTGCCAGGGAGTAGAATGTGGTAGTTTGAAAGAAAATGACCTCAAAGGGAGTAGCATTATTAGGAAATGTGGCCTTTTTGGAGTAGATTGGTCTTGTTGAAGGAAGTGTGTCATGGTAGAGGCAGGCTTTGAGGTCTCACATATGCTCATGCTATGCCCAATGAGACTGATCACTTCCTGTTACCTATACAGAATGCAGTTACCTCTCCAGCACCATGTCTGCCTGCATGCCACCATGTCCCACTGTGACGATACTGAATTAACCTCTGAACTATAAGCCACCCAGTTAAATACTTTCCTTTACAAAAGTTGTCTTGGTCATGGTGTCTCTTTACAACATTAGAAATCCCAACTAAGACAGCAAGGCTTTCAAATCTGTCACCCACCATACAGAACTGAATTTTATTGGGATGCATCAACTATGGTACCTAGAAGATGGATGTTATACCATAAATAGTAATGGAATTCTTGTTTCTTGTGATGACATTCCATTTAATAATTTTTATACATTGTGGATCATCATTTCATGGGTGGAACATTTAGGGAAAGTTTGGGGACTTGTTCAAAGTCATAGAACAGTAGCAGGCAAAGGAGCTATAAATTGATCTATAGAAATTGATTTGAGAACTCATGTACTGTATGTGCTTCAAAGGCCAGGATAAGTGCTGAAGGCCAATCTAAGTGGTGGTGAGATAAAGGAAGCGAGTCAATGAAGCATTTATATAAGCTACTAAGAAAACCATATCGCACATAGGAAGAAGTACGTTTATTATTTTCATTTTGGAAACAAACACCACAAATGAAAAGGAACAAACCCTAGCTTTGACAAATATTTTGTTGTGTAGAAAAAGAACCAGTAGAAACAGGCTGAGGCAAGGCATTAAAATTTTACTTTTCTGTTACGAAATGTTCTGGTTCAAGTTATAAATCTTTCTGTCTTAACTCTCTAGAGTAGTAGCAATAGGTTATTGTGTGGGCAAGTTGAAAGGACAAATGACCATTTATTCTCCAAAGGGAAATCATTTCAAATGTACAGTAAAGTAATAGAAGAATTTGAATCCATTGGTGCCAAACCAAACTGTAAGGAATGTTTTAGTATCAACGTTTACCTGTACTTTCTCTGACAGGAAGACCATTATTAAGATCTATGAGCCTGATCATACAAGAACAAGTTCTATTTGGTTCTGCAGAAATCCTGACTCGCAGTGATTCCATCCTTCTGGGACCTTGGCAGAAATCAAATATTTCTTCACAACAGCTGCAAGATCTGCATGTCTCATGTTGGCTTTGCCTTTATACACAGGCAAGGTTAACATGAATGGCCAATGAGAACACAGGCTCTGATTTAGTTGAAGTATAGCACACCCATGAGTTCTATACTTTGGACATTGAGAGGAATGTTTGGACCCTCCAGTCCCAGAATATTTTGCTGTATTTACTGACCAGAATAACTAGACAAGATGATCTTGATGTCTCAAAGCATCACTGAGTTTTTCCTAATCTTTGTCTCAAATGAGCTGGATATAATATTTAGTCTGGCATTGATCTTTAAGTATAAAAGATGAAGTTGTCTGAGTTCACGATAATCTTTATATTATGCTATCTTTTGAGGAATATATGACTTGATATTAAACCACATAACTGACTCTCCAAATTAGAAGTTTTTGATCTCCAAATCCATTATGAATTAATGGGAGGATTCATGTTCATGGATCTTAAATCAGAATATTTTTAAATCTAGACTTTTAAAGTTCCAGCTATTCCTGTGCTGTTTCCTCTGACCTACAGTAAGCACTAAAACAATTAACAATTCAGTTGGTGAAGAAGAGACCAGCAGATGAGGGAAAAGAGCCACAAAGAAGCAACTGAATAGTAGACTGTTGTTCCATCCAAAACTTAGCACGATTCAAATAAGAAAATTAATGTTCAGAGAGTACACAATATACTACTGACATAATCAGATTAACTTAGCTGTCTAGAAAATACTACAAGCTCTCATTTATTTAACCCACTAAGAGAAAGATCTAGAAAGAGAGTGGAAGTTCCAGGGTTTGGCCAGGGTTTGCATTTGAGACCTGTCAAGTTGCACAAAACAGACATATGAGCCACCAATGGTGTCATTAAATTTTGTTAACCAACAACATATAGTTGGATTTCAGATACCTAATGTAAATTTAAGTGACTTGATAATTAAGAACAACACTGCCTAGTTCAAGAGGTGAGGTCAGATTAAGTTAGAAATCCTTTATAGTACCCATGATAGCGGCTAGTAAAACCTTACACCAAGGGATCAGCATTGTGAGTCTGGAAACAACCCCATACTTAACTGACAAGTTCATATATGACAGAGGTACTGTTATAGAAGAGTAAGATTTTTTTTTCTATAAATGATATTAAAATTATTTGCTATAATACAAAAAATAGAGTGCTGTGTCACACAACTAATTAACATCAGGTCAATGTAAATTATAGATAAATATGAAAATCAAGAATATGAACTCTTAGGAGACTGTGTAGTAGATATTAAAGATTTCTAGCTGGAAAAGAAAATTTCAAAACATCAATGTTCAAGTGATACAGGGAAATATTGATTACATTAAAGTTAATATTTTCTGTGGATCAAAAAGCATTATAAAAGGTACTTTAAAAAAATAGAAAATATCCACAAATAAGAGACAATTGTGGTAGAACACATTATATATAAAATTGGAAAATCACTTAAAATTTTTGCAAATCTGAAGATTGAAAAAGAACCAAATAAACAAATGATGCTCAATCGCATGGCAAATATAAGAAGTTAAAAGCACTGGCAGCCATCGTAAACCTGTTAGACTAAAAGACTGTAACAAGAAAT
The DNA here is from genome assembly GCF_950005125.1 of Chionomys nivalis. Classification (NCBI taxonomy): domain Eukaryota; kingdom Metazoa; phylum Chordata; class Mammalia; order Rodentia; family Cricetidae; genus Chionomys; species Chionomys nivalis. Next base: position 64,305,540 of record NC_080094.1, on the reverse strand, counting down.
GTTCTGAGGCTTAAGAGCAATGAAATTGCTCACAATATGGAGACAATACATTTATACACTTTGGGTAAACTGTTTAAATTTCCTAGTGACATGAAATGCAGATACATTGTTTGATCCAGTGCTCTTGCTCCTGAGTATATAACCTAGAGAGATAAGTGTATGTGTACTGAGACACATGGAAGAAAACACTGACATACCAGAGAAAGTGGACAAAGAACTACACAAATTTAACAGGCTAATTTATAGTTCATGGTATCTTTTCATAATGGAATAATGTAGAGCAACAGTATTAATAAATTATAGTTAATAATCATCTGCCTTGAGGAATGTCAAAAATAGAATGTTGAGTTATAGGAACCAAGTCACAAGTAAATACAGTCTATTTTCATCTAAGTAAAATTTAAAACAATTACATAATGTCATGGTTCAGGATAAACAAATGGATAGTAATGACCACATAGAACAAGAAAGAAAGTACTAAAATGTTCAGAATCACAGATTCTTGCAGAGAAATAAGGAAAGGCACACAGGAATTGGGGATGGGCTCTGTGATGTTCTGTTACTCAGCCTGAGTATTTGATCCAAGAAAATTAATTTTATTTTTCTCTTTAAACTAATATGCATATATTTTCAATTATTTCAAATGCCTGCTATACTTTATTGATGTGGGATTACCCTCAATTAAAAAAAAAGGTTCAGGCGCAGTTCCTAGTGTCCACATGTTGGCTCACATGCATCTGTAATTCTAGTTCCAGGGGACACAATGTCTTTTTCTGACCTCTGCAGACACCAGACATGCATGCAGTACATGTGTATTCATGTAGCCAATCTCTCTCTCTCTCTCTCTCTCTCTCTCTCTCTCTCTCTCTCTCTCTCTCTCTCTCACACACACACACACACACACAATTAAGAAAAAACTATCAGTCTCAACTTATAATTTTTTTGATCTTATAACTCACTCAAAAGTATTCATTGAGTATTTTTCATTTATAGACCCTGAAGAAAATATTTATCTGGGGCATAGTAACTGTGCTTGAATAATCCTCAGTCCTGAGATGAAGTAATGCTTACATGCCCTACTTTAGTGGTTTTAAAAATAAATGCACTGTATTTTTCTGGTTCATTTACCAGATACTTATGGACAAAATAATGGGTTAAACATTTTGTTTTAGTTACCAGATTTCAGAGCTCTTTGAATATCTCGTAACCATTTTAAAAGTCTAATGACAATGGTGAAATAATGTTATTCAGTGACCTTGGGACACATGTTTCCACCTTAACCCCTTTTTATATTTATCAGCATGCTATAATTTTACAAAACTCATTTGGAAACTAACAAAGCTACCACTAACCAAAATTACAATGGTAATTGTCATTTCTTTGACACCAAACATCTGTATAAGATTGGGCAGGTTAATTTAATGAATATTGTTTGATCAGCTTTTAAACAGAAGTTAAAAGCTACTATCATTTGCATACTACATTGGATACAGGTAGTAAGATCAATAAAATCATTTAAAAAGCGAACTTTGTTTTCACCATTCAAAGGTTATCATATTCTCATTATTTCTGTTATGCATTATACAGTCATTGTTTTGATGAGAAACCAGGCTCCATGAAATTCTTCAAAGCAAAAGAAAATGAACATAAAACAGCAGTGCTTATTGTAACTCTCCAAACAATCACTTCTCTTGTACATATAGGACACTTTCAGATTGGAGGAAGAACAGTTTTGGTTAGTTCTGCCTTGTGAAACTACCAAGAAATTCAGCTGGAACAGTTTATTCCATTGTTTCTCTGGACTGAGTGACAAGAGAAATCTCTCACACATTTTCTCTGTTGCTTTTTTTTAATACTATTTTTTTTCTATTGTGTAGCTCCAAAAAATGGACCCAAGCCATGCAGTATGTGTCCTGAAGCTTATCTACCTCAAGGACTTTTTCTTTCTTTCTTTTTTTAAAACTTGACCTATGGATTCTTGAATTTCTTAATTAATTAGTTAATTAATTAATTATTTTTCCCTAATCCAATCAAATTTTGCCTTTCTTCCCTCCTCTTCTCCAAGTTCCCCTCACCCCCATTCACCCATCCTCTGTTCTCTTCAGAAAAAGGCAGGCCTCCCATGTATATTTGGTAGCCATGGCATATCTATCAAGTTACAGTGAATTAGTCACCTCCTCTTTTATTAATGTTAGATGGCAACTAATAGGAGAAAAAAGTTCTAAAAACAGATGACAGTATTTTAGTTAATATTTTTGCATCAAACAGCAGCATTCTTTGTCATAGCCCGAATCTGGAAACAACCTAAATTCCCCTTGACCAAAGAATGAATAAAGAAAATACATTTCCACAATGAAGTACTACACAGCAGAAAAAAATAATGACATTTTGAATTTTGCAGGCAAATGGATGGAGCTAGAAAACATCATTTTGATGAGGTAACCCAGATCCATAAAAAAATTATCACTTGTACTCAGTCATAAGTGGTTTTTAAACATAAAGCAAAGAAAACCTGCCCACCAATCACAATCCCAGAGAATTTAGACAACAGTGAGAACCCTAAGAGAGACATCCAGAGATCTAAACTACATGCGAAACCAAAAAAGACAAGATCTCCTGAGTAAATTGGGAGCATGAGGACCATGGGAAAGGAGTTGAAGGGGAAGGGAGCAGAGAAAAATGTAGAGCTCAATAAAAAAAAAAAAAAAAAAAAAACAGATGACAGGGTCAGAGATAGCCCCTTATCCCACAAGAACACCAAGCTACACAATTGTAACACATGTGCAGAATGCCTAGGTCAGCCTCGGGCAAGCTCTCTGGTTGGTGGTTCAGTCTCTGCCAGCCCCTAGGAGCCTAAGCTACTTGATTTTTGTGGGTTTTCTTGAATACCACAAAGCAACTCTAAATTTTCTGAAAGTTTTGCCTATGAACAATGAAAATGTCTGTTTAAATGTTTTACATTGAATTCAACACTTATAAATACTTACACTTTTTGATGTTAAAAATACACCCCCCCCAAAGTTTTGTTATCTAACATTTTAAAGATCTTGGACACAAGGTCATGTTTAGTGCAATACTGGCCCATGACTTTATAGAATAAAGTAAAAACACCCAGATAAACATTAGAAAACAATGTCACATATCATATCAAATAGACAGATATGGATTTCTAGATATCTGAATCCAAATTGCAAAAACACTAAGTTGACAATGTGACATACACAATATCAGGTGTCCAATCGAGAACGTGATGCTAACAGTAACTTTCATCAGGTTATTGTGGAAAGCAAATGTTATAGTCATACAAAACAAAATCTTTACTTACTGTAAGGATATTTTAATAATAAAAATAGGTATTATCTCTTCATTAGACAAATCTAAAATTGTCATTGTATAAGATAATTTTGGGGAATGGAAAAGATGCACAATAAATGAGGAATAAAAAATATAATTAGTTGTGGACACACCTATAATTTTACCATTTGGGAGACTGAGGCAAGATGCTAACAAATTTGAGTCCAGAATTGGTTACATTGTGAACTCAAAGCCACCATTGGCTAAGTAACAAGAAAGTACCTGCGTAAAAAATCCCACAAATGCATGTTGTTTTGTAAAGTACGTACAAAGAATCCAGATGAGGCAGATTAGCACATCATGAAAAGTAATCTGCTGTTTTCCTTCACATTCCTTCAGCTTGCTTCTATTTTCTGAATATTTAAAAGCATTTTAAAGCAAAGGTTTTCTTGCTTAGTCACTAAATATGGTCCTGAAATTATCAAAGGACACTTACATTTTGCTGTGTACCGAGTACAGACAACCTCAGTGACATTCTTAGAAATGCATTTTAGTATATGTGTATGACTTTTTTTTGACAACTTCTTTGGGCTTTATTTTTTTAAGGATTTAAGAAACTTATGTTCATAAACTTGAAATGTGGAACCTAGCTTATGTTTTTCTAGAATTATTGAATTTGCTAATGAGATAATGAAACAATCATTTGCCTTACTTCTTTTCCAGTGTGTTTCTTTTAGAGTATGCTGATTCTGAAGTCAAATTTTAATTTCTTTGATGGATTGAATTTGCAGGTTAGTGTTTCTGAGATACCAGTTTTATATACTTTTGTTCTTCCCTGCAAGTAAAAATGACAGCTTCAATTCAACTTTAAATGTGTTCTTATATACTTTCCTTCTGCTGGACCCATAGCTATTTGGCTCTAAAGGTTGATTTATTTTAATATAATGTGATCAAGATTTCCATGGTCAAGTTACATAGTAGACTTATGATTTCATAAACTCTACTTTTGAATCTTTAATTATATAAAGACTGTGGCTAGTGGAATAGAGGTCAAAATACTTTTTTATAGTGTGCTTTAGAAACAGGCTGATATCATATACAAAGCTTTAGTATTTCCTAAGGCAAAGGAAGTTATGTGAACATTATTTGTAGATGATAAATTTTTGATAAAGTCTAACCCCAGTTAACATTGCTTTACTTCTCTAGCTTACTGCATTTATAGCAATAGCCCATCTCAAATTTTGCAAAAATTGTTTTTGTGTCACAACCATTGAAACAGACCAAACTGTTGAATTGTATAAACCATAAGCACTGTTTTCACTCTATGTAAAACATAATTTATTGGATAGTAAATGTTCCTTTTCTTTTTCTTTTTAAAATTTTCCTCTTTTTTCTTTTTTATTAATTAGTTTATTTAAGTTTATTTCATACTGTGACCACAGTTTCTTCTACTTCTTCTTCTTCGGTTCCCTCCTCTTCAGACTCTCCTCTGCCCTCATCCACTCCTCTTCTGTTTCTGTTCAGAAATAAGCATGCTTCCCATGTTATCAACAAAGCATGGAGTATAAAGTTGATGTAGGACTAAGTTCCTCCTTTTTTTTTATATTCAAAAGTCATTTATTGGATTTTCTGCTCACAGGTTGACATCTCCAATAAATAGGTACATTTTCTTCACTTTAAGAAACACATCCTCCTTTTATATTAAGGCTGGGCAAGGCAACCAGTATGAGGCATAGGTTCTCAAAAGTCAGCTCAGGAATTAGGGGAGACCCTGATCCCACTGCTAGGTATCTCAAAACAGACCAAACTAAACTGTCCCATATATCTAGAGAGCCTGGGTCAGTCCATGCAGGCTCCCAAGATGTTGGTCCAGAGTATTTGAGCTATTATGGGCCTAAGTTAGTTGTTTCTGTTGGTTCCATTGTGATGATCTTGACATTTCTAGCTTGTACAATCTCTCCCCTCTTTCTTCAATAGGATTCACAGTGCTTGGCCCCATGTTTGAATGTGGATCTCTGCAACTGTTTCCATCAATTACTGGATGAAGGCTCTTTGATGACAACTAGGGTAGTCATCCATTTGATTACAGTGGAAGGCCAGTTCAGGCATCCTTTCCACTATTGCAAGGAATCTATTGTGGTCATCCTGTGGATTCCTGGAAATTTCTCTGGCGCTACATTTCTCCCTGACCCTGAAATGCCTCCTACCCCATTAAGACATCTTTTTCAGTACTCTTCCCATCCATCACACCCCATCCCACCCAAGACAGTCCCTCATGGTTCCATCCCTTATCCACCAGCGCTGCCCTCTGTTTATCCAGGAGTTCTATTTTCCCTTCCCAGGGAAATCCATGTATCACTCTCTGGGCCCTCCTTGTTATTTAGCATCTCTGGAACTGTGTATTGTATCATGGTTATGAGTAAGTAAATACCATGTTAGTCTCTCTGGGTCTAAGTTACCTTTTGAAGCTGAATGCCTTCTGTCAGGCTGAGGACACAGTCAATAAAACAAAAAAGCAGCCTACAGAATGGGAAAAGATCTTCACCAAGCACATATCTGACAGAGGGCCAATCTCCAAGTTACATAAAGAACTCAAGAAACTAGAAATCTAAATACCAAATAAACCAATTAAAAATTGGGGTACAGATTTAAACAGAGAATTCTCAACAGAAGAATTTCAAATGGCCAAGATACACTTAAGGAATTGTTCAACACCCTTAGTCATCAGGGAAATGCAAATCAAAATGACTCTGAGATACCATCATACACATGTTAGAATGGCTAAGATCAAAAATACTGATTACAGCTTATGTTGGAGAGGATGTGGAGTAAGGGACCACCCCTTCACTGTTGTTGGGAATATAAACTTGTACAGCCATTTTGGAAATCAGTATGTCAATTTTTCAGAAAATTGGGAGTCAATCTACCTCAAGATTCAGCTATACCACTGTTTGGCATATACTCAAAGGATGCTCAATTATACCACACAGACACTGATTCAATCATGTTCATAGCAGCATTATTTATAATAGCCAGAACCTGGAAACAACCTAGATACTCCTCAACTAAAGAATGATAAAGAGAATGTGGTTCATTTACACAATGGAGTATTACTCTGCTGTTAAAAAAACTATGACATGAAATTTGTAGGCAAAAGAATGGAACTAGAAAAAAATTATCTCTAATGTCCTATTTCCCTCACCATATTCATATTTACTATGAAGAAAACATAGTAACAGTACCTGAGAGCTATGACTGCCTCTGCTCAGATTTCAAGTATTGGGAGGAAGGAAAATGGTCAGTTTAGTCATAAATATGAAACCATCCATCCACACAGTAAAATCTGAATTTGACTATTATCTATGACATTCTAAAAGGCTTTAACAATGGCTCATATTATTATCAGTTGGTATAACCTTATGAAGGAATAATTTGATCTACATATCAGGAACCACAAAACTGCTCCTAGGTAACCCAATATGCTATATTATTATTTTTTATATTATTATTTTCCTATAAGAAAATTATAAAAACATTAAATCAAATAACATTTACTTAAATATATGTTATAATACTATTTGCATTATTAAGAGTTGAAAAAATCTAAAATTCCCAATGATTGATAAGTGGTCTTGTATGATGCTTCTTCTTCAATTTGATGTACATTAAAAAGAATAAAAATGTTGGTCAAATTATTGTAATACATATGTCTAAAGTAATGTGTATTATGTATAAAATAAAATTGTACTTTTTAATGTTTATGATCATGAAAATATTCATAGAGAGAATAGCATATAACAACAAAGGTACATGAAGTATAAAAGTAAGAACCGGATTATAGGTAATGTCTTTATTTTTCTTTACTCCTCTCTCCTTTCTTTCCTTTCTTTGTTTGCTAGTCCCTATAACATCATTGGGCACTTCTTTTGTCAAGTAAGAAAAATTGAAATAAAAATGAATGTATAATATCTCCTTTAATTGCAATGTGTTATTGAAAAGTTGCTTATTATATGTGTTGTGAAATGGTAAATTATTAGCTTTATAACATCAAACAGTATCAATCATATAATTAAACACTGAATATTGAGAGATGTACAAATATTACCTTAATTTTTATATAGTTATATTCATATTTTGTGTTATTGTGTTTGGATTAAGACAAGAACCAATCAGGCAACTATTCACATGGTATGAACTAGCACTTGATGAAACAAACTGTTATTAGACAAATTATTCTCATAGCTACATAACATTAAATTAAACTGGATAATACAGTAAATCCCGTTAAAAAAGAAGCTCAGACAATAATCATATTTGCAATTTATACATATTTTCCAGGCAAGCTATAATGTTTTCACTTTAAGAACTTTAGAAAAATATTTGAAGACTAAATTCCAAACATCTGTAACATGTCTTATGTCAAACTCCCCTAATTGCCTGTGGTTATTTTGAAATCTTGTTAGACATTCTCAATTTAAGAGCAGGGATGGCACAAAATGTTTTCTTGGCAAAAGAGCCAAAGACCTGGATCTGAAGTAAAGTCTGATACAGTCTTTTTCATTGACTTTGGAAAACTTTAATCACCTCCCTATAACCTACATTTTTTCTCATATGAAATCAAAGAAGTAATATGACCTTATGGGCTTTTTTATTTCCAGTATTACATACTGGAACTTCAAAAATAAAGATCTCATTTTGGTCCAACCCTTGCCAGTGATGAAGTAAATAATTGCTTACATAGTTTGTAAAAGAGATCCTGACCCCAAAGGTGACTCTTTTTGGTCTTAGACATGAAAAATACTTCAAGGTCTTGAGTGAATCAAAACATGTTACTATCAGAAAGGACCCAACTTGATCTGATCAGCTATGTGGTTTCTGGTTAAGTTTGTGGCTTATTGCCTTGGGATCTACAATATGAATATGGGGCATCGGTAAACTGGTCACTGTGCTTATGATATTTGAGGAACTACATTGGGAAGAAATGGAAACACTGTAAACTACTATTTTTTTTCAAAACACTGTGTTTTTCTAAGACTTCTCACTCCAAAAATGTTTTACAAAATCAACAATGACATGACAGTTTTGAGCAGCAGCCTGTGAAAAGATCATATAAAACAGGTCGATTGGGACTTCAGAAATTGCTCAGCAGTCAGATGCTCTTCCAGAGGACCTAGGTTCAATTCCCAACACCCACTTGGCAGTTCACAACTGTCTGTAACTCCAGTTCCAGAGGACCAAACACCCATGGCAAAACATCAATGCACATAAACATAAAATGAAATAAAACAGATAGATTTGGAATCTCAAAAATATTAAAGCTCACTTATGGACTTTTAAAGCAAGAGAGTGAGTTATACTTAATTAGGCAAATTATCTTCAAAATAGTCATATAACTTTGACTCAAATCCTTCTGATTTATTCCAGTTTTGCTTTGTTGTAAAGCAAACAGCATTTAAAAAAACAAAACAAAACATTTATATAGTGACAGTAAATTCTTGATTAACTAGAAAAAGCAATCATTTAGTATGAGAATTGAGCAATTTTTATCAACTGGGAAGTTTAGTAAGAATTTTTATTTCTAAAATAATTGTATGAATCTTCTAAAATATAGTAGTTATTATCTGCATTTTCTACCTCTACGTATAATAGCTTAACTACTAATTTACACAGCAGAGAATCAGCAGAATGGATTGTTGTAACTGATCACAGCCAGTTAAAATGACTAAATTTCATTTTGGAAAAATTATGCACATTTTACAAAAGGCAAGAGTCAAAGATACATTATACAATGATTTGATCTTGAAAATATATAGCTATACACAGAAGTTGAGTGGTAGAATGGGATAATCTTAATTTTCAATGTTTTTGTACATGCAAACACTCATGTATGAGTGTTTGCAAATATGAATATGCACGTGACACTGCACGCATGTGGAGGCCAGAGGACAACTGTGGGAGTTAGTCCTCCATGTTGGTCGTGGGAATTGAATTTAGGATAACAGACTTGGCAATCAAAAACCTTACCAGCTGGACCATCTCTGTGGCCCTAATATTTGATTTTATATTATATAATTTATGTGAAGTACTGGTGTAGGAGGTCCTTCTACAGACAGGAGGTCTGGATACAGAAGACAGTGACAGGCAAATTGCCAATATATATAGGCGGAACTGCCTTTGAAATTTCCTGCTTCATGGAAAAGTCTGCTACGATGGACCTGTAGGCTGAATATGGATGTCCCAACAGTACAGAAGAACTTCGGGTGACTGTCCAGGCAGTGAGATGTCTCTGTCAATTCTAGAGTTTTGAAAGTTGCTTACAATGTAGTTCTTGTTTACTTAGGTAATATTATATCCTTCTGGAGTCTTTGATGGAGTTGAAGAATTTATAGTTATAATTATAGTTTTCCTTAGTTATAATAAAAGATAAAGTAGATATAAATATTATAACTGCAATTCTTGCTTGCTTGACAATTGTTTTGTTATATGTAATTTTACTATGTTAAAGTTAAAGCCTTCCTTTTTGTTTAAACAGAAAAGGTGAAATGGTGTAGGAGTTTCTTTTGTTCATGTGTTGCTTTCATTGGTTAATAAAGAACTGCTTTGAGCCTATGGCAGGGAAGAACAGAACTAGGTGGGAAAAACTAGGCTGTATGCTGGGAAGAAAAAGGGTGGAGTCAGGGAGATGCCATGGATCCACAGCCGGAGGTAGATGTACAGAATCTTTGCTGGTAAGCCACTGCCATGTGACAATATACAGATTACTAGAAATGGGTTAAATTACTATAAGAGGTAGCCAATAAGAAGCTAGAGCTAACAGGCCAAGCAGTGATTTAATTAATACAGTTTCTTTGTGGTTATTTTGGGGCTAAGCTAGCCGGGCAGCTGGGATTAACAAGCAGGTCCTCCTCCTACAAAGTATAACATTTTAATAATAAAATGTAAGAATGAAATGATCATTTTATACAAGTATCATCAGATTGACTTGAATTTTTGCAACTACAGTATATTTTCTGTATACTATACTTGCATACATATAATATTTCCAAAATAAGTAAATGGAATAAGGACAAAATAGTAATTTTTACTCACAAATAGAATGATATTTTTTTACTTCTGTAACTTCCTATAAATAGTACTATCAGCTACTGTCCAAATAGATTAACATGTGCAGGATATTTCTTATTGAAACTGCCACTCTATGAAGAAGAAACCTCAAGACAAAAGTAGTTGAAAACCCTGATATCAATGCACAATGTTTTGGTTTTTTCATTCTTATTGGTGTATTCATTGTTAATTCTCTCTTGTCCCTGTATTTTAACTTCCTTTGTTTATCATTGCTTAATTTTAAGCTGCCTTATTCTTTCTACAGCAAAAGATGAATGAATGTAAATGAATAGTCATACAAAATTATATATATACTAGACTCTGTAAGAAAATTAAGGTGTGTTTAGTTTGACTTTGGGGAAGACTCCACGTTCTAAGCACACATCTGTCAGAAAACTCATCATTACTCTTTTTTTCCATTAGCTGTTTAGTTTTCTAGCAGAGAATCATGAGATATAATCACAGCTTCTCAGAAGAACATATCTAGGCTCCTCTTATCCACCTCAGGATTTGTGATGATCCAGTAAAAAGTTGGATTGTAATAACTATTTTTCAGTTTGAGAAGGCACAGTGAGGAGGTAATTGTATCCACAGGGCACATAGCACAGTTTGACAGGAAAGAAGGCATCAAAATTCCCATTTCTTAAATGAGTTTATTTTCCTCTTCCAGGCCTCTTCTGATGCTTGGAGTCACCGTTGTTCATGCACTAAACTATTCCATGATGTCTGGGAGTATTCACATGTGAACCAGGTACAGGAAATGGAGACATTTCAAGCTTTCATAATAATTACCTTTATTTTCCTTTTCCATTTCAAAAACTTTTTGCTTAAAACCCTGAATGGGTATTATTCAATCTTAAACACTTCTGCAATAAAAAATCCTAGTTTGCTAGATTATATTTAAAAATTAAAAATTCCTTTTTTAACCTTATTTTTTAACAACTATTTTTTTTTAGGGGTTAAGTTTTGGTTTACATAAGCAAATACCATGCTAACATATTTAAAGTTGGCTCCAGTAAAAGAAAAGATGAGTTGAATAGTTTTATTGATTCAACTGGTTGTGAATGAATCTGAAATTTAGAAAATACAGCTACATTTATAGCCCTGAGCAATTTTTACAGCAGCCCAGTGAGATACACTTAGCCTGAGATGTGCTGTTATTTCATAGATTAAGGAATTAGTCTGAAAATCCAGAGCTGCTCAACATTGGAAACGTTTGGTCCACACACTATTTTCACTTTTTAAATTATAAACCCCAACCAAACTCACAGGTGACCTACATCGCAGGTTGCACTGCTGTGCTTTCTGTCTTCTATGAAAATGCTGAAACCCTTAGACTAATGTTGAATGTTTTCTTTTTTGGCATTAGCTATACTCTGCCTCTTAAATGTCTCTGCCACCTGTTCCTTCCTTCTGTCACTTTATAATCACCAGATTGCTTTTGCCTTGAATTTCTTGGGCCCTACTTGAAGTAAACATGATCACCTTGCTATGAATTTTACACAGTTTGAATAGGAATTTGCCAGCAAAGGTGTCTATTTAACACACACGGTCATGATCTCTCCTGCTGTAATATCTACAATGATTTCACTATACACAAAAGACTCAAATTTATTATGGTGCAAATAACAGTATTTTCTTTTACACTGCACATTTCCAGACTATTATTTTCATCACAGCTGCCACATTATGCTTGTCATTTTCCAAAAGCATTGTGCAGTGCACAGCTGCTGGTCAAGGTACTCATGGCATTCCTAAACTTCATTTTAAAAATTTTTAGTTAATATATGCCTCAAGTAAGAAACAGTCCTATTTTTCCAACTTGAATTTGTAATGCAGTGTTCTCCCATGACTTTTGGTTCAGTTTCCACTGTGGCACTCACTGGATTTGGTCTGTCTTCCCTACTAGAATACAAGTTTGGGAGGTCTTTATTTGTACTTCTTGATTTTCATTTCAACACTCTGCAAATTATTATTTGCATACTAATTACCAACTCAGTTTATTTAAGAACCTCAGGACTTTGAGTTAAATTTAATATTGCTTGCATTTTTGTTAAATTGGTAAATATTTTGTCAGAAAGAAGCAATATAAGCAAGTACAACTTTTCCTAATTATGACCAAGTTACTAAAACAAAAAGAGGTATATAGCAAAGTTTTGAGAAACTAAAAGTGTAAATAGGGACTGCTTGCTCATTTCCAAGCACCCAGACCCAAATAATCATACAGAAACTATATTAATTACAACACTATTTGACCAATAATTCAGGCATTTTCCTAGATAGCTCTTATATCTTAAATTAACCCATTTCTATTAATCTATGTATCACCATGAGGGTTTGGCCTACTGGTAAGATTTTCTAGCATCTTTCTTCTCTAGTAGCTACATGGAATCTCCCTGACTCCATCTATTCTCTCTCTATATATCTCTTCCAGCCTGGCTATATTCTGCCCTGCCATAGGCCAAAGCATTGTTATTCATTAGCGAATAAAGGCAACACATATACACAAGGGCATCCCACATGATAAAAGGCAAAGTTTGATAGTACAATAAGAAACAACAGAGCCTAAAAAGGAATATTTAGGCTCTCAGAGTAAATTCTGTAAATATAAGAAGGATGAAAGGAACAAACAAGCAAACTACTCCTTTATCTAGCATTTCAGCATAGGTTTATATTTAATCCTTATGTCCTCTGAACAGTAGCTTTCCCCTTCCTTCATTTTTTTTCTTTCTTTCATTCTATATTTCACAATAGAACTATTACAATTCAAAGAAGTTTAGTTAATTTGAACTCAGGAGCATCTTTACGTTACAGGCTAACGTGTTCCCTAATATATTTTCTTGAACAAGCTGGACAAAATATGTATGCATATATATGTATGGAAACATCACAGCGAAACCTACTATTTGCTTGGTAACTTTAAAAGTAATAGAGACATATAGATAGAGAGAGATGATGTGGGATGATCTTCTATATATGTATTGTTTTTATTGGTTGATGAATAAAGCTGTTTGGGTAAATGATTGAACAGAGTAAAGGCAGTCAGGAAATCAGAACAAAGATAGAGAGAGGAAGAAGGCAGAGACAGGAAGATGCCATGTAGCTGCCGAAGGAGACAGATGCCAAAACCTTACTGGTAAACCACAGCTTCATGGTGATATACAGATTAATAGAAATGGGTTAATTTAAAATATAATCATTAACTAGGAAAACACTTGAGCTATTGACCCAATGGTGTTATAATTAGTACAATTTCTGTGTGATTATTTGGGTCTGGATGGCGGGGAATGAACAAGCAGTCTCCATTTACAAAATGGTGCCCACTGTCTGGAACATGGATTCACATAAGACCTAAAAATGCTTTACAAAAGGGCTCCTAGACACACAAAAGGGGGAATCAATTGGAGTTTCTTCTAGGTGCACTTTTTCAGATAGACTCTGTTGGTGGGAACCAGAGGCACAACTCCTTTAAAAGAGAAGGCATCTTGACTCAGCATTAGCAGCAAAAACTGCATGACTTCTTTAAGAGCCAGCTTCCTGGTTCCTGCTGGCAGCATGAACTCTGGTTCTTTCAGGAGGTTCTGTAATTAATCGGGGTTTGTGGTCAGCATGCTACTAGTTGCTTAATGGTGACATAGACCTGCTGAGTCCCTGAAGCTGGGGTGGTGAGCATGACTCACAGAGGTGGTGAATGTACTGCCGCCATGTTTGACAGGGTAGAGACAACAGGCAGGGCCATGGAATTGGTCCTAGGCACACACACTTAGCACTTAGAAGGAAAAAAAGGTGCTGCTAGTCAGAAAATGATTACAAATACGCAATACAGATTCAGACAAAAGTAAACCTCTGAATTGTTCACACTGTGTTTGAAAAATGTACATAGGTTTGGGAGAGAGGAAAGTGTATAGACAAGAGTACAGAAAGTCATAGATTAAAGGAGTAAAAATAAAAATGTAAATATTAAAAAGTATAGAGTAATAAAAAGCCACATAAAGATGGAAAATATACAGAGAGTCTGGATTATGTATACTATTGTATTTCTTTAAATTTTTGACTGTGAATGAGCTAACAACAGAGAAACATTTCATTATATAGGCTGATAAGCTAATTCAGTATATATATTTTAAAGGTATCTTGACTTCAAAATTTGAGTCTAAGGATATGTAACTTTGGAAAAGAGGTTCTGCTTTTTTTTTTCCACAGAGGATGGGAACCTGTGGATTTCTTCCAGACTAATGTGATTTGAGGGAACAAGACCACCTGGAAGGTTTATGTGAACCCTAAATTACTTCACCCAACAAAAATCAGGAAGCAGTTTGGAGAAAACAATGCCCAAATTCCTAAAATGATTGTTTATAAATGTTTGTTTTCATTTAAAGGGGGATATGATATATAGAGATGAATATTTTACATTGGTATGGATCTTGGTCTATTGGTATAAATTTAAGGTCAATTTTGTTACACTGTGTGTGTATACATATACATATATATATATATATATATATATACATATTTCTACTCTTGTTTAAGGTATTGTGTTTGTGCAGCATTTAAAAATGTAATGTGTAATTAAAAATACAGATCAATAGATAGTTATCTATAATAGTCAAACTGTAGACATATTAGTTAGGTTTTTCTGGATGTAAAGAGATATATTTCAGATGGGTAGATATTCTTCAAATATTTCAAAGACCTACAGAATATGGCATCCAAAATTATTTAAAAACTTAGACTTTTCTTAAGAGTCAGACTTGTCTGCTTCTGTCAGCACCAATTACTTCAGAGAGGTTGATGGACATTGAAGAGACTTGTTATAGAATTTGCCTTCGATATGACAAGATTAGCCATTAGGCAAGAAACTGCTTTTTTACAGACTGCTTTATGGGATGGTATATGAATTGGACATGCAGTTCCCACAGAAAAGTGTCTGGTAAATTTTCCAAAAGATGGTATGGTCCTTCAGGGTTCCTACTTCACAGAAGAAACTGCCAGACATTTTGCAGGGCACATAAGAAAGTAATTGATAAACTTTTTCATTACAAGGCAGAACAGACCTTCAAATTTGCTGCTTTGTGGAAAGGTCTTGTGGATACTATGTAGGCTGAAGATGGATGCCTCAATGTTACAGAAGAACTTTGGATGACTATTCAGGCAGTGAGATGTCTCTGTCAATTACAGAATTTTAGAATTTGCTTACAATGTACTTCCTGTGTATTTAGATAGTATTATAACCTTCTGGGGTCTTTAAAAAGTTGGAGATAGATAGTTATAGTTATAGTTTTCCTTAGTTATAATAAAAGATAAATTAGATATGAAACTTTAGACTCATAAAAATAAAATAGATGATAGAATATTTTCTTTAATTTTGCCAGATACAATTAGACTAAATATTGTAAGTGTAATTATTGCTTGATACCTGTTTTGTTATATGTAATTTTGCTATGTTAAAGTTAAAATCTTCCTTTTTAATTAGACAGAAAAAGGGAGATGACCTGTGATACTCTTCTTTATATGTGTTGCTTTTTTCAGTTGATGAATAAAACTGTTTGGGCCAATGACCTAGCAGAGTAAAGCCAAGTGGGAAATATGAACAGAGATATAGAAAGAGCAGGCAGAGTCAAGGAGACACCATGTAGCTGGTAAAGGAGACAGACACCAGAACCTTACCAAGTAGGCCACAGCCTTGTGTTGATACACAGATTAATAGAAATGGGTTATGTAAGATATAAGAGCTAGGAATATGCTTGAACTATTCATCAAGTGGTGTTGTAATTAATATAGTTTTTTGATTATTCAGGTCTAGGCATCCAGGAACAAATTAATATTTTCAGCAGAGAGAAAGAGAGAGAGAGAGAGAGAGAGAGAGAGAGAGAGAGAGAGAGAGATCAAAGAGAAATTTCTATTTTACCCTTACTTCTTTTTCCCAAGAAAGGTGGTATATTTATAATAAATAGAAATATGCTTGAAATCAGATTTTGGAGAGAGGACTCTGTATGAAAAGCCTTTCTGTGTTCATGGGCACATTCTGTAGCTTGGCCTGGACAAAGCAGAAGAAAGAAGGAGGATGAGAAAATAGAGGGAGAGTTTTATATGATCACTATTCTTTAATGGATTAAATTCTGATATAGAAGTTAGTCTTATATTTTTAAAACAAAAACCTGAGTAGAACATGCTGTGTTGGGAAAAACTAGTAGCAATGTGCTGAGTGTTTATGGACAAAAGAACTTCATGACAGTGTTAATTATCAACAGCATCAGTGAGCAAAAACAGGAGACTGTGGACCAGGGAAGGGCACTGGGGTACAGAAAAAACCCATTAGACACGCACATTCTCCTGTTGGCTCTGTATTTAAGCTCTAGTTGTTGTCCTTAAAAACTTCATGGTTTGTCTTTAGAGACGACATCCCTTTGCGATCATGGGAAATCCAGAAGGAACTTATGACCAATGGTGAAAACTCTCATGATCTGCTAAAAGGTGAATCCCAAAGTATATTTACACCCTAAGCCTTGTGAAGATGTTGACTTTCCATGCAAGTTTCTGGGTCTCCTTATTATTTTTAATTTTTTATTCAGTCTTCTCTTGTGATTTCCACTGAACACGTTTTATTAGGTGCAATAGCTGGACCCTGCTGTCTCTTTCTCTAGGTCTGGAGTCAGCTTATGAATGAGGGCAATTCAACCTCCACAGCATGGCTGGGAGAAAATAAATCTAATGAATTCAGGCTGTGAGGGGAGAAGCTGTTCTGGGGCATTCGCACTGGAAACAGAGAAGAAAGGAGACAGTCAGCTGCTACCTGGCAGCCGTCTGGAGCCAGGCTGTCGTCTGGGCTTGGGTTTCCTGCTGGAGTTAAGCAGGCCTTCTGTTACATAAGGCCTTGGTGGCTGCTCCAAGGCAAAGCCACTGTCTGTGGGACACACCCAGGTCTGCTCTCAGGAATCCTAGTTCATTTGAACAAACCACTCCTGTTAACGTGTGTGTGTGTGTTTTTTTTTTTTTTAAATCTGACCATGCCCTTGCCATAGGGCATTCTACTTCCAGGGAAAGTGAGACAGAACTACTATGAGATTTAGCCTCAGCAGGGACTGCAATGTTCTAGCCAGTGAACTTCCTGCATAAATCATGAGGAACCATTAATCAGTACAAAAAAGTACTTAAAACCAAGGTCCAAAATTCCAGGAAAGCATCACCTACATTCTTAGGAGAGCAAGGTGGATGTTACTCAATATTTATTAGCCAAAGCCACAAATAAGAGGCATTAATATAGCACTGGATTGCTGAAATAAGAGGCAAAATATTTAGTAATGGCTTGCAGCACAATAAACCAACTCAAATGAATGCTAGCAATGAATAAGGCTTTGGTCTACTCAGTGAGTGCTCATGGACAGTCAGCCTTGTCTTTAAGGTTTAATGCACTCAATCTTAAAACATGGTGCTGACTGGCATTGGTCAAATATTGACTTTGAATAAATCACTTATGTGAATATTTAAACAATATTATGACGTACAAAAACTAGTTATATTTTGCAGAAGAAAGCAATTATGGCAAGACAATTTGCTTTGTATCATGGCACAAAGTAAATGTCAAGAGCAGCAATTGGCCACCTCTCAACTACCTAACATGGTTGTTGCCTCCACTATACTATTTTTAATGATGGATAAGACTACTAAAAGTTTAATCTGGGAGAATCAGGCTATAAGGGAAAACATCCTCCTTTGTTCTTGTCCATGTGATTGATTTTCTTATTTAATCTATGACACACAGCTAAGAACATTTGCACAAGAGAATTTCAAACCAGTACAGTTGAGAGCAGGGAGTCTCTTGCAGTATTAATTCATTTCATATATATTCACACACTATGGACTACGTGTTAGCCTTTCAGAGGATAATCTTAAAGTCTACTTCACATCTAACTGTGCTACCCATCACTGATGTCTTTGAAGCAGTATTTGTACTTTTTTATATTCCCTTGCTTGACTGCTTCAAGCTCTTTTCCAGTTATAGCCAAGAGCAACATGAAGACTTTGAAGGAGGGTTTACAACTTTGTTTTTCTTTTACTAATATAGCACACTGTTCTCATCGTCAGTCCGATTTGGCTATTGGTGACAAGCTGGAAGGTTTGCTCAGAGATTCAACAGGAAAAGAAAGCAACAAAACAAAACTAAAAGGACAAAGCGTTCAGAACAAGTAGGTTTCTTCCAGAAAAGTCTACAAAAAGGAATTAAATTCTTTCAGTGTTCTAATAGAGAAGGAGTTTTCATCATAGAACAAATGTAGGGTTTTTTTTTATATTTAGGAAAAGGTAGGAGGCATATATAGTTGATTCTGTCATTCTTCCCCTTGGCCTTTCAATGGTTTCTTCCTTGGTATCTTTCAGGTATATAAAACTTTTTGTTTTGTTTTGTTTTGTTTGTTTTCTAGACAGGGTTTCTCTGTGTTTCTTTGGAGCCTGTTCTTTCTGGAACTAGTTTATGTAGACAGGCTGGCCTCAAACTCAACAGAAATCTGCTTTCCTCTGCCTGCTGAGAGCTGGGATTAAAGGTGTGTGCCACCACCGCCCACTAGATAAAACTTTTAGCAGAAGACATGTGCACATTTTCATCCTTTAACTCTATCATTAACTGAACATTCACACCTTCCAAGACTGAGTTTTGAACAGCCTTGTCCAAATAAAATTGGCACATCCTTTTCTGTATCCTTATTCTCACATTCTTCAGTCTGACTTTCAGCATTGAGTCAACATGAGATGACATACTTTGAATGCCTGGGGTTGGAACCTGACTTTCACACATATTATCTTACTTTAGACACTTACTTAAACTCACTGATCTCCAATGGAATTTGTAAGAAAATTAAAGTTAGAATAATAATAACAATAGCATTATCTTTGAGAAAAATAAAAATCTTTTTTTTCTCAAAATTTCATTAAATATTTGGTATAGTACATGTCACAACAGGCCTCACATTGACTCCAGAAATTGTGTATCTGCTTTTGTAAACTTTTAATGTAATTTCAATATTTTTAACTGTACATTTAAATGTCTTAATGATACACAGTTGTCCTCATTTATAGGGTGTTTTGTGATGGTTCATGTATATGGCACACAGCGATGAAATCAGAGTCATAGATATTTCCCACTCCCTACACATTCACTCTTATTTATGGTGAGAAGCTTCAAATATCCATTTCTGAGTTCTTTATACACCACTGTGAACAAGTCAGCCACCATCCTGTGGAACACTAGCGAATTCTCCTTCTGTGTAAATGTATTTTATTTTTTAAGAGCATTATTCACTATACGTATAGCAATAAAATTTGATATTAAATAACACCATAATAAAATAACTCATTATAGTTTTAAACATAAGGAAAAAAGACAAATGTTTTAGGTTACAGTACCCTTCCCCACAAAACAAAAACTTTTTTAATTCAATTATTCTAATTGAGTCAACATTTCAAATGTATTCATTGACTAGCCATGTCAACTTCTTAGTTTGTTAATTGTCAATGAATTTAAAAAGAAGGCCCAGCAAGGCCAGCTGGACTCCTACTGAAAAAAAACATGGGATAAAACCGGACTCTCTTAATGTGGTGGACAATGAGAGCTGACGAGAGGCCAAGGAGAATGACACAGGAACTTTCATCTGGCGATGGATCGAGAGAGAGACAGAGACCCAATTTGGATCAACCATCTGAGCTCTTAAGGTCCAAATGAGGAGCAGAAGGAGGGAGAACATGAGCAAGGAAATCAGGACCACGAGGGGTGCACCCACCCACTGTGACAGTGGAACTGATCTATTGGGAGCTCTCCAAGGCCAGCTGGACTGGGACTGAATAAGCATGGGTTGAAACTGGACTCTCTGAACAAGGCGGACAATGAAGGCTGATGAGAAGCCAAGGACAATGGCACTAGGTTTCGATCCTAATACATGAACTGGCTTTGTGGGAGCGTAGCCTGTTTGGATGCTCACCTTCCTGGACCTAGATAGAAGTGGGAGGACCTTGGTCTTCATGTAGAGCAGGGAATTTGGACTGCTCTTCAGTATCGAGAGGGAGGGGGAGTGGACTAGGGGGAGGAGAAGTGGAGTGGGGATAGGGGGAGGGGAGCGGGGGGAGGGGGGCAATATGTGGGAGGAGGGGGAGGGAAATGGGAAACGGGGAGCAGTTGGAAATTTTAAGTAAAAAAGAATAAAAAAAAAAAAAGAAGGCCCAGTTTTCACGATTATAGTTTAAAAGGAAGAACACAAGTTGGACTATTTTGGATGCAAAAATGACTATTGTTACTTCAATACAGAGAAAGTTGATTCAAAGATTATCCCAAAGAACAAAAAATGACAGAGTTGAAGCTCAAATTAAAAAAGGAAATAAGTTCATAACCTCTTTCATGACTAATGTGTCCTATCAATTGGCAATTAGTTTAAAAAGAGAGTCCCTGAAAACATACATAAAATAACATTATACAGATTGCTAAGTATGTTATATATTATCTGGAATTTCTAATTTTAAGGGGGAATTTTGTTTAGTTGTGATTCTTTCTTCTTTGGGTAAAAGATTGCTTCATCTTGGATTATACTTTTGCTTTTTAGCTCTACACACACATCAAATTTATCCTGTGCTAATAATCACTCTTTCTAGGTACCTTGAATGAGAACATGATAAGAGGTACTAGGGATGATGTCAGACAGTGTTCATGACAATCAGCCCATCATGTGATGGCATTTCTACGAGGGAATACAAATTCACCAACAATTGTTTTCTATGATTTAGGCCATTTCTGGAGCAACACTGATGGTTCATTACAGAAGATATTTACTATCTCATCAATAAGACCAACTCATGATTGACATCAAACCTAATTTCCTATGAAGTTTCCTTGTACCTAAGCTAAACTTCGCTTCTAACACAAGTCAGTTATAAATACATAAAGATAAGCATTATTATTATAGTAAATGGAATAGCAGTAGCTGTTGTAATAATATCATGGTTATCGATCATTGACTTTAGGATACCCTTTTTCCAATTGTTTTGTAAGGGTATCTCTTCTAATAAAATCAACTTAAGGACAAAGAATTAAGATACTTGCCAAGTGGGAAGCAACAGATAAATGAGAAACCCAGTGCTTCATTGTTCCTCAAATGAAGATCCTGTGTGATTTTCTGTGGTTTACTCTCCCTTCTGCCGATCTTCCTACACTAAGTTCCTGATTCAAGATCTACCCAACATACTCAGGAGAACATGTTGACCAGCTCTTAGTATTTTACAACCAAGCTATTCTGCAAAGACACATAGGATTTAGTAGTTTGCTTTAGTTTTCTGTTTGAGGCAAGATTTCATTTACATATCCCGGGCTGATCTCTAACTTGCTGCAATACTCTTGTTTCAATTCTGTTAGTGTTTGTTTTATAGGCAAACATCACCATGTCCCACTAGAACTCAGTATTTAGCATCAGAATATTGTATGAAGCTTCTACAGATAATGTTACTGACAGAAAGAACTTTCGGCTTACAATAAATGACCTAAGATTCTACTTCAAGAAAATAAACAAGAGTCTGCCTTATAAGTTGACTTTTACCATTCTCACTATTAAAATATTTCAGACATTTAATGATGCTTGCCCAATTAATGGCAACCATAATTTAAATAAGTGTCAATAATTCACACACAGTAGAGATTCAAAGTTATTATTTTCTAGCTTTAATATAGCCATGCTTCTTATCTATAAATTATCATAGACTTTGACCTTTGAATAGGTCCTAGTTAGGTTGGTGCAGCAATCATAAAGCATAAGTTCTAACTGATTTAACCAGTCCTCAGTAAAAAAAATAATAATAATTTTTCTACCAAGCGGATCTCTTTGAGTTTGAGGCCAGCCTGGTCTATAAGAGCTAGTTCCAGGACAGGCTCTAAAACTACAGCGAAATCCTGTCTCAAAAAACCAAAAAAAGAGGTCTGTTTTCATAAATGAGAGCATTTATTTTCAGAGATGTAGATTAAGGAGGGACTGGTACGTAGTGTTTTGTAAAGATGTTCCATTCTATATGCTGTTGTTACTTTTATAATTAAACATGTTTGAAAATTTAATACATTAGTGTTGTATTTATGCTTTCTCCACTGCTTCTCCCCCCCAACTCCTCCATTATGCCCTCCACTCTCTTTCAAGTTAATAACATCTTCTTAAGTTGTATATACACACACACACACACACACACACACACACAAGTATACACACACACATGCATATATGCATGTTTGGGGTGTCTTTATCTATGGAACTTTTCCTTCAAATTCTGGCAGACAACCAAGGACAATGACAATAGCTTAAATTTTGGGGGAAGTTTTGAAGTTTCTTGTGAGTGGCACTTGAGTTTTTTTTAGATATTCTATGACTCTTTTGGAAAACATTGTCAGATCAAAAGACATAATTTCATTGAAATACATACATACACACACACATATTTATATACACATATATAGTTGTGTATAAAAACGTGTATACTATAAAATAATATTTTTTCTGTGACTTTTATAAACACTATTGGTGCTATTTATCCCTCTGTACTGCTTTTTCTCCCTGCCTCCCATTTACATATCCCCCTTCCCATTTTTTTCTTTCTTCATAAACGTTTTCCCTCTTTTTGTCTGTATTTTCTCCCTCTCTGCATAGACCATTTTAACAGCCTCAACCAAAGTGTTCAACAGAAGTGACGTTATGTCTTCCCCAGTCCAGTTTACCCTGTTCTTTGGTAATATACACCTTCAAAGCATTAAATCAACATGAAAAACAATCTAACTACACTCCTCTCTATATTGGATAAAATACATTAAGAGACCCCATAGAAACAGAAATACTTATGGATATTCAAATTAGTTATCAAAGTCTGAAGTAGAGAAGTCTCTCATGCAATCACAGGCATACTTCCCCTTGAAACAGCCTCATGAACGACCTCAAATATGAAGTCCCACATTGGATGGATTTTCTTAGACTTTTGGCACATAAAATTATAAGATGATAAATGACTGTTTCAAGTAACTTCATTATAGAGTGATTTGTTGCATGTTCATGCTAACTGGAACAGGGTGGTTGGAAAATAATGTTAGTTTAATTTGATTCAAATGGTCAAACAGATGAAACGTGTATTAGAATATTCCATCCTTTAATCAAAATGACCACTATGATGGTAGGGAAATGATGCTGTCTAGTTTGTGAGCTATCCATTAGTTTGTGGAGTTGCGGCAATGAAGGGGCTTAAGAGTTTTGTCCCAAAAATTTAGTGGTTTTGGAGGAGTAAAACATCCTTCTTAATGGCTTTTCCAGTAATTAAAGTTTTATTTCTGCAGCTTTTTTAGTAAGTGTAAAAAATGCACCCAAGTCATTCTTTCTCTCAAAGTGGGCAAAGGAAGAAGGAAAGTGGAGCACATATGTACCCATATAAGTCTGATCACTGTTTCTCCTTGTCCTAGATAATACACCTAATCTGTGGAGGTAATGGAAGAGGGAAGAGCAGCTTTATATCTGGAGTACAACAGGTGATACCCTTTGTGGTTTGCCCACTGCAATTGCTCTACCAGTTTTATTATTATTAATCTTTTAGTTACATAAAAGAAATAAAAATATTCAAAGCATATTAAATTGGGATTAAGCAAAAGATATGTTAGATAATAGGCCACTTGTTTGTTTCCTGGCTGCCCAGACTCCCTAAATAACCACACAGAAACTGTATTAATTAAGTAACTGCTTGACCCATTAGCTCTAGCTTCTTATTGGCTAACTCTTACATCTTAATTTAACCCATTTCTAGTAATGTGTGTTTTGCCATGTGGCTGTGGTTTATCTTGTAAATTTTCTTCCAGCTCTGGTGTGCCTACATAGATTTTTCACTGACTTTGCCTCCTTTCTCCCAGGGTTCAGTTTAGTTTTCTCCACCTAGCTCTTTTCTACCCTATCAGGCCAAGCCAGTTTCTTTATTCATTAACCAATAAATACAACACATAGACAGAAGTACCTCCCACACCAATTGGCAACTCAGACTTGGTAACTTTAAAAATTTCAGCACTCTCTGGTCACTAAATTGTAGTAAAATTTTAGGTCAATTTAACACAGTGTTAAGAAGTGAACAAGGTAGTTTTGTTCCTGGCTATGAGTGTTGGGAACAAAAGCAAAGGGCAATTCCTTTGGTGGAGCTGTCTGCATGTTGAGCCAAAGCTCCATATAGTAGATTTTATGGATTGTCTTCTATGCTTGGTGGAACTTCTGGGGGATGAATCTGCATTTGAGTCATTCCAGAAAAACTCACAAGGCATGATTGGCCCCTAGTTAGGGACTGAAAAAAACGAAAGATGATTTATGGAGTTATGTGTTTTATGGTGAATGATAAGACATGAAATTGAATTTGATTCATCTCAGGGCATAGAAACTGTGTTGGAAACTCAGTAGCTACCTTGAATGTGATATAGAATGGTGTGTCTCTTCATTAGAGTGACGGTTGCATGCTTCCTTCATTGTATAATGGGAGATGCACTAAGACAAAATCATTCGAGAGAGGGACATCCTTGGAGGGAATTCCAGAGTGTCTAACTCCCTTTATGTGGTATGATCTGGGGTCCTTCCTTATGATTATGGGAATTTCTCCCAAATGGAGATAGCCTAGAAAACATCCTGCAGTTAGGGAAGGTAGTACATACAGGACAGGGTCATTAGTCAGGTGTGGTAGCAGTTGTGTGACTTTTGCTGTAGGCAGTCAGACATGAAACAGATGCTGTGTCTGCCCAGAAAGAACTTGCCAATGGGAGGTAGGAATTATAATAAGAAAGAGTCATACACATGCTTTGTTCTGCATAGGAATCCATGCTGGAGCAGGCTTTTCAGTGGTATGGTTGCCTTTGAATTACCAGTGTTCCTCTAAGTAACCCCAGGAAACTCATTGGTCCCATAAACAAGTATTAGTTGGAATCGTTTCTGGCAGTCCTCATCTTTCTGTGTAGATTCAATATTTTCTAATATTTCTGCTTATAGATCTGTCGTTTCTTGAGATGCAAGTGGACTGACAATATATCTCATCTTTTCTGTATCTGAAAAATTAGTTTTCTGCTTTTTTTCTGTAAGATTGTCATAAGTTATAAACTTTGTACTCCATAAGCTTTTTGTATGTTAGACATTAATTAGGAGAGCCTAGTTCTAGTGAAATGAACAGAAGAAATTATATCTTTTTTCCCAAATGTATAATGTATATTTTTACCTGACTGAAGTCAAGATTATTTTTTATCTTTAGTTTTTTGGTAGAAACACCAGCATTTTTTTGTGGGCTAGTCCTTTGCACTGTATAAATCTATGTCGCTTTGATTGGTTTAATAAAGAAGCTGATTGGCCAATAGCTGGACAGGATAAGGTAGGTGGGAGAACCAGACTAAGGACACTCTGAAGAAGAAGGGTAGAATTGGAGGAGTCTTGAGCAAAACACAGATGAAACAGGAGATGAACCTGCCATGCTGAAAGAAGGAACAGCCACACCAGAGGGTAGATAAGAAATATGGGTTAATTTTAGTTTTAAGAGCTAGTAATAACAAGCACAAGCTATTTGCCAAAATTTTATAATTAATGAGAAATCTCTGAATGTAGGGACATAGCCCCACCCATTGGGGGCGTGTTCGCCTCGGGCTAATGTTTACGGATAAATCTGCCGGGCGTGAGCCCAGCAGCCCTTTTTTTTTTTGCTCCGCTTTTTCGGTACTCCGCGGGAACCTGTGGTCCTGTAAGTCTATTTATTATTATTTTGACAACACTCTGGTCGGACCTTCTCAAAACGCTCTGAGACTAGTTACAATTTTCTTAGGTCAAAGGTTAATTTGGAAATTTTACCATCATTTGCTTTCACAGGACCCCCTAAGAAGAACGTCGCCCCCATGTCAGCTAGAAGCAATCTTAGAGGACGGTATCCCCTCTCCCAACAGAGTTTGCCCTCAGGGTTGGGGACATCTTTTAATGGTTGGTTTAGGGTTGAGGGGATGGGGTGATATTTTTTTTTGGAAAAAAAAAAAAGAAGAAGAAGAAGAAGAGGAAGAAGAAGGGGGTAACTGGTTTTTTGGGATGATTGGTATTTGTGAATTACTGTCTATAGAAAATTGTACTGGTACTGTTTCTTGTATATTGATATGTTGAATATTGAATATGAGTGTTCCTACCTCTATTTTTGTATGAGTATGCTTATAACTTTGTCCATATTGTATTGATACATCTACCATATTACATTGTACATTTCTACCTCTGATACTATGACATTGTTTACAGTTGAAGATCATTGTCTTCATATATTGCACAGTTGTTTATTCTTTTAGTCTTCAAAGTTAGATAGGTATTGAGAATTATATGTTTGTCATATTTATTTTTAAGTTTATCAGGTCTTTTAGTTACATAGAGATTATATTTAGTATAGATAGTATGATCTTCAGCCTCTTCGAAGAGCTGTAGAAAATGGCCTTTAATCTAACCTAAAATTTCTGTGCCAAAGAGACACAATTACTCCTGGCAACACCACTCTACTCCCAAGAGAACGTTGAGCACCAAAGACACTCCACTGGGAGCTTGTCTTCTTGGCAGAACTGGCCTTTGGGTTAAGAAAAGCCCATACCTCAACTTCTGACAAAGATACAAAATATCCCTAAGTGGATGAAACAGGATTGTCTTATCTTGCCAAGACAGGGTAGGATAGTCCTAAGAAAGTTCCTTGCCTTTAATAATGGTATGCCAGTTATGTTAGGCCTTAGCCAAAGTTGGTTGACTCAACATTGCAAACGAGACTTTGGGTGATTGCCCAGGTAGTCAGTTGTCTCTGTCAATTGTTGCACAGTTTGGATATCTCTCAATTGTTAAGTAATATTTATTCCCTTCTCAGATCTTTGACGGAGTTGAAGATTATATAATTGTAGTTACTCTCTATGTTATTTAGACTCCTTGAGATAGAATGTTTAGCAAAAGTTTTGTTCTCAATATTGTTTGTTATATTTATTATTTGTTATTATTGTATATAGTTGTATTTGGTTTGGTTCTATCTTATTTAGACAAAAGGGGGAGATGTAGGGACATAGCCCCACCCATTGGGAGCGTGTTCGCCTCGGGCTAATGTTTACGGATAAATCTGCCGGGCGTGAGCCCAGCAGCCCTTTTTTCTTTTGCTCCGCTTTTCCGGTACTCCGCAGGAACCTGTGGTCCTGTAAGTCTATTTCCTTATTAAAGCTGTATATATCTATATAATCTGTCTACATTCATTTACGCCACCACATCTGAATAGCTATTTGTGAGCAGCTGCTGAGACACAGAGAAACTCTGCCTACAAATTTTCATTTTGTGCAAATGTTTTTCAAACAATTTAATTAGGATATTCTTAAAATATGCAATTAAAATAACAGCTACATCAGTTTGTTTTTATACCCACAAGGAGGATCTTTTTGGTAAATCTTTCCAGTTTAACATTATATACAATGTATCCAAATAGATTATCTTCTGCCTATGATGGAAGTCAGTATCCTCCAGGTTGACAGGAAATTGTTTCTGTATTTCGATTATCCCTATTTAAAGCACTTTCAGTTAGTTTGGTGACATTTCAGGCTCTGCTCATAGATAAATGGAACAATTTCCTGAACCTCCAATGTTTGTTTAAATTGGCACAAAATCCTTAAGAAATGCTATCAAGGCTTCCTGTGGCCGTCATCCAGAAACCAAGCTCAGGTTCACTGCTGGCCCATTGACTAAAGCCTTGACTGCTAACTGGAGTGGCAGGATTGACAGAAACTCAGGACTCAGTACATGGCTTGTTTGTTCAGGCCACCGAGAACTGAAGTAATCACAAAGGCATTTTGTTAAGCTGTAGTCAAGAATTTTGTTGTGAGATTGTATCTCCTAGTAATATTAGAAGCTGTTCACATAAAGTCTCATCAACTGTCTAAAAATGAGATGAATTAGAATGACACCAATAGACAATGCCAACATGGATACAAAAAGAAAACCATGAAGCCTCAGTTGTACAAAATGAACTGTAAGCAACTGAGGAGTGCTGCAAGCAGAAGACGTGCTTTACCTCAGGGATGAGTACACCAATTAGCTGTCTAGTATTTAACAGCCAATCCTGAAAACGTACATACAAGTAATACACAGACTGAGTGGATTATATTTGAGAACACACACACAGGTATGTATGTATGTATGCATGCATCCAACAGTAATTAGTAAAAAAAGGAGGTGATGGGCTTGAAGGAAAGCAGGGAAAGGGGTATATGACAGGGTTTGGAGTGAGCAAAGGGGAGGGAGAAAAGTAATTATATTATAATATCACAAAATAGAATGATTATAAAACCAAACATACTTTTAACATAAATTATAGTAATCATATTTCTGGTATTTAACCAAATTAATTAAAAATATTTGTCTACATGAGTGTGCTACTACAGATGGTTTTTACAGTTTTATTTATTATTGCCAAAGCTTGGGAGAAAATGGTATCTTCAGTAGGTAAAGAACAAATGTTAGGTATAAAAGCAATGGCATATTATTCAGAAAAATCATGTGAAAAGACAGAAGAAGTTCAAATGTATATTACTAAATGAACAGAGCAAGTAGAAAAGGGCTAAATCTTGGGGATGGTTAATTTAAAAAATGTTTGTGTATGAAGAAAGTACAAGGTGATGGGTTTCATAACAATAAAACACGTGCTGGCTGGACCATATTCAGCCTCCCAGTTACCTGTTTGTATCTTTCCATGCTCCTTCTAGCAGCTCCTTCCTCTTCCCAAATAGTTGCCTTTTCTATTTTCATACCATATCATAAGTTGTGTATGTGGTGTGTATGTGCGTGTGTGTAATTCAGTTTCTATATGTAAGAGACAAAGTATTAGGTTCTTTCCTTTTGACCTGTCTTAATTTTATGTGTATATTTGACTGGGATTTCAGGTTCCCAGAAACTCAAACTGTCATAGGTGTATTTTATGACGATATTTTTGGGTGAGATTGGTATCTAACATAGTTAGAATAAAGTAACTTATTCTTCATGATGTAGGCCTTACCCAACAAGGTGAAGTTCTGAATAGGAAACAGGAGCACTCATTCCCTTAGGAAAGAACTCGTTTTGCTTAACAGCCTTTGGAGACATGTTTATATCCTTCCTTTGGCCCTGAACCAAAACTGGCTCTTGTCTGCTTTTCAGTTCATTGACTTGCTCTTCTCACCTTGGGTTTTCTAATCTCCATCACTGTACAAGTCAAAAAACTTATAATAAATCTTTAAAAACTCTGTATATTTATATCCTATTTGTTCTATTTCTTTGGAGAACCTTATTGTGATAGCATATATATTTGAAAATTATGACATTCTGGAAAGTCCAAAACCTAAAGAGGCAGTAAAAGACTTACGTATGCCAGGGGTCAAGGGGCAGAGTGGGATGGCAGGCACTTAAATCACAGGATGTGAAATACCAAGAACAGCCCTGCGATGATGAAGTGTGCATATTATGTAATAGTGTCTGAATTCAGGGTCGTGTGTTCTAAGTATAATACTGATCTCTTTTTTTTTTTTTTTTTTTTTTCGAGACAGGGTTTCTCTGCAGCTTTGGTGCCTTGTCCCGGAACTAGCTCTTGTAGACCAGGCTGGCCTCGAACTCCCAGAGATCTGCCTGCCTCTGCCTCCCGAGTGCTGGGATTAAAGGGGTGCGCCACCACCGCCCAGCTATAATACTGATCTCTAATGCAGAATATTGGCAGTTGGGAAGATTGTAGGTACAGTGGGTGGGGCATATCTCAGAACTCTGTGATTTTTATTCAGTTATGTTGTGAACTTAAAACTGTTCTTAAACAGGGCGGCAGTGGCACACAGCTTTAATCCCAGCACTCGGGAGGCAGAGACAGGCAGATCTCTGTGAATTTGAGGCCAGCCTGCTCTATGAGAGCTAGTTACAGTACAGGCTCCAAAACTACAGAGAAATCCTGTCTTGAAAAATCAAAAACCAAAAACTAAACCCAAACAAAACAAAGCAAAACAAACATACAAACAAACAAACACTGTTCTTTAAAGGGTATTAGGATTGGGAGAAATTTTGGAAACAACAACTGGACGGCAAATTTGTGAAGAAAATTAAATCTGAACAAGTATTTACATTATAAATAGGTAGAGGGAAAGGCACAAAGCAAGTACAATCCTCAAAGGTCAAGTCTTAGGAGATGCTGTAGTTATGCACAATGATAAAGCTGAATGACTAGGTGAGGGGGAAATGATGGATTATTACACCTGTGTACTAGAGAGCTCAGCTCAGTGTTCTCACTCTGGGAGACACAGACATGGACAAATACTACTGCCCACTCAGTAGATATGTATTAAGAAAAAATGAACAAATGGAAATACATAAAATGGGTAGGCGATAACAAAGAGAAAGTGTCCAAGGCAATAGATGTGAGAACGCAGGTCTTTTATAGACTGAAGCCCTTATTTACCCAGCTTCTTCATTCTTTATAGCTCTATAGTCCGTGTGTGTATTGTATTACTTACAATTGGAGTGGACACAGATACCTATAGTTATAGTCAAATTTCGAATTCCAGTTTCATAAAATATGAGCTTACAGTGAATATATCAACAATGCTTAATAAGATGACTATTTTTCTTCTGGTTAACTATTGATGTTTCCAAAATAAATCATGGCATTGATGCTTTCAGAAGTTATGCAAGTAGAAAAGCATGTGCACTCCCAGCATCAAAACTTTAGAAAAATCTAACAGGATCAGATTCAAGCCTTTGAACACATAAATTATACCACGCATGAAGAACCTACTTGTCCTGTTTTTAAATCTTACAGATCACGTGGGTGAACTGAGGGAGCACTGGATTTGTAGTAAAGACTCGCATTCATGAAAGGTAAAAACTCAACTGTTTATATCCAGCAGTGTGTGAAAGCTATCAGGAAGTGGGCAGAGCCTGCAAGAGCACTGTATAACTAGAGTTGGACTTGGAGCAAATCTTACCTAATAAAATGCCACTCAAACTTCTGCTTCTCCTCCAATCATCACTGGCTACACTGGCAGTAATGAAAGGGTGATGCAGACAAGTTCTCTCTGACACATGGCCCAAAATCCAGACAGAGGGAAGCTGACAAAGATGATGAAATAAACCCTCTACTATGAGTGCATGGTCCCCTGCTCAGTGTCATTAAGTGAGCTTTAATTTTGCTTGCTGTTAGATTTTACAACTTTCAACACCTATAGCTCCCTGATAGACCGAGGCAGGCCTCAGAGGAACGCTTTTTCCTTTGCCTCAGTTCCTAAATAAAACTTTATTTCACTGCAGATGTGGGAAATCTGTTTTGCTCAACAGGTCTTTGACTTAGGGAGATTAATTTATTCTGTGGTCTGGCGGCTAAGTTGTTTTTCCCTGCTCCACAAATCTCCCCATTCTCTGCGTCCCAAGCCTTCCCTCAATGCCACATACTTCTCCAAAGTAAAGCAAAACTTCTGGCCCATATCTTTAAGTTTACTCTTTAACAATTTCATGTATGTATATAATGTATTATAATTAGTCTTTCTAGGTATTATTTCTTTCCTTAAAAAAGTTTATCCATAAACCATTTTTGAGATTTTTAGACACAAGTATATTATATTCATTTTGTTTCTACTCTTTCCCTCTTCAGACTCTTTTTGTGTCCCCCAGACTCCCACATCCCCTTTTAATATTTATGTTTTCTCCTATAGTTATTATAGTTTTAGACATATACAAACATACACACTGAGTCTACTTATTGTTCCCATACACATGCATTTAGTCCTAACCATTTAGCCTTGACCTGTCAAGGAGCCTCATCCTTGACTTAAACTCTTTCTTTACCTCACTAGCCACAAACTGCCTGTAGCTCTTCAACTAGGGGAGAAACCTGTAAAACTTTCTTCTATCTACATTAACATATTTACTTTTGTGATTTTGCACAGAAAGGCATATTACTGAGTCCATGGATGCAATGTCCTTGTCACACATAGAGGATATTATGTCACAGCAATCCTTCTGGCCCTGTGATTCTTAAAATCTTTCCACCACCTCTTCCACGGTGTTCCCTGAGTATATAAAAGCTTGTGTATAAAGCTTGTATTGTAATGTCCCTATGGGGTTAGTCATTCCAAGGTCATTATTCTCTGTACTTTGAACACTTGTGGTTCTCTGTAATCGCCTCTATGTGCTGCAAAATGAAGCTTCTTTGATGAGGAGTAAGAGCTGTACCTATCTATAACTATAAGGAAGACATTTAGAAGGCAGGGGATACTATGTTAATAGCAAAATAGAAGTAGTATATTCCTTTTTAAGAGCTATGAACTCCTTAAACATGTTGGATAGGTTTAAACATAAGTTTCCGCTTATGGAGTAGGCCTTAAGTCCAATAAGGCAGTCTTTGGTTATTCTCAAGATATTCTTGCCATTATTGCTCTGTTGGGCTTTATCGTTGTTGCAACCTGTTGGGCTGGTCATTATTGTACTTTGCCATAGTTACACTTGGTTACTACTACCGATTACTGTTATCCCCTGGAAAATTGCATAGCATCTTCTGACACCTTAAGAGCTAGTCTTAGGGAGGCTGCTTCCAGGACAACCAATAATAACTTGAATTGTGAGTCTTTCGGCTGTACTTAATGGTGTCTTCAGTAAAAATGTCTTAACCTCAAGTTCTAGCAAGCAAACAAGAACAGTGGTAGTAGCTTATATAATTTGGGGTTTGTCTCAGAAATTCTGACAAAGAACTCAACTTAAGGTTGATTCCTTGTTGACTTGCTCTTCTTTATATAGTCTATGGCTCCTGAGGGAAGCAAGGCATACTTTCTTTTATCTTCTTCCCAGTCTGTCTTCCTCCCTACAAATCTCTTTCCCAGAGTCATGTCTTTATGTTTTGTTTTGTAATCCAGTGAGTTTAAGTAGCTCATCCATATTTTAATCATGATGAACTCACAGAGACTTGAACATGCGAGCATGACACACTGGCTTTCTGAAGATCTGAGCTCCTTACTTACCTTGTTACTGCATTCCACCACTCCAAGCTCACCTTTTGTGAGTATCAGAAGCTCAGTACTTGAAGAGTTCATAGTTTTGGGCAAAGGTCAAGGAGACTGACCCTTTTATTAAGAAGATATCATAATCATCATCCAACACTATATTATGTCTTCATGTTACTCATCATTAACTGAGAACTTACTGTTTTCTATATGTATTGCTTGAAATCCTTAGGTTAGTATATGAAGTAGGATGCATTTTTTTTCTAGCGCAGTAATGCCCACAACATTGCTCTGCAACTCTGTGCTTTTATCTAGCGCACTGGTTGTGTCTGGAGTACCAGTGATGCACAACATTCTGTGCAAAGCACAACACACCAATCATTCTCTTTTGTTCTCATGACACTTCCACAGAGCGCATAGTGCTATATTATTTAAAAAGATTAAATGCAAATAAGCTAACTTTTTTGGCTTCCTTTCATGTTTATACTTTAATTTTAATTCTGAGAAAAGGTGATCGGACATACTATTCTTAAATAATATATTCATATTCTGTTTATGTTTAATAACAATGTGTAAAATCTTAAAAAGTAATAAAGGATTAGCTTTTCACAGGTTTTTCCAAATTTTAGTCACATATGGTGATGGCTTGAGTGCATATCAGATTTGTTTAACTTCATTCTTTTTTTTAAGAAGCTTTAAAAAGATTCTGTTTCCCCAGGATTTATGAGAGTGAGAAAGCCTGTGCCTTGTGTGCTAGTGCAGGGTGGAACAAGGATGTCTTGAGAGTAGTCTGTTTAAAAAAAATGAGAATTTATATAACTATTAATCAAATCTGTGGTATGAATATGTTGTAAAATGAATTAAGGCTAACTTCACCTAAGTACAGCAGTATATACCTACAATTAAAATTTGCTTGAGTCAAGTTCATAGTCTTTCTCTGAGTCCTGGATACTGAGCTAAACTGAAACTCACAATCTTCAGTGTCACAGATACTTAATGGTAACTCTATTTCCCATGACATAACATAATCTGGAACTAACAGGCATTAGTTTGCCTAACTTTTACATCTACTTCCTTCAGTTGAGTCTTCCTAGTTTCAGGCAGCAATCTGTTAGGAACCTTTGCTGTTTCTCCGAAGCCCTTCCTGTGGTGTTTTGCATCAAGGACTGTACTTTTCCTGTCTTCATTGTTCCCAGCATCTGGAATGGAATCAACATCCCTGCTGAATCACATTAAAATGTTTTCATGTGTCAGATCTGGGAAAAGACATTTGAGCATGACATTTTAGTACCAGTAACTGTTTTTAAGAAACAGAACCTATTCTATTGAAATTCTTTATATGAAAACATATTCCACAATTTTACAAATTCATTCCAGGCCTTCTAGTCAGAGGAGTGTTTATGGTTTAGAGACGAATAAAACATAATCAGGAAAATGTCAGTGTTTCCATTACACTCCTTCTCTTTCACCCTAGAGTAGCATGAGTTTATTAGTATGTCCATAAAAATTAATATTCTACTGAAGTCAAGCCGAGAACCATAGAGTAAATGTTTACATTTTCCCCAGCTATTAATTCAGTTGTTTCTAGTAAATGGGAGACCTGCTAGGCATGAGCATTTGCAACCCATAGCCTTTTGTAGCTAATTTATTTGGATTATCCTTCCAAGGACTAAACTTAGCTAAGAAATAGCACCTGTAACACACAGGAAGCCAGAAAAGGCTGAGAGAGGAGTTTATTAATTATCCAGCAGCTTTCAACATGAGGTCATCCTAAGAAGTATAAACTATTACATGAAGAGAGGATGGCCAAAAAGGCCTGGATGTTTGCTCTAAAGTGTGCATCCCATCCCTGGTTTATCTCAGCTTCACATCAGATGTGAATAGGTAGCCTGAGGGCAAACACACTAGAGTTTGCTTCAGAGGAAGTGCTCAAGACAGAGGAACAAGTACTGACTGAACTCCAGTTCAGTAATGGTGTAATGGTGAGTGGATGCTTGGCTTTATAGAAACGTTACATCACAGTGAAGGTGGCTAGTGTAATGGTGAGTAGACCAAGCCATAAGTAGGGCTTCAAAATTTAAGTCAACGGTAGAAAGGCTGACAAAGTGACAGTGGAGTCAGGGAAGAAAGGTGAGAGAAAAATGTGGTGAGTTCAGGGCTAGAGATATAAAAGCAGAAAATATCAAGGGGCTAGAGTGTCCTCTTGTTGATCCCCATGCTCGTTCTGCTTACAACAAATCCATGTCCTAGCAGCTGACTCCCTGCTTCCTTCCACTGGAATTAGAAGACCTGCCTTATTTGACCAGCCTCTACTTCTCACTATGATGCTGAGCAAAAAACTTCATTCTGAATATTTATTTCTTTATTCACAAAATAAACATCTATAAAATGTTCTAAGTAAGTTCATAATAGTACTAAGATCCAATTCACTTATGAAGTTAGGGTCAAGTTGACATGAACTGATCCATAAAACTATGTGGTTACAAATAGGAATAATAATGACATTTATTATGTGCAAGATATGGAAAATTTAGTATTAGCGTCTTATATAACCTGTACGCCACATGTCTAACTCATTACTGAGATTTGATCTTGTAGATAAGGAATAAGAATTAAAAAAAATCTGCTGGGTGGTGGTGGTGCACGCCTTTAATCCCAGCACTTGGGAGACAAAGGCAGGTGGATCTCTATGAGTTCAAGGCCAGTCTGGTCTACAATAGCTAGTTCCAGGACAGGCTCTAAAGCTACAGAGAAACCCTGTCTCAACAAAACAAAAAACAAAAGACCAAACAACAACAAAACAAAACAAAACAGCAACAACAAAATCCATCACTGGAGCTGGAGAGATAGCTCCATAGAGAAAAGCATTCTCTTCAAGAGGACGTGGATTCAATTCCCAACACCTGCATGGTAGCTCACACTCATCATCTCCAATAACTCCAGTTCCAGGGAATCTAAGACCTGCTACTGGCCTCTGTGGGTAATGTGGCCTACTGTGCACACATGGTGCACAGACATACATGAGGACAAAACACTCATACACATAAAATAAAATTGCAGATGTATTTAAACTGTTAAACAATTCTAGCACCTTTCCTGATATACTAATTCTTCTAAGATTAGCCATAAATTGGACAATCAACATCTCACATGGTTTAAATTTTGTAGCTATTTTAATGCTAATTATAAAATTAATATGAAAATGTAAAGAACATTGAAGATCAAAAATAAACATTGAAAATTGGGAAAGAAGAGTAAATAAACATTTTGAGAAAGTATATACTTGCTCATTCAATGTTTTAAAGATGCATTAATGAGATAATCTTGGTGTGGGAAGTCCTTCTGTATATGTGTTGCTTTTATTGATTAATGAATAAAGAAGCTATTTTGACCTGTGATAGGGTAGACTAGAGCTAGGCAGGGAAGACTGAACTGAAAGCTGTGAGGAATAAGGCTGAGTCAAAGAGCTGCCAGAGGAAAAAGACACGAGCTGCCAGTTGGAACTTTGCCAGTAGGCCATGAGTCTTGTGGTAAAATAGAAATGGGTTAAATTAAGTTGTAAGAGATAGCCAATAAGAATATAGAGCTAATATAAAGACAGATAATCTTTGACTAAATAATATAATAAATGTATTATAGAGCTACATAAACAAGTTTCCAGAGAAGTCCAAAGTAATCTACGGCATAGAAGTCAGTTCAGTTTCTGTCTCCAGTTGTAGGTAGGGGATGATTACCTGCAAAGAGGGAGAAAGACTTTATGATGAAGATAATTTACCATCCATAAATGCATCCTGGTAATATGAATGTGTCAATTTATTATAATTCATTCATCCATCTACAAAAATGGGTAGATTATATATACATTTTATTTCAATAAAGGCAATTTAAGAAATTAATCTAAATGCTCAATTTATAAGGATAATATTCTGAGACTGATGTTCTATTTGTGTTTGTTGGGGTAAAAATTATTTGCTGACAAGTGGAAAAACTTTCAGCTTATACTGTAGTTTGAGGTAAACAATGAGACTATGAAGTAGGACTATCAAATGTCCCAGCATTTCTATTGCCTGGTACAACCAAAGAAAAGGAACTGGGCCACAGAGCACAGAGCATGAAGTCCAGGTTCTAATTGGTTTTATTTGTCTTACAGGTCCTATAGCTGTAAAAGAGCACAGTGGATTCTTGGCTTTATAGAAACGTTACATCACAGTGAAGGTGCCTGTCAGGACTGGGGTGGCAAATCTTTTCTAATTTGTGTTTAGGAAACTCCATGTAATGGATTCCAGATTGATTTATCTGACCCTTCTCTTAGAGGAGGATATTTTTTGAAACATTGACATTAAACAAGCCTTTTCTCTACTCAGAAGGGACGTATAATTAAATAAGCCTATATTATTATTATTAGAAGAATAATCTCAAAGAAAGATATGTAGAAGAATTAACTATCTACCAAGATGAATATATTCTCTTTAAATGTTTATAGAAAAATTAATATATGAGGCACAGGGCTGTTCATAGACCCTGAGTTACTGATGCCACTGTTTGGTTCAGTGGAGCCTATAATATAAACGCTAATTTTTACACAAATTTTATTCTTTTACTGGGTATCTGTAAACTTTTTATTCTTATTATTTCAGATACCTTTAGAAAATAATTGCAGTTTAGGTGAGGTAATTATTGACTGTGTAGCTGATAATATTGTTCTTGATTCCAATAGAGTTTCCATTTGATTAAGGTTGGTGCATTTACCTGTAGATTTCATTATATTTGAAGACTTGGCCATCAGTAAGTGTCAGATGAGAGAGAAAGAGATTTTTCAAAGGGACCTTCAACTGAACTCTATATTCTTTCCGATCTATTTCAGCCACGGAATAAATTGCATCTTAACTAATTTAAGCATACTTTGGAAAGAATATCAGCTGGATACTGGCAATTTAAGCTCTAATCCCATTTCTTCCATCAGCTTTCTGTGTGAGCTTGGCCAGGCATATAGGTCTTTATGTAGCCTAGAATAAGTATCACGTATAAAGGAGGCAAGCCAAACATATGGAATATGCTTTGCCAATTTGAAATTGTGTATCTGGTATTGAGTTTCTGGTTGAGATCTTTATTTAATAAGTAGGACAGTATTCTTTCATGCAAGAAGTAGACCACTTTACACATGTCTCTCTAAAGAAGACAAGCAAAAAACAAAACAAAAAACCAACCAAATCCATAAAGCAAATGAAGTATCAGAATTAGAATGTTTATTTTAATGTTATATACACTCTGGAATGATTAATTTTTTTGTCAAATATATTAGCCTATGACTAAAATGTATTCTAATTTTTTAAATCATAAAATTCTCAGACTGTGTCTTTTAAAATACATTTGAAGTTTTGTGTTCTTTTATTTTGAAAATACATAGTTCTATCTCAAATTGGAGCCAACCTTTCTTTTTTTCTTCCTATGGGATCATATTAGGTATTATTAGATACTTTTTGTACTTTTTAATGTTATGATTTATCTTGAATAATATGTGTTAAGATTTCATGATAGATTGATTGAGAAATGTCCCCTATAGTCTCAGGGATTTGAGTACCTAGTTCCTAAAAGATACTGCTGTTTGGAAGGCTTAAGAGTGTGGCCTTGTTGGAGAAAGTTTGTCACTAGAGGGAACTTTGGGTGTTTAAGGATACATATCATTTCCAGCTCTCTTCCTTTGCTTCCTGCTTGCAGTTAAGATGAGCCATGGCTCCACTCTGCCATCATAGACTTTTATCCCTTCGGAACTGAAGCATCTTTCTTCTATAATTTGTCTCACTTGTGGTATTTTATCAAAGCAATAGAAAAGTAATGAATACAAAGTTAAACTGTACATCTTCGAATACACATGTTAAATTCCTAATGCTCAGTGCCCTCAAAGGTGGCTTTCTGTGGGAACAGGATTGCAGCTGGTGAACTGTTAGATCATCTTGGGTGGTATTGATGCAAGGGGGCGTCATAATCCAACTGAGTTGATGGCCTCATGAAAAGGAGAAATTCTGATACAGAGGACTCATACAGAAAAGATTGACTGGAGGGAGTTATGGTACTGTAAGCCAAACAGCTACCAGAGGCTGGGAGTGGCTCAGAAGAGGCTTAGGCACATTGAGAAGCATTATAGCTTTTGGATACATTGATCTCAGATTTCTAAACTCTAACACTATGATATGATAAATTTAGATAGTTTTAGTTGCTTAGCTTGTGGTGTCGTTCATGATCAATTCCATCTTATATGACACTCCAATTGGCTGTGAAAAATTTTGGCTTTCTCTGCTTTTCTCTAGCGCAGTGTCAGAATTAGGCCTATAGAATTTTGACTTGGTGGCATGTTCTGTGCTCCTTTCAAATAGCAGGCATTAATGAAAAGTGACTATAGAATACTTAAAATGTGGCTACTGCACCTCTGATCAATCAACTTTTAATTTTTTATTTTATTAGTATATATTTATGTCAAAATAGCTATGAGAAGCTGCTACCTCTCTGTTGTCTAGGTTCCCTGGGGTTGTGGATTGTAAAGTGGTCTGTAAGAAAGACATACATGGATCTACATAAGAAGGAAAAAAGACGAGATCTCCTGAGTATATCGGGAGCACGGGGGACACGAGAGAGGGTAGAAGGGGACAAGGGTGGAAGGGAGGAGAGCAGAGAAAAATGTATAGCTCAATAAAAACAATAAAAAAGCTAGTACCTACTATAAAAGATAGTGCAACTCACATGCCTCAAATGTAGCATCTACTTCTTTTTTTTTATCAATTATGTTTTATTGTGCTATACATTTTTCTCTGTTCCCCTCTCTTCTTCCCCTCTCCCCTTCTCCCCTCTCCCATTCTAATTCCTAGTCCTACGTAACTTGCCCTTAGCTTTCAAACATTGCAATATGTGCCCTGATAGAGTAAACCATGTCAGAGTTTGATAAATCTTGTTGATCAGAATTCATACAATGCCCAGAAATTCAACTGAAATGAAGAAGACAATCAGGAAAGGGAAAATGCTGGGTTCTAATTCATTCCTTATTTTCTTTTCACTAATCACTGTTTCTGCTGAACCTGCACTCCAACTTCCCCATCATGCTAGTGTTGATTTAAAATGAATCATGACTATGAATTAAGAACTAGGCCATGAGACTAGCCACAGACGTTACTTGTTACGTCAGTGACCTTCGCATGGAACTTAACCAGGACTCAAAACACACATGAATCAACTGGGCTATGGGAAGAACTTCGCCTTTCACTGACGTTTTTCAGGTTCTCATCTCTCATGATTACTGTTGCTTTTGTTTTTTCTATAGTTTCTTTGTTTGAAACAAAGCTATCCCCAAAATTTTAACCAATTGAGCTATTTATTTCTATCCTTTGATAAACTTTCTCAATTGATATTTGTATTTTGCATTACAATGTTAATTTCATAAACATCTCAGAGATGTCATCTTTCATAGATTACATTACAGTTTCAAACAAAATCAGCACTTTGATCAATGGTTTAAATAATCTACTAAAATCTCTCAAGAAAACACTTTATTTCCAAAATAATTTCTAAAACTTTTAATCCAGTTTTCCTATATTTTATCTTATGTGTTATAATTTGGCCTTTTTATTTTGTCCTGGGTTTAAGAATAGTCATTACTTGCCTTCAAGTTGCCAAGAAAATTCTTATCTTTTTAGAAAAGTAATTGAGAACAAATTATACCATTCTTTGTTCAAGGTAATCCTCTCTGGAATTAATGGTTGCTGAGAGACAGAGCACTATTCTTTTCCAGGGAAGAGCTCCTTAGTAGGTTTCTAGTGTTAAGAGGTCAGGACTGAACACATGTACTTATTAGCAATTCTAAAAGAACTCAGTAGATTATACATACAAACATGTATACACACATGCAATATACATATAAATGTGTGCAACTAACAATTAAAGAGGAAGTCGTCTTTAATTTGAGAGGTAGTGGGGGGGGTCACAGGAGGAGGTGGAGATGGGAGAGAAGAGGTAGTGGTGATGTAGGTACAATCCTTACTGGGAATAGAATTGTGCATTAACCTAAGCTCCCATTGCCTTCATCCTATCCTTGACATTTCTGGACTCTGGTTTTAGGGTAAGCGATAAATTACCCTGTGTCTAGTTTTGTTATGTCACAATAAAATCTCAGGGATTCTCTCACCACATGGCAATATCGTCAGACCAAGGAAGTGGGTGATGGAGTGGAAGCACTGGGTGGGGACTGAGAAGACATGGGCTAAGATTCTGATCTTATACCATGATTGGTGAACTTGGTGATCTTTTTTGAAATTTGCGAAATTATTTTTTATTTGCATTTTTGCTTTAAAATTCCCTTTCAAAATGTATTCAGTATAGAAACCGCAGGAAAAACATTTCTGCAGGTTGTATAACTACTGAATTGGTTGCTTATCTTGTTGATGTGACCAAAGCAACTTAAGCCAGAAAAGATTTATTTTAACTTAAAATCTCTTATGGTAGGAGGTTTCTGGTCACAGTGCCTGCAGAGTGAAGAGACAGAAGGTGGTGAAACATATGCTCAGCTCACTTTCTACTTTTTATTCCATCTTGGAACCTAACCCAAGGGAAGGGCATCATCCATGTTTCACCTCAGTTAATCTAGTCTCGATGATCCCTTTGAGATTTGATTATGAATCCCATCATGTTACCAATCATAATTAACCATAGCTGCACTGCAAGTCAAATACAAAAACTGCTTTTAGTTTTTCAAACAGTGAACAGAACTATTTCTTCAGTTTACAGGGTTCTTTATTTCAAATAACCACAAGTAATTATGTAAAATACTGTTCTATGAAACCACGAACAAGGATTTTTATCCATTTTTAAATGTCAACCTAAATTCTAAGGAAATAACAAGGCCATCAAGAGTTTTCAAGAATTTAAAAACCACTAACGGCAGGCATTCATTTTCATTAATAGATAGAAAACCACTTGAATTTGCTTTTCTGAGAATTTAAACTGCAAGAAAGCAATGACATTTGAATGGATAAGCCATCTCTTTTCAGCTGAACTCCTATGTCATTTGACAGTTTTCAATTCCTAAAGTTAAGACTTCAATGGCTCATATTTCTTCATTAAATTATTTTTGTTTTTCATTTTATGTCCTTTACATTTTGGAGGAAAGGCTTTCAGTGTTCCTTCTTCGACTTCACTTCTACATTGACATAAACAAGAAAATTCCTAGGACTCTGAAGGGCCTCTATTGACAAAGCACATTCAGTCCACATTTGTTTAGCGTAATCTAAAGATGATGTCATCTAATTAAGAACAAGGTTGAGTTTGCTTTTACAATACCTTCATTCCACCTCTTTTAATATCTTCAAGTTGCCCAAAATTATCCTAAAACTAGGGGAAATAACCAATGACTATGAGTCAGAAAAGGGGTGTCTGGAAGATATGAAGGCTGCTTAACACAGTATGTGCCAGAGTAACAGCGTCTACCCTCTGCTCAGGATACATTGAAGGATTCTTTTTTTAAAGCTGGTATTAGCAGGGCTAGATCTACAACCTAGAATCTAGGCTGCTAATTTTGTTACTTCTGATCTTTTGAGTGTCTCTCATTACTCTTCTCTTTTTTTCTTTTTCTCACCCTCTCCATGCAACAGCCCAGGTTGCTACACAGAACTTGCTTTGTAGACCAGGCTGGGAATCTCTGGGAATTCAGAGATTCGCTTTCCTCTTCTTCCTGAGTGCTGGGATTACAAGTGTGAGCCTCCACTGCTCAGGATCATGAACATCATCAGTTCTTTCAAAGCCTCTCACCCACCACTCTTCTCAGTTATGCTAACAGATATGCATTATGACCAGTTTTGCAGAACACTAGCACTCAAGTGTATGTGGTCTTCTTTGCATTTTGTGTATATATCTATAAATACTGTCAGTATGAACCTGAACTGACCTATTCTCTTACTAAGATCCTATACTTGATATTTCATGTCAGTTTTTCTGCATCTTTGGCATCTCATTATTCCATCTGACAACTAGATGCTGGAATCTCCGCATTCAGTACTTTCTTGTTTCTCCCGCTGTACCTTACACTCTACTCAAATGGCTTTATTCACTAATATGGGCTTAAATCTCAACCAGGACCAGCAGTTCTACTTGATAAAACTCTTATGAGTTCTCGGGTGGAGGGGAACTTGTTAGTGTGTGCATGTGTAGGTCAGAGGTCAAGGTCAGACATCTTTCTCAGTTCCTTTCCACCTTATTCTTTGAGGCAGGTTCTCTTACTGACCTGGAAGCTCATGATTTGTCCAGATTGGGTCTAACCAACGAGCTCAAGGAATCTGCCTTTCTTTTCCTTCCAGCACCAGGATTACACTCCTGCCACTCCTGACTTTTTATGAGTCCTGGGAATCTGAACTCAGGTCTCCATTCTTGTGTAGCAAATATTTTACTGAGCTATCTCCTCAATCCCTGGTAATTCTCAACAGATTATGTTTAAGAGATTAGGGATTTTATTTGCTTTTGCCTTCATCTGAACAGTAAACTGGTGTCCTTCT
The DNA here is from genome assembly GCF_950005125.1 of Chionomys nivalis. Lineage (NCBI taxonomy): Eukaryota > Metazoa > Chordata > Mammalia > Rodentia > Cricetidae > Chionomys > Chionomys nivalis. The sequence goes on along the minus strand of NC_080094.1, from coordinate 64,261,605 downwards.
TGATATTATTTAAAGAAATAAATGAGTAAGTCTATAAAGCTTAATTACATACTAAAATGGAGGCTAACCACTTTGGTAGTTAGATTGAAGGCAACAAACAATATGACCAAATCAGGTTTTACTTTTTGAGAAACTCGAATATCTAATTCACACAAAGAATAATAATCTGTGTTCTCTTAGTTCCCTTTATTTACAAAAAGGCTAGATCTATGTATGACACCAGTAAATTTTTATATCACAATTGTAATTGGAGTCAAAGGATATAATGTGTACATCTGTAAATGTAGGGGAATGAGTTTGTTTGGACCATGGTGACATTGAGGCGAAGTTTGTTGCTATTTTAAAGATAAAAAGCAAGTTTAAGACTATATTCTGCCTTTTTCAAATAACTCTAATAAGAAAAATCCCATACACCTTAATCATAAAACAACTGGACTTTGATTTCTGTGTATATGATTGCATCAAGACCCTCAGCTTGAAAGATACAAACAGTGACATATATCATATCTCTTGTCTCCTGTATATAAAACCACAGGGCATTAAGATTATAAAAACTAGAAATTAACCTGAAAGATTATTTACCGACTATCTGTGATTCCAGCCAGGAGAAATCTTTCACAATGTTTTTTATTTATTAGACTCTGCATAGAAGATAGCATGATAAATGGATACCTCTGGCTTTCTATGCAAGTAGTCAAACAAGTCAACAGTGCTCAGTAGACAAAACATTTCTCTCGGATCATCAGTGTTTATTCTCATGACATTTCCATTACTACATACGATATCGTCTGCCTTTCCCAAGTCCTGCTCTCCTTCTGTTATAGATCATAAATGATGGACTCATAGTTTTATAAAGTGAGCCTTACTTCTTGTTTGAAAATTGGTTCCACATTTCCAAGACCTTTTTGGAACCTCACATGAACTCAAATATTTATGATTTCTGTTAACCTCAAAAATAAACAGGACCTTATCCTTAATGCAGGAGGATGCGTTCTTTTCATTAGCTTCTGGAAACTTACTGGCTCTGCTGCTCAAGAAGCTTGGGATCATTTATCCCAACATTATCTGGTAGTTGAGAAAACTAGATACTGGGATACTAAGCCTCCCACAGAAAGAAAGGAACATTAGCAATTAATGGCAGATTTCCTATTCTGTATCCAAACCATTTAACTCAGCTACAAGAGTTCAAATTAAATGCATGTCATCTTCCTCTTGTATCTAGAACAATGACATGGGAACAGATATCAGCATTGAAACCCCAGAATAAGACATTCGTGGTGAGACTTTATGGACTGTGTCAAAATTCCCTCATTTTGTTATTGTGTCTTTTCCTTTGAAAAGCTTTTTAGCTAGCAGGATGCAAAGTAAAAGAGCATTCACTTTAAATCTAAGTAGACCTTATTTAAACCTCAGTTCTACTTTCTCCCTAGTATTTTGATGATATCATACACACAATGACGATGGCATTATAACTTCACTAGTATGTTGTAAGATTGAACAGGGTGATGTCCTATAAATCATGGTTTGGTATATAATAAATGTTCACTAAAATGTTGCTATCCTTAATAATATCCATGGATCCCACAATGAAGATTTCTACACTCAAGACTTAGTGATATGCTATAGTAAGGAAAATGTTTTATTTATTTATCAGAAGCTATAGATATTATTTCTTTCTTATTACAAGAAAGAGATGGCATGGCTGATGTCATTGCTTTATTTCAGCTACTTCCTCAACTTAGTAATTTCAGCTACTTCCTCAACTCAATAGTAAGTTCACAATCAGACAACTAGAAAGTAACAGGGACAGGAACTAAAACTTTCTTAGATATGGTTTTATGAACTCATGCTCTGATATAAAACTTTTTCAACTTTAGAGAATAATTATACCTTTCTACAGATTACATAGACATTACTCCTTATATCACAGATTAGATATTTGTTAGGTAAATTAATATTTCCATAACATATGTATTAAAGCCTGGAAAATTACTGAAACATAAAATAGTGTCCTTTGTCACTATGTCTGTCAAAAGGACCATGTAAAAAATGCACTGTAGCACACTTCCCATATAGTGAGGGTCATAGGATTTGATTCACAGCTGTTGGTTTTTATTCTCATATCCAGTTAATAATATGGGTGTGCTGAGAATTTCATGGTAGACAACTAGATATGAAATGAGTTACAGCTGACTACAGGATTCTGATTTGTGGAATAAATGTCTAAAGACATCTATATAGTATTTTACAGTATGAAATAGATGCTTTATTAGAAAACAAAGGTTCAAAATAGAGTACCATTGAGAGCATAAACATTGGAGATGGGCATTTGCATTTTACATATTCTAAGTGCATACATATGAATGTGAACATATATATATATTACATTAGGCAATAGAAATTTTGAAGAGGCATTAGATAACACAAAACACACAGATAATGC